>NC_141001.1:14310166-14935836 GCF_052327205.1 Somniosus microcephalus | reverse complement strand
ACGCGCTCTCACTCTCTCTCTCGCGCTCTCACTCTCTCTCACGCGCTCTCACTCTCTCTCACGCGCTCTCACTCTCTCTCACGCGCTCTCACGCGTTCTCACTCTCTCGTGCTCTCACTCTCTCGCGCTCTCACTCTCTCGCGCTCTCACGCGCTCTCACTCTCTCGCGCTCTCACTCTCTCTCACGCGCTCTCTCTCTCTCACGCGCTCTCTCTCTCTCACGCGCTCTCTCTCGCGCTCTCGCTCTCTCGCACTATCTCACGCGCTCTCTCTCGCGTTGTCGCTCTCACTCACGTGCTCTCACTCTCACGCGCTCTCACTCACGTGCTCTCACTCTCACGCGCTCTCACTCTCTCTCACGCGCACTCACTCTCTCTCGCGCTCTCACTCTCTCTCACGCGCTCTCACTCTCTCGCGCTCTCACTCTCTCGCGCTCTCACTCTCTCACGCGCTCTCACTCACGCGCTGTCTCTCACGCACTCTCTCTCTCTCTCACGCGCTCTCTCTCTCACGCGCTCTCACTCTCTCACGCGCTCTCACTCTCTCACGCGCTCTCACTCTCTCACGCGCTCTCACTCGCGCTCTCACTCTCTCACGCGCTCACGCTCTCACGCGCTCTCGCTCTCACGCGCTCTCTCTCGCGCGCTCTCACTCTCTCGCGCGCAGCGCTCTCTCTCGCGCTCTCACTCTCTCACTCTCGCTCTCACGCGCGCTCTCGCTCTCACGCGCTCTCACTCTCTCTCGCGCTCTCACTCTCTCTCGCGCAGCGCGCGCGCTCTCTCACGCGCTCTCTCTCTCTCTCACACGCGCTCTCTCTCGCGCTCTCGCTCTCTCACGCGCTCTCGCACTATCTCACGCGCTCTCTCTCGCGTTGTCACTCTCATGCGCGCTCACTCTCTCTCGCGCTCTCACACTCTCTCTCACGCGCTCTCACTCTCTCTCACGCGCTCTCACTCTCTCTCACTCGCTCTCGCGCTCTCACACTCTCTCTCACGCGCTCTCACTCTCACTCTCACGCGCTCTCACTCTCTCTCGCGCTCTCACTCTTTCACGCTCTCGCTCTCTCTCGCTCTCTCTCGCTCTCTTGCGCTCTCACTCTCTCGCGCTCTCACTCTCTCGCGCTCTCACTCTCTCGCGCTCTCACTCTGTCGCGCTCTCACTCTCTCGCGCTCTCACACTCTCTCACGCGCTCTCACTCTCTCTCACGCGCTCTCACTCTCTCTCACGCGCTCTCACTCTCACGCTCTCTCACTCTCGCTCTCTCACTCACTCTCGCGCTCTCTCTCTCTCTCACGCGCTCTCACTCTCTCACGCGCTCTCACTCTCTCACTCTCTCTCACTCTCTCTCACGCGCTCTCACTCTCTCTCACGCGCTCTCACGCGCTCTCACGCGCTCTCACGCGCTCTCACTCTCTCTCACGCGCTCTCACTCTCTCTCACGCGCTCTCACTCTCTCTCACGCGCTCTCACTCTCTCTCACGCGCTCTCACTCTCTCTCACGCGCTCTCACTCTCTCTCACGCGCTCTCACTCTCTCTCACGCGCTCTCACTCTCTCTCGCGCTCTCACTCTCTCGCGCTCTCACTCTCTCTCACGCGCTCTCACTCTCTCTCACGCGCTCTCACTCTCTCTCACGCGCTCTCACTCTCTCTCACGCGCTCTCACTCACTCTCTCACGCGCTCTCAATCTCTCTCACGCGCTCTCACTCTCTCACACGCTCTCACTCTCACGCGCTCTCAATCTCTCTCGCGCTCTCTCACTCTCTCACGCGCTCTCACTCTCTCACGCGCTCTCACTCTCTCACACTCTCTCACGCGCTCTCTCGCTCACTCTCTCTCACGCGTTCTTACTCTCTCTCTCGCGCTCTCCCTCTCTCTCGCGCTCTCTCGCACTCTCACTCTCTCGCGCTCTCACTCTCTCACGCGCTCTCACTCTCTCTCACGCTATCACTCTCTCTCACGCACTCTCACACTCTCACGCGCTCTCACTCTCGCGCGATCTCACTCTCTCGCGCGATCTCACTCTCTCTCGCGCTCTCACTCTCTCTCACGCGCTCTCACTCTCTCTCGCGCTCTCACTCTCACGCGCTCTCACTCTCTCTCACGCGCTCTCACTCTCTCTCACGCGCTCTCACTCTCTCTCGCGCTCTCACTCTCACGCACTCACTCTCGCGCGCTCTCTCACGCGCTCTCACTCTCTCGCGCTCTCACTGTCTCTCACGCACTCTCTCTCTCTCTCGCGCTCTCTCTCTCACGCGCTCTCACTCTCTCTCACGCGCTCTCACTCTCTCTCGCGCTCTCACTCTCACGCGCTCTCACTCTCTCTCACGCGCTCTCACTCTCACGCACTCACTCTCACGCACTCACTCTCGCGCGCTCTCTCTCTCTCGCGCTCTCACTCTCACGCACTCACTCTCGCGCGCTCTCACGCGCTCTCACTCTCTCGCGCTCTCACTCTCTCTCACGCGCTCTCACTCTGTCTCGCGCGCTCTCACTCTCTCCGCGTTCTCACTCTCTCTCGCACTCTCACTCTCGCACTCTCACTCTCACTCTCTCTCGCGCTCTCTCTCTCGCTCTCGCTCTCTCTCACGCGCTCTCACTCTCTCACGCGCTCTCTCTCTCTCTCGCGCTCTCACTCTCTCACGCGCTCTCACTCTCTCACTCTCTCACGCGCTCTCACTCTCACGCGCTCTCACGCGCTCTCACTCTCACGCGCTCTCACTCTCTCTCATGCGCTCTCGCTCTCTCGCGCTCTCACTCTCTCACGTGTTCTCACTCTCTCACGCGCTCTCTCACGCGCTCTCACTCTCTCACGCTCTCACTCTTTCACGCTCACTCACGCTGTCACTCTCTCTCACGCTGTCACTCTCTCTCACGCTCTCACTCTCTCGCGCTCTCACTCTCTCTCACGCGCTCTCACTCTCTCCGCGTTCTCACTCTCTCTCGCGCTCTCACTCTCTCTCGCACTCTCACTCTCTCTCGCACTCTCTCTCGCGCGCTCTCTCTCGCTCTCTCTCGCGCGCTCTCTCTCTCTCTCACTCTCTCTCTCACTCTCTCTCGCGCGCTCTCTCTCTCTCTCTCTCGCGCTCTCACTCTCTCTCGCTCTCTCTCACTCTCTCTCGCGCGCTCTCTCTCTCTCTCTCTCTCTCTATCCCTCGCTCTCTCTCGCGCGCTCTCTCTCTCTCTCTCGCGCTCTCACTCTCGCGCTCTCTCTCACGCGCTCTCTCTCTCGCGCTCTCTCACGCGCACTCTCGCAGTCTCACTCTCTCGCGCTCTCACTCTCGCGCTCACTCTCTCACGCGCTCTCACTCTCTCTCACGCGCTCACTCTCTCGCGCTCTCACTCTCTCTCACGCGCTCTCTCTCTCACGCGCTCTCTCTCTCGCGCTCTCTCTCACGCGCTCTCTCTCTCGCGCTCTCTCTCACGCGCACTCTCGCAGTCTCACTCTCTCGCGCTCTCACTCTCGCGCTCACTCTCTCACGCGCTCTCACTCTCTCACGCGCTCTCACTCTCTCGCGCGATCTCACTCTCTCTCTCGCGCTCTCACTCTCTCTCGCGCTCTCACTCTCTCTCACGCGCTCACTCTCTCTCGCGCTCTCACTCTCACGCACTCACTCTCGCGCGCTCTCACGCGCTCTCACTCTCTCGCGCTCTCACTCTCTCTCACGCACTCTCTCTCGCGCTCTCTCCCTCACGCGCTCTCACTCTGTCTCGCGCGCTCTCACTCTCTCCGCGTTCTCACTCTCTCACGCGCTCTCACTCTCTCTCGCACTCTCACTCTCTCTCGCACTCTCACTCTCACTCTCTCTCACGCGCTCTCACTCTCTCTCGCGCTCTCACTCTCTCTCGCACTCTCACACTCTCACACTCTCACACGCTCTCGCTCTCTCTCTCGCTCTCGCTCTCTCGCGCTCTCACTCTCACGCACTCACTCTCGCGCTCTCTCTCTCTCACGCGCTCTCACTCTCTCGCGCTCTCACTCTCTCATGCACTCTCTCGCGCTCTCACTCACACGCTCTCACTCTCTCCGCGTTCTCACTCTCTCACGCGCTCTCTCTCGCACTCTCACTCTCTCTCACTCTCTCTCTCGCGCGCTCTCTCTCGCTCTCTCTCGCGCGCTCTCACTCTCGCGCGCTCTCACTCTCTCTCACGCGCTCTCTCTCTCTCTCTCTCTCTCGCGCTCTCTCTCTCGCGCTCTCTCACGCGCTCTCACTCTCACGCTCTCTCACTCTCTCTCATGCGCTCTCACTCTCTCTCGCGCTCTCACTCTCACGCGCTCTCACGCACTCACTCTCTCGCGCTCTCTCTCGCACTCTCACTCTCTCTCGCACTCTCACTCTCACTCTCTCTCGCGCGCTCTCTCTCTCTCGCTCTCTCTCGCGCGCTTTCTCTCTCTCACGCGTTCTTACTCTCTCTCTCTCACGCGCTCTCTCTCTCGCGCTCTCTCTCACGCGCACTCTCGCAGTCTCACTCTCTCGCGCTCTCACTCTCGCGCTCACTCTCACGCGCTCTCACTCTCTCTCACGCGCTCACTCTCTCTCGCGCTCTCACTCTCTCTCGCGCTCTCACTCTCTCTCGCGCTCTCACTCTCTCTCGCGCGCTCACTCTCTCGCGCTCTCACTCTCTCTCACGCGCTCACTCTCTCTCGCACTCTCACTCTCTCTCACGCGCGCTCACTCTCTCTCGCGCGCTCACTCTCTCTCGCGCTCTCTCTCTCGCGCTCTCTCTCTCGCGCTCTCTCTCTCGCGCTCTCTCTCGCGCTCTCTCTCACGCGCACTCTCGCAGTCTCACTCTCTCGCGCTCTCACTCTCGCGCTCACTCTCTCACGCGCTCTCACTCTCTCTCGCGCTATCACTCTCTCTCACGCACTCTCACACTCTCGCGCGATCTCACTCTCTCTCGCGCGATCTCACTCTCTCTCTCGCGCTCTCACTCTCTCTCACGCGCTCTCACTCTCTCTCACGCGCTCTCACTCTCTCTCACGCGCGCTCTCACTCTCGCGTGCTCTCACTCTCTCTCGCGCGCTCTCTCTCTCACTCTCGCGCGCTCTCGCTCTCTCTCGCGCGCTCTCGCTCTCTCTCGCGCGCTCTCGCTCTCTCTCGCGCGCTCTCGCTCTCTCGCGCGCGCTCTCGCTCTCTCGCGCGCGCTCTCTCTCTCTCGCGCGCTCTCACTCTCTCTCGCGCGCTCTCACTCTCTCTCGCGCGCTCACTCTCGCGCGCTCTCACTCTCTCTCGCGCGCTCTCACTCTCTCTCTCGCGCGCTCTCACTCTCGCGCTCTCACTCTCTCTCACGCGCTCTCACTCTCTCTCACGCGCTCTCACTCTCTCTCACGCGCTCTCACTCTCTCACGCTCTCACTCACGCGCTCTCACTCTCTCGCGCTCTCACTCTCTCTCACGCGCTCTCTCTCACGCGCTCTCACTCTCTCGCGCTCTCACGAGCTCTCACTCTCTCACGCGCTCTCTCTCACGCTCTCTCACGCGCTCTCACGCTCTCACGCGCTCGCGCTCTCACTCTCGCGCTCTCACTCTCTCTCGCGCGCGCTCACTCTCACGCGCTCTCTCTCACGTGCTCTCTCTCGCGCTCTCACTCTCTCTCGCGCTCTCACTCTCTCTCGCGCTCTCACTCTCTCGCGCGCTCTCACTCTCGCGCGCTCTCACTCGCGCGCTCTCACTCTCGCGCGCTCTCACTCTCTCTAGCGCGCTCTCACTCTCTCACGCGCTCTCACTCTCTCGCGCGCTCTCACTCTCGCGCTCTCACTCTCTCGCGCTCTCTCTCACGCGCTCTCGCGCTCTCACTCTCTCTCATGCACTCTCTCGCGCTCTCACTCTCTCACGCGCTCTCACTCTCTCCGCGTTCTCACTCTCTCTCGCGCTCTCTCTCGCACTCTCACTCTCTCTCTCGCACTCTCAGTCTCTCTCGCGCGCTCTCTCTCGCGCGCTCTCACTTTCGCGCGCTCTCACTCTCTCTCACGCGCTCTCACTCTCTCACGCGCTCTCTCTCTCGCGCTCCCTCTCTCTCTCTCTCGCGCTCCCTCTCTCTCTCTCTCGCGCTCTCACTCTCTCGCGCGCTCTCACTCTCGCGTGCTCTCACTATCTCGCACGCTCTCACTCTCTCACTCTCTCACGCGCTCTCACTCTCACGCGCTCTCACTCTCTCACTCTCGCGCGCTCTCACTCTCGCGCGCTCTCACTCTCTCTCGCGCGCTCTCTCTCTCTCGCGCGCTCTCACTCTCTCGCGCGCTCTCACTCTCTCTCGCGCGCTCTCACTCTCTCTCGCGCGCTCTCACTCTCGCGCGCTCTCACTCTCTCTCTCGCGCGCTCTCACTCTCTCTCGCGCTCTCACTCTCTCTCACGCGCTCTCACTCTCTCTCACGCGCTCTCACTCTCTCTCACGCGCTCCCACTCTCTCTCACGCGCTCCCGCTCTCTCTCACGCGCTCCCACTCTCTCTCACGCGCTCTCGCTCTCTCACGCTCTCTCGCGCTCTCGCTCTCTCGCGCTCTCGCTCTCTCGCGCTCGCGCTCTCTCGCGCTCTCACTTTCTCTCTCGCGCTCTCACTCTCAGGCGCTCTCACTCGCTCTCGCTCTCTCGCGCTCTCACTCTCACGCACTCACTCTCGCGCTCTCTCTCTCTCACGCGCTCTCACTCTCTCGCGCTCTCACTCTCTCATGCACTCTCTCGCGCTCTCACTCACACGCTCTCACTCTCTCCGCGTTCTCACTCTCTCACGCGCTCTCTCTCGCACTCTCACTCTCTCTCACTCTCTCTCTCGCGCGCTCTCTCTCGCTCTCTCTCGCGCGCTCTCACTCTCGCGCGCTCTCACTCTCTCTCACGCGCTCTCTCTCTCTCTCTCTCTCTCGCGCTCTCTCTCTCGCGCTCTCTCTCTCGCGCTCTCTCACGCGCTCTCACTCTCACGCTCTCTCACTCTCTCTCATGCGCTCTCACTCTCTCTCGCGCTCTCACTCTCACGCGCTCTCACGCACTCACGCACTCACTCTCTCGCGCTCTCTCTCGCACTCTCACTCTCTCTCGCACTCTCACTCTCACTCTCTCTCGCGCGCTCTCTCTCTCTCGCTCTCTCTCGCGCGCTTTCTCTCTCTCACGCGTTCTTACTCTCTCTCTCTCACGCGCTCTCTCTCTCGCGCTCTCTCTCACGCGCACTCTCGCAGTCTCACTCTCTCGCGCTCTCACTCTCGCGCTCACTCTCACGCGCTCTCACTCTCTCTCACGCGCTCACTCTCTCTCGCGCTCTCACTCTCTCTCGCGCTCTCACTCTCTCTCGCGCTCTCACTCTCTCTCGCGCGCTCACTCTCTCGCGCTCTCACTCTCTCTCACGCGCTCACTCTCTCTCGCACTCTCACTCTCTCTCACGCGCGCTCACTCTCTCTCGCGCGCTCACTCTCTCTCGCGCTCTCTCTCTCGCGCTCTCTCTCTCGCGCTCTCTCTCTCGCGCTCTCTCTCGCGCTCTCTCTCACGCGCACTCTCGCAGTCTCACTCTCTCGCGCTCTCACTCTCGCGCTCACTCTCTCACGCGCTCTCACTCTCTCTCGCGCTATCACTCTCTCTCACGCACTCTCACACTCTCGCGCGATCTCACTCTCTCTCGCGCGATCTCACTCTCTCTCTCGCGCTCTCACTCTCTCTCACGCGCTCTCACTCTCTCTCACGCGCTCTCTCACTCTCGCGTGCTCTCACTCTCTCTCGCGCGCTCTCTCTCTCACTCTCGCGCGCTCTCGCTCTCTCTCGCGCGCTCTCGCTCTCTCTCGCGCGCTCTCGCTCTCTCTCGCGCGCTCTCGCTCTCTCTCGCGCGCTCTCGCTCTCTCGCGCGCGCTCTCGCTCTCTCGCGCGCGCTCTCTCGCGCGCGCTCTCTCTCTCTCGCGCGCTCTCACTCTCTCTCGCGCGCTCTCACTCTCTCTCGCGCGCTCACTCTCGCGCGCTCTCACTCTCTCTCGCGCGCTCTCACTCTCTCTCTCGCGCGCTCTCACTCTCGCGCTCTCACTCTCTCTCACGCGCTCTCACTCTCTCTCACGCGCTCTCACTCTCTCTCACGCGCTCTCACGCGCTCTCACTCTCTCTCACGCGCTCTCACTCTCTCACGCTCTCACTCTCTCACGCGCTCTCACTCTCTCGCGCTCTCACTCTCTCTCACGCGCTCTCTCTCACGCGCTCTCACTCTCTCGCGCTCTCACGAGCTCTCACTCTCTCACGCGCTCTCTCTCACGCTCTCTCACGCTGTCTCACGCTCTCACGCGCTCGCGCTCTCACTCTCGCGCTCTCACTCTCTCTCGCGCGCGCTCACTCTCACGCGCTCTCTCTCACGTGCTCTCTCTCGCGCTCTCACTCTCTCTCGCGCTCTCACTCTCTCGCGCGCTCTCACTCTCGCGCGCTCTCACTCGCGCGCTCTCACTCTCGCGCGCTCTCACTCTCTCTAGCGCGCTCTCACTCTCTCACGCGCTCTCTCGCGCTCTCACTCTCTCGCGCGCTCTCACTCTCGCGCTCTCACTCTCTCGCGCTCTCACTCTCTCGCGCTCTCTCACGCGCTCTCGCGCTCTCACTCTCTCTCATGCACTCTCTCGCGCTCTCACTCTCTCACGCGCTCTCACTCTCTCCGCGTTCTCACTCTCTCTCGCGCTCTCTCTCGCACTCTCACTCTCTCTCTCGCACTCTCAGTCTCTCTCGCGCGCTCTCTCTCGCGCGCTCTCACTTTCGCGCGCTCTCACTCTCTCTCACGCGCTCTCACTCTCTCACGCGCTCTCTCTCTCGCGCTCCCTCTCTCTCTCTCTCGCGCTCCCTCTCTCTCTCTCTCGCGCTCTCACTCTCTCGCGCGCTCTCACTCTCGCGTGCTCTCACTATCTCGCACGCTCTCACTCTCTCACTCTCTCACGCGCTCTCACTCTCACGCGCTCTCACTCTCTCACTCTCGCGCGCTCTCACTCTCGCGCGCTCTCACTCTCTCTCGCGCGCTCTCTCTCTCTCGCGCGCTCTCACTCTCTCGCGCGCTCTCACTCTCTCTCGCGCGCTCTCACTCTCTCTCGCGCGCTCTCACTCTCTCTCGCGCGCTCTCACTCTCTCTCTCGCGCGCTCTCACTCTCTCTCGCGCTCTCACTCTCTCTCACGCGCTCTCACTCTCTCTCACGCGCTCTCACTCTCTCTCACGCGCTCCCACTCTCTCTCACGCGCTCCCGCTCTCTCTCACGCGCTCCCACTCTCTCTCACGCGCTCTCGCTCTCTCACGCTCTCTCGCTCTCTCGCGCTCTCGCTCTCTCGCGCTCGCGCTCTCTCGCGCTCTCACTCTCTCGCGCTCTCACTCTCTCTCACGCGCTCTCTCTCACGCGCTCTCACTCTCTCACGCGCTCTCACGAGCTCTCACTCTCTCACGCGCTCTCACTCTCTCACGCGCTCTCACGCTCTCACGCGCTCGCGCTCTCACTCTCGCGCTCTCACTCTCTCGCGCGCGCTCACTCTCACGCGCTCTCTCTCACGTGCTCTCTCTCGCGCTCTCACTCTCTCTCGCGCTCTCACTCTCTCACGCGCTCGCGCTCTCGCTCTCACGCGCTCTCACTCTCTCTCGCGCTCTCACTCTCTCTCGCGCGCGCGCTCTCTCACGCGCTCTCTCTCTCACGCGCTCTCTCTCGCGCTCTCGCTCTCTCACGCGCTCTCGCTCTCTCACGCGCTCTCGCTCTCTCACGCGCTCTCGCACTATCTCACGCGCTCTCTCTCGCGTTGTCACTCTCTCTCGCGCTCTCACTCTCTCTCGCGCTCTCACTCTCTCGCGCTCTCACTCTCACGTGCTCTCACTCTCTCACGCGCACTCGCTCTCTCGCGCTCTCACTCTCTCACGTTCTCTCACGCTGTCACTCTCACGCTGTCACTCTCTCGCGCTCTCACTCTCTCTCACGCGCTCTCTCTCTCGCGCTCTCACTCTCTCTCGCGCTCTCACTCTCTCTCCGCTCTCACTCTCTCTCACGCTCTCACTCTCGCGCTCTCACTCTCTCACGCGCTCTCACTCTCTCTCGCGCTCTCACTCTTTCACGCTCTCGCTCTCTCACGTGCTCTCACTCTCTCTCACGCGCTCTCACTCTCTCACTCTCTCTCGCGCTCTCTCACTCTCTCTCGCGCTCTCTCACTCTCACGTGCTCTCACTCTCTCGCGTGCTCGCGCGCTCTCTCTCTCGCGCGCTCTCACTCTCTCGCGCGCTCTCACTCTCTCGCGCGCTCTCACTCTCTCGCGCGCTCTCACTCTCTCGCGCGCTCTCACTCGCGCGCTCTCACTCTCACGCGCTCTCACTCTCTCTCACGCGCTCTCTCTCTCTCTCGCGCTCTCACTCTCTCACGCGCTCTCACTCTCTCACGCGCTCTCACTCTCTCTCGCGCTCTCACTCACTCTCACGTGCTCTCACTCTCACGCGCTCTCACTCTCTCACGCGCTCTCACTCTCTCACGCGCTCTCACTCTCTCACGCGCTCTCACTCTCTCTCAAGCGCTCTCACTCTCACGCGCTCTCTCTCTCGCGCTCTCTCTCTTTCTCTCGCTCTCTCACGCGCGCTCTCTCTCACGCGCTCTCACCCTCTCTCTCACGCACTCTCTCGCTCGCGCTCTCTCGCTCTCACTCTCCCTCACGCGCTCTCGCTCCCTCACGCGCTCTCGCTCCCTCACGCGCTCTCGCTCTCTCACGCGCTCTCGCACTCTCTCACGCGCTCTCGCTCTCTCTCACGCGCTCTCGCTCTCTCCCGCGCTCTCGCACTCTCTCGCGCGCTCTCGCTCTCTCTCGCGCGCTCTCTCTCGCGCGCTCTCGCTCTCTCGCGCGCTCTCGCTCTCTCGCGCGCTCTCGCTCTCTCGCGCGCTCTCGCTCTCTCGCGCGCTCTCGCTCTCTCGCGCGCTCTCGCTCTCTCGCGCGCTCTCTCACTCTCGCGCGCTCTCTCACTCTCGCGCGCACTCTCACTCTCGCGCGCTCTCGCTCTCTCTCGCGCGCTCTCGCTCTCTCTCGCGCGCTCTCGCGCTCTCTCTCGCGCTCTCTCTCGCTCTCTCTCGCGCGCTCTCGCTCTCTCTCGCGCGCTCTCGCTCTCTCTCGCGCGCTCTCGCTCTCTCTCGCGCGCTCTCGCTCTCTCACGCGCTCTCGCTCTCTCTCACGCGCTCTCGCTCTCTCTCACGCGCTCTCGCTCTCTCTCACGCGCTCTCGCTCTCTCTCGCGCTCTCGCACTCTCACGCGCTCTCACTCTCTCTCGCGCTCTCACTCTCTCTGGCGCGCTCTCACTCTCTCTCACTCTCTCTCACGCGCTCTCACTCTCTCGCGCTCTCACTCTCACGCGCTCTCACTCACTCACGCGCTCTCACTCTCTCACGCGCTCTCACTCTCTCGCGCTCTCACTCTCGCGCGCTCTCACTCTCGCGCGCTCTCACTCTCGCGCGCTCTCACTCTCGCGCGCTCTCACTCTCTCACGCGCTCTCACTCTCTCGCGCTCTCACTCTCTCGCGCTCTCACTCTCTCTCACGCGCTCTCACTCTCTCACGCGCTCTCACTCTCTCTCACGCGCTCTCACTCTCACGCGCTCTCACTCTCACGCGCTCTCTCTCTTTCTCTCGCTCTCTCACGCGCGCTCTCTCTCACGCGCTCTCACCCTCTCTCTCACGCACTCTCTCGCTCGCGCTCTCTCTCTCGCTCTCACTCACGCGCTCTCGCTCCCTCACGCGCTCTCGCTCCCTCACGCGCTCTCGCTCTCTCACGCGCTCTCGCTCTCTCGCGCGCTCTCGCTCTCTCGCGCGCTCTCGCTCTCTCGCGCGCTCTCGCACTCTCTCGCGCGCTCTCGCTCTCTCTCGCTCTCACTCTCGCGCGCTCTCACTCTCGCGCGCTCTCACTCTCGCGCGCTCTCACTCTCTCACGCGCTCTCACTCTCTCGCGCTCTCACTCTCTCGCGCTCTCACTCTCTCTCACGCGCTCTCACTCTCTCACGCGCTCTCACTCTCTCTCACGCGCTCTCACTCTCACGCGCTCTCACTCTCACGCGCTCTCTCTCTTTCTCTCGCTCTCTCACGCGCGCTCTCTCTCACGCGCTCTCACCCTCTCTCTCACGCACTCTCTCGCTCGCGCTCTCTCTCTCGCTCTCACTCACGCGCTCTCGCTCCCTCACGCGCTCTCGCTCCCTCACGCGCTCTCGCTCCCTCACGCGCTCTCGCTCTCTCACGCGCTCTCGCTCTCTCGCGCGCTCTCGCTCTCTCGCGCGCTCTCGCTCTCTCGCGCGCTCTCGCACTCTCTCGCGCGCTCTCGCTCTCTCTCGCTCTCTCTCGCGCGCTCTCGCACTCTCTCGCGCGCTCTCGCACTCTCTCGCGCGCTCTCGCTCTCTCTCGCGCGCTCTCGCTCTCTCGCGCGCTCTCGCTCTCTCGCGCGCTCTCGCTCTCTCGCGCGCTCTCGCTCTCTCGCGCGCTCTCGCTCTCTCGCGCGCTCTCGCTCTCGCGCGCTCTCGCTCTCTCTCGCGCGCTCTCACTCTGTCTCGCGCGCTCTCACTCTCTCCGCGTTCTCACTCTCTCTCACGCGCTCTCACTCTCTCTCGCACTCTCACTCTCACTCTCTCTCGCTCTCGCGCGCTCTCGCTCTCGCGCGCTCTCACTCTCTCTCGCGCGCTCTCACTCTCTCGCGCGCTCTCACTCTCTCTCGCGCGCTCTCACTCTCTCTCGCGCGCTCTCACTCTCTCTCGCGCGCTCTCACTCTCTCTCGCGCGCTCTCACTCTCTCTCGCGCGCTCTCACTCTCTCGCGCGCTCTCACTCTCGCGCGCTCTCACTCTCTCTAGCGCGCTCTCACTCTCTCACGCGCTCTCACTCTCGCGCTCTCACTCTCTCGCGCGCTCTCACTCTCGCGCGCTCTCACTCTCTCGCGCTCTCTCTCGCGCGCTCTCACTCTCTCTCGCGCGCTCTCACTCTCTCTCGCGCGCTCTCACTCTCTCTCGCGCGCTCTCACTCTCTCTCGCGCGCTCTCACTCTCTCTCGCGCGCTCTCACTCTCTCGCGCGCTCTCACTCTCGCGCGCTCTCACTCGCGCGCTCTCACTCTCTCTCGCGCGCTCTCACTCTCTCACGCGCTCTCACTCTCGCGCTCTCACTCTCGCGCTCTCACTCTCTCGCGCTCTCACTCTCTCGCGCTCTCTCTCACGCGCTCTCGCGCTCTCACTCTCTCGCGCTCTCACTCTCTCCGCGTTCTCACTCTCTCACGCGCTCTCTCTCGCACTCTCACTCTCTCTCACTCTCTCTCTCGCACTCTCACTCTCGCGCGCTCTCTCTCGCTCTCTCTCGCGCGCTCTCACTTTCGCGCGCTCTCACTCTCTCTCACGCGCTCTCACTCTCTCACGCGCTCTCTCTCTCGCGCTCCCTCTCTCTCTCTCTCGCGCTCTCTCTCTCACGCGCTCTCACTCTCTCACGCGCTCTCACTCTCTCTCTCTCTCTCACGCGCTCTCTCTCTCGCGCGCTCTCACTCTCGCGTGCTCTCACTATCTCGCACGCTCTCACTCTCTCACTCTCACGCGCTCTCACTCTCGCGCGCTCTCACTCTCTCTCGCGCGCTCTCACTCTCTCTCGCGCGCTCTCGCTCTCTCTCGCGCGCTCTCGCTCTCTCTCGCGCGCTCTCGCTCTCTCTCGCGCGCTCTCGCTCTCTCTCGCGCGCTCTCGCTCTCTCGCGCGCTCTCGCTCTCTCTCGCGCGCTCTCGCTCTCTCTCGCGCGCTCTCTCTCGCGCGCTCTCGCTCTCTCGCGCGCTCTCGCTCTCTCGCGCGCGCTCTCGCTCTCTCGCGCGCGCTCTCTCGCGCGCTCTCACTCTCTCTCCGCGCTCTCACTCTCTCTCCGCGCTCTCACTCTCTCTCGCGCGCTCTCTCTCGCGCGCTCTCACTCTCTCTCGCGCGCTCTCACTCTCTCTCGCGCGCTCTCACTCTCTCTCGCGCGCTCTCACTCTCTCTCGCGCGCTCTCACTCTCTCTCGCGCGCTCTCACTCTCTCTCGCGCGCTCTCACTCTCTCTCGCGCGCTCTCACTCTCTCTCGCGCGCTCTCACTCTCTCTCGCGCGCTCTCACTCTCTCTCGCGCGCTCTCACTCTCTCTCTCGCGCGCTCTCACTCTCTCTCGCGCTCTCACTCTCTCTCACGCGCTCCCACTCTCTCTCACGCGCTCTCACTCTCTCTCACGCGCTCTCACTCTCTCTCACGCGCTCTCACTCTCTCTCACGCGCTCTCACGCGCTCTCACTCTCTCGCGCTCTCGCTCTCTCGCGCTCGTGCTCTCTCACGCTCTCACTCTCTCACGCGCTCTCACTCTCTCACGAGCTCTCACTCTCTCACGCGCTCTCACTCTCTCACGCGCTCTCTCACGCGCTCTCACGCTCTCACTCTCGCGCTCTCACTCTCTCGCGCGCGCTCACTCTCGCGCTCTCTCACGTGCTCTCTCTCGCGCTCTCACTCTCTCTCGCGCTCTCACTCTCTCTCGCGCTCTCACTCTCTCGCGCGCTCTCACTCTCGCGCGCTCTCACTCTCGCGCGCTCTCACTCGCGCGCTCTCACTCTCGCGCGCTCTCACTCTCTCTAGCGCGCTCTCACTCTCTCGCGCTCTCTCGCGCTCTCACTCTCTCGCGCGCTCTCACTCTCGCGCTCTCACTCTCTCGCGCTCTCACTCTCTCGCGCTCTCTCTCACGCGCTCTCGCGCTCTCACTCTCTCGCGCTCTCACTCTCTCACGCGCTCTCACTCTCTCCGCGTTCTCACTCTCTCACGCGCTCTCTCTCGCACTCTCTCTCGCGCGCTCTCTCTCGCGCGCTCTCACTTTCGCGCGCTCTCACTCTCTCTCACGCGCTCTCACTCTCTCACGCGCTCTCTCTCTCGCGCTCCCTCTCTCTCTCTCTCGCGCTCTCTCTCTCACGCGCTCTCACTCTCTCACGCGCTCTCACTCTCTCTCACGCGCTCTCTCTCTCGCGCGCTCTCACTCTCTCGCGCGCTCTCACTCTCGCGTGCTCTCACTATCTCGCACGCTCTCACTCTCTCACTCTCTCACTCTCACGCGCTCTCACTCTCTCACTCTCGCGCGCTCTCACTCTCTCTCACTCTCTCGCGCGCTCCCTCTCTCGCGCGCTCTCACTCTCTCGCGCGCTCTCACTCTCGCGCGCTCTCACTCTCGCGTGCTCTCACTATCTCGCACGCTCTCACTCTCTCACTCTCTCACTCTCACGCGCTCTCACTCTCTCACTCTCGCACGCTCTCACTCTCTCACTCTCTCACTCTCGCGCGCTCTCACTCTCGCGCGCTCTCGCGCGCTCTCACTCTCTCTCGCGCGCTCTCACTCTCTCTCGCGCGCTCTCTCTCTCTCGCGCGCTCTCACTCTCTCGCGCGCTCTCACTCTCTCTCGCGCGCTCTCACTCTCGCGCGCTCTCACTCTCGCGCGCTCTCGCTCTCTCGCGCGCGCTCTCGCTCTCTCGCGCGCGCTCTCTCGCGCGCGCTCTCACTCTCTCTGCGCGCTCTCACTCTCTCTCGCGCGCTCTCACTCTCTCTCGCGCGCTCTCACTCTCTCTCGCGCGCTCTCACTCTCTCTCGCGCGCGCTCTCTCTCTCTCGCGCGCTCTCACTCTCTCTCGCGCGCTCTCACTCTCTCTCTCGCGCGCTCTCACTCTCTCTCGCGCTCTCACTCTCTCTCACGCGCTCTCACTCTCTCTCACTCTCTCTCACGCGCTCTCACTCTCTCTCACGCTCTCTCGCGCTCGCGCTCTCTCACGCTCTCACTCTCTCACGCGCTCTCACTCTCTCGCGCTCTCACTCTCTCTCACGCGCTCTCTCTCACGCGCTCTCTCTCACGCGCTCTCACGAGCTCTCACTCTCTCACGCGCTCTCACTCTCGCGCTCTCTCTCACGCTCTCTCACGCTCTCACGCGCTCGCGCTCTCACTCTCGCGCTCTCACTCTCTCTCGCGCGCGCTCACTCTCACGCGCTCTCTCACGTGCTCTCTCTCGCGCTCTCACTCTCTCTCGCGCTCTCACTCTCTCACGCGCTCTCACTCTCACGCGCACTCTCGCTCTCACGCGCTCTCAGTCTCTCTCGCGCTCTCACTCTCTCTCACGCGCTCTCTCTCTCACGCACTCTCTCGCGCTCTCGCTCTCTCACGCGCTCTCGCTCTCTCACGCGCTCTTGCTCTCTCACGCGCTCTCGCACTATCTCACGCGCTCTCTCTCGCGTTGTCACTCTCGCGCTCTCACTCTCTCTCGCGCTCTCACTCTCTCGCGCTCTCACTCTCACGTGCTCTCACTCTCTCTCACGCGCACTCACTCTCTCTCGCTCTCTCGCCCTCTCACTCTCTCACGTGCTCTCACTCTCTCACGCGCTCTCTCTCTCTCACGCTCTCACTCTTTCACGCTCTCTCACGCTGTCACTCTCACGCTGTCACTCTCACGCTGTCACTCTCTCTCACGCTGTCACTCTCTCGCGCTCTCACTCTCTCTCTCTCGCGCTCTCACTCTCTCTCCGCTCTCACTCTCTCTCACGCTCTCACTCTCACGCGCTCTCACTCTCGCACTCTCACTCTCTCACGCGCTCTCACTCTCGCTCTCACTCTCTCTCGCGCTCTCACTCTTTCACGCTCTCGCTCTCTCACGTGCTCTCACTCTCTCTCACGCGCTCTCTCTCACGCGCTCTCACTCTCTCGCGCGCTCTCACTCTCTCGCGCGCTCTCACTCTCGCGCTCTCACTCTCTCTCACGCGCTCTCACTCTCTCTCACGCGCTCTCTCTCTCTCTCGCGCTCTCACTCTCTCACGCGCTCTCACTCTCTCGCGCGCTCTCACTCTCTCGCGCGCTCTCACTCTCGCGCTCTCACTCTCTCTCACGCGCTCTCACTCTCTCTCACGCGCTCTCTCTCTCTCTCGCGCTCTCACTCTCTCACGCGCTCGCGCTCTCACTCACTCTCACGTGCTCTCACTCTCACGCGCTCTCACTCTCTCACGCGCTCTCACTCTCTCACGCGCTCTCACGCGCTCTCACTCTCTCTCGCGCTCTCACTCTCACGCGCTCTCACTCTCTCTCGCGCTCTCTCTCTTTCTCTCGCTCTCTCGCGCGCTCTCTCTCACGCGCTCTCACCCTCTCTCTCACGCACTCTCTCGCTCTCACTCTCCCTCACGCGCTCTCGCTCCCTCACGCGCTCTCGCTCCCTCACGCGCTCTCGCTCCCTCACGCGCTCTCGCTCCCTCACGCGCTCTCGCTCTCTCACGCGCACTCGCACTCTCTCACGCGCTCTCGCTCTCTCTCACGCGCTCTCGCTCTCTCACGCGCTCTCGCACTCTCTCGCGCGCTCTCGCTCTCTCTCGCGCGCTCTCGCTCTCGCGCGCTCTCGCTCTCTCGCGCGCTCTCACACTCTCGCGCGCTCTCGCTCTCTCTCGCGCGCTCTCGCTCTCTCTCGCGCGCTCTCGCTCTCTCTCGCGCGCTCTCGCTCTCTCTCGCGCGCTCTCGCTCTCTCTCACGCGCTCTCGCTCTCTCTCGCGCTCTCACTCTCACGCGCTCTCACTCTCTCTGGCGCGCTCTCACTCTGGCGCGCTCTCACTCTCTCTCACGCGCTCTCACTCTCTCTCGCGCTCTCTCTCTCGCGCTCTCACTCTCTCGCGCTCTCACTCTCACGCGCTCTCACTCTCTCACGCGCTCTCACTCTCTCACGCGCTCTCACTCTCTCGCGCTCTCACTCTCTCGCGCTCTCACTCTCGCGCGCTCTCACTCTCTCACGCGCTCTCACTCTCTCACGCGCTCTCACTCTCTCACGCGCTCTCACTCTCTCGCGCTCTCACTCTCTCTCACGCGCTCTCACTCTCTCTCGCGCTCTCACTCACTCTCACTCTCACGCGCTCTCACTCTCACGCGCTCTCACTCTCACGCGCTCTCACTCTCTCACGCGCTCTCACTCTCTCACGCGCTCTCACTCTCACGCGCTCTCTCTCTTTCTCTCGCTCTCTCACGCGCGCTCTCTCTCACGCGCTCTCACCCTCTCTCTCACGCACTCTCTCGCTCGCGCTCTCTCTCTCGCTCTCACTCACGCGCTCTCGCTCTCTCACGCGCTCTCGCTCTCTCACGCGCTCTCGCTCTCTCACGCGCTCTCGCGCGCTCTCGCTCTCTCTCGCGCGCTCTCGCTCTCTCGCGCGCTCTCGCTCTCTCTCGCGCGCTCTCGCACTCTCTCGCGCGCTCTCGCTCTCTCTCGCGCGCTCTCGCTCTCTCGCGCGCTCTCGCTCTCTCGCGCGCTCTCGCTCTCTCGCGCGCTCTCGCTCTCTCTCACGCGCTCTCACTCTCTCTCGCACTCTCACTCTCGCGCTCTCGCTCTCTCTCGCTCTCTCTCGCGCGCTCTCTCTCTCTCTCTCTCTCTCACGCGTTCTTACTCTCTCTCTCTCGCGCTCTCACTGTCTCTCGCGCTCTCTCTCACGCGCTCTCTCTCACGCGCTCTCTCTCACGCCCTCTCTCTCTCACGCCCTCTCTCTCTCGCGCTCTCTCTCACGCGCTCTCTCTCTCACGTGCACTCTCGCAGTCTCACTCTCTCGCGCTCTCGCTCTCGCGCTCACTCTCTCACGCGCTCTCACTCTCTCTCACGCGCTCACTCTCTCTCGCGCTCTCACTCTCGCGCTCTCTCGCGCTCTCTCTCACGCGCACTCTCGCAGTCTCACTCTCTCGCGCTCTCACTCTCGCGCTCACTCTCTCTCACGCGCTCACTCTCTCACGCGCTCTCACTCTCTCACGCGCTCACTCTCTCACGCGCTCTCTCTCACGCGCTCTCTCTCACGCACTCTCTCTCTCGCGCTCTCTCTCACGCGCTCTCTCTCTCGCGCTCTCTCTCACGCGCACTCTCGCAGTCTCACTCTCTCGCGCTCTCACTCTCGCGCTCACTCTCTCACGCGCTCTCACTCTCTCGCGCTATCACTCTCTCTCACGCACTCTCACACTCTCGCGCTCTCACTCTCTCGCGCGATCTCACTCACTCTCGCGCTCTCACTCTCTCTCACGCGCTCTCACTCTCTCTCGCGCTCTCACTCTCTCTCGCGCTCTCACTCTCTCTCACGCGCTCACTCTCTCTCTCGCGCTCTCACTCTCACGCACTCACTCTCGCGCTCTCTCTCACGCGCTCTCACTCTCTCTCTCGCGCTCTCACTCTCACGCGCTCTCTCTCTCTCGTGCTCTCACTCTCTCACGCACTCTCTCGCTCGCGCTCTCTCTCTCGCTCTCACTCTCTTTCACGCGCTCTCGCTCTCTCACGCGCTCTCGCTCTCTCACGCGCTCTCGCTCTCTCACGCGCTCTCGCTCTCTCACGCGCTCTCGCTCTCTCACGCGCTCTCGCTCTCTCACGCGCTCTCGCTCTCTCACGCGCTCTCGCACTCTCTCACGCGCTCTCGCTCTCACGCGCTCTCGCACTCTCTCGCGCTCTCACTCTCTCTCACGCGCTCACTCTCTCTCTCGCGCTCTCACTCTCACGCACTCACTCTCGCGCTCTCTCTCACGCGCTCTCACTCTCTCGCGCTCTCACTCTCTCTCACGCACTCTCTCTCTCTCGCGCTCTCTCCCTCACGCGCTCTCACTCTGTCTCGCGCGCTCTCACTCTCTCCGCGTTCTCACTCTCTCTCACGCGCTCTCACTCTCTTTCGCACTCTCACTCTCTCTCGCACTCTCACTCTCACTCTCTCTCACGCGCTCTCACTCTCTCTCGCGCTCACTCTCTCTCGCGCTCTCACTCTCTCTCACGCTCTCACACTCTCACACGCTCTCGCTCTCTCGCGCGATCTCACTCTCTCGCGCTCTCACTTTCTCTCTCGCGCTCTCACTCTCAGGCGCTCTCACTCGCTCTCGCTCTCTCTCTCGCGCTCTCACTCTCACGCACTCATACTCGCGCTCTCACTCTCTCGCGCTCTCACTCTCTCATGCACTCTCTCGCGCTCTCACTCTCACGCGCTCTCACTCTCTCCGCGTTCTCACTCTCTCACGCGCTCTCTCTCGCACTCTCACTCTCTCTCACTCTCTCTCTCGCGCGCTCTCTCTCGCTCTCTCTCGCGCGCTCTCACTCTCTCTCTCTCTCTCTCGCGCTCTCTCTCTCGCGCTCTCACTCACGCTCTCTCACTCTCTCTCATGCGCTCTCTCTCGCGCTCTCGCGCGCTCTCACTCTCGCGCGCTCTCACTCTCTCACGCGCTCTCTCTCTCTCACGCGCTCTCTCTCTCTCTCTCGCGCTCTCTCACGCGCTCTCACTCTCACGCTCTCTCACTCTCTCTCATGCGCTCTCACTCTCTCGCGCGCTCTCTCTCTCTCTCTCTCGCGCTCTCTCTCTCTCTCTCTCTCGCGCTCTCTCGCGCTCTCTCACGCGCTCTCACTCTCACGCTCTCTCACTCTCTCTCATGCGCTCTCACTCTCTCTCTCGCGCGCTCTCTCTCGCTCTCTCTCGCGCGCTCTCACTCTCGCGCGCTCTCACTCTCTCTCACGCGCTCTCTCTCTCTCTCTCTCTCTCGCGCTCTCTCTCTCTCTCGCGCTCTCTCTCTCGCGCTCGCGCTCTCTCTCGCGCTCTCACTCTCTCACGTGCTCTCACTCTCTCTCACTCTCTCGCGCGCTCTCACTCTCGCGTGCTCTCACTCTCTCTCGCACGCTCTCACTCTCTCACGCGCTCTCACTCTCTCACTCTCTCTCACGCGCTCTCTCTCGCGCTCTCACTCTCTCTCACGTGCTCTCACTCTCTCTCACTCTCTCGCGCGCTCTCACTCTCTCGCGCGCTCTCACTCTCTCGCGCGCTCTCACTCTCTCTCGCGCGCTCTCACTCTCTCTCGCGCGCTCTCACTCTCTCTCGCGCGCTCTCACTCTCTCTCGCGCGCTCTCACTCTCTCTCGCGCGCTCTCACTCTCTCTCGCGCGCTCTCTCTCTCGCGCGCACTCTCTCTCGCGCGCTCTCACTCTCTCGCGCGCTCTCTCTCTCGCGCTCTCACTCTCTCTCGCGCGCTCTCACTCTCTCGCGCGCTCTCACTCTCTCTCGCGCGCTCTCACTCTCTCTCGCGCGCTCTCACTCTCGCGCGCTCTCACTCTCTCTCGCGCGCTCTCACTCTCTCGCGCTCTCGCGCGCTCTCACTCTCGCGCGCTCTCACTCGCGCGCTCTCACTCTCTCTCGCGCGCTCTCACTCTCTCACTCGCTCTCACTCTCGCGCTCTCACTCTCTCGCGCGCTCTCACTCTCGCGCTCTCACTCTCTCGCGCTCTCACTCTCTCGCGCTCTCACTCTCTCTCATGCACTCTCTCGCGCTCTCACTCTCTCACGCGCTCTCACTCTCTCCGCGTTCTCACTCTCTCACGCGCTCTCTCTCGCACTCTCCTCTCTCGCGCGCTCTCTCTCGCTCTCTCTCGCGCGATCTCACTTTCGCGCGCTCTCACTCTCTCTCACGCGCTCTCACTCTCTCACGCGCTCTCTCTCTCGCGCTCGCTCTCTCTCTCACGCGCTCTCACTCTCTCACGCGCTCTCACTCTCTCACGCGCTCTCTCTCGCGCGCTCTCACTCTCTCACGCGCTCTCACTCTCTCACGCGCTCTCACGCGCTCTCTCTCGCGCGCTCTCACTCTCTCGCGCGCTCTCACTCTCGCGTGCTCTCACTATCTCGCACGCTCTCACTCTCTCACTCTCTCTCACGCGCTCTCTCTCTCGCTCTCTCTCGCTCTCTCGCTCTATCACTCTCTCACTCTCGCGCGCTCTCACTCTCTCTCGCGCGCTCTCACTCACGCGCTCTCACTCTCTCGCGCGCTCATCGCTCTCTCTCGCGCGCTCTCGCTCTCTCTCGCGCGCTCTCGCTCTCTCTCGCGCGCTCTCGCTCTCTCTCGCGCGCTCTCGCTCTCCCTCGCGCGCTCTCGCTCTCTCTCGCGCGCTCTCGCTCTCATCGCGCGCGCTCTCGCTCTCTCGCGCGCAGCTCTCTCTCGCGCGCTCTCCGCGCTCTCACTCTCTCTCCGCGCTCTCACTCTCTCTCGCGCGCTCTCACTCTCTCTCGCGCGCTCTCACTCTCTCTCGCGCGCTCTCACTCTCTCTCGCGCGCTCTCACTCTCTCTCGCGCGCTCTCACTCTCTCTCGCGCGCTCTCACTCTCTCTCGCGCGCTCTCACTCTCTCTCGCGCGCTCCTCCACTCTCTCTCTCGCGCGCTCTCACTCTCTCTCGCGGCGCTCTCACTCTCTCTCGCGCGCTCTCACTCTCTCTCGCGCGCTCTCACTCTCTCGCGCGCTCTCACTCTCTCGCGCGCTCTCACTCTCTCTCGCGCGCTCTCACTCTCTCTCGCGCGCTCTCACTCTCTCTCGCGCGCTCTCACTCTCTCTCTCGCGCGCTCTCACTCTCACTCGCGCGCTCTCACTCTCTCTCGCGCGCTCTCACTCTCTCTAGCGCGCTCTCACTCTCTCACGCGCTCTCACTCTCGCGCTCTCACTCTCATCGCGCTCTCACTCTCGCGCTCTCACTCTCTCGCGCTCTCACTCTCTCGCGCTCTCACTCTCTCACGCGCTCTCACTCACGCGCTCTCACTCTCGCGCTCTCACTCTCGCGCGCTCTCTCTCTCACTCTCTCTCGCGCTCTCACTCTCTCTCGCGCTCTCACTCTCTCTCACGCGCTCTCACTCTCTCTCACGCGCTCTCACTCTCTCTCACGCGCTCTCACTCTCTCTCACGCGCTCCCACTCTCTCTCACGCGCTCTCACTCTCTCTCACGCGCTCTCACTCTCTCTCACAGCGCTCTCACTCTCTCTCACGCTCTCTCACGCGCTCTCACTCTCTCTCACGCGCTCTCACTCTCTCTCACGCGCTCTCACTCTCTCTCACGCGCTCTCACGCGCTCTCACTCTCTCACGCTCTCACTCTCTCACGCGCTCTCACTCTCTCGCGCTCTCTCTCACGCGCTCTCACGCTCTCACGAGCTCTCACTCTCTCACGCGCTCTCTCACGCTCTCACGCGCTCGCGCTCTCACTCTCGCGCTCTCTCTCGCGCGCGCTCACTCTCACGCGCTCTCTCTCACGTGCTCTCTCTCGCGCTCTCACTCTCTCGCGCTCTCACTCTCTCGCGCTCTCACTCTCTCACGCGCTCTCACTCTCACACGCGCTCTCGCTCTCACGCGCTCTCACTCTCTCTCGCGCTCTCACTCGCGCGCGCAGTCTCTCACGCGCTCTCTCTCTCACGCGCGCGCGCGCTCTCTCACGCGCTCTCGCTCTCTCACGCGCTCTCGCACTATGTCACGCGCTCTCTCTCGCGTTGTCACTCTCGCGCTCTCACTCTCTCTCGCGCTCTCACTCTCTCGCGCTCTCACTCTCACGTGCTCTCACTCTCTCTCACGCGCACTCACTCTCTCTCGCTCTCTCGCGCTCTCACTCTCACGTGCTCTCACTCTCTCACGCGCTCTCTCTCTCTCACGCTCTCACTCTTTCACACTCTCTCACGCTGTCACTCTCTCGCGCTCTCACTCTCTCTCTCGTGCTCTCACTCTCTCTCGCGCTCTCACTCTCTCTCGCGCTCTCACTCTCTCTCACTCGCTCTCACTCTCTCTCGCACTCTCACTCTCTCTCGCGCTCTCACTCTCTCTCGCACTCTCACTCACTCTCACGCGCTCTCACTCTCGCGCTCTCACTCTCTCACTGCGCTCTCACTCTCGCTCTCACTCTTTCACGCTCTCGCTCTCTCACGCGCTCTCACTCTCGCTCTCACTCTCGCGCTCTCACTCTTTCACGCTCTCACTCTCTCACGCGCTCTCACTCACTCTCACGCGCTCTCACTCTCGCGCTCTCACTCTCTCACGCGCTCTCTCTCTCTCTCTCTCTCTCTCTCGCTCTCTCTCTCTCTCGCGCTCTCTCTCTCGCGCTCTCTCGCGCTCTCACTCTCACGCTCTCTCACGCGCTCTCACTCTCTCTCTCGCGCTCTCACTCTCACGCGCTCTCACGCACTCACGCACTCACTCTCTCGCGCTCTCTCTCTCTCGCGCTCCCTCTCTCTCTCTCTCGCGCTCTCGCTCTCACTCTCTCACGCGCTCTCTCTCTCGCGCGCTCTCACTCTCTCGCGCGCTCTCACTCTCGCGTGCTCTCACTCTCTCTCTCGCACGCTCTCTCTCTCTCACGCGCTCTCTCTCTCGCGCCTCTCACTCTCTCGCGCGCTCTCTCGCGCGCTCTCTCTCTCGCGCGCTCTCACTCTCGCGCGCTCTCACTCTCTCTCGCGCGCTCTCACTCTCTCTCGCGCGCTCTCTCTCGCGCGCTCTCTCTCCTCTCGCGCCTCCTCTCTCTCTCGCGCTCTCTCTCTCTCGCGCTCTCTCTGTCGCGCGCTCTCATCGCGCGCTCTCTCTCGCGCGCTCTCACTCTCTCGCGCGCTCTCACTCTCTCGCGCGCTCTCACTCTCTCTCGCGCGCTCTCACGCTCTCTCTCTCGCGCGCTCTCTCTCGCGCGCTCTCACTCTCTCGCGCGCTCTCACTCTCTCTCGCGCGCTCTCACTCTCTCACCGCGCTCTCACTCTCGCGCTCTCACTCTCTCGCCGCGCCTCTCACTCTCGCGCTCTCACTCTCATCGCGCTCTCTCTCACGCGCTCTCGCGCTCTCACTCTCTCTCATGCACTCTCGCGCTCTCACTCTCTCCGCGTTCTCACTCTCTCACGCGCTCTCTCTCGCACTCTCACTCTCTCTCACTCACTCTCTCGCGCGCTCTCTCGCTCTCTCTCGCGCGATCTCACTTTCGCGCGCTCTCACTCTCTCTCACGCGCTCTCACTCTCTCACGCGCTCTCTCCTCTCGCGCTCCCTCTCTCTCTCTCTCGCGCTCTCTCTCTCACGCGCTCTCACTCTCTCGCGCCGCTCTCACTCTCTCTCGCTCTCTCTATCTCGCGCGCTCTCACTCTCTCACGCGCTCTCTCACGCGCTCTCCTCTCTCGCGCTCTCACTCTCTCTCGCGCGCTCTCTCTCTCACGCGCTCTCACTCTCTCACTCTCGTGCGCTCTCACTCTCGCGCGCTCTCACTCTCGCGCGCTCTCACTCTCTCGCAGCGCTCTCACTCACGCGCTCTCACTCTCTCGCGCGCTCTCGCTCTCTCTCGCGCGCTCTCGCTCTCTCTCGCGCGCTCTCGCTCTCTCTCGCGCGCTCTCGCTCTCTCTCGCGCGCTCTCGCTCTCCTCGCGCGCTCTCGCTCTCTCGCGCGCGCTCTCGCTCTCTCGCGCGCTCTCGCTCTCTTCCGCGCTCTCACTCTCTCTCCGCGCTCTCACTCTCTCTCGCGCGCTCTCACTCTCTCGCGCGCTCTCACTCTCTCTCGCGCGCTCTCACTCTCTCTCAGCGCGCTCTCACTCTCTCTCGCGCGCTCTCTCTCGCGCGCTCTCACTCTCTCTCGCGCGCTCTCACTCTCTCTCGCGCGCTCTCACTCTCTCGCGCGCTTCTCACTCTCTCTCGCGCGCTCTCACTCTCTCTCGCGCGCTCTCCACTCTCTCTCGCGCACTCTCACTCGCGCGCTCTCACTCTCTCTCGCGCGCTCTCTAACTCTCCTCTCGCGCGCTCTCACTCTCTCTAGCGCGCTCTCACTCTCTCGCGCGCTCTCACTCTCGCGCTCTCACTCTCTCACGCGCTCTCACTCTCTCTCGCGCTCTCACTCTCTCACTCTCGCGCTCGCGCTCTCTCTCTCTCTCACTCTCTCTCGCGCTCTCCCTCTCTCACGCGCTCTCACTCTCTCTCACTCTCTCTCACGCGCTCTCACTCTCTCTCACGCGCTCTCACTCTCTCTCACTCGCTCTCACTCTCTCTCACGCGCTCTCACTCTCTCTCACGCGCTCTCACTCTCTCTCACGCGCTCTCACTCTCTCGCGCTCCCACTCTCTCTCACGCGCTCTCACTCTCTCGCGCTCTCACTCTCTCTCACGCGCTCTCACGCTCTCACGCTCTCACGCTCTCACGCTCTCACGAGCTCTCACTCTCTCACGCGCTCTCACTCTCACTCGCGCGCTCTCACTCTCTCTCGCGCGCTCTCACTCTCTCTAGCGCGCTCTCACTCTCTCACGCGCTCTCACTCTCTCACGTGCTCTCACTCTCTCTCGCGCTCTCACTCTCGCGCTCTCACTCTCTCGCGCTCTCACTCTCTCGCGCTCTCACTCTCTCACGCGCTCTCACTCTCGCGCGCTCTCTCTCTCACTCTCTCTCGCGCTCTCACTCTCTCGCGCGCTCTCACTCTCTCTCGCGCTCTCACTCTCTCTCACAGCGCTCTCACTCTCTCTCACGCGCTCTCACTCTCTCTCACGCGCTCTCACTCTCTCTCGCGCTCCCACTCTCTCTCACGCGCTCTCACTCTCTCTCACGCGCTCTCACCTCTCTCTCTCTCTCACGCGCTCTCACTCTCTCGCGCTCTCACTCTCTCGCGCTCTCACTCTCTCACCGCGCTCTCACTCTCTTGCGCTCTCACTCTCTCTCACGCGCTCTCTCTCACGCGCTCTCACTCTCTCACGCGCTCTCTCTCACGCTCTCACGCTCTCACGCTCTCACGCGCTCGCGCTCTCACTCGCGCTCTCACTCTCTCTCTCGCGCGCGCTCACTCTCACGCGCTCTCTCTCACGTGCTCTCTCTCGCGCTCTCACTCTCTCTCGCGCTCTCACTCTCTCACGCGCTCTCACTCTCTCTCGCGCTCTCACTCTCACTCGCGCCAGCGCGCGCTCTCTCACGCCCTCTCTCTCTCACGCGCTCTCTCTCGCGCTCTCACTCTCTCACGCGCTCTCGCTCTCTCACGCGCTCTCGCACTATCTTCACGCGCTCTCTCTCGCGTTGTCACTCTCTCTCGCGTTGTCACACTCTCTCTCGCGCTCTCACTCTCTCTCGCGCTCTCACTCTCTCTCGCGCTCTCACTCTCTCTCGCGCTCTCACTCTCTCTCGCGCTCTCACTCTCTCGCGCTCTCACTCTCACGTGCTCTCACTCTCTCTCACGCGCCACTCACTCTCTCGCGCTCTCACTCTCTCACGTGCTCTCACTCTCTCACGCGCTCTCTCTCTCTCACGCTCTCACTCTTTCACGCTCTCTCACGCTGTCACTCTCTCTCACGCTGTCACTCTCTCGCGCTCTCACTCTCTCTCACAGCGCTCTCTCTCTCGCGCTCTCTCTCGCGCTCTCACTCCTCTCTCGCGCTCTCACTCTCTCTCACGCTCTCACTCTCTCACGCGCTCTCACTCACTCTCACGCGCTCTCACTCTCACGCGCTCTCACTCTCACGCGCTCTCACTCTCTCTCACGCGCTCTCACTCTCTCTCACGCGCTCCCACTCTCTCTCACGCGCTCCCACTCTCTCTCACGCGCTCTCACTCTCTCTCACGCGCTCTCACTCTCTCTCGCGCTCCCACTCTCTCTCACGCGCTCTCACTCTCTCTCACGCGCTCATCACTCTCTCACGCGCTCTCACTCTCTCTCACGCGCTCTCTCTCACGCGCTCTCACGCTCTCACGAGCTCTCACTCTCTCACGCGCTCTCGCTCTCACTCTCTCACGCGCTCTCACTCTCTCACGCGCTCTCTCTCACGCTCTCTCACGCTCTCACGCTCGCGCTCTCACTCTCGCGCTCTCACTCTCTCACGCGCTCTCACGTGCTCTCTCTCGCGCTCTCACTCTCTCTCGCGCTCTCACTCTCTCACGCGCTCTCGCTCTCACGCGCTCTCACTCTCTCTCGCAGCTCTCACTCTCTCTCGCGCGCGCTCTCTCACGCGCTCTCTCTCACGCGCTCTCTCTCTCACGCGCTCTCTCTCGCGCTCTCACTCTCTCACGCGCTCTCGCTCTCTCTCGCGCTCTCACTCTCTCTCTCTCGCCGCCTCTCACGCGCTCTCGCGCTCTCACTCTCACGTGCTCTCACTCTCTCTCACGCGCACTCACTCTCGCTCTCTCGCGCTCTCACTCTCTCACGTGCTCTCACTCTCTCACGCGCTCTCACGCTCTCACTCTTTCACGCTCTCTCACGCTGTCACTCTCACGCTGTCACTCTCTCTCACGCTGTCACTCTCTCGCGCTCTCTCTCACGCGCTCTCTCTCTCGCCGCTCTCACTCTCTCTCGCGCTCTCACTCTCTCTCGCGCTCTCACGTCACTCTCACGCGCTCTCACTCTCGCGCTCTCACTCTCTCATGCGCTCTCACTCTCTCTCGCGCTCTCACTCTTTCACGCTCTTCGCTCTCTCACGTGCTCTCACTCTCTCTCACGTGCTCTCACTCTCTCTCACGCGCTCTCACTCTCTCGCGCGCTCTCACTCTCTCGCGTGGCTCTCACTCTCTCGGTGCTCTCACTCTCTCTCGCGCTCTCTCACTCTCACGTGCTCTCACTCTCTCGCGTGCTCGCGCGCTCTCACTCTCTCGCGCGCTCTCACTCTCTCGCGCGCTCTCACTCTCTCGCGCTCTCACTCTCTCTCACTCTCTCTCACGCGCTCTCTCTCTCTCTCGCGCTCTCACTCTCTCACGCGCTCTCACTCTCTCTCGCGCTCATCACTCACTCTCACGTGCTCTCACTCTCACGCGCTCTCACTCTCTCACGCGCTCTCACTCTCTCACGCGCTCTCACTCTCTCGCGCTCTCTTTCTCTCGCTCTCTCACGCGCGCTCTCTCTCACGCGCTCTCTCTCGCGCTCTCACTCTCTCACGCGCTCTCTCGCTCTCTCACGCGCTCTCGCTCTCTCACGCGCTCTCGCACTATCTCACGCGCACTCTCTCGCGTTGTCACTCTCTCTCGCGCTCTCACTCTCTCGCGCTCTCACTCTCTCGCGCTCTCACTCTCTCTCGCGCTCTCACTCTCTCGCGCTCTCACTCTCACGCGCACTCACTCTCTCTCGCTCTCTCGCGCTCTCACTCTCTCACGTGCTCTCACTCTCTCACGCGCTCTCACGCTCTCACTCTTTCACGCTCTCTCACGCTGTCACTCTCACGCTGTCACTCTCTCTCACGCTGTCACTCTCTCGCGCTCTCACTCTCTCTCACGCGCTCTCTCTCTCGCGCTCATCACTCTCTCTCGCGCTCTCACTCTCGCGCTCTCACTCTCTCTCGCGCTCTCACTCTCTCTCGCGCTCTCACTCACTCTCACGCGCTCTCACTCTCGCGCTCTCACTCTTTCACGCTCTCGCTCTCTCGCGCTCTCACTCTCTCGCGCGCTCTCACTCGCTCGCGCGCTCTCACTCTCTCTCGCGCTCTCTCACTCTCACGTGCTCTCACTCTCTCGCGTGCTCGCGCGCTCTCACTCTCCTCGCGCGCTCTCACTCTCTCACGCGCTCTCACTCTCTCACGCGCTCTCACTCTCTCTCGCGCTCTCACGTGCTCTCACTCTCACGCGCTCTCACTCTCTCACGCGCTCTCACTCTCTCACGCGCTCTCACTCTCTCTCGCGCTCTCACTCTCACGCGCTCTCACTCTCTCTCGCGCTCTCTTTCTCTCGCTCTCTCACGCGCGCTCTCTCTCACGCGCTCTCACCCTCTCTCTCACGCTCGCTCGCAGCTCTCTCGCTCTCACTCTCCCTCACGCGCTCTCGCTCCCTCACGCGCTCTCGCTCTCTCACGCGCTCTCGCTCTCTCTCACGCGCTCTCGCTCTCTCTCGCTCTCACTCTCCCTCACGCGCTCTCGCTCCCTCACGCGCTCTCGCTCTCTCACGCGCTCTCGCACTCTCTCACGCGCTCTCGCTCTCTCTCGCTCTCTCGCGCGCTCTCGCTCTCTCTCGCGCGCTCTTCGCTCTCTCGCTCTCTCGCGCTCGCTCTCTCGCGCTCGCTCTCTCGCGCTCGCTCTCTCCGCGCTCGCTCTCTCGCGCTCGCTCTCGCTCTCTCGCGCTCTCTCGCTCTCTCTCGCGTGCTCTCGCTCTCTCTCACGCGCTCTCACTCTCTCTCACGCGCTCTCACTCTCTCTCACGCGCTCTCACTCTCTCTCACGCGCTCTCACTCTCTCTCTCGCGCTCACGCGCTCTCACTCTCTCGCGCTCTCACTCTCTCTGGCGCGCTCTCACTCTCTCTCTCTCGCGCTCTCACTCTCACGCGCTCTCTCTCTCTCGTGCTCTCACTCTCTCACGCACTCTCTCGCTCGCGCTCTCTCTCTCGCTCTCGCTCTCTTTCACGCGCTCTCGCTCTCTCACGCGCTCTCGCTCTCTCACGCGCTCTCGCTCTCTTTCACGCGCTCTCGCTCTCTCACGCGCTCTCGCTCTCTCACGCGCTCTCGCTCTCTCACGCGCTCTCGCTCTCTCACGCGCTCTCGCACTCTCTCACGCGCTCTCGCACTCTCTCGCGCTCTCGCACTCTCTCGCGCTCTCACTCTCTCTCACGCGCTCACTCTCTCTCTCGCGCTCTCACTCTCACGCACTCACTCTCGCGCTCTCTCTCTCGCGCTCTCACTCTCTCTCACGCACTCTCTCTCTCTCGCGCTCTCTCCCTCACGCGCTCTCACTCTGTCTCGCGCGCTCTCACTCTCTCCGCGTTCTCACTCTCTCTCACGCGCTCTCACTCTCTCTCGCACTCTCACTCTCTCTCGCACTCACTCTCACTCTCTCTCACGCGCTCTCACTCTCTCTCGCGCTCACTCTCGCGCTCTCACTCTCTCTCACGCACTCTCACACTCTCTCGCTCTCTCGCGCGATCTCACTCTCTCGCGCTCTCACTTTCTCTCTCGCGCTCTCACTCTCACGCACTCATACTCGCGCTCTCACTCTCTCGCGCGATCTCACTCTCACTCGCTCTCGCTCTCTCTCTCGCGCGCTCACTCTCACGCACTCATACTCGCGCTCTCACTCTCTCGCGCTCTCACTCTCTCATGCACTCTCTCGCGCTCTCACTCTCACGCGCTCTCACTCTCTCCGCGTTCTCACTCTCTCACGCGCTCTCTCTCGCACTCTCGCGCGCTCTCTCTCGCGCGCTCTCTCTCTCGCGCGCTCTCTCTCTCGCGCGCTCTCACTCTCTCTCTCTCTCTCGCGCGCTCTCTCTCTCGCGCGCTCTCACTCTCTCTCTCTCTCTCGCGCTCTCTCTCTCGCGCTCTCTCACGCGCTCTCACTCACGCTCTCTCACTCTCTCTCATGCGCTCTCACTCTCTCTCTCGCGCTCTCACGCGCTCTCACTCTCGCGCGCTCTCACTCTCTCACGCGCTCTCTCTCTCTCTCTCTCGCGCTCTCTCACGCGCTCTCACTCTCACGCTCTCTCACTCTCTCTCATGCGCTCTCACTCTCTCTCGCGCGCTCTCTCTCACTCTCTCTCTCTCGCGCTCTCTCTCTCTCGCGCTCTCTCGCGCTCTCTCACGCACTCTCACGCTCTCTCACTCTCTCTCATGCGCTCTCACTCTCTCTCTCGCGCGCTCTCTCTCGCTCTCTCTCGCGCGCTCTCACTCTCGCGCGCTCTCACTCTCTCTCACGCGCTCTCTCACGCGCTCTCTCTCTCTCTCTCTCTCGCGCTCTCTCTCTCGCGCTCGCGCTCTCTCTCGCGCTCTCACTCTCTCTCACGTGCTCTCACTCTCTCACACTCTCGCGCGCTCTCACTCTCGCGTGCTCTCACTCTCTCTCGCACGCTCTCACTCTCTCACGCGCTCTCACTCTCTCACTCTCTCTCACGCGCTCTCTCTCTCACTCTCTCTCGCGCTCTCACTCTCTCGCGCGCTCTCACTCTCTCGCGCGCTCTCACTCTCTCGCGCGCTCTCACTCTCTCTCGCGCGCTCTCACTCTCTCTCGCGCGCTCTCACTCTCTCTCGCGCGCTCTCTCTCTCTCTCGCGCGCACTCTCTCGCGCGCTCTCTCTCTCGCGCTCTCACTCTCTCTCGCGCGCTCTCACTCTCTCTCGCGCTCTCACTCTCTCTCGCGCGCTCTCACTCTCTCTCGCGCGCTCTCACTCTCTCTCGCGCGCTCTCACTCTCTCGCGCTCTCGCGCGCTCTCACTCTCGCGCGCTCTCACTCGCGCGCTCTCACTCTCTCTCGCGCGCTCTCACTCTCTCACTCGCTCTCACTCTCGCGCTCTCACTCTCTCGCGCGCTCTCACTCTCGCGCTCTCACTCTCTCGCGCTCTCACTCTCTCGCGCTCTCACTCTCTCTCATGCACTCTCTCGCGCTCTCACTCTCTCACGCGCTCTCACTCTCTCCGCGTTCTCGCACTCTCACTCTCTCTCACTCTCTCTCTCGCGCGCTCTCTCTCGCGCGATCTCACTTTCGCGCGCTCTCGCTCTCTCTCACGCGCTCTCACTCTCTCACGCGCTCTCTCTCTCGCGCTCGCTCTCTCTCACGCGCTCTCACTCTCTCGCGCTCTCACTCTCTCTCACTCTCTCACGCGCTCACTCTCTCACGCGCTCTCACTCTCTCTCACTCTCTCACGCGCTCTCTCTCTCGCGCGCTCTCACTCTCTCGCGCGCTCTCACTCTCGCGTGCTCTCACTATCTCGCACGCTCTCACTCTCTCACGCGCTCTCTCTCTCTCACGCGCTCTCTCTCTCGCTCTCTCTCGCGCTCTCACTCTCTCTCGCGCGCTCTCACTCTCTCACTCTCGCGCGCTCTCACTCTCTCTCGCGCGCTCTCACTCACGCGCTCTCACTCTCTCGCGCGCTCTCGCTCTCTCTCGCGCGCTCTCGCTCTCTCTCGCGCGCTCGCGCTCTCTCTCGCGCGCTCTCGCTCTCTCGCGCGCGCTCTCGCTCTCTCGCGCGCGCTCTCTCGCGCGCTCTCACTCTCTCTCCGCGCTCTCACTCTCTCTCCGCGCTCTCACTCTCTCTCGCGCGCTCTCACTCTCTCTCGCGCGCTCTCACTCTCTCTCGCGCGCTCTCACTCTCTCTCGCGCGCTCTCACTCTCTCTCGCGCGCTCTCACTCTCTCTCGCGCGCTCTCACTCTCTCTCGCGCGCTCCCACTCTCTCTCGCGCGCTCTCACTCTCTCTCGCGCGCTCTCACTCTCTCTCGCGCGCTCTCTCTCTCGCGCGCTCTCACTCTCTCGCGCGCTCTCACTCTCTCTCTCGCGCGCTCTCACTCTCTCTCGCGCGCTCTCACTCTCTCTCGCGCGCTCTCACTCTCTCTCGCGCGCTCTCACTCTCTCTCGCGCGCTCTCACTCTCTCTCGCGCGCTCTCACTCTCTCTCGCGCGCTCTCACTCTCTCTCGCGCGCTCTCACTCTCTCTCGCGCGCTCTCACTCTCACTCGCGCGCTCTCACTCTCTCTCGCGCGCTCTCACTCTCTCTAGCGCGCTCTCACTCTCTCTCGCGCTCTCACTCTCTCTCGCGCTCTCACTCTCGCGCTCTCACTCTCTCGCGCTCTCACTCTCTCGCGCTCTCACTCTCACGCGCTCTCACTCACGCGCTCTCACTCACGCGCTCTCACTCTCGCGCTCTCACTCTCGCGCGCTCTCTCTCTCACTCTCTCTCGCGCTCTCACTCTCTCTCGCGCTCTCACTCTCTCTCGCGCTCTCACTCTCTCTCGCGCGCTCTCACTCTCTCTCGCGCTCTCACTCTCTCTCACGCGCTCTCACTCTCTCTCACGCGCTCCCACTCTCTCTCACGCGCTCTCACTCTCTCTCACGCGCTCTCACTCTCTCTCACGCGCTCCCACTCTCTCTCACGCGCTCTCACTCTCTCTCACTCTCTCTCACGCGCTCTCACTCTCTCACGCTCTCACTCTCTCACGCGCTCTCACTCTCTCGCGCTCTCACTCTCTCTCACGCGCTCTCTCTCACGCGCTCTCACGAGCTCTCACTCTCTCACGCGCTCTCTCACGCTCACGCGCTCGCGCTCTCACTCTCGCGCTCTCACTCTCTCTCGCGCGCGCTCACTCTCGCGCTCTCTCTCACGTGCTCTCTCTCGCGCTCTCACTCTCTCGCGCTCTCACTCTCTCACGCGCTCTCGCTCTCTCGCGCTCTCACTCTCTCTCGCGCTCTCACTCGCGCGCGCAGTCTCTCACGCGCTCTCTCGCGCGCGCTCTCTCACGCGCTCTCGCTCTCTCACGCGCTCTCGCACTATCTCACGCGCTCTCTCTCGCGTTGTCACTCTCGCGCTCTCTCTCTCTCTCGCGCTCTCACTCTCTCGCGCTCTCACTCTCACGTGCTCTCACTCTCTCTCACGCGCACTCACTCTCTCTCGCTCTCTCGCGCTCTCACTCTCACGTGCTCTCACTCTCTCACGCGCTCTCTCTCTCTCACGCTCTCACTCTTTCACACTCTCTCACGCTGTCACTCTCTCGCGCTCTCACTCTCTCTCTCGTGCTCTCACTCTCTCGCGCTCTCACTCTCTCTCGCGCTCTCACTCTCTCTCACTCGCTCTCACTCTCTCTCGCACTCTCACTCTCTCTCGCGCTCTCACTCTCTCTCACTCGCTCTCACTCTCTCTCGCACTCTCACTCACTCTCACGCGCTCTCACTCTCGCGCTCTCACTCTCTCTCGCGCTCTCACTCTCTCTCGCGCTCTCACTCTTTCACGCTCTCGCTCTCTCACGCGCTCTCACTCTCGCTCTCACTCTCTCTCGCGCTCTCACTCTTTCACGCTCTCACTCTCTCACGCGCTCTCACTCACTCTCACGCGCTCTCACTCTCGCGCTCTCACTCTCTCACGCGCTCTCTCTCTCTCTCTCTCTCTCGCGCTCTCTCTCTCTCTCGCGCTCTCTCTCTCGCGCTCTCTCGCGCTCTCACTCTCACGCTCTCTCACGCGCTCTCACTCTCTCTCTCGCGCTCTCACTCTCGCGCTCTCACGCACTCACGCACTCACTCTCTCGCGCTCTCTCTCTCTCGCGCTCCCTCTCTCTCTCTCTCGCGCTCTCACGCGCTCTCACTCTCTCTCACTCTCTCACGCGCTCTCTCTCTCGCGCGCTCTCACTCTCTCGCGCCCTCTCACTCTCGCGTGCTCTCACTCTCTCTCGCACGCTCTCACTCTCTCACGCGCTCTCACTCTCTCACTCTCTCACGCGCTCTCTCTCTCGCGCGCTCTCACTCTCGCGCGCTCTCACTCTCTCTCGCGCGCTCTCACTCTCGCGCGCTCTCACTCTCTCTCGCGCTCTCTCACTCTCTCGCGCGCGCTCTCTCACTCTCTCGCGCGCGCTCTCTCTCGCGCGCTCTCTCTCTCTCGCGCGCTCTCTCTCGCGCGCTCTCACTCTCTCGCGCGCTCTCACTCTCTCTCGCGCGCTCTCACGCTCTCTCTCTCGCGCGCTCTCACTCTCTCTCGCGCGCTCTCACTCTCGCGCGCGCTCTCACTCTCTCGCGCGCTCTCACTCTCGCGCGCTCTCACTCGCGCGCTCTCACTCTCTCTCGCGCGCTCTCACTCTCACGCGCTCTCACTCTCGCGCTCTCACTCTCTCGCGCGCTCTCACTCTCGCGCTCTCACTCTCTCGCGCTCTCTCTCACGCGCTCTCGCGCTCTCACTCTCTCTCATGCACTCTCTCGCGCTCTCACTCTCTCCGCGTTCTCACTCTCTCACGCGCTCTCTCTCGCACTCTCACTCTCTCTCACTCTCTCTCTCGCACTCTCACTCTCTCGCGCGCTCTCTCTCGCTCTCTCTCGCGCGCTCTCACTCTCTCGCGCGCTCTCACTCTCTCGCGCGCTCTCACTCTCTCTCGCGCGCTCTCACTCTCTCACGCGCTCTCACTCGCGCTCTCACTCTCTCGCGCGCTCTCACTCTCGCGCTCTCACTCTCTCGCGCTCTCTCTCACGCGCTCTCGCGCTCTCACTCTCTCTCATGCACTCTCTCGCGCTCTCACTCTCTCCGCGTTCTCACTCTCTCACGCGCTCTCTCTCGCACTCTCACTCTCTCTCACTCACTCTCTCGCGCGCTCTCTCGCACTCTCTCTCACGCGCTCTCACTCTCTCACGCGCTCTCTCTCTCGCGCTCCCTCTCTCTCTCTCTCGCGCTCTCTCTCTCACGCGCTCTCACTCTCTCACGCGCTCTCTCTCTCGCGCTCCCTCTCTCTCTCTCTCGCGCTCTCTCTCTCACGCGCTCTCACTCTCTCACGCGCTCTCACTCTCTCACGCGCTCTCACTCTCTCGCGCGCTCTCACTCTCTCGCGCGCTCTCACTCTCGCGTGCTCTCACTATCTCGCACGCTCTCACTATCTCGCACGCTCTCACTCTCTCACGCGCTCTCTCTCACGCGCTCTCTCTCTCGCGCTCTCACTCTCTCTCGCGCGCTCTCTCTCTCACGCGCTCTCACTCTCTCACTCTCGTGCGCTCTCACTCTCGCGCGCTCTCACTCTCGCGCGCTCTCACTCTCTCGCGCGCTCTCACTCACGCGCTCTCACTCTCTCGCGCGCTCTCGCTCTCTCTCGCGCGCTCTCGCTCTCTCTCGCGCGCTCTCGCTCTCTCTCGCGCGCTCTCGCTCTCTCTCGCGCGCTCTCGCTCTCTCTCGCGCGCTCTCGCTCTCTCCGCGCTCTCTCTCTCTCCGCGCTCTCACTCTCTCTCGCGCGCTCTCACTCTCTCTCGCGCGCTCTCACTCTCTCTCGCGCGCTCTCACTCTCTCTCGCGCGCTCTCACTCTCTCTCGCGCGCTCTCACTCTCTCTCGCGCGCTCTCACTCTCTCTCGCGCGCTCTCACTCTCTCTCGCGCGCTCTCACTCTCTCTCGCGCGCTCTCTCTCGCGCGCTCTCACTCTCTCGCGCGCTCTCACTCTCTCTCGCGCGCTCTCACTCTCTCTCGCGCGCTCTCACTCTCTCTCGCGCGCTCTCACTCGCGCGCTCTCACTCTCTCTCGCGCGCTCTCACTCTCTCGCGCTCTCACTCTCTCACGTGCTCTCACTCTCTCTCGCGCTCTCACTCTCGCGCTCTCACTCTCTCGCGCTCTCACTCTCTCACTCTCGCGCTCGCGCTCTCTCTCTCTCACTCTCTCTCGCGCTCTCACTCTCTCTCGCGCTCTCACTCTCTCTCTCTCTCTCTCGCGCTCTCCCTCTCTCTCACGCGCTCTCACTCTCTCTCACGCGCTCTCACTCTCTCTCACGCGCTCTCACTCTCTCTCACGCGCTCTCACTCTCTCTCACGCGCTCTCACTCTCTCTCACGCGCTCTCACTCTCTCTCGCGCTCCCACTCTCTCTCACGCGCTCTCACTCTCTCTCACGCGCTCTCACTCTCTCTCACGCGCTCTCACTCTCTCTCACGCGCTCTCACTCTCTCGCGCTCTCACTCTCTCGCGCTCTCACGCTCTCACGCGCTCTCACTCGCGCGCTCTCACTCTCTCTCGCGCGCTCTCACTCTCTCTCGCGCGCTCTCACTCTCTCTAGCGCGCTCTCACTCTCTCACGCGCTCTCACTCTCGCGCTCTCACTCTCGCGCTCTCACTCTCTCGCGCTCTCACTCTCTCGCGCTCTCACTCTCTCACGCGCTCTCACTCACGCGCTCTCTCTCTCACTCTCTCTCGCGCTCTCACTCTCTCTCTCGCGCGCTCTCACTCTCTCTCGCGCTCTCACTCTCTCTCACGCGCTCTCACTCTCTCTCACGCGCTCTCACTCTCTCTCACGCGCTCTCACTCTCTCTCGTGCTCTCACTCTCTCTCACGCGCTCTCACTCTCTCTCACGCGCTCTCACTCTCTCTCACGCGCTCTCACTCTCTCTCACGCGCTCTCACTCTCTCTCGCGCTCCCACTCTCTCTCACGCGCTCTCACTCTCTCTCACGCGCTCTCACTCTCTCTCACGCGCTCTCACTCTCTCGCGCTCTCACTCTCTCACGCGCTCTCACTCTCTTGCGCTCTCACTCTCTCTCACGCGCTCTCTCTCACGCGCTCTCATGCTCTCACGCGCTCTCACTCTCTCACGCGCTCTCACTCTCTCACGCGCTCTCACTCTCTCACGCGCTCTCTCTCACGCTCTCACGCTCTCTCGCGCTCTCACTCTCACGCGCTCTCGCTCTCACGCGCTCTCACTCTCACTCGCGCGCGCGCGCTCTCTCACGCGCTCTCTCTCTCACGCGCTCTCTCTCTCACGCGCTCTCTCTCGCGCTCTCACTCTCTCACGCGCTCTCGCTCTCTCACGCGCTCTCGCACTATCTCACGCGCTCTCTCTCGCGTTGTCACTCTCTCTCGCGCTCTCACTCTCTCTCGCGCTCTCACTCTCTCTCGCGCTCTCACTCTCTCTCGCGCTCTCACTCTCTCGCGCTCTCACTCTCACGTGCTCTCACTCTCTCTCACGCGCACTCACTCTCTCGCGCTCTCACTCTCTCACGTGCTCTCACTCTCTCACGCGCTCTCTCTCTCTCACGCTCTCACTCTTTCACGCTCTCTCACGCTGTCACTCTCTCTCACGCTGTCACTCTCTCGCGCTCTCACTCTCTCTCACGCGCTCTCTCTCTCGCGCTCTCACTCTCTCTCGCGCTCTCACTCTCTCTCGCGCTCTCACTCTCTCTCACGCTCTCACTCTCTCACGTGCTCTCACTCACTCTCACGCGCTCTCACTCTCACGCGCTCTCACTCTCTCACGCGCTCTCACTCTCTCTCACGCGCTCTCACTCTCTCTCACGCGCTCCCACTCTCTCTCACGCGCTCCCACTCTCTCTCACGCGCTCTCACTCTCTCTCACGCGCTCTCACTCTCTCTCGCGCTCCCACTCTCTCTCACGCGCTCTCACTCTCTCTCACGCGCTCTCACTCTCTCACGCGCTCTCACTCTCTCACGCGCTCTCACTCTCTCACGCGCTCTCACTCTCTCGCGCTCTCACTCTCTCTCACGCGCTCTCTCTCACGCGCTCTCACTCTCTCACGCGCTCTCACTCTCTCACGCGCTCTCTCTCACGCTCTCTCACGCTCTCACGCGCTCGCGCTCTCACTCTCGCGCTCTCACTCTCTCTCGCGCGCGCTCACTCTCACGCGCTCTCACGTGCTCTCTCTCGCGCTCTCACTCTCTCTCGCGCTCTCACTCTCTCACGCGCTCTCGCTCTCACGCGCTCTCACTCTCTCTCGCGCTCTCACTCTCTCGCGCCGCGCAGCGCGCGCGCTCTCTCACGCTCTCTCTCTCGCGCTCTCACTCTCTCGCGCTCTCGCTCTCTCTCGCGCTCTCACGCGCTCTCGCGCTCTCACTCTCACTCTCTCACGCGCACTCACTCTCGCTCTCTCGCGCTCTCACTCTCTCACGTGCTCTCACTCTCTCACGCGCTCTCTCTCTCACGCTCTCACTCTTTCACGCTCTCTCACGCTGTCACTCTCACGCTGTCACTCTCTCTCGCGCTCTCTCTCACGCGCTCTCTCTCTCGCGCTCTCACTCTCTCTCGCGCTCTCACTCTCTCGCGCTCTCACTCACTCTCACGCGCTCTCACTCTCGCGCTCTCACTCTCTCACGCGCTCTCACTCTCTCTCGCGCTCTCACTCTTTCACGCTCTCGCTCTCTCACGTGCTCTCACTCTCTCTCACGCGCTCTCACTCTCTCTCGCGCTCTCTCACTCTCTCGCGTGCTCTCACTCGCTCGCGCGCTCTCACTCTCTCGCGCGCTCTCACTCTCTCGCGCGCTCTCACTCTCTCGCGCGCTCTCACTCTCTCGCGCGCTCTCACTCTCTCGCGCTCTCACTCTCTCTCACTCTCTCTCACGCGCTCTCTCTCTCTCTCGCGCTCTCACTCTCTCACGCGCTCTCACTCTCTCTCGCGCTCTCACTCACTCTCACGTGCTCTCACTCTCACGCGCTCTCACTCTCTCACGCGCTCTCACTCTCTCACGCGCTCTCACTCTCTCACGCGCTCTCACTCTCTCGCGCTCTCTTTCTCTCGCTCTCTCGCGCGCTCTCTCTCACGCGCTCTCTCTCTCACGCGCTCTCTCTCGCGCTCTCGCTCTCTCACGCGCTCTCGCTCTCTCACGCGCTCTCGCTCTCTCACGCGCTCTCGCACTATCTCACGCGCACTCTCTCGCGTTGTCACTCTCTCTCGCGCTCTCACTCTCTCGCGCTCTCACTCTCTCGCGCTCTCACTCTCTCTCGCGCTCTCACTCTCTCGCGCTCTCACTCTCACGCGCACTCACTCTCTCTCGCTCTCTCGCGCTCTCACTCTCTCACGTGCTCTCACGCTCTCACTCTTTCACGCTCTCTCACGCTGTCACTCTCACGCTGTCACTCTCTCTCACGCTGTCACTCTCTCGCGCTCTCACTCTCTCTCTCTCGCGCTCTCTCTCTCGCGCTCTCACTCTCTCTCGCGCTCTCACTCTCGCGCTCTCACTCTCTCTCGCGCTCTCACTCACTCTCACGCGCTCTCACTCTCGCGCTCTCACTCTTTCATGCTCTCGCTCTCTCACGCGCTCTCACTCTCTCGCGCGCTCTCACTCTCTCGCGTGCTCGCGCGCTCTCACTCTCTCTCGCGCTCTCTCACTCTCACGTGCTCTCACTCTCTCGCGTGCTCGCGCGCTCTCACTCTCTCGCGCGCTCTCACTCTCTCTCACGCGCTCTCTCTCTCTCTCGCGCTCTCACTCTCTCACGTGCTCTCACTCTCTCTCGCGCTCTCACGTGCTCTCACTCTCACGCGCTCTCACTCTCTCACGCGCTCTCACTCTCTCACGCGCTCTCACTCTCTCACGCGCTCTCACTCTCTCTCACGCGCTCTCACTCTCACGCGCTCTCACTCTCTCTCGCGCTCTCTTTCTCTCGCTCTCTCACGCGCGCTCTCTCTCACGCGCTCTCACCCTCTCTCGCGCGCGCTCACTCTCACGCGCTCTCACGTGCTCTCTCTCGCGCTCTCACTCTCTCTCGCGCTCTCACTCTCTCACGCGCTCTCGCTCTCACGCGCTCTCACTCTCTCTCGCGCTCTCACTCTCTCTCGCGCGCCAGCGCGCTCTCTCTCACGCGCTCTCTCTCTCACGCGCTCTCTCTCTCACGCGCTCTCTCTCGCGCTCTCACTCTCTCACGCGCTCTCGCTCTCTCTCGCGCTCTCGCGCTCTCACTCTCACTCTCTCACGCGCACTCACTCTCGCTCTCTCGCGCTCTCACTCTCTCACGTGCTCTCACTCTCTCACGCGCTCTCTCTCTCTCACGCTCTCACTCTTTCACGCTCTCTCACGCTGTCACTCTCACGCTGTCACTCTCTCTCGCGCTCTCTCTCACGCGCTCTCTCTCTCGCGCTCTCACTCTCGCGCTCTCACTCTCTCGCGCTCTCACTCACTCTCACGCGCTCTCACTCTCGCGCTCTCACTCTCTCACGCGCTCTCACTCTCTCTCGCGCTCTCACTCTTTCACGCTCTCGCTCTCTCACGTGCTCTCACTCTCTCTCACGCGCTCTCACTCTCTCGCGCGCTCTCACTCTCTCGCGCGCTCTCACTCTCTCGCGCGCTCTCACTCTCTCGCGTGCTCTCACTCTCTCTCGCGCTCTCTCACTCTCACGCGCTCTCACTCTCTCGCGTGCTCGCGCGCTCTCACTCTCTCGCGCGCTCTCACTCTCTCGCGCGCTCTCACTCTCTCGCGCTCTCACTCTCTCTCACGCGCTCTCTCTCTCTCTCGCGCTCTCACTCTCTCACGCGCTCTCACTCTCTCGCGCTCTCACTCACTCTCACGTGCTCTCACGCGCTCTCACTCTCTCACGCGCTCTCACTCTCTCGCGCTCTCTTTCTCTCGCTCTCTCACGCGCGCTCTCTCTCACGCGCTCTCTCTCTCACGCGCTCTCTCTCGCGCTCTCACTCTCTCGCGCGCTCTCACTCTCTCGCGCTCTCACTCTCTCGCGCGCTCTCACTCTCTCTCGCGCTCTCATCACTCTCACGTGCTCTCACTCTCTCGCGTGCTCGCGCGCTCTCACTCTCTCGCGCGCTCTCACTCTCTCTCACGCGCTCTCTCTCTCTCTCTCGCGCTCTCACTCTCTCACGCGCTCTCACTCTCTCACGCGCTCTCACTCTCTCTCGCGCTCTCACGTGCTCTCACTCTCACGCGCTCTCACTCTCTCACGCGCTCTCACTCTCTCACGCGCTCTCACTCTCTCACGCGCTCTCACTCTCTCTCACGCGCTCTCACTCTCACGCGCTCTCACTCTCTCTCGCGCTCTCTTTCTCTCGCTCTCTCACGCGCGCTCTCTCTCACGCGCTCTCACCCTCTCTCGCGCGCGCTCACTCTCACGCGCTCTCACGTGCTCTCTCTCGCGCTCTCACTCTCGCGCTCTCACTCTCTCACGCGCTCTCGCTCTCACGCGCTCTCACTCTCTCTCGCGCTCTCACTCTCTCTCGCGCTCTCGCGCTCTCTCGCGCGCGCGCGCTCTCTCACGCGCTCTCTCTCACGCGCTCTCTCTCTCACAGCGCTCTCTCTCGCGCTCTCACTCTCTCACGCGCTCTCGCTCTCTCTCGCGCTCTCACGCGCTCTCGCGCTCTCACTCTCACTCTCTCACGCGCACTCACTCTCGCTCTCTCGCGCTCTCACTCTCTCACGTGCTCTCACTCTCTCACGCGCTCTCTCTCTCTCACGCTCTCACTCTTTCACGCTCTCTCACGCTGTCACTCTCACGCTGTCACTCTCTCTCGCGCTCTCTCTCACGCGCTCTCTCTCTCGCGCTCTCACTCTCTCTCGCGCTCTCACTCTCTCGCGCTCTCTCACTCTCTCACGCGCTCTCACTCTCTCTCGCGCTCTCACTCTTTCACGCTCTCGCTCTCTCACGTGCTCTCACTCTCTCACGCGCTCTCACTCTCTCGCGCGCTCTCACTCTCTCGCGTGCTCTCACTCTCTCGCGTGCTCTCACTCTCTCTCGCGCTCTCTCACTCTCACGTGCTCTCACTCTCTCGCGTGCTCGCGCGCTCTCACTCTCGTGCGCTCTCACTCTCTCGCGCGCTCTCACTCTCTCGCGCTCTCACTCTCTCGCTCTCACTCTCTCGCGCTCTCACTCTCTCTCACTCTCACTCTCTCTCACGCGCTCTCTCTCTCTCTCTCGCGCTCTCACTCTCACGCGCTCTCACTCTCTCTCGCGCTCTCACTCACTCTCACGTGCTCTCACTCTCACGCGCTCTCACTCTCTCACGCGCTCTCACTCTCTCACGCGCTCTCACTCTCTCACGCGCTCTCACTCTCTCGCGCTCTCACTCTCTCGCGCTCTCTTTCTCTCGCTCTCTCACGCGCGCTCTCTCTCACGCGCGCTCTCGCTCTCTCACGCGCTCTCGCTCTCTCGCGCTCTCGCTCTCTCACGCGCTCTCGCACTATCTCACGCGCACTCTCTCGCGTTGTCACTCTCTCTCGCGCTCTCACTCTCTCGCGCTCTCACTCTCTCGCGCTCTCACTCTCTCTCGCGCTCTCACTCTCTCGCGCTCTCACTCTCACGCGCACTCACTCTCTCTCGCTCTCTCGCGCTCTCACTCTCTCACGTGCTCTCACTCTCTCACGCGCTCTCTCTCTCTCACGCTCTCACTCTTTCACGCTCTCTCACGCTGTCACTCTCTCTCACGCTGTCACTCTCTCGCGCTCTCACTCTCTCTCTCGCGCTCTCTCTCTCGCGCTCTCACTCTCTCTCGCGCTCTCACTCTCGCGCTCTCACTCTCTCTCGCGCTCTCACCCTCTCTCGCGCGCTCTCACTCTCGCGCTCTCACTCTTTCATGCTCTCGCTCTCACGCGCTCTCACTCTCTCGCGCGCTCTCACTCTCTCGCGTGCTCGCGCGCTCTCACTCTCTCTCGCGCTCTCTCACTCTCACGTGCTCTCACTCTCTCGCGTGCTCGCGCGCTCTCACTCTCTCGCGCGCTCTCACTCTCTCTCACGCGCTCTCTCTCTCTCTCGCGCTCTCACTCTCTCACGCGCTCTCACTCTCTCACGCGCTCTCACTCTCTCTCGCGCTCTCACGTGCTCTCACTCTCACGTGCTCTCACTCTCTCACGCGCTCTCACTCTCTCACGCGCTCTCACTCTCTCTCACGCGCTCTCACTCTCACGCGCTCTCACTCTCTCTCGCGCTCTCTTTCTCTCGCTCTCTCACGCGCGCTCTCTCTCACGCGCTCTCACCCTCTCTCTCACGCTCGCTCGCGCTCTCTCGCTCTCACTCTCCCTCACGCGCTCTCGCTCCCTCACGCGCTCTCGCTCCCTCACGCGCTCTCGCTCTCTCTCACGCGCTCTCGCTCTCTCTCGCGCTCTCACTCTCACGCGCTCTCACTCTCTCTCGCGCTCTCACTCTCTCGCGCTCTCGTGCTCTCACTCTCTCACGCGCTCTCGCTCTCTCTCACGCGCTCTCGCTCTCTCTCACGCGCTCTCGCTCTCTCACGCGCTCTCGCTCTCTCTCGCGCTCTCACTCTCTCTGGCGCGCTCTCACTCTCTCTGGCGCGCTCTCACTCTCTCTGGCGCGCTCTCACTCTCTCTCTCTCGCGCTCTCACTCTCGCGCTCTCACTCTCTCTCGCGCTCTCACTCTCTCTCGCGCTCTCACTCACTCTCACGCGCTCTCACTCTCGCGCTCTCACTCTTTCATGCTCTCGCTCTCTCACGCGCTCTCACTCTCTCGCGCGCTCTCACTCTCTCGCGTGCTCGCGCGCTCTCACTCTCTCTCGCGCTCTCTCACTCTCACGTGCTCTCACTCTCTCGCGTGCTCGCGCGCTCTCACTCTCTCGCGCGCTCTCACTCTCTCTCACGCGCTCTCTCTCTCTCTCGCGCTCTCACTCTCTCACGCGCTCTCACTCTCTCTCGCGCTCTCACGTGCTCTCACTCTCACGCGCTCTCACTCTCTCACGCGCTCTCACTCTCTCACGCGCTCTCACTCTCTCTCACGCGCTCTCACTCTCTCTCGCGCTCTCTTTCTCTCGCTCTCTCACGCGCGCTCTCTCTCACGCGCTCTCACCCTCTCTCTCACGCTCGCTCGCGCTCTCTCGCTCTCACTCTCCCTCACGCGCTCTCGCTCCCTCACGCGCTCTCGCTCCCTCACGCGCTCTCGCTCTCTCTCACGCGCTCTCGCTCTCTCTCACGCGCTCTCGCTCTCTCTCGCGCTCTCACTCTCACGCGCTCTCACTCTCTCTCGCGCTCTCACTCTCTCTGGCGCGCTCTCACTCTCTCTGGCGCGCTCTCACTCTCTCTCACGCGCTCTCACTCTCTCGCGCTCTCGTGCTCTCACTCTCTCACGCGCTCTCGCTCTCTCTCACGCGCTCTCGCTCTCTCTCACGCGCTCTCGCTCTCTCTCACGCGCTCTCGCTCTCTCTCACGCGCTCTCGCTCTCTCTCACGCGCTCTCGCTCTCTCACGCGCTCTCGCTCTCTCACGCGCTCTCACTCTCTCGCGCTCTCACTCTCTCTGGCGCGCTCTCACTCTCTCTGGCGCGCTCTCACTCTCTCTGGCGCGCTCTCACTCTCTCTCACGCGCTCTCACTCTCTCGCGCTCTCACTCTCTCGCGCTCTCACTCTCTCACGCGCTCTCACTCTCACGCGCTCTCACTCTCTCGCGCTCTCACTCTCGCGCGCTCTCACTCTCTCACGCGCTCTCACTCTCTCACGCGCTCTCGCGCTCTCACTCTCTCTCACGCGCTCTCACTCTCTCGCGCTCTCACTCACTCTCACGCGCTCTCTCTCTCACGCGCTCTCACTCTCTCACGCGCTCTCACTCTCTCTCACGCGCTCTCACTCTCACGCGCTCTCACTCTCTCTCTCGCTCTCTCACGCGCTCTCACCCTCTCTCTCACGCACTCTCTCGCTCGCGCTCTCTCTCTCTCTCACTCTCGCGCTCTCGCTCCCTCACGCGCTCTCGCTCTCTCACGCGCTCTCGCACTCTCTCACGCGCTCTCGCTCTCTCACGCGCTCTCGCACTCTCTCACGCGCTCTCGCACTCTCTCACGCGCTCTCGCTCTCTCACGCGCTCTCGCACTCTCTCGCGCGCTCTCGCTCTCGCGCGCTCTCACACTCTCGCGCGCTCTCGCTCTCTCACGCGCTCTCGCACTCTCTCGCGCGCTCTCGCTCTCGCGCGCTCTCACACTCTCGCGCGCTCTCGCTCTCTCTCACGCGCTCTCGCTCTCTCTCACGCGCTCTCGCTCTCTCTCACGCGCTCTCGCTCTCTCTCACGCGCTCTCGCTCTCTCTCACGCGCTCTCGCTCTCTCTCACTCTCTCACGCGCTCGCGCTCTCACTCTCGCGCTCTCACTCTCTCTCGCGCGCTCTCGCTCTCTCTCACGCGCTCTCACTCTCTCGCGCTCTCACTCTCTCTCACGCGCTCTCTCTCACGCGCTCACGAGCTCTCACTCTCTCACGCTCTCTCACGCGCTCGCGCTCTCACTCTCGCGCTCTCTCTCGCGCGCGCTCACTCTCACGCGCTCTCACGTGCTCTCTCTCGCGCTCTCACTCTCTCTCGCGCTCTCACTCTCTCACGCGCTCTCGCTCTCACGCGCTCTCACTCTCTCTCGCGCGCGCGCGCTCTCTCACGCGCTCTCTCTCACGCGCTCTCTCTCGCGCTCTCACTCTCTCACGCGCTCTCGCTCTCTCGCGCTCTCGCGCTCTCACTCTCACGTGCTCTCACTCTCTCACGCGCACTCACTCTCGCTCTCTCGCGCTCTCACTCTCTCACGTGCTCTCACTCTCTCACGCGCTCTCTCTCTCTCTCACGCTCTCACTCTTTCACGCTCTCTCACGCTGTCACTCTCTCTCACGCTGTCACTCTCTCTCACGCTGTCACTCTCTCGCGCTCTCTCTCACGCGCTCTCTCTCTCGCGCTCTCACTCTCTCTCGCGCTCTCACTCTCTCGCGCTCTCACTCACTCTCACGCGCTCTCACTCTCGCGCTCTCACTCTCTCACGCGCTCTCACTCTCTCTCGCGCTCTCACTCTTTCACGCTCTCGCTCTCTCACGTGCTCTCACTCTCTCTCACGCGCTCTCGCGCGCTCTCACTCTCTCGCGTGCTCTCACTCTCTCGCGTGCTCTCACTCTCTCTCGCGCTCTCTCACTCTCACGTGCTCTCACTCTCTCGCGTGCTCGCGCGCTCTCGCGTGCTCTCACTCTCTCTCGCGCGCTCTCACTCTCTCGCGTGCTCGCGCGCTCTCACTCTCTCGCGCGCTCTCACTCTCTCGCGCTCTCACTCTCTCTCACGCGCTCTCTCTCTCTCTCTCGCGCTCTCACTCTCTCACGCGCTCTCACTCTCTCTCGCGCTCTCACTCACTCTCACGTGCTCTCACTCTCACGCGCTCTCACTCTCTCACGCGCTCTCACTCTCTCACGCGCTCTCACTCTCTCACGCGCTCTCACTCTCTCGCGCTCTCTTTCTCTCGCTCTCTCACGCGCGCTCTCTCTCACGCGCTCTCTCTCTCACTCTCTCACGCGCTCTCTCACGCGCTCTCGCTCTCTCACGCGCACTCTCTCGCGTTGTCACTCTCTCTCGCGCTCTCACTCTCACGCGCACTCACTCTCTCTCGCTCTCTCGCGCTCTCACTCTCTCACGTGCTCTCACGCGCTCTCTCTCTCTCACGCTCTCACTCTTTCACGCTCTCTCACGCTGTCACTCTCACGCTGTCACTCTCTCTCACGCTGTCACTCTCTCGCGCGCTCTCTCTCTCGCGCTCTCACTCTCTCTCGCGCTCTCACTCTCGCGCTCTCACTCTCTCTCGCGCTCTCACTCTCTCTCGCGCTCTCACTCACTCTCACGCGCTCTCACTCTCGCGCTCTCACTCTTTCACGCTCTCGCTCTCACGCGCTCTCACTCTCTCGCGCGCTCTCACTCTCTCGCGTGCTCGCGCGCTCTCACTCACTCTCGCGCTCTCTCACTCTCACGTGCTCTCACTCTCTCGCGTGCTCGCGCGCTCTCACTCTCTCGCGCGCTCTCACTCTCTCTCACGCGCTCTCTCTCTCTCTCGCGCTCTCACTCTCTCACGCGCTCTCACTCTCTCACGCGCTCTCACTCTCTCTCGCGCTCTCACGTGCTCTCACTCTCACGCGCTCTCACTCTCTCACGCGCTCTCACTCTCTCACGCGCTCTCACTCTCTCTCACTCTCACGCGCTCTCACTCTCTCTCGCGCTCTCTTTCTCTCGCTCTCTCACGCGCGCTCTCTCTCACGCTCGCTCGCGCTCTCTCGCTCTCACTCTCCCTCACGCGCTCTCGCTCCCTCACGCGCTCTCGCTCTCTCACGCGCTCTCGCTCTCTCTCACGCGCTGTCGCTCTCTCACGCGCTCTCACTCTCACTCTCTCTGGCGCGCTCTCACTCTCTCTGGCGCGCTCTCACTCTCTCTGGCGCACTCTCTCTGGCGCGCTCTCACTCTCTCTCACGCGCTCTCACTCTCTCTCGCGCTCTCACTCTCTCGCGCTCTCACTCTCACGCGCTCTCACTCTCTCACGCGCTCTCACTCTCTCACGCGCTCTCACTCTCTCGCGCTCTCACTCTCGCGCGCTCTCACTCTCTCACGCGCTCTCACTCACTCTCACGCGCTCTCACTCTCTCACGCGCTCTCACTCTCTCTCACGCGCTCTCACTCTCTCTCGCGCTCTCTCTCTTTCTCTCGCTCTCTCACGCGCTCTCACCCTCTCTCTCACGCACTCTCTCGCTCGCGCTCTCTCTCTCTCTCACTCTCGCGCTCTCGCTCCCTCACGCGCTCTCGCTCTCTCACGCGCTCTCGCACTCTCTCACGCGCTCTCGCACTCTCTCACGCGCTCTCGCACTCTCTCACGCGCTCTCGCTCTCTCACGCGCTCTCGCTCTCTCACGCGCTCTCGCTCTCTCACGCGCTCTCGCTCTCTCACGCGCTCTCGCGCGCTCTCGCTCTCTCGCGCGCTCTCGCTCTCGCGCGCTCTCACACTCTCGCGCGCTCTCGCTCTCTCTCACGCGCTCTCGCTCTCTCTCACGCTCTCACGCGCTCTCGCTCTCTCTCACGCGCTCTCGCTCTCTCTCACGCGCTCTCGCTCTCTCTCACGCGCTCTCGCTCTCTCTCACGCGCTCTCGCTCTCTCTCACGCGCTCTCACTCTCACGCGCTCTCACTCTCTCTCGCGCTCTCACTCTCTCTGGCGCGCTCTCACTCTCTCTCACGCGCTCTCGCTCTCTCGCGCTCTCGCTCTCTCTCGCGCGCTCTCGCTCTCTCTCGCGCGCTCTCGCTCTCTCTCGCGCGCTCTCGCTCTCTCGCGCTCTCTCGCACTCTCTCGCGCGCTCTCGCTCTCTCTCGCGCGCTCTCGCTCTCTCTGGCGCGCTCTCACTCTCTCTCACGCGCTCTCACTCTCTCGCGCTCTCACTCTCTCGCGCTCTCACTCTCTCGCGCTCTCACTCTCTCGCTCTCTCACGCGCTCTCACTCTCTCTCGCGCTCTCACTCTCTCGCGCTCTCACTCTCACGCGCTCTCACTCTCACGCGCTCTCACTCTCTCACTCTCTCTCGCTCTCTCACGCGCTCTCTCTCTCACGCTCTCACTCTTTCACGCGCTCTCTCACGCGCTCTCTCACGCTGTCACTCTCACGCTGTCACTCTCACGCTGTCACTCTCTCGCGCTCTCACTCTCTCTCACGCGCTCTCTCTCTCGCGCTCTCACTCTCTCTCGCGCTCTCACTCTCTCGCGCTCTCACTCTCTCTGGCGCGCTCTCACTCACTCTCACGCGCTCTCACTCTCGCGCTCTCACGCGCTCTCACTCTCGCTCTCACTCTCTCTCGCGCTCTCACTCTTTCACGCTCTCGCTCTCTCACGTGCTCTCACTCTCTCACGTGCTCTCACTCTCTCACGCGCTCTCACTCTCTCACGCGCTCTCACTCTCTCTCGCGCTCTCACTCTCTCGCGCTCTCTCACTCTCACGTGCTCTCACTCTCTCGCGTGCTCGCGCGCTCTCACTCTCTCGCGCGCTCTCACTCTCTCGCGCGCTCTCACTCTCTCGCGTGCTCTCACTCTCTCGCGCTCTCACTCTCTCACGCGCTCTCTCTCTCTCACTCTCTCACGCGCTCTCACTCTCTCTCGCGCTCTCACTCACTCTCACGTGCTCTCACTCTCACGCGCTCTCACTCTCTCACGCGCTCTCACTCTCTCACGCGCTCTCACTCTCACGCGCTCTCACTCTCTCACGCGCTCTCACTCTCTCTCGCGCGCTCTCACTCTCTCTCACGCGCTCTCACTCTCTCTCGCGCTCTCTCACTCTCACGTGCTCTCACTCTCTCGCGTGCTCGCGCGCTCTCACTCTCTCGCGCGCTCTCACTCTCTCTCGCGCGCTCTCACTCTCTCTCACGCGCTCTCACTCTCTCACGCGCTCTCTCTCTCGCTCTCACTCTCTCACGTGCTCTCACTCTCACGCGCTTTCACTCTCTCACGCGCTCTCACTCTCTCACGCGCTCTCACTCTCACGCGCTCTCACTCTCTCTCGCGCTCTCTCTCTTTCTCTCGCTCTCACGCGCGCTCTCTCTCACGCACTCTCTCGCTCGCGCTCTCTCTCTCTCACTCTCCCTCACGCGCTCTCGCACTCTCTCACTCGCTCTCGCGCGCTCTCGCTCTCACGCGCTCTCGCACTCTCTCGCGCGCTCTCGCTCTCTCGCGCGCTCTCGCTCTCTCTCGCTCTCTCGCGCGCTCTCGCTCTCTCGCGCGCTCTCGCTCTCGCGCGCTCTCGCTCTCTCTCACGCGCTCTCGCTCTCTCACGCGCTCTCGCTCTCTCTCACGCGCTCTCGCTCTCTCGAGCCCTCTCGCTCTCTCGCGCGCTCTCTCGCTCTCTCTCTCGCTCTCTCGCGCGCTCTCGCACTCTCTCACGCGCTCGCACTCTCGCGCGCTCTCGCTCTCTCGCTCTCTCGCGCTCGCTCTCTCGCGCTCGCTCTCTCGCGCGCGCTCTCTCGCGCGCGCTCTCGCTCTCTCGCTCTCTCTCGCGTGCTCTCACTCTCACGCGCTCTCACTCTCTCTCACTCTCTCTCACGCGCTCTCACTCTCTCTCACGCGCTCTCACTCTCTCTCACGCGCTCTCACTCTCTCTCACGCGCTCTCACTCTCTCTCTCGCGCTCTCACTCTCGCGCTCTCACTCTCTCGCGCTCTCACTCTCACGCGCTCTCACTCTCTCGCGCTCTCACTCTGGCGCGCTCTCACTCTCTCTCTCGCGCTCTCACTCTCACGCGCTCTCTCTCTCTCGTGCTCTCACTCTCTCACGCACTCTCTCGCTCGCGCTCTCTCTCTCGCTCTCACTCTCTTTCACGCGCTCTCGCTCTCTCACGCGCTCTCGCTCTCTCACGCGCTCTCGCACTCTCTCACGCGCTCTCGCTCTCACGCGCTCTCGCACTCTCTCGCGCTCTCACTCTCACGCGCTCTCACTCTCTCGCGCTCTCACTCTCTCTCGCGCTGTCACTCTCGCGCTCTCCCTCTCTCACGCGCTCTCACTCTCTGTCGCGCTCGCGCTCTCCCTCTCTCACGTGCTCTCACTCTCTGGCGCGCTCTCACTCTCTCTGGCACGCTCTCACTCTCTCTGGCGCGCTCTCACTCTCTCTGGCGCGCTCTCACTCTCTCTGGCGCGCTCTCACTCTCTCTCTCGCGCTCTCACTCTCTCTCACGCGCTCTCACTCTCTCTCACGCGCTCTCACGCGCTCTCACGCGCTCTCACTCTCACGCGCTCTCACTCTCACTCGCGCGCTCTCACTCTCTCGCGCGCTCTCACTCTCGCGCGCTCTCCCTCTCTCTCGCGCCCTCTCACTCTCTCTCGCGCGCTCTCACTCTCTCTCGCGCGCTCTCACTCTCTCTCGCGCGCTCTCACTCTCTCTCGCGCGCTCTCACTCTCTCTCGCGCGCTCTCACTCTCTCTCGCGCGCTCTCACTCTCTCTCGCGCGCTCTCACTCTCTCTCGCGCTCTCTATGTCGCGCTCGCACTCTCTCTCGCGCTCTCACTCTCTCGCGCTCTCACTCTCTCGCGCGCTCACTCTCTCTCGCGCGCTCTCACTCTCTCTCGCGCGCTCTCACTCTCTCTCGCGCGCTCTCACTCTCTCTCGCGCGCTCTCACTCTCTCACGCGCTCTCACTCTCTCTCACTCTCTCTCACGCGCTCTCACTCTCTCTCACGCGCTCTCACTCTCTCTCTCGCGCTCACGCGCTCTCACTCTCTCGCGCTCTCACTCTCACGCGCTCTCACTCTCTCGCGCTCTCACTCTGGCGCGCTCTCACTCTCTCTCTCGCGCTCTCACTCTCGCGCTCTCTCTCTCTCGTGCTCTCACTCTCTCACGCACTCTCTCGCTCGCGCTCTCTCTCTCGCTCTCACTCTCTTTCACGCGCTCTCGCTCTCTCACGCGCTCTCGCTCTCTCACGCGCTCTCGCTCTCTCACGCGCTCTCGCACTCTCTCACGCGCTCTCGCTCTCACGCGCTCTCGCACTCTCTCGCGCTCTCACTCTCACGCGCTCTCACTCTCTCGCGCTCTCACTCTCTCTCGCGCTGTCACTCTCGCGCTCTCCCTCTCTCACGCGCTCTCACTCTCTGTCGCGCTCGCGCTCTCCCTCTCTCACGTGCTCTCACTCTCTGGCGCGCTCTCACTCTCTCTGGCACGCTCTCACTCTCTCTGGCGCGCTCTCACTCTCTCTGGCGCGCTCTCACTCTCTCTGGCGCGCTCTCACTCTCTCTCTCGCGCTCTCACTCTCTCTCACGCGCTCTCACGCGCTCTCACGCGCTCTCACTCTCACGCGCTCTCACTCTCACTCGCGCGCTCTCACTCTCTCGCGCGCTCTCACTCTCGCGCGCTCTCCCTCTCTCTCGCGCCCTCTCACTCTCTCTCGCGCGCTCTCACTCTCTCTCGCGCGCTCTCACTCTCTCTCGCGCGCTCTCACTCTCTCTCGCGCGCTCTCACTCTCTCTCGCGCGCTCTCACTCTCTCTCGCGCGCTCTCACTCTCTCTCGCGCGCTCTCACTCTCTCTCGCGCGCTCTCACTCTCTCTCGCGCGCTCTCACTCTCTCTCGCGCTCTCTATGTCGCGCTCGCACTCTCTCTCGCGCTCTCACTCTCTCGCGCTCTCACTCTCTCGCGCTCTCACTCTCTCGCGCTCTCACTCTCTCTCGCGCGCTCACTCTCTCTCGCGCGCTCTCACTCTCTCTCGCGCGCTCTCACTCTCTCTCGCGCGCTCTCACTCTCGCGCGCTCTCGCTCTCTCTCGCGCGCGCGCGCTCTCACTCTCGCGCGCTCTCACTCTCTCTCGCGCGCTCTCACTCTCTCGCGCGCTCTCACTCTCTCGCGCGCTCTCACTCTCTCGCGCGCTCTCACTCTCTCTCGCGCGCTCTCACTCTCGCGCGCTCTCACTCTCTCTCACGCGCTTTCACTCTCTCTCACGCGCTCTCTCTCTCACGCGCTCACTCTCTCACGCGCTCTCACTCTCTCACGCGCTCTCACTCTCTCACGCGCTCTCACTCTCTCACGCGCTCTCACTCTCTCACGCGCTCTCACTCTCTCTCGCGCTCTCACTCTCTCACGCGCTCTCTCTCTCACGCGCTCTCACTCTCTCTCACGCGCTCTCTCACGTGCTCTCACTCTCTCTCGCGCTCTCACTCTCTCGCGCTCACACTCTCTCACGCGCTCTCTCTCTCGCGCTCTCTCTCGCGCGCTCTCTCACTCTCACGCGCTCTCACTCTCGCGCGCTCTCACTCTCGCGCGCTCTCACTCTCTCTCACGCGCTTTCACTCTCTCTCACGCGCTCTCTCTCTCACTCGCTCTCACTCTCTCGCGCTCTCACTCTCTCGCGCTCTCACTCTCTCTCGCGCTCTCTCTCACTCTCACGTGCTCTCACTCTCTCTCTCGCGCTCTCACTCTCTCTCACGCGCCCTCTCTCACTCTCACGCGCTCTCACTCTCTCACGCGCTCTCACTCTCTCGCGCTTTCACTCTCGCGCTCTCACTCTCTCTCACGCACTCTCACTCTCTCACGCGCTCTCACTCTCTCTCGCGCTCTCACTCTCTCACGCGCTCTCACTCTCTCACGTGCTCTCACTCTCACGCGCTCTCACTCTCTCGCGCTCTCTCTCACTCTCACGTGCTCTCACTCTCTCTCACGCGCTCTCGCGCTCTCACTCTCTCGCGCGCTCTCGCTCTCTCTCGCGCGCTCTCGCTCTCTCTCGCGCTCTCGCTCTCTCTCGCGCTCTCACTCTCTCGCGCTCTCACACTCTCGCGCTCTCTCTCTCACGCGCTCTCGCTCTCTCTCGCGCTCTCGCTCTCTCTCGCGCTCTCGCTCTCTCTCGCGCTCTCGCTCTCGCGCTCTCGCTCTCTCTCGCGCTCTCGCTCTCTCTCGCGCTCTCACTCTCTCGCGCTCTCACACTCTCGCGCTCTCTCTCTCACGCGCTCTCACTCTCTCTCGCGCTCTCACTCTCTCTCGCGCTCTCACTCTCTCTCGCGCTCTCACTCTCGCGCTCTCACTCTCTCTCACGCGCCCTCTCTCACGCGCTCTCACTCTCTCACGCGCTCTCACTCTCTCTCGCGCTCTCACTCACGCGCTCTCACTCTCTCTCGCGCTCTCACTCTCTCTCACGTGCTCTCACTCTCTCTCACGCGCTCTCACTCACTCTCTCGCGCTCTCACTCTCATGCGCTCTCACTCACGCGCTCTCTCACTCTCACGTGCTCTCACTCTCTCACGCGCTCTCTCTCTCTCGCGCTCTCACTCTCTCGCGCTCTCTCTCTCACGCGCTCTCACTCTCGCGCTCTCACTCTCGCGTGCTCTCACTCTCTCTCGCGTGCTCTCACTCTCTCTCGCGCGCTCTCACTCTCGCGCGCTCTCACTCTCTCGCGCGCTCTCACTCTCACGCGCTCACTCTTTCTCGCGCGCTCTCACTCTCTCTCGCTCTCACTCTCGCGCTCTCACTCTCTCGCGCTCTCACTCTCTCGCGCTCTCACTCTCTCTCGCGCTCTCTCGCGCTCTCACTCTCTCTCGCGCTCTCTCGCGCTCTCACTCTCTCTCGCGCTCTCACTCTCTCACGCGCTCTCACTCTCTCACTCTCTCGCGCTCTCACTCTCTCTCGCGCTCTCACTCTCTCACGCGCTCTCACTCTCACGCGCTCTCACTCTCTCTCGCGCTCTCACTCTCTCGCGCGCTCTCACTCTCACGCGCTCTCACTCTCTCGCGCTCTCACTCTCTCGCGCTCTCACTCTCTCTCGCGCTCTCACTCTCTCTCGCTCTCTCGCGCTCTCACTCTCTCTCGCGCTCTCACTCTCTCTCGCGCTCTCACTCTCTCTCACTCTCTCTCGCGCTCTCACTCTCTCTCGCGCTCTCACTCTCTCACGCGCTCTCACTCTCTCTCGCGCTCTCACTCTCTCTCGCGCTCTCACTCTCTCTCGCGCTCTCACGCGCTCTCGCTCTCTCACGCGCTCTCGCTCTCTCTCACTCTCTCACGCGCTCTCGCTCTCTCTCACTCTCTCACGCGCTCTCACTCTTTCTCGCGCGCTCTCACTCTCTCTCGCGCTCTCACTCTCTCTCGCGCTCGCTCTCACTCTCGCGCTCTCACTCTCTCACGCGCTCTCACTCTCTCGCGCTCACTCTCTCTCGCGCTCACTCTCTCACGCGCTCTCACTCTCTCGCGCTCACTCTCTCTCGCGCTCTCTCTCTCTCTCGCGCTCTCTCTCGCGCGCTCTCTCTCTCGCGCGCTCACTCTCTCTCGCGCGCTCTCGCTCTCTCGCGCGCTCTCGCTCTCACTCTCTCACTCTCACGCGCTCTCACTCTCTCACGCGCTCTCTCACTCGCTCTCTCTCACGCGCTCTCACTCTCTCGCGCTCTCACTCTCTCTCACGCGCTCTCACTCTCACGCGCTCACGCGCTCTCACTCACACTCACGCGCTCTCTCTCTCACGCGCTCCCACTCTCTCTCGCGCTCTCACTCTCTCTCGCGCTCTCACTCTCTCTCTCGCGCTCTCACTCTCTCTCGCGCTCTCACTCTCTCACGTGCTCTCTCACGCTCTCTCTCACGCGCTGTCACTCTCTCACGCGCTCTCACTCTCGCGCTGTCACTCTCTCTCACGCGCTCTCACTCTCTCACGCGCTCTCTCTCACGTGCTCTCACTCTCGCGCTCTCACTCTCTCTCGCGCTCTCACTCTCTCTCGCGCGCTCTCACTCTCTCTCGCGCGCTCTCACTCTCTCGCTCGCTCTCTCTCGCGCGCTCTTGCTCTCGCTCTCTCTCACGCGCTCTCGCTCTCTCTCACGCGCTCTCGCTCTCTCTCGCTCTCACTCTCTCTCTCACGCGCTCGCGCGCTCTCGCGCGCTCTCAATCTCGCGCGCTCTCTCTCGCGCGCTCACTCTATCTCGCGCTCTCACTCTCGCGCGCTCTCGCTCTCTCTCGCGCCCTCTCGCGCGCTCTCGCTCTCTCTCGCGCGCTCTCGCTCTCTCGCGCGCTCTCTCGCTCTATCGCGCTCTCACTCTCTCACGTGCTCTCTCTCGCGCTCTCACTCTCTCACGCGCTCTCTCTCTCACGCGCTCTCTCTCTCTCACTCTCTCGCGCTCTCTCTCTCACGCGCTCTCACTCTCGCGCTCTCATGCGCTCTCACTCTCACTCTCACTCTCTCTCGCGCGCTCTCACTCTCTCACGCGCTCTCACTCTCTCACGCGCTCTCACTCTCTCACGCGCTCTCACTCTCTCACGCGCTCTCACTCTCTCTCTCTCGCGCTCTCTCTCACGCGCTCTCGCGCTCTCTCTCTCTCGCGCGCTCTCGCTCTCACTCTCTCGCGCGCTCGCTCTCACGCGCTCTCGCTCTCACTCTCTCGCGCTCTCTCGCGCTCTCTCGCTCTCTCTCGCGCGCTCTCGCTCTCTCTCGCGCGCTCTCGCTCTCTCTCGCGCGCTCTCGCTCTCTCTCGCGCGCTCTCGCTCTCTCTCGCGCGCTCTCGCTCTCTCGCGCGCTCTCGCTCTCTCGCGCGCGCTCTCGCTCTCTCGCGCGCGCTCTCGCTCTCTCGCGCGCTCTCTCGCTCGCGCGCTCTCGCTCTCTCTCGCGCGCTCTCGCTCTCTCTCGCGCGCTCTCGCTCTCTCTCGCGCGCTCTCGCTCTCTCTCGCGCCCTCTCGCTCGCTCTCGCGCGCGCTCTCGCTCTCGCGTGCGCTCTCGCTCTCTCGCTCTCGCTCTCTCGCGCGCGCTCTCGCTCGCTCTCGCTCTCGCGCGCGCTCTCGCTCTCTCTCACGCGCTCTCACTCTCTCACGCGCTCTCACTCTCCCTCGCGCTCTCACTCTCTCTCTCGCGCTCTCACTCTCTCTCGCGCTCTCACTCTCTCTCTCGCGCTCTCACTCTCTCTCTCGCGCTCTCACTCTCTCACTCTCTCTCTCGCGCTCTCACTCTCTCTCACGTGCTCTCACGGACTCCCAGTCTCGCTCACCCTCTCGCCCTACCCTCCTCTCTCCACCCTCCTCTCTCAACCCTCCTCTCTCAACCCTCCTCTCTCTCTCACCCTCCTCTCTCTCTCACCCTCCTCTCACCACCCTCCTCTCTCTCACCCTCCTCTCTCTCACCCTCCTCTCTCCACCCTCCCCTCTCCACCCTCCTCTCTCCACCCTCCTCTCTCCACCCTCCTCTCTCCACCCTCCTCTCTCCACCCTCCTCTCTCCACCCTCCTCTCTCCACCCTCCTCTCTCCACCCTCCTCTCTCCACCCTCTTCACTCTCTGTCTCCTCTCGCACTCAGTCTCACTCCTCTCTGTTCCAGCTGAGTGATGATCTGAAGACAAACTTGAGAGTGACGATGATCGAGAAGTATAGGGTGGCTGGAGAGGAGAGGATCACCAAGGCTGTCGATAAACTTCAGCAGGATGTGAGTAACCACTCGGCAAACAGTGAGACCTTGAACATGGGGAGAGTGAACACGAGGGGGTCCGACACGGGGAGGGTGAGCACGAGGGGGTTTGACACGGGGAGAGTGAACATGCGCGGGTCCGACACGGGGAGAGTGAACGCGAGGGGGTCCGACACGGGGAGAGTGAACGCGAGGGGGTCCGACACGGGGAGAGTGAACGCGAGGGGGTCCGACACGGGGAGAGTGAACGCGAGGGGGTCCGACACGGGGAGAGTGAGCGCGAGGGGGTCCGACACGGGGAGAGTGAACGCGAGGGGGTCCGACACGGGGAGAGTGAACGCGAGGGGGTCCGACACGGGGAGAGTGAACGCGAGGGGGTCCGACACGGGGAGAGTGAACGCGAGGGGGTCCGACACGGGGAGAGTGAACATGCGCGGGTCCGACACGGGGAGAGTGAACGCGAGGGGGTCCGACACGGGGAGAATGAACGCGAGGGGGTCCGACACGGGGAGAGTGAACGCGAGGGGGTCCGACACGGGGAGAGTGAACGCGAGGGGGTCCGACACGGGGAGAGTGCACGCGAGGGGGTCCGACACGGGGAGAGTGCACGCGAGGGGGTCCGACACGGGGAGAGGAGGGGGGCCTGTGGGGAGGGAGTGGGGTAGGCGGGAGGAGGGAGTGTGGCTTTGGCAGCAGTGTGGGTGTCGGCTGCAAGAATTATCCCGTAGGATCTGGTTGCCTCTTTCAATAGTCCTGACTGGCCCTGTAAAATCAGCCCTCGAATCCTGTGCATGTCAGTCAGTCAGTGTTCAGTTCTGATGAAGGTTACACTCCTCGTACAGGCCGTGACTCCCCGCTGTTCCACAGCCTGCTGGAAATGCTAGTTTCAGTTGCAGGGAGGTCTGAGGGAGCTTTGCTGGGTGTCTCCCCCTTGCTGTCACTGCCTCTGGGCTGCTGACCCCTCACTAAACACTCTCTCACTCTCAATCTCACTCTCACGCTCTCTATACTTGTCTCCTCAGTTCCGCTGCTGTGGGAGCAACAACTCAATGGACTGGCGAGAGAGCACGTGGGTGAAGAGCGAGCAATCGGGAGGGCGGATTGTGCCGGACAGCTGCTGCAAGACTAAGACCACTGGGTGTGGGAAGAGAGACCACCCATCCAATATCTACAAGGTGGAGGTGAGTGTGAGCAGGAACCCCGGGCCCCCACTCCGGCCCCCATCCGGCCCCCACTCCGTCCACACCCCGAGCCCCAGGGACCGTGGCTCAGTCGCCACTCCGAGCCCCAGGAACCGTGGCTCTGCCCCCACTCCGTCCCCCACTCCCGCCCCCACTCCGAGCCCCAGGGACTGCGGCTCAGTCCCCACTCCGAGCCCCAGGGACCGCGGCTCAGTGCCCACTCCGAGCCCCAGGGACCGCGGCTCAGTGCCCACTCCGAGCCCCAGGGACCGCGGCTCAGTGCCCACTCCGAGCCCCAGGGACCGCGGCTCAGTCCCCACTCCGAGCCCCAGGGACCGCGGCTCAGTCCCCACTCCGAGCCCCAGGGACCGCGTCTCAGTCCCCAGCCCGAGCCCCAGGGACCGCGTCTCAGTCCCCAGCCCGAGCCCCAGGGACCGCGGCTCAGTCCCCACCCCGAGCCCCAGGGACCGCGGCTCAGTCCCCACTCCGAGCCCCAGGGACCGCGGCTCAGTCCCCACCCCGAGCCCCAGGGACCGCGGCTCAGTGCCCACTCCGAGCCCCAGGGACCGCGGCTCAGTCCCCACTCCTTCCTGTGGATGCAAAGAAGGGATTGACTGGAGTGAATCCCAGTCACTTTTTCTTGCCTGTTGGGGAGTGCATTCCAACTCCCTTGTCATTTCCTTTACCCATTCCCCCTGCTACCCCACCCCACCCCGCGGGCCCCTCTCCCACTGTCTCTCTGTTGTGTTTATTGGGTCTGCTCATTGCTCTGTCATGTTGTATTGCCCTATGACTGTTATAGAATGACAGAGTGATACAGCACAGGAGGACATTCGGCCCATCGTGCCTGTGCTGACTTTCTGGTAGAACTATCCAATTAGCCCCACACGCCTGCTCTTTGCCCATCCCCTTGCAGAATTTTCCCCTTCAAGCATTTATCTAATTCCCTTTTGAAAGTTACCACTGACTCCGCTCCCACCGCCCTTTCAGGCAGCGCGTTCCAGATCACAACAACTCGCTGTGTAACAAAGTATTTCCTCCTGGCGCCTCTGGTTCTTTTGCCAATCACCTTAAATCTGTGTCCTCTGATTATTAGCCTTTCTGCAGCTGGAAATGGTTTCTCCCTAACCATTCAGGATTTTGAACACCTCTATCAGATCTCCTCTTAACCGGCTCTGCTAGCTGGAGAACAACCCTAGCTTCTCCAGTCTGTCCACGTAACTGAATCTGGTCATACCTGGTGCCATTCTAGTAAATCTCCTCTGCACCCTCTCCAAGGTCTTGTTGTGTGACTCAGTGCCACTGTGACTCCATGTGGAGCCCCCAGTGTGACAGAGCTGTTGTTTTTACAGGGGGGCTGCATCACCAAGCTGGAGGGGTTCATCATGGCCCACCTGAAGATTATCGGAGCAGTGGGAATTGGAATTGCCTGTGTCCAGGTAGGAACACAATTGAGGGATACGTGGCTCTGGGCTGGGAACATTCTCTGGAACGGACACCTGCAAGCACCGAGAGAGCCGAGTGACGAGACACTGGCTGAGGCCCCGGCTTCATCTCGGATCTCAGTAACAGTCCGAGTGTCTGAAGCTCTCGGCCCACACTGATCCCTTTAACCCCGTGATCCTCCGCCAACCAGATATTTATCCAGCTCCTTTTTGAAGGAGACGTTTGGCTTCTTGGTTCCGTTGAGAGACATTTTAAGTCCGGCTCAGGCTACCCCGGCCTGAACAGGACCTTGCATGAGCTGAGATGAGCAGGAAGGTCGGGTCTGATTGGTGCCCGGAGGGGAGATATTCTGTCAATTACGGCCCACCAACTTAAATGGCAAATCGTCATCCCAGGATCTGAGCATCAAAGTGATTGGCATCAAGGAGCTTCGAGTTAGCCGTGCCAGGGGCCCTCTGCACTGGTGTGGCCTCTGTGGCGAAGTCAGTGTGGCCTCCTCGTTATTAGCTTGACACCCTGGGGTCAGTGCGGGCTCTCCCGGGGTCAGCGCGGGCTCTCCCGGGGTCAGCGCGGGCTCTCCCGGGGTCAGCGCGGGCTCTCCCGGGGTCAGCGCGGGCTCTCCCGGGGTCAGCGCGGGCTCTCCCGGGGTCAGCGCGGGCTCTCCCGGGGTCAGCGCGGGCTCCCCCGGGGTCAGCGCGGGCTCCCCCGGGGTCAGCGCGGGCTCCCCCGGGGTCAGCGCGGGCTCCCCTGGGGTCAGCGCGGGCTCCTGGGGTCAGTGTGGGCTCCCCTGGTAGGCGATGTGCCAGTGATTTATTCTTTTCCTTGCAGATTTTCGGAATGATCTTCACCTGCTGTCTGTACCGGAACCTGAAAGCGGACACTCCGTATTAAAGTGAGGAATGGAGTCACATTCCTCTCTGCATTCACACCTCCACTTTCCATAAAACCGATTTCCACCAGGGTGCGTTATGAGAAGCGGTCCATACAGGATCCCACCTCAGGCCCCTCCCCCACCCCACCTCAGGCCCCTACCCCACCCCACCTCAGGCCCCTCCCCCACCCCACCTCAGGCCCATCCCCCGACCTCCGGCCCCTCCCACACGCCCCACCTCAGGCCGCTCCCCCACCTCAGGGCTCCCCTCCTGTGTCACTCCTAAACATAACCCTCAGCATTAACATGGTAGGATCAGGGCCCGTTGATAAGCCTGTAGCTGTGCTGGCTCTGGGCGTTTGATGCCCACTCTGAGATTGCCACGTGACTGAGTGAACTGACACCAATGATCATAGGCCCGAGTCTGGCCGTCGCAGGTAAACACTCCGCTGGACGCTGGCTGTATGTTGAAACTTCCCAGGGCATTTGCCCCTCGAAGCCTCGAGAGAAAGCGAGCGAACCATCAGGAAATAAAGCTCGGGATTTCACTGGCAAGTCCACCCTCAGGTGGTTTAAATGGATGATGTTCTCTTCAATGCGGAGTGCCCATGTAATCCATTTAAAGGCCTCTCCTCCGGTTCCTCTTGGCCTGAATTCCACACACTTCCCTGAAGGACGGCGGGCCAACTCCCCTAACGCACCCACCCCCACCAGTCTGTCGTCGCCGTGTCCTGCAGCACCCCCCCTCTGTGGATACCAGCCTTTCTCGGTCCTGCCTTCCTTTTTGGTACAAAACCTGAAGCGGACGAGCAGCGGGACCCAGCGGCCGCCCTGAGACGTGGGAAGGGAGGACGATGAATCTGTCACTCAGGAGTCCTTGCCCTTTCATGGTGTCTGTGGGATCGATTACCGGTGAACACGTACAGCACTGTATTTTATAGCAGCAACAACTCAGATACTCGGCCTGGAACCTGTGCTTCAGATGGAAGTGATGGCACTAACCTGCTCTGGAAATCACAGCTGTCCTTTGACTGCTTGGTTGGGAGGGAGAGGGGAGTGTGGTGGGAGAGATTGTAACCAAATAATTAACATTTAAACTAGTGACTGTAAAATGTGCTGATTCTGCGTCTGTGCCTCATGTTCTCTGTGGAGAGCTGGGACTACCAATGGGTTTGTTTTGAAGGCGGTGTGGAGCAGAGAATGTGACCAGGCACTGTGATGTGTCCCTGCTCCTCCCCCTCTAACGTTTTATTATATTACTGTAGCTGTCACCGAGCACAGCGGGGAATTCTCTCCGACTCCTACCCTGTATTTTTATATTTACTTTAGAAAATAAAACCAGATCTAACACCACGCTGTGTCGCTGAGCTTGAGAATGCATGCATGTTGACCAAAACACCCACACACAGTCACCAAAACACCCCACACACTCACCAAAACACCCCTCACACGCTCACTAAAACACCCCTCACACGTTCACTAAAACACCCTCACACGTTCACTAAAACACCCCTCACACATTCACCAAAACACCCCCACACGTTCACCAAAACACCCCTCACACATTCACCAAAACACCCTCACACGTTCACCAAAACACCCCACACACGTTCACCAAAACACCCCTCACACGCTCACTAAAACACCCCTCACACGTTCACCAAAACACCCTCACACGTTCACTAAAACACCCCTCACACATTCACCAAAACACCCCCACACGTTCACCAAAACACCCCTCACACATTCACCAAAACACCCTCACACGTTCACCAAAACACCCCTCACACGTTCACCAAAACACCCTCACACGTTCACTAAAACACCCCTCACACGTTCACCAAAACACCCCCACACGTTCACCAAAACACCCCTCACACATTCACCAAAACACCCTCACACGTTCACCAAAACACCCCACACACGTTCATCAAAACACCCTCACACGTTCACCAAAACACCCCACACACGTTCACCAAAACACCCCACACACGTTCACCAAAACACCCCCACACGTTCACCAAAACACCCCCACACGTTCACCAAAACACCCCTCACACGTTCACCAAAACACCCCCACACGTTCACCAAAACACCCCTCACACATTCACCAAAACACCCTCACACGTTCACCAAAACACCCCACACACGTTCATCAAAACACCCTCACACGTTCACCAAAACACCCCACACACGTTCACCAAAACACCCCACACACGTTCACCAAAACACCCCCACACGTTCACCAAAACACCCCCACACGTTCACCAAAACACCCCTCACACGTTCACCAAAACACCCTCACACGTTCACCAAAACACCCTCACACGTTCACCAAAACACCCTCACACGTTCACCAAAACACCCTCACACGTTCACCAAAACACCCCTCACACGTTCACCAAAACACCCCTCACACGCTCACCAAAACACCCCTCACACACATTCACCAAAACACCCCGCACACACTCACCAAAAGACCCCCCACACACATTCATCAAAACACCCCACACCTGCTCACCAATCAGCCCACACACACTGTGCTCCACAGCATCATGCATTATGCTTGGACATTGAGGCCATTATCGTTCAGTGTGATTGCACATTGAGGCCATGATTGTGCTATATGCTTGGACATCAAGGCCACCATTGTGCAATGTGATTAGACCGGTTCAAAAGAGGTATTAACAGCACTGTGTCAGCTAATGAGTTGTAGGTGGACCGTGGTGTACAGCAGAGTCTATTTACACATCAAACAATAAACAGACTCTACTTACACAGCAAACAGTCTATTTACACAGCAAAGTCTATTTACACATCAAACAGTAAACCGACTACTTACACAACAGAGTTTAGTTACTCAGCAGTCTATTTACCCAGCAGAGTATATTTACACAGCATACAGTAAACCAAATCTATTTAAACAGCAGTCTATTTACACAATAAACAGTATATTTCCACAGCAAACAGAATCTATTTAAACAGTCTATTTACACTTCAAACAAAGTCTATTTAAACAGCAGAGTCAATTTACACAGCAGAGCAGTTACTCAGCAAACATAATCTAGTTACACAGCAGTCTATTTACACAAAACAGCCTATTAACTCAGAAAACAGAGTCTATTTATTCAGTAAACAGTCTATTTACTCAGCAAATGGAGTCTGTTTACACAGCACACAGTAAACAGAGTCTACTCAGCAAACGGAGTCTGTTTACACAGCACACAGTAAACAGAGTCTACTCAGCAAATGAAGTCTGTTTACACAGCACACAGTAAACAGAGTCTACTCAGCAAACGGAGTCTGTTTACACAGCACACAGTAAACAGAGTCTACTCAGCAAATGAAGTCTGTTTACACAGCACACAGTAAACAGAGTCTACTCAGCAAACGGAGTCTGTTTACACAGCACACAGTAAACAGAGTCTACTCAGCAAACGGAGTCTGTTTACACAGCACACAGTAAACAGAGTCTATTTACTCAGCAAACGGAGTCTGTTTACACAGCAAACGGTCCATTTAAACAGTCTCAACACACTACAGCGAAGAGTCTACGCAGCAAACTGAGTCTAAACAAAATATGAACTACAGATAACAGGGTCTCTGTCTCTTGATAAAAGCAGGATTATTTCTCTAGCAAAATGCAGTGAGTGGAAGATAGTTACAAAATACAAATTATGTGTGTAAATTCAATCCCAGTCACTTACAGCTGTGTGATCTCCAGGTGTGAATAATGGGAGAATTACCCAATCATCTCCATTCTGCCTGGGACTTGTGCTGTCACTATATGCACCATTAAAAAAAAATGCCTGCAGAGTACCCTGTTCAGCCTACCATTTCCCTATCCAAATGGGCATGACCAGAAGGACAAGTCACCTGCATGGGAAGTGTGAAGGAATCGGGCGGGGGGGGGGCGCTGTCCACGCCAGGAGGGGAGGAACTGCGGTCTAAGAAGGGAGGGGCCATTTGAATGGAATGCATTTACCATGGGAAGGAGAAAGAGGTCAACCCTGGTCACTGCTCGCTTTGGGCCAAGGCCAGCAGTTGGCCCTGGCCTGGCCTGGCCCGGCCCAGCAGCCTGGAGGGAACGTGAGGAGGTAAATGGCCTTTTGCAGTGATGGTGAACTTGTGATGCAGCCAAGGTTTACCAAGTCTGGTTGGACATATTCCTGGAGGTAACATCACATGGGGGTCTCCAACTGCCCTACCCCGACACTCATCCCATTGGTCGGCCGACATGCCCATCCTCACAGCGCACCGACTTCCCACGCCAATCGGAAAGCGAATAGACTCTTGAAAAGCCGATTGGAAGATTATTGACTGTCAGTCAAACAGCACTTGGACCTGGTTCTGAAATTTTTAAAACTAATAAACAAAAGTGTTGAAAGAAAATTAAGAAAAAACACAATTTTCAAAGCCCCTATGATTTTTCTCCTGGGCTGCGTAGAGCAGTGTCCTGGATGTTGACTTTTAACAGCTGGAGACTCGAGGGTAATCCAGGGGGGATGATAACCAAACTGCAGGGAGCAGGGAGCAGTATGACACACACGGACTGAAGTGACTTGAGATACGGGGGCGGTGCCAGTGCTGAGAATATTACACAATCCAATCAGAGACAGCTCGCCTTGCTAAAGCTCAAACAAAGAAATCTTAGTAAAGGAGTTCTGCGCCCCCGAGAGGATTGAGTCAGGGCCCTGCCGAGTAATGAATTTGCTGATCCTTCATTGTTTTCATGAAAGTTCCTAATTCTTTTTCTTTGTGTTCAAACGGTGGGTAAATAACTTGCAGCAGCAGGGGCGGTAATCAGGCAGCTCCGTGTGTTCCAATGCCTCATTTAAAGGAGAAGTATGTGTTAATGCGGTAAAACATCAGCAATCTCAGAGACAGTAATTTTTTAATAAATGGGTGTTTTGTAGCGATTGCAGAAGTGATATAAAATTATATTCTAAGAGTCTGGCAATTAATTCATCAAAGAGGGACACTGAATAGAAGTGGGACTGATACATCGCCAGTCCTTGCTCAACAGAAGCACCGAGGAGCCTGGAATAGTCTGTGATACAGGGTCTCAGGGATAATCTGTGATGCAGGAGCTCTGGGATAGTCGGTGAGACAGGAATTCAGGGATACTCTGTGATTCAGGAGCCTGGGATGGTCTATGATACAGGAGCTCAGGGATAGTCTGTGACACAGGAGCTCAGGGACAGTCTGTGATACAGGAACTCAGGGATAGTCTGTGATACAGGAGCTCAGGGATAGTCTGTGATACAGGAGCTCAGGGATAGTCTGTGATACAGGAGCCTGGGATAGTCTGTGATACAGGAGCTCAGCGATATTCTGTGATACAGGAGCTCAGGGATAGTCTGTGATACAGGAGCCTGGGATAGTCTGTGATACAGGAGACTGGGATAGTCTGTGATACAAGAGCTCAGGGATAGTCTGTGATAGAGGAGCTCAGGGATAGTCTGTGATACACGAGCCTGGGATAGTCTGTGACACAGGAGCTCAGGGATAGTCTGTGATACAGGAGCTCAGCGATATTCTGTGATACAGGAGCTCAGGGATAGTCTGTGATACAGGAGCTCAGGGTTAGTCTGTGATACAAGAGACTGGGATAGTCTGTGATCCAGGAGCTCAGGTATAGTCTGTGATACAGGAAACTGGGATAGTCTGTGATACAAGAGACTGGGATAGTCTGTGATACAGGAGCCTGGGATAGTCTGTGATCCAGGAGCTCAGGTATAGTCTGTGATACAGGAAACTGGGATAGTCTGTGATACAAGAGACTGGGATAGTCTGTGATACAGGAGCTCAGGGTTAGTCTGTGATACAGGATCTCAGGGATATTCTGTGATGCAGGAGCTCTGGGATAGTCGGTCATACAGGTGCTCAGGGATAGTCTGTGATACCGGAGCTCAGGGATAGTCTGTGATACCGGAGCTCCAGGATAGTCTGTGACACAGGAGCTCAGGGATAGTCTGTGATACAGGAGCTCAGCGATATTCTGTGATACAGGAGCTCAGGATAGTCTGTGATACAAGACACTGGGATAGTCTGTGATACAGGAGCTCAGGGATAGTCTGTGATACAGGAGCTCAGGGTTAGTCTGTGATACAGGAGCTCACGGTTAGTGTGTGATACAGGAGATCAGGGTTAGTCTGTGATACAGGAGCTCAGGGATAGCCTGTGATACAGGAGCTCAGGGATAGTCTGTGATACAGGAGCTCAGGGATAGTCTGTGATACAGGAGACTGGGATAGTCTGTGATACAGGAGCTCAGGGATAGTGTGTGATACAGGAGCTCATTGACAGACTATCCCTGAGCTCATGTATCACAGACTGTGATACAGGAGCCTGGGATAGTCTGTGAAACAGGAGCTCAGCGATATTCTGTGATACAGGAGCTCAGGGATAGTCTGTGATACAGCAGCCTGGGATAGTCAGTGATACAGGAGCTCAGGGATAGTCTGTGATACAGGAGCCTGGGATAGTCTGTGATACAGGAGACTGGGATAGTCTGTGATACAAGAGCTCAGGGATAGTCTGTGATAGAGGAGCTCAGGGATAGTCTGTGATACAGGAGCCTGGGATAGTCTGTGATACAGGAGCTCAGCGATATTCTGTGATACAGGAGCTCAGGGATAGTCTGTGATACAAGACACTGGGATAGTCTGTGATACAGGAGCTCAGGGATAGTCTGTGATACAGGAGCTCAGGGATAGTCTGTGATACAGGAGACTGGGATAGCCTGTGATACAAGAGCTCAGGGATAGTCTGTGATAGAGGAGCTCAGGGATAGTCTGTGATACAGGAGCTCAGGGATAGTCTGTGATACAGGAGCTCAGGGATAGTCTGTGATACAGGAGCCTGGGATAGCCTGTGATACAAGAGCTCAGGGATAGTCTGTGATACAGGAATTCAGGGATAGTCTCTGACACAGGAGCTCAGGGATAGTCTGTGATACAGGAGCTCAGGGATAGTCTGTGATACAGGAGCTCAGCGATATTCTGTGATACAGAAGCTCAGGGATAGTCTGTGATACAGGAGCTTGGGATAGTCTGTGATACAAGCGCTCAGGGATAGTCTGTGATACAGCAGCTTGGGATAGTCAGTGATACAGGAGCTCAGGGATACTCTGTGATACAGGAGCCTGGGATAGCCTGTGATACAACAGCTCAGGGATAGTCTGTGACAGAGGAGCTCAGGGATAGTCTGTGATATAGGAGCCTGGGATAGTCTGTGATGCAAGAGCTCAGGGTTAGTCTGTGATACAGGAGCTCAGGGATAGTCTGTGATATAGGAGCCTGGGATAGTCTGTGATACAGCAGCCTGGGATAATCAGTGATACAGGAGCTCAGGGATAGTCTGTGATACAGGAGCCTGGGATAGTCTGTGATACAAGAGCTCAGGGATAGTCTGTGATAGAGGAGCTCAGGGATAGTCTGTGATAGAGGAGCTCAGGGATAGTCTGTGATACAGGAACTCAGGGATAGTCTGTGATCCAGGAGCTCAGGTATAGTCTGTGATACAGGAAACTGGGATAGTCTGTGATACAGGTGCTCAGGGATAGTCTGTGATACAGGAGCTCAGGGTTAGTCTGTGATACAGGAACTCAGGGATAGTCTGTGATACAGGAGCTCAGGGATAGTCTGTGATACAGGAGACTGGGATAGTCTGTGATACAGGAGCTCAGGGATAGTGTGTGATACAGGAGCCTGGGATAGTCTGTGATACAAGAGACTGGGATAGTCTGTGATAAAGGAGCTCAGGGTTAGTCTGTGATACAGGATCTCAGGGATATTCTGTGATGCAGGAGCTCTGGGATAGTCGGTCATACAGGTGCTCAGGGATAGTCTGTGATACCGGAGCTCAGGGATAGTCTGTGATACCGGAGCTCCGGGATAGTCTGTGACGCAGGAGCTCAGGGATAGTCTGTGATACAGGAGCTCAGGGATAGTCTGTGATACAGGAGCTCAGGGATAGTCTGTGATAGAGGAGCTCAGGGATAGTCTGTGATACAGGAGCCTGGGATAGTCTGTGACACAGGAGCTCAGGGATAGTCTGTGATACAGGAGACTGGGATAGTCTGTGATACAGGAGCTCGGGGATAGTCTGTGATACAGGAGCTCAGGGATGGTCTGTGATACAGGAACTCAGGGATAGTCTGTGATCCAGGAGCTCAGGTATAGTCTGTGATACAGGAAACTGGGATAGTCTGTGATACAGGTGCTCAGGGATAGTCTGTGATACAGGAGCTCAGGGATAGTCTGTGATACGGGAACTCAGGGATAGTCTGTGATACAGGAGCTCAGGGATAGTGTGTGATACAGGAGCTCATTGACAGTCTGTGATGCAGGAGCTCAGGGATAGTCTGTGATACAGGAGACTGGGATAGTCTGTGATACAGGAATTCAGGGATAGTCTGTGATACAGGAGTCTGGGATGGTCTGTGATACAGGAGCTCAGGGATATTCTGTGATACAGGAGCTCAGGGATAGTCTGTGATACAGGAGCCTGGGATTGTCTGTGATACAAGAGCTCAGGGATAGTCTGTGATAGAGGAGCTCAGGGATAGTCTGTGATACAGGAGCCTGGGATAGTCTGTGATACAAGAGACTGGGATAGTCTGTGATAAAGGAGCTCAGGGTTAGTCTGTGATACAGGATCTCAGGGATATTCTGTGATGCAGGAGCTCTGGGATAGTCGGTCATACAGGTGCTCAGGGATAGTCTGTGATACCGGAGCTCAGGGATAGTCTGTGATACCGGAGCTCCGGGATAGTCTGTGACGCAGGAGCTCAGGGATAGTCTGTGATACAGGAGCTCAGGGATAGTCTGTGATACAGGAGCTCAGGGATAGTCTGTGATACAGGAGACTGGGATAGTCTGTGTTACAAGACACTGGGATAGTCTGTGATACAGGAGCTCAGGGTTAGTCTGTGATACAGGAGCTCAGGGTTAGTCTGTGATACAGGAGATCAGGGTTAGTCTGTGATACAGGAGCTCAGTGATAGTCTGTGATACAGGAGCTCAGGGATAGTCTGTGATACAGGAACCTGGGATAGTCTGTGATACAGGAGACTGGGATAGTCTGTGATACAAGAGACTGGGATAGTCTGTGATATTGGAGCTCAGGGTTAGTCTGTGATACAGGATCTCAGGGATAGTCTGTGATACAGGAGCTCAGGGATAGTCTGTGACACAGGAACTCAGGGATAGTCTGTGATACAGGAGACTGGGATAGTCTGTGATACAGGAGCTCAGGGATAGCGTGTGATACAGGAGCTCAGGGATAGCCTGTGATACAGGAGCTCAGGGATAGTCTGTGATACAGGAGCTCAGGAATAGCCTGTGATACAGGATCCTGGGATAATCTGTGATACAGGAGCTCAGGGATAGACTGCGATACAAGAGCTCAGGGACAGTCTGTGATACAGGAGACTGGGATAGTCTGTGATACAGGAGCTCAGGGATAGTCTGTGATACAGGAGCTCATTGACAGTCTGTGATGCAGGAGCTCAGGGATAGTCTGTGATACAGGAACTCAGGGATAGTCTATGATACAGGAGACTGGGATAGTCTGTGATACAGGAATTCAGGGATAGTCTGTGATACAGGAGCCTGGGATGGTCTGTGATACAGGAGACTGGGATAGTCTGTGATACAGGAGCTCAGGGATAGTGTGTGATACAGGAGCTCATTGACAGTCTGTGATGCAGGAGCTCAGGGATAGTCTGTGATACAGGAGACTGGGATAGTCTGTGATACAGGAGCTCAGGGATAGTGTGTAATACAGGAGCTCATTGACAGTCTGTGATGCAGGAGCTCAGGGATAGTCTGTGATACAGGAGACTGGGATAGTCTGTGATACAGGAGCTCAGGGATAGTGTGTGATACAGGAGCTCATTGACAGTCTGTGATGCAGGAGCTCAGGGATAGTCTGTGATACAGGAGCCTGGGACAGTCTGTGATACAAGAGCTCAGGGATAGTCTGTGATAGAGGAGCTCAGGGATAGTCTGTGATACAGGAGACTGGGATAGTCTGTGATACAGGAGCTCAGGGATAGTCTGTGATACAGGAGCTCAGGGTTAGTCTGTGATACAGGAACTCAGGGATAGTCTGTGATACAGGAGCTCAGGGATAGTCTGTGATACAGGAGACTGGGATAGTCTGTGATACAGGAGCTCAGGGATAGTGTGTGATACAGGAGCTCATTGACAGTCTGTGATACAGGAGCTCAGGGATAGACTGCAATACAGGAGCTCAGGGATAGTCTGTGATAGAGGAGCCTGGGATAGTCTGTGATACAGGGTTTCAGGGATAATCTGTGATGCAGGAGCTCTGGGATAGTCGGTGATACAGGAGACTGGGATAGTCTGTGATACAGGAGCTCAGGGATACTCTGTGATACAGGAGACTGGGATAATCTGTGATACAGGAGCTCAGGGATAGTCTGTGATACAGGAACTCAGGGATAGTCTGTGATACAGGAGCTCAGGGATAGTGTGTGATACAGGAGCTCAAGGATAGTCTGTGATACAGGAGCTCAGGGATAGTCTGTGATACAGGAGCTCAGCGATATTCTGTGATACAGGAGCTCAGGGATAGACTGTGATACAGGAGCCTGGGATAGTCTGTGATACAGGAGCTCAGGGATAGTCTGTGATACAGCAGCTTGGGATAGTCAGTGATACAGGAGCTCAGGGATAGTCTGTGATACAGGAGCCTGGGATAGCCTGTGATACAACAGCTCAGGGATAGTCTGTGACAGAGGAGCTCAGGGATAGTCTGTGATACAGGAGCCTGGGATAGTCTGTGACACAGGAGCTCAGGGATAGTCTGTGATACAGGAGCCTGGGATAGTCTGTGACACAGGAGCTCAGGGATAGTCTGTGATACAGGAGACTGGGATAGCCTGTGATACAGGAGCTCGGGATAGTCTGTGACACAGGAGCTCAGGGATAGTCTGTGATACAGGAGCACAGGGATAGTCTGTGATACAGGAGCCTGGGATAGTCTGTGATACAGGAGCTCAGGGACAGTCTGTGATACAACTGCTCAGGGTTAGTCTGTGATACAGGAGCTCAGGGATAGCCTGTGATACAGGAGCTCAGGGACAGTCTGTCATACAGGAGACTGGGATAGTCTGTGATACAGGAGCTCAGGGATAGTCTGTGATACAGGACCTCAGGGTTAGTCTGTGATACAGGAACTCAGGGATAGTCTGTGATACAGGTGCTCAGGGATAGTCTGTGATATCGGAGCCTGGGATAGGCTGTGATACAGGAGCTCGGGGATAGCCTGGGATACAGGAGCTCAGGGTTAGTCTGTGATACAGGAGCTCAGGGATAGTCTGTGACACAGGAGCTCAGGGATAGTCTGTGATATAGGAGCTCAGGGATAGTCTGTGATACAGCGGCTTGGGATAGTCAGTGATACAGGAGACTGGGATAGTCTGTGATACAAGAGCTCAGGGATAGTCTGTGATACAGGAACCTGGGATAGTCTGTGATACAGGAGACTGGGATAGTCTGTGATACCAGAGCTCAGGGATAGTCTGTGATAGAGCAGCTCAGGGATAGTCTGTGATACAGGAGCCTGGGATAGTCTGTGACACAGGAGCTCAGGGATAGTCTGTGATACAGGAGACTGGGATCGTCTGTGATACAGGAGCTCAGGGATAGTCTGTGATGCAGAAGCTCAGGGTTAGTCTGTGATACAGGAACTCAGGGATAGTCTGTGATACAGGAGCTCAGGGATAGTCTGTGATACAGGAGACTGGGATAGTCTGTGATACAGGAGCTCAGGGATAGTTTGTGATACAGGAGCTCATTGACAGTCTGTGATGCAGGAGCTCAGGGATAGTCTGTGATACAGGAGACTGGGATAGTCTGTGATACAGGAGCTCAGGGATAGTGTGTGATACAGGAGCTCATTGACAGTCTGTGATGCAGGAGCTCAGGGATAGTCTGTGATACAGGAGACTGGGATAGTCTGTGATACAGGAGCTCAGGGATAGACTGTGATACAGGAGCTCAGGGATAGACTGCGATACAAGAGCTCATGGATAGTCTGTGATAGAGGAGCCTGGGATAGTCTGTGATACAGGAATTCAGGGATAGTCTGTGATACAGGAGCCTGGGATGATCTGTGATACAGGAGCTAAGGGATAGTCTGTGACACAGGAGCTCAGGGACAGTCTGTGAGACAGGAGCTCAGGGATAGTCTGTGATACAGGAGCTCAGGGTTAGTCTGTGATACACGAACTTAGGGATAGTCTGTGATACAGGAGCTCAGGGATAGCCTGTGATACAGGAGCCTGGGATAGTCTGTGATACAAGAGCTCAGGGATAGTCTGTGATAGAGGAGCTCAGGGATAGTCTGTGATAGAGGAGCTCAGGGATAGTCTGTGATACAGGAGCCTGGGATAGTCTGTGACACAGGAGCTCAGGGATAGTCTGTGATACAGGAGTCTGGGATAGTCTGTGATACAGGAGCTCAGGGATAGTCTGTGATACAGGAGCACAGGGATAGTCTGTGATACAGGAGCTCGGGGATAGTCTGTGATACAGGAGCTCGGGGATAGTCTGTGATACAGGAACTCAGGGATAGTCTGTGATCCAGGAGCTCAGGTCTAGTCTGTGATACAGGAAACTGGGATCGTCTGTGATACAGGTGCTCAGGGATAGTCTGTGATACAGGAGCTGAGGGTTAGTCTGTGATACAGGAACTCAGGGATAGTCTGTGATACAGGAGCTCAGGGATAGTCTGTGATACAGGAGACTGGGATAGTCTGTGATACAGGAGCTCAGGGATAGTGTGTGATACAGGAGCTCATTGACAGTCTGTGATGCAGGAGCTCAGGGATAGTCTGTGATACAGGAGCTCAGGGATAGTCTGTGATACAGGAGCCTGGGACAGTCTGTGATACAAGAGCTCAGGGATAGTCTGTGATAGAGGAGCTCAGGGATAGTCTGTGATACAGGAGACTGGGATAGTCTGTGATACAGGAGCTCAGGGATAGTCTGTGATACAGGAGCTCAGGGTTAGTCTGTGATACAGGAACTCAGGGATAGTCTGTGATACAGGAGCTCAGGGATAGTCTGTGATACAGGAGACTGGGATAGTCTGTGATACAGGAGCTCAGGGATAGTGTGTGATACAGGAGCTCATTGACAGTCTGTGATACAGGAGCTCAGGGATAGACTGCAATACAGGAGCTCAGGGATAGTCTGTGATAGAGGAGCCTGGGATAGTCTGTGATACAGGGTTTCAGGGATAATCTGTGATGCAGGAGCTCTGGGATAGTCGGTGATACAGGAGACTGGGATAGTCTGTGATACAGGAGCTCAGGGATACTCTGTGATACAGGAGACTGGGATAGTCTGTGATACAGGAGCTCAGGGATAGTCTGTGATACAGGAACTCAGGGATAGTCTGTGATACAGGAGCTCAGGGATAGTGTGTGATACAGCAGCTCAAGGATAGTCTGTGATACAGGAGCTCAGGGATAGTCTGTGATACAGGAGCTCAGCGATATTCTGTGATACAGGAGCTCAGGGATAGTCTGTGATACAGGAGCCTGGGATAGTCTGTGATACAGGAGCTCAGGGATAGTCTGTGATACAGCAGCTTGGGATAGTCAGTGATACAGGAGCTCAGGGATAGTCTGTGATACAGGAGCCTGGGATAGCCTGTGATACAACAGCTCAGGGATAGTCTGTGACAGAGGAGCTCAGGGATAGTCTGTGATACAGGAGCCTGGGATAGTCTGTGACACAGGAGCTCAGGGATAGTCTGTGATACAGGAGCCTGGGATAGTCTGTGACACAGGAGCTCAGGGATAGTCTGTGATACAGGAGACTGGGATAGCCTGTGATACAGGAGCTCGGGATAGTCTGTGACACAGGAGCTCAGGGATAGTCTGTGATACAGGAGCACAGGGATAGTCTGTGATACAGGAGCCTGGGATAGTCTGTGATACAGGAGCTCAGGGACAGTCTGTGATACAACTGCTCAGGGTTAGTCTGTGATACAGGAGCTCAGGGATAGCCTGTGATACAGGAGCTCAGGGACAGTCTGTCATACAGGAGACTGGGATAGTCTGTGATACAGGAGCTCAGGGATAGTCTGTGATACAGGACCTCAGGGTTAGTCTGTGATACAGGAACTCAGGGATAGTCTGTGATACAGGTGCTCAGGGATAGTCTGTGATATCGGAGCCTGGGATAGGCTGTGATACAGGAGCTCGGGGATAGCCTGGGATACAGGAGCTCAGGGTTAGTCTGTGATACAGGAGCTCAGGGATAGTCTGTGACACAGGAGCTCAGGGATAGTCTGTGATATAGGAGCTCAGGGATAGTCTGTGATACAGCGGCTTGGGATAGTCAGTGATACAGGAGACTGGGATAGTCTGTGATACAAGAGCTCAGGGATAGTCTGTGATACAGGAACCTGGGATAGTCTGTGATACAGGAGACTGGGATAGTCTGTGATACCAGAGCTCAGGGATAGTCTGTGATAGAGCAGCTCAGGGATAGTCTGTGATACAGGAGCCTGGGATAGTCTGTGACACAGGAGCTCAGGGATAGTCTGTGATACAGGAGACTGGGATCGTCTGTGATACAGGAGCTCAGGGATAGTCTGTGATGCAGAAGCTCAGGGTTAGTCTGTGATACAGGAACTCAGGGATAGTCTGTGATGCAGGAGCTCAGGGATAGTCTGTGATACAGGAGACTGGGATAGTCTGTGATACAGGAGCTCAGGGATAGTTTGTGATACAGGAGCTCATTGACAGTCTGTGATGCAGGAGCTCAGGGATAGTCTGTGATACAGGAGACTGGGATAGTCTGTGATACAGGAGCTCAGGGATAGTGTGTGATACAGGAGCTCATTGACAGTCTGTGATGCAGGAGCTCAGGGATAGTCTGTGATACAGGAGACTGGGATAGTCTGTGATACAGGAGCTCAGGGATAGACTGTGATACAGGAGCTCAGGGATAGACTGCGATACAAGAGCTCAGGGATAGTCTGTGATAGAGGAGCCTGGGATAGTCTGTGATACAGGAATTCAGGGATAGTCTGTGATACAGGAGCCTGGGATGATCTGTGATACAGGAGCTAAGGGATAGTCTGTGACACAGGAGCTCAGGGACAGTCTGTGAGACAGGAGCTCAGGGATAGTCTGTGATACAGGAGCTCAGGGTTAGTCTGTGATACACGAACTTAGGGATAGTCTGTGATACAGGAGCTCAGGGATAGCCTGTGATACAGGAGCCTGGGATAGTCTGTGATACAAGAGCTCAGGGATAGTCTGTGATAGAGGAGCTCAGGGATAGTCTGTGATAGAGGAGCTCAGGGATAGTCTGTGATACAGGAGCCTGGGATAGTCTGTGACACAGGAGCTCAGGGATAGTCTGTGATACAGGAGTCTGGGATAGTCTGTGATACAGGAGCTCAGGGATAGTCTGTGATACAGGAGCACAGGGATAGTCTGTGATACAGGAGCTCGGGGATAGTCTGTGATACAGGAGCTCAGGGATAGTCTGTGATACAGGAACTCAGGGATAGTCTGTGATCCAGGAGCTCAGGTATAGTCTGTGATACAGGAAACTGGGATCGTCTGTGATACAGGTGCTCAGGGATAGTCTGTGATACAGGAGCTGAGGGTTAGTCTGTGATACAGGAACTCAGGGATAGTCTGTGATACAGGAGCTCAGGGATAGTCTGTGATACAGGAGACTGGGATAGTCTGTGATACAGGAGCTCAGGGATAGTGTGTGATACAGGAGCTCATTGACAGTCTGTGATGCAGGAGCTCAGGGATAGTCTGTGATACAGGAGACTGGGATAGTCTGTGATACAGGAATTCAGGGATAGTCTGTGATACAGGAGCCTGGGATGGTCTGTGATACAGGAGCTCAGGGATAGTCTGTGACACAGGAGCTCAGGGATAGTCTGTGATACAGGAGACTGGGATAGTCTGTGATACAGGAGCTCAGGGATAGTCTGTGATACAGGAGCTCAGCGATATTCTGTGATACAGGAGCTCAGGGATAGTCTGTGATACAGGAGCTCAGGGTTAGTCTGTGATACAAGAGACTGGGATAGTCTGTGATACAAGAGACTGGGATAGTCTGTGATCCAGGAGCTCAGGTATAGTCTGTGATACAGGAAACTGGGATAGTCTGTGATACAAGAGACTGGGATAGTCTGTGATACAGGAGCCTGGGAAAGTCTGTGATCCAGGAGCTCAGGTATAGTCTGTGATACAGGAAACTGGGATAGTCTGTGATACAAGAGACTGGGATAGTCTGTGATACAGGAGCTCAGGGTTAGTCTGTGATACAGGATCTCAGGGATATTCTGTGATGCAGGAGCTCTGGGATAGTCGGTCATACAGGTGCTCAGGGATAGTCTGTGATACCGGAGCTCAGGGATAGTCTGTGATACCGGAGCTCCAGGATAGTCTGTGACACAGGAGCTCAGGGATAGTCTGTGATACAGCAGACTGGGATAGTCTGTGATACAGGAGCTCAGGGATAGTCTGTGATACAGGAGCTCAGCGATATTCTTTGATACAGGAGCTCAGGGATAGTCTGTGATACAAGACACTGGGATAGTCTGTGATACAGGAGCTCAGGGATAGTCTGTGATACAGGAGCTCAGGGTTAGTCTGTGATACAGGAGCTCACGGTTAGTGTGTGATACAGGAGATCAGGGTTAGTCTGTGATACAGGAGCTCAGGGATAGCCTGTGATACAGGAGCTCAGGGATAGTCTGTGATACAGGAGCTCAGGGATAGTCTGTGATACAGGAGACTGGGATAGTCTGTGATACAGGAACTCAGGGATAGTGTGTGATACAGGAGCTCATTGACAGACTATCCCTGAGCTCATGTATCACAGACTGTGATACAGGAGCCTGGGATAGTCTGTGATACAGGAGCTCAGCGATATTCTGTGATACAGGAGCTCAGGGATAGTCTGTGATACAGCAGCCTGGGATAGTCAGTGATACAGGAGCTCAGGGATAGTCTGTGATACAGGAGCCTGGGATAGTCTGTGATACAGGAGACTGGGATAGTCTGTGATACAAGAGCTCAGGGATAGTCTGTGATAGAGGAGCTCAGGGATAGTCTGTGATACAGGAGCCTGGGATAGTCTGTGATACAGGAGCTCAGCGATATTCTGTGATACAGGAGCTCAGGGATAGTCTGTGATACAAGACACTGGGATAGTCTGTGATACAGGAGCTCAGGGATAGTCTGTGATAGAGGAACTCAGGGATAGTCTGTGATACAGGAGCTCAGGGATAGTCTGTGATACAGGAGACTGGGATAGCCTGTGATACAAGAGCTCAGGGATAGTCTGTGATAGAGGAGCTCAGGGATAGTCTGTGATACAGGAGCTCAGGGATAGTCTGTGATACAGGAGCTCAGGGATAGTCTGTGATACAGGAGCTCAGGGATAGTCTGTGATACAGGAGCCTGGGATAGCCTGTGATACAAGAGCTCAGGGATAGTCTGTGATACAGGAATTCAGGGATAGTCTCTGACACAGGAGCTCAGGGATAGTCTGTGATACAGGAGCTCAGGGATAGTCTGTGATACAGGAGCTCAGCGATATTCTGTGATACAGAAGCTCAGGGATAGTCTGTGATACAGGAGCTTGGGATAGTCTGTGATACAAGCGCTCAGGGATAGTCTGTGATAGAGGAGCTCAGGGATAGTCTGTGATACAGGAGCCTGGGATAGTCTGTGATACAGGAGCTCAGGGATAGTCTGTGATACAGCAGCTTGGGATAGTCAGTGATACAGGAGCTCAGGGATAGTCTGTGATACAGGAGCCTGGGATAGCCTGTGATACAACAGCTCAGGGATAGTCTGTGACAGAGGAGCTCAGGGATAGTCTGTGATACAGGAGCTCTGGGATAGTCTGTGATGCAGGAGCTCAGGGTTAGTCTGTGATACAGGAGCTCAGGGATAGTCTGTGATATAGGAGCCTGGGATAGTCTGTGATACAGCAGCCTGGGATAATCAGTGATACAGGAGCTCAGGGATAGTCTGTGATACAGGAGCTCAGGGATAGTCTGTGATACAGGAGCTCAGCGATATTCTGTGATACAGAAGCTCAGGGATAGTCTGTGATACAGGAGCTTGGGATAGTCTGTGATACAAGCGCTCAGGGATAGTCTGTGATAGAGGAGCTCAGGGATAGTCTGTGATACAGGAGCCTGGGATAGTCTGTGATACAGGAGCTCAGGGATAGTCTGTGATACAGCAGCTTGGGATAGTCAGTGATACAGGAGCTCAGGGATAGTCTGTGATACAGGAGCCTGGGATAGCCTGTGATACAACAGCTCAGGGATAGTCTGTGACAGAGGAGCTCAGGGATAGTCTGTGATACAGGAGCCTGGGATAGTCTGTGACACAGGAGCCTGGGATAGTCTGTGATACAGGAGCTCAGGGATAGTCTGTGATACAGCAGCTTGGGATAGTCAGTGATACAGGAGCTCAGGGATAGTCTGTGATACAGGAGCCTGGGATAGCCTGTGATACAACAGCTCAGGGATAGTCTGTGACAGAGGAGCTCAGGGATAGTCTGTGATACAGGAGCCTGGGATAGTCTGTGACACAGGAGCTCAGGGATAGTCTGTGATACAGGAGCCTGGGATAGTCTGTGACACAGGAGCTCAGGGATAGTCTGTGATACAGGAGACTGGGATAGCCTGTGATACAGGAGCTCGGGATAGTCTGTGACACAGGAGCTCAGGGATAGTCTGTGATACAGGAGCACAGGGATAGTCTGTGATACAGGAGCCTGGGATAGTCTGTGATACAGGAGCTCAGGGACAGTCTGTGATACAACTGCTCAGGGTTAGTCTGTGATACAGGAGCTCAGGGATAGCCTGTGATACAGGAGCTCAGGGACAGTCTGTCATACAGGAGACTGGGATAGTCTGTGATACAGGAGCTCAGGGATAGTCTGTGATACAGGACCTCAGGGTTAGTCTGTGATACAGGAACTCAGGGATAGTCTGTGATACAGGTGCTCAGGGATAGTCTGTGATATCGGAGCCTGGGATAGGCTGTGATACAGGAGCTCGGGGATAGCCTGGGATACAGGAGCTCAGGGTTAGTCTGTGATACAGGAGCTCAGGGATAGTCTGTGACACAGGAGCTCAGGGATAGTCTGTGATATAGGAGCTCAGGGATAGTCTGTGATACAGCGGCTTGGGATAGTCAGTGATACAGGAGACTGGGATAGTCTGTGATACAAGAGCTCAGGGATAGTCTGTGATACAGGAACCTGGGATAGTCTGTGATACAGGAGACTGGGATAGTCTGTGATACCAGAGCTCAGGGATAGTCTGTGATAGAGCAGCTCAGGGATAGTCTGTGATACAGGAGCCTGGGATAGTCTGTGACACAGGAGCTCAGGGATAGTCTGTGATACAGGAGACTGGGATCGTCTGTGATACAGGAGCTCAGGGATAGTCTGTGATGCAGAAGCTCAGGGTTAGTCTGTGATACAGGAACTCAGGGATAGTCTGTGATACAGGAGCTCAGGGATAGTCTGTGATACAGGAGACTGGGATAGTCTGTGATACAGGAGCTCAGGGATAGTTTGTGATACAGGAGCTCATTGACAGTCTGTGATGCAGGAGCTCAGGGATAGTCTGTGATACAGGAGACTGGGATAGTCTGTGATACAGGAGCTCAGGGATAGTGTGTGATACAGGAGCTCATTGACAGTCTGTGATGCAGGAGCTCAGGGATAGTCTGTGATACAGGAGACTGGGATAGTCTGTGATACAGGAGCTCAGGGATAGACTGTGATACAGGAGCTCAGGGATAGACTGCGATACAAGAGCTCAGGGATAGTCTGTGATAGAGGAGCCTGGGATAGTCTGTGATACAGGAATTCAGGGATAGTCTGTGATACAGGAGCCTGGGATGATCTGTGATACAGGAGCTAAGGGATAGTCTGTGACACAGGAGCTCAGGGACAGTCTGTGAGACAGGAGCTCAGGGATAGTCTGTGATACAGGAGCTCAGGGTTAGTCTGTGATACACGAACTTAGGGATAGTCTGTGATACAGGAGCTCAGGGATAGCCTGTGATACAGGAGCCTGGGATAGTCTGTGATACAAGAGCTCAGGGATAGTCTGTGATAGAGGAGCTCAGGGATAGTCTGTGATAGAGGAGCTCAGGGATAGTCTGTGATACAGGAGCCTGGGATAGTCTGTGACACAGGAGCTCAGGGATAGTCTGTGATACAGGAGTCTGGGATAGTCTGTGATACAGGAGCTCAGGGATAGTCTGTGATACAGGAGCACAGGGATAGTCTGTGATACAGGAGCTCGGGGATAGTCTGTGATACAGGAGCTCAGGGATAGTCTGTGATACAGGAACTCAGGGATAGTCTGTGATCCAGGAGCTCAGGTATAGTCTGTGATACAGGAAACTGGGATCGTCTGTGATACAGGTGCTCAGGGATAGTCTGTGATACAGGAGCTGAGGGTTAGTCTGTGATACAGGAACTCAGGGATAGTCTGTGATACAGGAGCTCAGGGATAGTCTGTGATACAGGAGACTGGGATAGTCTGTGATACAGGAGCTCAGGGATAGTGTGTGATACAGGAGCTCATTGACAGTCTGTGATGCAGGAGCTCAGGGATAGTCTGTGATACAGGAGACTGGGATAGTCTGTGATACAGGAATTCAGGGATAGTCTGTGATACAGGAGCCTGGGATGGTCTGTGATACAGGAGCTCAGGGATAGTCTGTGACACAGGAGCTCAGGGATAGTCTGTGATACAGGAGACTGGGATAGTCTGTGATACAGGAGCTCAGGGATAGTCTGTGATACAGGAGCTCAGCGATATTCTGTGATACAGGAGCTCAGGGATAGTCTGTGATACAGGAGCTCAGGGTTAGTCTGTGATACAAGAGACTGGGATAGTCTGTGATACAAGAGACTGGGATAGTCTGTGATCCAGGAGCTCAGGTATAGTCTGTGATACAGGAAACTGGGATAGTCTGTGATACAAGAGACTGGGATAGTCTGTGATACAGGAGCCTGGGAAAGTCTGTGATCCAGGAGCTCAGGTATAGTCTGTGATACAGGAAACTGGGATAGTCTGTGATACAAGAGACTGGGATAGTCTGTGATACAGGAGCTCAGGGTTAGTCTGTGATACAGGATCTCAGGGATATTCTGTGATGCAGGAGCTCTGGGATAGTCGGTCATACAGGTGCTCAGGGATAGTCTGTGATACCGGAGCTCAGGGATAGTCTGTGATACTGGAGCTCCAGGATAGTCTGTGACACAGGAGCTCAGGGATAGTCTGTGATACAGCAGACTGGGATAGTCTGTGATACAGGAGCTCAGGGATAGTCTGTGATACAGGAGCTCAGCGATATTCTTTGATACAGGAGCTCAGGGATAGTCTGTGATACAAGACACTGGGATAGTCTGTGATACAGGAGCTCAGGGATAGTCTGTGATACAGGAGCTCAGGGTTAGTCTGTGATACAGGAGCTCACGGTTAGTGTGTGATACAGGAGATCAGGGTTAGTCTGTGATACAGGAGCTCAGGGATAGCCTGTGATACAGGAGCTCAGGGATAGTCTGTGATACAGGAGCTCAGGGATAGTCTGTGATACAGGAGACTGGGATAGTCTGTGATACAGGAACTCAGGGATAGTGTGTGATACAGGAGCTCATTGACAGACTATCCCTGAGCTCATGTATCACAGACTGTGATACAGGAGCCTGGGATAGTCTGTGATACAGGAGCTCAGCGATATTCTGTGATACAGGAGCTCAGGGATAGTCTGTGATACAGCAGCCTGGGATAGTCAGTGATACAGGAGCTCAGGGATAGTCTGTGATACAGGAGCCTGGGATAGTCTGTGATACAGGAGACTGGGATAGTCTGTGATACAAGAGCTCAGGGATAGTCTGTGATAGAGGAGCTCAGGGATAGTCTGTGATACAGGAGCTCAGCGATATTCTGTGATACAGGAGCTCAGGGATAGTCTGTGATACAAGACACTGGGATAGTCTGTGATACAGGAGCTCAGGGATAGTCTGTGATAGAGGAACTCAGGGATAGTCTGTGATACAGGAGCTCAGGGATAGTCTGTGATACAGGAGACTGGGATAGCCTGTGATACAAGAGCTCAGGGATAGTCTGTGATAGAGGAGCTCAGGGATAGTCTGTGATACAGGAGCTCAGGGATAGTCTGTGATACAGGAGCTCAGGGATAGTCTGTGATACAGGAGCTCAGGGATAGTCTGTGATACAGGAGCCTGGGATAGCCTGTGATACAAGAGCTCAGGGATAGTCTGTGATACAGGAATTCAGGGATAGTCTCTGACACAGGAGCTCAGGGATAGTCTCTGATACAGGAGCTCAGGGATAGTCTGTGATACAGGAGCTCAGCGATATTCTGTGATACAGAAGCTCAGGGATAGTCTGTGATACAGGAGCTTGGGATAGTCTGTGATACAAGCGCTCAGGGATAGTCTGTGATAGAGGAGCTCAGGGATAGTCTGTGATACAGGAGCCTGGGATAGTCTGTGATACAGGAGCTCAGGGATAGTCTGTGATACAGCAGCTTGGGATAGTCAGTGATACAGGAGCTCAGGGATAGTCTGTGATACAGGAGCCTGGGATAGCCTGTGATACAACAGCTCAGGGATAGTCTGTGACAGAGGAGCTCAGGGATAGTCTGTGATACAGGAGCTCTGGGATAGTCTGTGATGCAGGAGCTCAGGGTTAGTCTGTGATACAGGAGCTCAGGGATAGTCTGTGATATAGGAGCCTGGGATAGTCTGTGATACAGCAGCCTGGGATAATCAGTGATACAGGAGCTCAGGGATAGTCTGTGATACAGGAGCTCAGGGATAGTCTGTGATACAGGAGCTCAGCGATATTCTGTGATACAGAAGCTCAGGGATAGTCTGTGATACAGGAGCTTGGGATAGTCTGTGATACAAGCGCTCAGGGATAGTCTGTGATAGAGGAGCTCAGGGATAGTCTGTGATACAGGAGCCTGGGATAGTCTGTGATACAGGAGCTCAGGGATAGTCTGTGATACAGCAGCTTGGGATAGTCAGTGATACAGGAGCTCAGGGATAGTCTGTGATACAGGAGCCTGGGATAGCCTGTGATACAACAGCTCAGGGATAGTCTGTGACAGAGGAGCTCAGGGATAGTCTGTGATACAGGAGCTCTGGGATAGTCTGTGATGCAGGAGCTCAGGGATAGTCTGTGATAGAGGAGCTCAGGGATAGTCTGTGATAGAGGAGCTCAGGGATAGTCTGTGATACAGGAGCCTGGGATAGTCTGTGACACAGGAGCTCAGGGATAGTCTGTGATACAGGAGACTGGGATAGTCTGTGATACAGGAGCTCAGGGATAGTCTGTGATACAGGAGCCTGGGATAGTCTGTGATACAGCAGCCTGGGATAATCAGTGATACAGGAGCTCAGGGATAGTCTGTGATACAGGAGCCTGGGATAGTCTGTGATACAAGAGCTCAGGGATAGTCTGTGATAGAGGAGCTCAGGGATAGTCTGTGATAGAGGAGCTCAGGGATAGTCTGTGATACAGGAGCCTGGGATAGTCTGTGACACAGGAGCTCAGGGATAGTCTGTGATACAGGAGACTGGGATAGTCTGTGATACAGGAGCTCAGGGATAGTCTGTGATACAGGAGCACAGGGATAGTCTGTGATACAGGAGCTCGGGGATAGTCTGTGATACAGGAGCTCAGGGATGGTCTGTGATACAGGAACTCAGGGATAGTCTGTGATCCAGGAGCTCAGGTATAGTCTGTGATACAGGAAACTGGGATAGTCTGTGATACAGGTGCTCAGGGATAGTCTGTGATACAGGAGCTCAGGGTTAGTCTGTGATACAGGAACTCAGGGATAGTCTGTGATACAGGAGCTCAGGGACAGTCTGTGATACAGGAGACTGGGATAGTCTGTGATACAGGAGCTCAGGGATAGTGTGTGATACAGGAGCTCATTGACAGTCTGTGATGCAGGAGCTCAGGGATAGTCTGTGATACAGGAGCCTGGGATAGTCTGTGATACAAGAGACTGGGATAGTCTGTGATAAAGGAGCTCAGGGATAGTCTGTGATACAGGATCTCAGGGATATTCTGTGATGCAGGAGCTCTGGGATAGTCGGTCATACAGGTGCTCAGGGATAGTCTGTGATACCGGAGCTCAGGGATAGTCTGTGATACCGGAGCTCCGGGGTAGTCTGTGACGCAGGAGCTCAGGGATAGTCTGTGATACAGGAGCTCAGGGATAGTCTGTGATACAGGAGCTCAGGGATAGTCTGTGATAGAGGAGCTCAGGGATAGTCTGTGATACAGGAGCCTGGGATAGTCTGTGACACAGGAGCTCAGGGATAGTCTGTGATACAGGAGACTGGGATAGTCTGTGATACAGGAGCTCGGGGATAGTCTGTGATACAGGAGCTCAGGGATGGTCTGTGATACAGGAACTCAGGGATAGTCTGTGATCCAGGAAACTGGGATAGTCTGTGATACAGGTGCTCAGGGATAGTCTGTGATGCAGGAGCTCAGGGATAGTCTGTGATACAGGAGACTGGGATAGTCTGTGATACAGGAATTCAGGGATAGTCTGTGATACAGGAGTCTGGGATGGTCTGTGATACAGGAGCTCAGGGATAGTCTGTGATACAGGAGACTCGGATAGTCTGTGATACAGGAGCTCAGGGATAGTCTGTGATACAGGAGCTCAGCGATATTCTGTGATACAGGAGCTCAGGGATAGTCTGTGATACAGGAGCCTGGGATTGTCTGTGATACAAGAGCTCAGGGATAGTCTGTGATACAGGAGCCTGGGATAGTCTGTGATACAAGAGACTGGGATAGTCTGTGATAAAGGAGCTCAGGGTTAGTCTGTGATACAGGATCTCAGGGATATTCTGTGATGCAGGAGCTCTGGGATAGTCGGTCATACAGGTGCTCAGGGATAGTCTGTGATACCGGAGCTCAGGGATAGTCTGTGATACCGGAGCTCCGGGATAGTCTGTGACGCAGGAGCTCAGGGATAGTCTGTGATACAGGAGCTCAGGGATAGTCTGTGATACAGGAGCTCAGGGATAGTCTGTGATACAGGAGACTGGGATAGTCTGTGTTACAAGACACTGGGATAGTCTGTGATACAGGAGCTCAGGGATAGTCTGTGATACAGGAGCTCAGGGTTAGTCTGTGATACAGGAGCTCAGGGTTAGTCTGTGATACAGGAGATCAGGGTTAGTCTGTGATACAGGAGCTCAGTGATAGTCTGTGATACAGGAGCTCAGGGATAGTCTGTGATACAGGAGCTCAGGGATAGTCTGTGATACAGGAACCTGGGATAGTCTGTGATACAGGAGACTGGGATAGTCTGTGATACAGGAGCTCAGGGATAGTCTGTGATACAGGAGCTCAGGGATAGTCTGTGATACAGGAGCCCAGGGATAGTCTGTGATACAGGAGACTGGGATAGTCTGTGATAGAGGAGCTCAGGGATAGTCTGTGATACAGGAGCTCAGGGATAGTCTGTGATACAGGAGCTCAGGGATAGTCTGTGATACAGGAGCTCAGGGATAGTCTGTGATACAGGAGCCTGGGATAGCCTGTGATACAAGAGCTCAGGGATAGTCTGTGATACAGGAATTCAGGGATAGTCTCTGACACAGGAGCTCAGGGATAGTCTCTGATACAGGAGCTCAGGGATAGTCTGTGATACAGGAGCTCAGCGATATTCTGTGATACAGAAGCTCAGGGATAGTCTGTGATACAGGAGCTTGGGATAGTCTGTGATACAAGCGCTCAGGGATAGTCTGTGATAGAGGAGCTCAGGGATAGTCTGTGATACAGGAGCCTGGGATAGTCTGTGATACAGGAGCTCAGGGATAGTCTGTGATACAGCAGCTTGGGATAGTCAGTGATACAGGAGCTCAGGGATAGTCTGTGATACAGGAGCCTGGGATAGCCTGTGATACAACAGCTCAGGGATAGTCTGTGACAGAGGAGCTCAGGGATAGTCTGTGATACAGGAGCTCTGGGATAGTCTGTGATGCAGGAGCTCAGGGTTAGTCTGTGATACAGGAGCTCAGGGATAGTCTGTGATATAGGAGCCTGGGATAGTCTGTGATACAGCAGCCTGGGATAATCAGTGATACAGGAGCTCAGGGATAGTCTGTGATACAGGAGCTCAGGGATAGTCTGTGATACAGGAGCTCAGCGATATTCTGTGATACAGAAGCTCAGGGATAGTCTGTGATACAGGAGCTTGGGATAGTCTGTGATACAAGCGCTCAGGGATAGTCTGTGATAGAGGAGCTCAGGGATAGTCTGTGATACAGGAGCCTGGGATAGTCTGTGATACAGGAGCTCAGGGATAGTCTGTGATACAGCAGCTTGGGATAGTCAGTGATACAGGAGCTCAGGGATAGTCTGTGATACAGGAGCCTGGGATAGCCTGTGATACAACAGCTCAGGGATAGTCTGTGACAGAGGAGCTCAGGGATAGTCTGTGATACAGGAGCTCTGGGATAGTCTGTGATGCAGGAGCTCAGGGATAGTCTGTGATAGAGGAGCTCAGGGATAGTCTGTGATAGAGGAGCTCAGGGATAGTCTGTGATACAGGAGCCTGGGATAGTCTGTGACACAGGAGCTCAGGGATAGTCTGTGATACAGGAGACTGGGATAGTCTGTGATACAGGAGCTCAGGGATAGTCTGTGATACAGGAGCCTGGGATAGTCTGTGATACAGCAGCCTGGGATAATCAGTGATACAGGAGCTCAGGGATAGTCTGTGATACAGGAGCCTGGGATAGTCTGTGATACAAGAGCTCAGGGATAGTCTGTGATAGAGGAGCTCAGGGATAGTCTGTGATAGAGGAGCTCAGGGATAGTCTGTGATACAGGAGCCTGGGATAGTCTGTGACACAGGAGCTCAGGGATAGTCTGTGATACAGGAGACTGGGATAGTCTGTGATACAGGAGCTCAGGGATAGTCTGTGATACAGGAGCACAGGGATAGTCTGTGATACAGGAGCTCGGGGATAGTCTGTGATACAGGAGCTCAGGGATGGTCTGTGATACAGGAACTCAGGGATAGTCTGTGATCCAGGAGCTCAGGTATAGTCTGTGATACAGGAAACTGGGATAGTCTGTGATACAGGTGCTCAGGGATAGTCTGTGATACAGGAGCTCAGGGTTAGTCTGTGATACAGGAACTCAGGGATAGTCTGTGATACAGGAGCTCAGGGATAGTCTGTGATACAGGAGACTGGGATAGTCTGTGATACAGGAGCTCAGGGATAGTGTGTGATACAGGAGCTCATTGACAGTCTGTGATGCAGGAGCTCAGGGATAGTCTGTGATACAGGAGCCTGGGATAGTCTGTGATACAAGAGACTGGGATAGTCTGTGATAAAGGAGCTCAGGGATAGTCTGTGATACAGGATCTCAGGGATATTCTGTGATGCAGGAGCTCTGGGATAGTCGGTCATACAGGTGCTCAGGGATAGTCTGTGATACCGGAGCTCAGGGATAGTCTGTGATACCGGAGCTCCGGGGTAGTCTGTGACGCAGGAGCTCAGGGATAGTCTGTGATACAGGAGCTCAGGGATAGTCTGTGATACAGGAGCTCAGGGATAGTCTGTGATAGAGGAGCTCAGGGATAGTCTGTGATACAGGAGCCTGGGATAGTCTGTGACACAGGAGCTCAGGGATAGTCTGTGATACAGGAGACTGGGATAGTCTGTGATACAGGAGCTCGGGGATAGTCTGTGATACAGGAGCTCAGGGATGGTCTGTGATACAGGAACTCAGGGATAGTCTGTGATCCAGGAAACTGGGATAGTCTGTGATACAGGTGCTCAGGGATAGTCTGTGATGCAGGAGCTCAGGGATAGTCTGTGATACAGGAGACTGGGATAGTCTGTGATACAGGAATTCAGGGATAGTCTGTGATACAGGAGTCTGGGATGGTCTGTGATACAGGAGCTCAGGGATAGTCTGTGATACAGGAGACTCGGATAGTCTGTGATACAGGAGCTCAGGGATAGTCTGTGATACAGGAGCTCAGCGATATTCTGTGATACAGGAGCTCAGGGATAGTCTGTGATACAGGAGCCTGGGATTGTCTGTGATACAAGAGCTCAGGGATAGTCTGTGATACAGGAGCCTGGGATAGTCTGTGATACAAGAGACTGGGATAGTCTGTGATAAAGGAGCTCAGGGTTAGTCTGTGATACAGGATCTCAGGGATATTCTGTGATGCAGGAGCTCTGGGATAGTCGGTCATACAGGTGCTCAGGGATAGTCTGTGATACCGGAGCTCAGGGATAGTCTGTGATACCGGAGCTCCGGGATAGTCTGTGACGCAGGAGCTCAGGGATAGTCTGTGATACAGGAGCTCAGGGATAGTCTGTGATACAGGAGCTCAGGGATAGTCTGTGATACAGGAGACTGGGATAGTCTGTGTTACAAGACACTGGGATAGTCTGTGATACAGGAGCTCAGGGATAGTCTGTGATACAGGAGCTCAGGGTTAGTCTGTGATACAGGAGCTCAGGGTTAGTCTGTGATACAGGAGATCAGGGTTAGTCTGTGATACAGGAGCTCAGTGATAGTCTGTGATACAGGAGCTCAGGGATAGTCTGTGATACAGGAGCTCAGGGATAGTCTGTGATACAGGAACCTGGGATAGTCTGTGATACAGGAACCTGGGATAGTCTGTGATACAGGAGACTGGGATAGTCTGTGATACAGGAGCTCAGGGATAGTCTGTGATACAGGAGCTCAGGGATAGTCTGTGATACAGGAGCCCAGGGATAGTCTGTGATACAGGAGACTGGGATAGTCTGTGATACAAGAGACTGGGATAGTCTGTGATATTGGAGCTCAGGGTTAGTCTGTGATACAGGATCTCAGGGATAGTCTGTGATACAGGAGCTCAGGGATAGTCTGTGACACAGGAACTCAGGGATAGTCTGTGATACAGGAGACTGGGATAGTCTGTGATACAGGAGCTCAGGGATAGCGTGTGATACAGGAGCTCAGGGATAGCCTGTGATACAGGAGCTCAGGGATAGTCTGTGATACAAGAGCTCAGGAATAGCCTGTGATACAGGATCCTGGGATAATCTGTGATATAGGAGCCTGGGATAGTCAGTGATACAGGAGCTCAGGGATAGACTGTGATACAGGAGCTCAGGGATAGACTGCGATACAAGAGCTCAGGGACAGTCTGTGATACAGGAGACTGGGATAGTCTGTGATACAGGAGCTCAGGGATAGTCTGTGATACAGGAGCTCATTGACAGTCTGTGATGCAGGAGCTCAGGGATAGTCTGTGATACAGGAACTCAGGGATAGTCTATGATACAGGAGCTCAGGGATAGTGTGTAATACAGGAGCCTGGGATGGTCTGTGATACAGGAGACTGGGATAGTCTGTGATACAGGAGCTCAGGGATAGTGTGTGATACAGGAGCTCATTGACAGTCTGTGATGCAGGAGCTCAGGGATAGTCTGTGATACAGGAGACTGGGATAGTCTGTGATACAGGAGCTCAGGGATAGTGTGTAATACAGGAGCTCATTGACAGTCTGTGATGCAGGAGCTCAGGGATAGTCTGTGATACAGGAGACTGGGATAGTCTGTGATACAGGAGCTCAGGGATAGTGTGTGATACAGGAGCTCATTGACAGTCTGTGATGCAGGAGCTCAGGGATAGTCTGTGATACAGGAGATTGGGATAGTCTGTGATGCAGGAGCTCAGGGATAGTCTGTGATACAGGAGCCTGGGACAGTCTGTGATACAAGAGCTCAGGGATAGTCTGTGATACAGGGTTTCAGGGATAATCTGTGATGCAGGAGCTCTGGGATAGTCGGTGATACAGGAGACTGGGATAGTCTGTGATACAGGAGCTCAGGGATACTCTGTGATACAGGAGACTGGGATAGTCTGTGATACAGGAGCTCAGGGATAGTCTGTGATACAGGAACTCAGGGATAGTCTGTGATACAGGAGCTCAGGGATAGTGTGTGATACAGGAGCTCAAGGATAGTCTGTGATACAGGAGCCTGGGATAGCCTGTGATACAAGAGCTCAGGGATAGTCTGTGATAGAGGAGCTCAGGGATAGTCTGTGAAACAAGAGCTCAGGGATAGTCTGTGATACACGAGCACAGGGTTAGTCTGTGATACAGGAGCTCAGGGATAGTCTGTGATATTGGAGCCTGGGATAGTCTGTGATACAGGTGCTCAGGGATAGTCTGTGATACAGGAGCTCAAGAATAGTCTGTGATATAGGAGCCTGGGATAGTCTGTGATACAGATGCTCAGGGTTAGTCTGTGACACAGGAGCTCAGGGATAGTCTGTGATGCAGGAGCTCAGGGCTACTCTGTGATACAGGAGCTAAGGGATAGTCTGTGATACAGGAGCTCAGGGATAGTCTGTGATACAGGAACTCAGGGATAGTCTGTGATACAGGAACTCAGGGATAGTCTGTGATCCAGGAGCTCAGGGATAGTCTGTGATACAGGAGACTGGGATAGTCTGTGATACAGGAGACTGGGATAGTCTGTGATACAGGAGCTTAGGGATAGTCTGTGATACACGAGCACAGGGATAGTCTGTGATGCAGGAGCTCAGGGTTAGTCTGTGATACAGGAGCTCAGGGATAGTCTGTGATATTGGAGCCTGGGATAGTCTGTGATACAGGTGCTCAGGGATAGTCTGTGATACAGGAGCTCAAGAATAGTCTGTGATATAGGAGCCTGGGATAGTCTGTGATACAGATGCTCAGGGTTAGTCTGTGACACAGGAGCTCAGGGATAGTCTGTGATGCAGGAGCTCAGGGCTACTCTGTGATACAGGAGCTAAGGGATAGTCTGTGATACAGGAGCTCAGGGATAGTCTGTGATACAGGAACTCAGGGATAGTCTGTGATAAAGGAACTCAGGGATAGTCTGTGATCCAGGAGCTCAGGGATAGTCTGTGATACAGGAAACTGGGATAGTCTGTGATATAAGACACTGGGATAGTCTGTGATACAGGAGCTCAGGGATAGTCTGTGATACAGGAGCTCAGGGTTAGTCTGTGATACAGGAGCTCAGGGTTAGTCTGTGATACAGGAGATCAGGGTTAGTCTGTGATACAGGAGCTCAGGGATAGTCTGTGATACAGGAGCTCAGGGATAGTCTGTGATGCAGGAGCTCAGGGATAGTCTGTAATACAGGAACCTGGGATAGTCAGTGATACAGGAGACTGGGATAGTCTGTGATACAGGAGCTCAGGGATAGTCTGTGATCCAGGAGCTCAGGGATAGTCTGTGATACAGGAGCCCAGGGATAGTCTGTGATACAGGAGACTGGGATAGTCTGTGATACAAGGGACTGGGATAGTCTGTGATATAGAAGCTCAGGGTTAGTCTGTGATACAGGATCTCAGGGATAGCGTGTGATACAGGAGCTCAGGGATAGTCTGTGATACAGGAGCTCAGGGATAGTCTGTGATCCAGGAGCTCAGGAATAGCCTGTGATACAGGATCCTGGGATAATCTGTGATATAGGAGCCTGGGATAGTCAGTGATACAGGAGCTCAGGGATAGACTGCGATACAAGAGCTCAGGGATAGTCTGTGATAGAGGAGCCTGGGATAGTCTGTGATACAGGAGCTCAGGGATAGTGTGTGATACAGGAGCTCATTGACAGTCTGTGATACAGCAGCTCAGGGATAGACTGCAATACAAGAGCTCAGGGATAGTCTGTGATAGAGGAGCCTGGGATAGTCTGTGATACAGGGTTTCAGGGATAATCTGTGATGCAGGAGCTCTGGGATAGTCGGTGATACAGGAGACTGGAATAGTCTGTGATACAGGAGCTCAGGGATACTCTGTGATACAGGAGACTGGGATAGTCTGTGATACAGGAGCTCAGGGATAGTCTGTGATACAGGAGCTCAGGGTTAGTCTGTGATGCAGGAACTCAGGGATAGTCTGTGATACAGGAGCTCAGGGATAGTGTGTGATACAGGAGCTCAAGGATAGTCTGTGATACAGGAGCCTGGGATAGCCTGTGATACAAGAGCTCAGGGATAGTCTGTGATAGAGGAGCTCAGGGATAGTCTGTGATACAGGAGCTCAGGGCTAGTGTGTGATACAGGAGCTCAGGGATAGTCTGTGATACAGGAGCCTGGGATAGCCTGTGATACAAGAGCTCAGGGATAGTCTGTGATACAGGAATTCAGGGATAGTCTCTGACACAGGAGCTCAGGGATAGTCTGTGATACAGGAGCTCAGGGATAGTCTGTGATACAGGAGCTCAGCGATATTCTGTGATACAGGAGCTCAGGGATAGTCTGTGATACAGGAGCTTGGGATAGTCTGTGATACAAGCGCTCAGGGATAGTCTGTGATAGAGGAGCTCAGGGATAGTCTGTGATACAGGAGCCTGGGATAGTCTGTGATACAGGAGCTCAGGGATAGTCTGTGATACAGGAGCCTGGGATAGCCTGTGATACAACAGCTCAGGGATAGTCTGTGACAGAGGAGCTCAGGGATAGTCTGTGATACAGGAGCCTGGGATAGTCTGTGACACAGGAGCTCAGGGATAGTCTGTGATACAGGAGCCTGGGATAGTCTGTGACACAGGAGCTCAGGGATAGTCTGTGATACAGGAGACTGGGATAGCCTGTGATACAGGAGCTCGGGATAGTTTGTGATACAGGAGCTCAGGGATAGTCTGTGATACAGGAGCACAGGGATAGTCTGTGATACAGGAGCCTGGGATAGTCTGTGATACAGGAGCTCAGGGACAGTCTGTGATACAACTGCTCAGGGTTATTCTGTGATACAGGAGCTCAGGGATAGCCTGTGATACAGGAGCTCAGGGACAGTCTGTCATACAGGAGACTGGGATAGTCTGTGATACAGGATCTCAGGGATAGTCTGTGATACAGGACCTCAGGGTTAGTCTGTGATACAGGAACTCAGGGATAGTCTGTGATACAGGTGCTCAGGGATAGTCTGTGATATAGGAGCCTGGGATAGGCTGTGATACAGGAGCTCGGGGATAGCCTGGGATACAGGAGCTCAGGGTTAGTCTGTGATACAGGAGCTCAGGGATAGTCTGTGACACAGGAGCTCAGGGATAGTCTGTGATATAGGAGCTCAGGGATAGTCTGTGATACAGGAGCTCAGCGATATTCTGTGATACAGGAGCTCAGGGTGAGTCTGTGATACAGGAACTCAGGGATAGTCTGTGATAGAGGAGCTCAGGGATAGTCTGCGATACAGTAGGCTGGGATAGTCTGTGATACAGGAATTCAGGGATAGTCTGTGATACAGGAGCCTGGGATGGTCTGTGATACAGGAGCTCAGGGATAGTCTGTGACACAGGAGCTCAGGGATAGTCTGTGATACAGGAGACTGGGATCGTCTGTGATACAGGAGCTCAGGGATAGTCTGTGATACAGGAGCTCAGCGATATTCTGTGATGCAGGAGCTCAGGGATAGTCTGTGACACAGGAGCCTGGGATAGTCTGTGACACAGGAGCTCAGGGATAGTCTGTGATACAGGAGACTGGGATAGTCTGTGATACAGGAGCTCAGGGATAGTCTGTGATACAGGAGCTCAGGGTTAGTCTGTGATACAGGAACTCAGGGATAGTCTGTGATACAGGAGCTCAGGGATAGTCTGTGATACAGGAGCTCAGTGGTAGTCTGTGATACAGGAGCTCAGGGAGAGTCTGTGATACAGGAGACTGGGATAGTCTGTGTTACAAGACACTGGGATAGTCTGTGATACAGGAGCTCAGGGATAGTCTGTGATACAGGAGCTCAGGGTTAGTCTGTGATACAGGAGCTCAGGGTTAGTCTGTGATACAGGAGCTCAGGAATAGCCTGTGATACAGGATCCTGGGATAATCTGTGATATAGGAGCCTGGGATAGTCAGTGATACAGGAGCTCAGGGATAGACTGCGACACAAGAGCTCAGGGATAGTCTGTGATAGAGGAGCCTGGGATAGTCTGTGATACAGGAGCCTGGGATAGTCTGTGACACAGGAGCTCAGGGACAGTCTGTGATACAGGAGACTGGGATAGTCTGTGATACAGAAATTCAGGGATAGTCTGTGATACAGGAGCTCAGGGATAGTCTGTGACACAGGAGCTCATTGACAGTCTGTGATGCAGGAGCTCAGGGATAGTCAGTGATACAGGAGACTGGGATAGTCTGTGATGCAGGAGCCTGAGATGGTCTGTGATACAGGGGCACAGGGATAGTCTGTGACACAGGAGCTCAGGGATAGTCTGTGATACAGGAGACTGGGATAGTCTGTGATACAGGAGCTCAGGGATAGTCTGTGATACAGGAGCTCAGCGATATTCTGTGATACAGGAGCTCAGGGATAGTCTGTGATACAGGAGCCTGGGATAGTCTGTGATACAAGAGCTCAGGGATAGTCTGTGATAGAGGAGCTCAGGGATAGTCTGTGATACAGGAGCCTGGGATAGTCTGTGACACAGGAGCTCAGGGATAGTCTGTGATACAGGAGACTGGGATAGTCTGTGATGCAGGAGCTCAGGGTAAGTCTGTGATACAGGAACTCAGGGATAGTCTGTGATGCAGGAGCTCAGGGATAGTCTGTGATACCGGAGCTCAGGGATAGTCTGTGATATCGGAGCTCAGGGATAGTCTGTGATACAGGAGACTGGGATAGACTGTGTTACAAGACACTGGGATAGTCTGTGATACAGGAGCTCAGGGATAGTCTGTGATACAGGAGCTCAGGGTTAGTCTGTGATACAGGAGCTCAGGGTTAGTCTGTGATACAGGAGCTCAGGGATAGTCTGTGATACAGGAGCTCAGGGATAGTCTGTGATACAGGAGCTCAGGGATAGTCTGAGATACAGGAGCCCAGGGATAGTCTGTGATACAGGAGACCAGGATAGTCTGTGATACAAGAGACTGGGATAGTCTGTGATACAGGAGCTCAGGGTTAGTCTGTGATACAGGAGCTCAGGGTTAGTCTGTGATACAGGATCTCAGGGATAGTCTGTGATACAGGAGCTCAGGTATAGTCTGTGATTCAGGAGACTGGGATAGTCTGTGATACAGGAGCTCAGGGATAGCGTGTGATACAGGAGCTCAGGGATAGTCTGTGATACAGGAGCTCAGGAATAGCCTGTGATACAGGATCCTGGTATAATCTGTGATATAGGAGCCTGGGATAGTCAGTGATACAGGAGCTCAGGGATAGACTGTGATACAGGAGCTCAGGGATAGTCTGTGATAGAGGAGCCTGGGATGGTCTGTGATACAGGAGCCTGGGATAGTCTGTGACACAGGAGCTCAGGGACAGTCTGTGATACAGGAGATTGGGATAGTCTGTGATACAGGAGCTCAGGGATAGTCTGTGATACAGGAGCTCAGGGTGAGTCTGTGATACAGGAACTCAGGGATAGTCTGTGATACAGGAGCTCAGGGATAGTCTGTGATACAGGAGACTGGGATAGTCTGTGATACAGGAGCTCAGGGATAGTGTGTGATACAGGAGCTCATTGACAGTCTGTGATACAGGAATTCAGGGATAGTCTGTGATACAGGAGCCTGGGATAGTCTGTGACACAGGAGCTCAGGGACAGTCTGTGATACAGGAGACTGGGATAGTCTGTGATACAGGAGCTCAGGGATAGTCTGTGATACAGGAGCTCAGGGTTCGTCTGTGCTTCAGGAACTCAGGGATAGTCTGTGATACAGGAGCTCAGGGATAGTCTGTGATACAGGAGACTGGGATAGTCTGTGATACAGGAGCTCAGGGATAGTGTGTGATACAGGAGCTCATTGACAGTCTGTGATACATGAGATCAGGGATAGTCTATGATACAGGAGCCTGGGATAGTCTGTGATACAGGAGCTCAAGGATAGTCTGTGATAGAGGAGCTCAGGGATAGTCTGTGATACAGTAGCTCAGCGATATTCTGTGATGCAGGAGCTCAGGGATAGTCTGTGACACAGGAGCCTGGGATAGTCTGTGATACAAGAGCTCAGGGATAGTCTGTGATAGAGGAGCTCAGGGATAGTCTGTGATAGAGGAGCCTGGGATAGTCTGTGACACAGGAGCTCAGGGATAGTCTGTGATACAGGAGACTGGGATAGTCTGTGATACAGGAGCTCAGGGATAGTCTGTGATACAGGAGCTCAGGGTTAGTCTGTGATACAGGAACTCAGGGATAGTCTGTGATACAGGAGCTCAGGGATAGTCTGTGATACAGGATCTCAGGGATATTCTGTGATGCAGGAGCTCTGGGATAGTCGGTGATACAGGTGCTCAGGGATTGTCTGTGATACCGGAGCTCAGGGGTAGTCTGTGATACAGGAGCTCAGGGATAGTCTGTGATACAGGAGCTCAGCGATATTCTGTGATACAGGAGCTCAGGGATAGTCTGTGATACAGGAGCCTGGGATAGTCTGTGAAACAAGAGCTCAGGGACAGTCTGTGATAGAGGAGCTCAGGGTTAGTCTGTGATACAGGAGCTCAGGGTTAGTCTGTGATACAGGAGCTCAGGGATAGTCTGTGATACAGGAGCTCAGCGATATTCTGTGATACAGGAGCTCAGGGATAGTCTGTGATACAGGAGCTTGGGATAGTCTGTGATACAAGCGCTCAGGGATAGTCTGTGATAGAGGAGCTCAGGGATAGTCTGTGATACAGGAGCCTGGGATAGTCTGTGATACAGGAGCTCAGGGATAGTCTGTGATACAGGAGCCTGGGATAGCCTGTGATACAACAGCTCAGGGATAGTCTGTGACAGAGGAGCTCAGGGATAGTCTGTGATACAGGAGCCTGGGATAGTCTGTGACACAGGAGCTCAGGGATAGTCTGTGATACAGGAGCCTGGGATAGTCTGTGACACAGGAGCTCAGGGATAGTCTGTGATACAGGAGACTGGGATAGCCTGTGATACAGGAGCTCGGGATAGTTTGTGATACAGGAGCTCAGGGATAGTCTGTGATACAGGAGCACAGGGATAGTCTGTGATACAGGAGCCTGGGATAGTCTGTGACACAGGAGCTCAGGGACAGTCTGTGATACAACTGCTCAGGGTTATTCTGTGATACAGGAGCTCAGGGATAGCCTGTGATACAGGAGCTCAGGGACAGTCTGTCATACAGGAGACTGGGATAGTCTGTGATACAGGATCTCAGGGATAGTCTGTGATACAGGACCTCAGGGTTAGTCTGTGATACAGGAACTCAGGGATAGTCTGTGATACAGGTGCTCAGGGATAGTCTGTGATATAGGAGCCTGGGATAGGCTGTGATACAGGAGCTCGGGGATAGCCTGGGATACAGGAGCTCAGGGTTAGTCTGTGATACAGGAGCTCAGGGATAGTCTGTGACACAGGAGCTCAGGGATAGTCTGTGATATAGGAGCTCAGGGATAGTCTGTGATACAGGAGCTCAGCGATATTCTGTGATACAGGAGCTCAGGGTGAGTCTGTGATACAGGAACTCAGGGATAGTCTGTGATAGAGGAGCTCAGGGATAGTCTGCGATACAGTAGGCTGGGATAGTCTGTGATACAGGAATTCAGGGATAGTCTGTGATACAGGAGCCTGGGATGGTCTGTGATACAGGAGCTCAGGGATAGTCTGTGACACAGGAGCTCAGGGATAGTCTGTGATACAGGAGACTGGGATCGTCTGTGATACAGGAGCTCAGGGATAGTCTGTGATACAGGAGCTCAGCGATATTCTGTGATGCAGGAGCTCAGGGATAGTCTGTGACACAGGAGCCTGGGATAGTCTGTGACACAGGAGCTCAGGGATAGTCTGTGATACAGGAGACTGGGATAGTCTGTGATACAGGAGCTCAGGGATAGTCTGTGATACAGGAGCTCAGGGTTAGTCTGTGATACAGGAACTCAGGGATAGTCTGTGATACAGGAGCTCAGGGATAGTCTGTGATACAGGAGCTCAGTGGTAGTCTGTGATACAGGAGCTCAGGGAGAGTCTGTGATACAGGAGACTGGGATAGTCTGTGTTACAAGACACTGGGATAGTCTGTGATACAGGAGCTCAGGGATAGTCTGTGATACAGGAGCTCAGGGTTAGTCTGTGATACAGGAGCTCAGGGTTAGTCTGTGATACAGGAGCTCAGGAATAGCCTGTGATACAGGATCCTGGGATAATCTGTGATATAGGAGCCTGGGATAGTCAGTGATACAGGAGCTCAGGGATAGACTGCGACACAAGAGCTCAGGGATAGTCTGTGATAGAGGAGCCTGGGATAGTCTGTGATACAGGAGCCTGGGATAGTCTGTGACACAGGAGCTCAGGGACAGTCTGTGATACAGGAGACTGGGATAGTCTGTGATACAGAAATTCAGGGATAGTCTGTGATACAGGAGCTTGGGATGGTCTGTGATACAGGAGCTCAGGGATAGTCTGTGACACAGGAGCTCATTGACAGTCTGTGATGCAGGAGCTCAGGGATAGTCAGTGATACAGGAGACTGGGATAGTCTGTGATGCAGGAGCCTGAGATGGTCTGTGATACAGGGGCACAGGGATAGTCTGTGACACAGGAGCTCAGGGATAGTCTGTGATACAGGAGACTGGGATAGTCTGTGATACAGGAGCTCAGGGATAGTCTGTGATACAGGAGCTCAGCGATATTCTGTGATACAGGAGCTCAGGGATAGTCTGTGATACAGGAGCCTGGGATAGTCTGTGATACAAGAGCTCAGGGATAGTCTGTGATAGAGGAGCTCAGGGATAGTCTGTGATACAGGAGCCTGGGATAGTCTGTGACACAGGAGCTCAGGGATAGTCTGTGATACAGGAGACTGGGATAGTCTGTGATGCAGGAGCTCAGGGTAAGTCTGTGATACAGGAACTCAGGGATAGTCTGTGATGCAGGAGCTCAGGGATAGTCTGTGATACCGGAGCTCAGGGATAGTCTGTGATATCGGAGCTCAGGGATAGTCTGTGATACAGGAGACTGGGATAGACTGTGTTACAAGACACTGGGATAGTCTGTGATACAGGAGCTCAGGGATAGTCTGTGATACAGGAGCTCAGGGTTAGTCTGTGATACAGGAGCTCAGGGTTAGTCTGTGATACAGGAGCTCAGGGATAGTCTGTGATACAGGAGCTCAGGGATAGTCTGTGATACAGGAGCTCAGGGATAGTCTGAGATACAGGAGCCCAGGGATAGTCTGTGATACAGGAGACCAGGATAGTCTGTGATACAAGAGACTGGGATAGTCTGTGATACAGGAGCTCAGGGTTAGTCTGTGATACAGGAGCTCAGGGTTAGTCTGTGATACAGGATCTCAGGGATAGTCTGTGATACAGGAGCTCAGGTATAGTCTGTGATTCAGGAGACTGGGATAGTCTGTGATACAGGAGCTCAGGGATAGCGTGTGATACAGGAGCTCAGGGATAGTCTGTGATACAGGAGCTCAGGAATAGCCTGTGATACAGGATCCTGGTATAATCTGTGATATAGGAGCCTGGGATAGTCAGTGATACAGGAGCTCAGGGATAGACTGTGATACAGGAGCTCAGGGATAGTCTGTGATAGAGGAGCCTGGGATGGTCTGTGATACAGGAGCCTGGGATAGTCTGTGACACAGGAGCTCAGGGACAGTCTGTGATACAGGAGATTGGGATAGTCTGTGATACAGGAGCTCAGGGATAGTCTGTGATACAGGAGCTCAGGGTGAGTCTGTGATACAGGAACTCAGGGATAGTCTGTGATACAGGAGCTCAGGGATAGTCTGTGATACAGGAGACTGGGATAGTCTGTGATACAGGAGCTCAGGGATAGTGTGTGATACAGGAGCTCATTGACAGTCTGTGATACAGGAATTCAGGGATAGTCTGTGATACAGGAGCCTGGGATAGTCTGTGACACAGGAGCTCAGGGACAGTCTGTGATACAGGAGACTGGGATAGTCTGTGATACAGGAGCTCAGGGATAGTCTGTGATACAGGAGCTCAGGGTTCGTCTGTGCTTCAGGAACTCAGGGATAGTCTGTGATACAGGAGCTCAGGGATAGTCTGTGATACAGGAGACTGGGATAGTCTGTGATACAGGAGCTCAGGGATAGTGTGTGATACAGGAGCTCATTGACAGTCTGTGATACATGAGATCAGGGATAGTCTATGATACAGGAGCCTGGGATAGTCTGTGATACAGGAGCTCAAGGATAGTCTGTGATAGAGGAGCTCAGGGATAGTCTGTGATACAGTAGCTCAGCGATATTCTGTGATGCAGGAGCTCAGGGATAGTCTGTGACACAGGAGCCTGGGATAGTCTGTGATACAAGAGCTCAGGGATAGTCTGTGATAGAGGAGCTCAGGGATAGTCTGTGATAGAGGAGCCTGGGATAGTCTGTGACACAGGAGCTCAGGGATAGTCTGTGATACAGGAGACTGGGATAGTCTGTGATACAGGAGCTCAGGGATAGTCTGTGATACAGGAGCTCAGGGTTAGTCTGTGATACAGGAACTCAGGGATAGTCTGTGATACAGGAGCTCAGGGATAGTCTGTGATACAGGATCTCAGGGATATTCTGTGATGCAGGAGCTCTGGGATAGTCGGTGATACAGGTGCTCAGGGATTGTCTGTGATACCGGAGCTCAGGGGTAGTCTGTGATACAGGAGCTCAGGGATAGTCTGTGATACAGGAGCTCAGCGATATTCTGTGATACAGGAGCTCAGGGATAGTCTGTGATACAGGAGCCTGGGATAGTCTGTGAAACAAGAGCTCAGGGACAGTCTGTGATAGAGGAGCTCAGCGATAGTCTGTGATACAGGAGCCTGGGATAGTCTGTGATCCAGGAGCTCAGGTATAGTCTGTGATACAGAAAACTGGGATAGTCTGTGATACAGGAGCTCAGGGATAGTCTGTGATACAGGAGCTCAGTGGTAGTCTGTGATACAGGAGCTCAGGGAGAGTCTGTGATACAGGAGACTGGGATAGTCTGTGTTACAAGACACTGGGATAGTCTGTGATACAGGAGCTCAGGGATAGACTGTGATACAGGAGCTCAGGGATAGACTGCGATACAAGAGCTCAGGGATAGTCTGTGATAGAGGAGCCTGGGATAGTCTGTGATACAGGAATTCAGGGATAGTCTGTGATACAGGAGCCTGGGATGATCTGTGATACAGGAGCTAAGGGATAGTCTGTGACACAGGAGCTCAGGGACAGTCTGTGAGACAGGAGCTCAGGGATAGTCTGTGATACAGGAGCTCAGGGTTAGTCTGTGATACACGAACTTAGGGATAGTCTGTGATACAGGAGCTCAGGGATAGCCTGTGATACAGGAGCCTGGGATAGTCTGTGATACAAGAGCTCAGGGATAGTCTGTGATAGAGGAGCTCAGGGATAGTCTGTGATAGAGGAGCTCAGGGATAGTCTGTGATACAGGAGCCTGGGATAGTCTGTGACACAGGAGCTCAGGGATAGTCTGTGATACAGGAGTCTGGGATAGTCTGTGATACAGGAGCTCAGGGATAGTCTGTGATACAGGAGCACAGGGATAGTCTGTGATACAGGAGCTCGGGGATAGTCTGTGATACAGGAGCTCAGGGATAGTCTGTGATACAGGAACTCAGGGATAGTCTGTGATCCAGGAGCTCAGGTATAGTCTGTGATACAGGAAACTGGGATCGTCTGTGATACAGGTGCTCAGGGATAGTCTGTGATACAGGAGCTGAGGGTTAGTCTGTGATACAGGAACTCAGGGATAGTCTGTGATACAGGAGCTCAGGGATAGTCTGTGATACAGGAGACTGGGATAGTCTGTGATACAGGAGCTCAGGGATAGTGTGTGATACAGGAGCTCATTGACAGTCTGTGATGCAGGAGCTCAGGGATAGTCTGTGATACAGGAGACTGGGATAGTCTGTGATACAGGAATTCAGGGATAGTCTGTGATACAGGAGCCTGGGATGGTCTGTGATACAGGAGCTCAGGGATAGTCTGTGACACAGGAGCTCAGGGATAGTCTGTGATACAGGAGACTGGGATAGTCTGTGATACAGGAGCTCAGGGATAGTCTGTGATACAGGAGCTCAGCGATATTCTGTGATACAGGAGCTCAGGGATAGTCTGTGATACAGGAGCTCAGGGTTAGTCTGTGATACAAGAGACTGGGATAGTCTGTGATACAAGAGACTGGGATAGTCTGTGATCCAGGAGCTCAGGTATAGTCTGTGATACAGGAAACTGGGATAGTCTGTGATACAAGAGACTGGGATAGTCTGTGATACAGGAGCCTGGGAAAGTCTGTGATCCAGGAGCTCAGGTATAGTCTGTGATACAGGAAACTGGGATAGTCTGTGATACAAGAGACTGGGATAGTCTGTGATACAGGAGCTCAGGGTTAGTCTGTGATACAGGATCTCAGGGATATTCTGTGATGCAGGAGCTCTGGGATAGTCGGTCATACAGGTGCTCAGGGATAGTCTGTGATACCGGAGCTCAGGGATAGTCTGTGATACCGGAGCTCCAGGATAGTCTGTGACACAGGAGCTCAGGGATAGTCTGTGATACAGCAGACTGGGATAGTCTGTGATACAGGAGCTCAGGGATAGTCTGTGATACAGGAGCTCAGCGATATTCTTTGATACAGGAGCTCAGGGATAGTCTGTGATACAAGACACTGGGATAGTCTGTGATACAGGAGCTCAGGGATAGTCTGTGATACAGGAGCTCAGGGTTAGTCTGTGATACAGGAGCTCACGGTTAGTGTGTGATACAGGAGATCAGGGTTAGTCTGTGATACAGGAGCTCAGGGATAGCCTGTGATACAGGAGCTCAGGGATAGTCTGTGATACAGGAGCTCAGGGATAGTCTGTGATACAGGAGACTGGGATAGTCTGTGATACAGGAACTCAGGGATAGTGTGTGATACAGGAGCTCATTGACAGACTATCCCTGAGCTCATGTATCACAGACTGTGATACAGGAGCCTGGGATAGTCTGTGATACAGGAGCTCAGCGATATTCTGTGATACAGGAGCTCAGGGATAGTCTGTGATACAGCAGCCTGGGATAGTCAGTGATACAGGAGCTCAGGGATAGTCTGTGATACAGGAGCCTGGGATAGTCTGTGATACAGGAGACTGGGATAGTCTGTGATACAAGAGCTCAGGGATAGTCTGTGATAGAGGAGCTCAGGGATAGTCTGTGATACAGGAGCCTGGGATAGTCTGTGATACAGGAGCTCAGCGATATTCTGTGATACAGGAGCTCAGGGATAGTCTGTGATACAAGACACTGGGATAGTCTGTGATACAGGAGCTCAGGGATAGTCTGTGATAGAGGAACTCAGGGATAGTCTGTGATACAGGAGCTCAGGGATAGTCTGTGATACAGGAGACTGGGATAGCCTGTGATACAAGAGCTCAGGGATAGTCTGTGATAGAGGAGCTCAGGGATAGTCTGTGATACAGGAGCTCAGGGATAGTCTGTGATACAGGAGCTCAGGGATAGTCTGTGATACAGGAGCCTGGGATAGCCTGTGATACAAGAGCTCAGGGATAGTCTGTGATACAGGAATTCAGGGATAGTCTCTGACACAGGAGCTCAGGGATAGTCTGTGATACAGGAGCTCAGGGATAGTCTGTGATACAGGAGCTCAGCGATATTCTGTGATACAGAAGCTCAGGGATAGTCTGTGATACAGGAGCTTGGGATAGTCTGTGATACAAGCGCTCAGGGATAGTCTGTGATAGAGGAGCTCAGGGATAGTCTGTGATACAGGAGCCTGGGATAGTCTGTGATACAGGAGCTCAGGGATAGTCTGTGATACAGCAGCTTGGGATAGTCAGTGATACAGGAGCTCAGGGATAGTCTGTGATACAGGAGCCTGGGATAGCCTGTGATACAACAGCTCAGGGATAGTCTGTGACAGAGGAGCTCAGGGATAGTCTGTGATACAGGAGCTCTGGGATAGTCTGTGATGCAGGAGCTCAGGGTTAGTCTGTGATACAGGAGCTCAGGGATAGTCTGTGATATAGGAGCCTGGGATAGTCTGTGATACAGCAGCCTGGGATAATCAGTGATACAGGAGCTCAGGGATAGTCTGTGATACAGGAGCCTGGGATAGTCTGTGATACAAGAGCTCAGGGATAGTCTGTGATAGAGGAGCTCAGGGATAGTCTGTGATAGAGGAGCTCAGGGATAGTCTGTGATACAGGAGCCTGGGATAGTCTGTGACACAGGAGCTCAGGGATAGTCTGTGATACAGGAGACTGGGATAGTCTGTGATACAGGAGCTCAGGGATAGTCTGTGATACAGGAGCACAGGGATAGTCTGTGATACAGGAGCTCGGGGATAGTCTGTGATACAGGAGCTCAGGGATGGTCTGTGATACAGGAACTCAGGGATAGTCTGTGATCCAGGAGCTCAGGTATAGTCTGTGATACAGGAAACTGGGATAGTCTGTGATACAGGTGCTCAGGGATAGTCTGTGATACAGGAGCTCAGGGTTAGTCTGTGATACAGGAACTCAGGGATAGTCTGTGATACAGGAGCTCAGGGATAGTCTGTGATACAGGAGACTGGGATAGTCTGTGATACAGGAGCTCAGGGATAGTGTGTGATACAGGAGCTCATTGACAGTCTGTGATGCAGGAGCTCAGGGATAGTCTGTGATACAGGAGCCTGGGATAGTCTGTGATACATGAGACTGGGATAGTCTGTGATAAAGGAGCTCAGGGATAGTCTGTGATACAGGATCTCAGGGATATTCTGTGATGCAGGAGCTCTGGGATAGTCGGTCATACAGGTGCTCAGGGATAGTCTGTGATACCGGAGCTCAGGGATAGTCTGTGATACCGGAGCTCCGGGGTAGTCTGTGACGCAGGAGCTCAGGGATAGTCTGTGATACAGGAGCTCAGGGATAGTCTGTGATACAGGAGCTCAGGGATAGTCTGTGATACAGGAGACTGGGATAGTCTGTGATACAGGAGCTCGGGGATAGTCTGTGATACAGGAGCTCAGGGATGGTCTGTGATACAGGAACTCAGGGATAGTCTGTGATCCAGGAGCTCAGGTATAGTCTGTGATACAGGAAACTGGGATAGTCTGTGATACAGGTGCTCAGGGATAGTCTGTGATGCAGGAGCTCAGGGATAGTCTGTGATACAGGAGACTGGGATAGTCTGTGATACAGGAATTCAGGGATAGTCTGTGATACAGGAGTCTGGGATGGTATGTGATACAGGAGCTCAGGGATAGTCTGTGATACAGGAGACTCGGATAGTCTGTGATACAGGAGCTCAGGGATAGTCTGTGATACAGGAGCTCAGCGATATTCTGTGATACAGGAGCTCAGGGATAGTCTGTGATACAGGAGCCTGGGATTGTCTGTGATACAAGAGCTCAGGGATAGTCTGTGAGAGAGGAGCTCAGGGATAGTCTGTGATACAGGAGCCTGGGATAGTCTGTGTTACAAGAGACTGGGATAGTCTGTGATAAAGGAGCTCAGGGTTAGTCTGTGATACAGGATCTCAGGGATATTCTGTGATGCAGGAGCTCTGGGATAGTCGGTCATACAGGTGCTCAGGGATAGTCTGTGATACCGGAGCTCAGGGATAGTCTGTGATACCGGAGCTCCGGGATAGTCTGTGACGCAGGAGCTCAGGGATAGTCTGTGATACAGGAGCTCAGGGATAGTCTGTGATACAGGAGCTCAGGGATAGTCTGTGATACAGGAGACTGGGATAGTCTGTGTTACAAGACACTGGGATAGTCTGTGATACAGGAGCTCAGGGATAGTCTGTGATACAGGAGCTCAGGGTTAGTCTGTGATACAGGAGCTCAGGATTAGTCTGTGATACAGGAGATCAGGGTTAGTCTGTGATACAGGAGCTCAGTGATAGTCTGTGATACAGGAGCTCAGGGATAGTCTGTGATACAGGAGCTCAGGGATAGTCTGTGATACAGGAACCTGGGATAGTCTGTGATACAGGAGACTGGGATAGTCTGTGATACAGGAGCTCAGGGATAGTCTGTGATACAGGAGCTCAGGGATAGCCTGTGATACAGGAGCCCAGGGATAGTCTGTGATACAGGAGACTGGGATAGTCTGTGATACAAGAGACTGGGATAGTCTGTGATATTGGAGCTCAGGGTTAGTCTGTGATACAGGATCTCAGGGATAGTCTGTGATACAGGAGCTCAGGGATAGTCTGTGACACAGGAACTCAGGGATAGTCTGTGATACAGGAGACTGGGATAGTCTGTGATACAGGAGCTCAGGGATAGCGTGTGATACAGGAGCTCAGGGATAGTCTGTGATACAGGAGCTCAGGAATAGCCTGTGATACAGGATCCTGGGATAATCTGTGATATAGGAGCCTGGGATAGTCAGTGATACAGGAGCTCAGGGATAGACTGTGATACAGGAGCTCAGGGATAGACTGCGATACAAGAGCTCAGGGACAGTCTGTGATACAGGAGACTGGGATAGTCTGTGATACAGGAGCTCAGGGATAGTCTGTGATACAGGAGCTCATTGACAGTCTGTGATGCAGGAGCTCAGGGATAGTCTGTGATACAGGAACTCAGGGATAGTCTATGATACAGGAGCTCAGGGATAGTGTGTAATACAGGAGCTCATTGACAGTCTGTGATGCAGGAGCTCAGGGATAGTCTGTGATACAGGAGACTGGGATAGTCTGTGATACAGGAATTCAGGGATAGTCTGTGATACAGGAGCCTGGGATGGTCTGTGATACAGGAGACTGGGATAGTCTGTGATACAGGAGCTCAGGGATAGTGTGTGATACAGGAGCTCATTGACAGTCTGTGATGCAGGAGCTCAGGGATAGTCTGTGATACAGGAGACTGGGATAGTCTGTGATACAGGAGCTCAGGGATAGTGTGTAATACAGGAGCTCATTGACAGTCTGTGATGCAGGAGCTCAGGGATAGTCTGTGATACAGGAGACTGGGATAGTCTGTGATACAGGAGCTCAGGGATAGTGTGTGATACAGGAGCTCATTGACAGTCTGTGATGCAGGAGCTCAGGGATAGTCTGTGATACAGGAGATTGGGATAGTCTGTGATGCAGGAGCTCAGGGATAGTCTGTGATACAGGAGCCTGGGACAGTCTGTGATACAAGAGCTCAGGGATAGTCTGTGATACAGGGTTTCAGAGATAATCTGTGATGCAGGAGCTCTGGGATAGTCGGTGATACAGGAGACTGGGATAGTCTGTGATACAGGAGCTCAGGGATACTCTGTGATACAGGAGACTGGGATAGTCTGTGATACAGGAGGTCAGGGATAGTCTGTGATACAGGAACTCAGGGATAGTCTGTGATACAGGAGCTCAGGGATAGTGTGTGATACAGGAGCTCAAGGATAGTCTGTGATACAGGAGCCTGGGATAGCCTGTGATACAAGAGCTCAGGGATAGTCTGTGATAGAGGAGCTCAGGGATAGTCTGTGATACACGAGCACAGGGTTAGTCTGTGATACAGGAGCTCAGGGATAGTCTGTGATATTGGAGCCTGGGATAGTCTGTGATACAGGTGCTCAGGGATAGTCTGTGATACAGGAGCTCAAGAATAGTCTGTGATATAGGAGCCTGGGATAGTCTGTGATACAGATGCTCAGGGTTAGTCTGTGACACAGGAGCTCAGGGATAGTCTGTGATGCAGGAGCTCAGGGCTACTCTGTGATACAGGAGCTAAGGGATAGTCTGTGATACAGGAGCTCAGGGATAGTCTGTGATACAGGAACTCAGGGATAGTCTGTGATACAGGAACTCAGGGATAGTCTGTGATCCAGGAGCTCAGGGATAGTCTGTGATACAGGAGACTGGGATAGTCTGTGATACAGGAGACTGGGATAGTCTGTGATACAGGAGCTCAGGGATAGTCTGTGATACACGAGCACAGGGATAGTCTGTGATGCAGGAGCTCAGGGTTAGTCTGTGATACAGGAGCTCAGGGATAGTCTGTGATATTGGAGCCTGGGATAGTCTGTGATACAGGTGCTCAGGGATAGTCTGTGATACAGGAGCTCAAGAATAGTCTGTGATATAGGAGCTCAGGGATAGTCTGTGATACAGGAACTCAGGGATAGTCTGTGATAAAGGAACTCAGGGATAGTCTGTGATCCAGGAGCTCAGGGATAGTCTGTGATACAGGAAACTGGGATAGTCTGTGATATAAGACACTGGGATAGTCTGTGATACAGGAGCTCAGGGATAGTCTGTGATACAGGAGCTCAGGGTTAGTCTGTGATACAGGAGCTCAGGGTTAGTCTGTGATACAGGAGATCAGGGTTAGTCTGTGATACAGGAGCTCAGGGATAGTCTGTGATACAGGAGCTCAGGGATAGTCTGTGATGCAGGAGCTCAGGGATAGTCTGTAATACAGGAACCTGGGATAGTCAGTGATACAGGAGACTGGGATAGTCTGTGATACAGGAGCTCAGGGATAGTCTGTGATCCAGGAGCTCAGGGATAGTCTGTGATACAGGAGCCCAGGGATAGTCTGTGATACAGGAGACTGGGATAGTCTGTGATACAAGGGACTGGGATAGTCTGTGATATAGAAGCTCAGGGTTAGTCTGTGATACAGGATCTCAGGGATAGCGTGTGATACAGGAGCTCAGGGATAGTCTGTGATACAGGAGCTCAGGGATAGTCTGTGATCCAGGAGCTCAGGAATAGCCTGTGATACAGGATCCTGGGATAATCTGTGATATAGGAGCCTGGGATAGTCAGTGATACAGGAGCTCAGGGATAGACTGCGATACAAGAGCTCAGGGATAGTCTGTGATAGAGGAGCCTGGGATAGTCTGTGATACAGGAGCTCAGGGATAGTGTGTGATACAGGAGCTCATTGACAGTCTGTGATACAGCAGCTCAGTGATAGACTGCAATACAAGAGCTCAGGGATAGTCTGTGATAGAGGAGCCTGGGATAGTCTGTGATACAGGGTTTCAGGGATAATCTGTGATGCAGGAGCTCTGGGATAGTCGGTGATACAGGAGACTGGAATAGTCTGTGATACAGGAGCTCAGGGATACTCTGTGATACAGGAGACTGGGATAGTCTGTGATACAGGAGCTCAGGGATAGTCTGTGATACAGGAGCTCAGGGTTAGTCTGTGATGCAGGAACTCAGGGATAGTCTGTGATACAGGAGCTCAGGGATAATGTGTGATACAGGAGCTCAAGGATAGTCTGTGATACAGGAGCCTGGGATAGCCTGTGATACAAGAGCTCAGGGATAGTCTGTGATAGAGGAGCTCAGGGATAGTCTGTGATACAGGAGCTCAGGGCTAGTGTGTGATACAGGAGCTCAGGGATAGTCTGTGATACAGGAGCCTGGGATAGCCTGTGATACAAGAGCTCAGGGATAGTCTGTGATACAGGAATTCAGGGATAGTCTCTGACACAGGAGCTCAGGGATAGTCTGTGATACAGGAGCTCAGGGATAGTCTGTGATACAGGAGCTCAGCGATATTCTGTGATACAGGAGCTCAGGGATAGTCTGTGATACAGGAGCTTGGGATAGTCTGTGATACAAGCGCTCAGGGATAGTCTGTGATAGAGGAGCTCAGGGATAGTCTGTGATACAGGAGCCTGGGATAGTCTGTGATACAGGAGCTCAGGGATAGTCTGTGATACAGGAGCCTGGGATAGCCTGTGATACAACAGCTCAGGGATAGTCTGTGACAGAGGAGCTCAGGGATAGTCTGTGATACAGGAGCCTGGGATAGTCTGTGACACAGGAGCTCAGGGATAGTCTGTGATACAGGAGCCTGGGATAGTCTGTGACACAGGAGCTCAGGGATAGTCTGTGATACAGGAGACTGGGATAGCCTGTGATACAGGAGCTCGGGATAGTCTGTGATACAGGAGCTCAGGGATAGTCTGTGATACAGGAGCACAGGGATAGTCTGTGATACAGGAGCCTGGGATAGTCTGTGATACAGGAGCTCAGGGACAGTCTGTGATACAACTGCTCAGGGTTATTCTGTGATACAGGAGCTCAGGGATAGCCTGTGATACAGGAGCTCAGGGACAGTCTGTCATACAGGAGACTGGGATAGTCTGTGATACAGGATCTCAGGGATAGTCTGTGATACAGGACCTCAGGGTTAGTCTGTGATACAGGAACTCAGGGATAGTCTGTGATACAGGTGCTCAGGGATAGTCTGTGATATAGGAGCCTGGGATAGGCTGTGATACAGGAGCTCGGGGATAGCCTGGGATACAGGAGCTCAGGGTTAGTCTGTGATACAGGAGCTCAGGGATAGTCTGTGACACAGGAGCTCAGGGATAGTCTGTGATATAGGAGCTCAGGGATAGTCTGTGATACAGGAGCTCAGCGATATTCTGTGATACAGGAGCTCAGGGTGAGTCTGTGATACAGGAACTCAGGGATAGTCTGTGATAGAGGAGCTCAGGGATAGTCTGCGATACAGTAGGCTGGGATAGTCTGTGATACAGGAATTCAGGGATAGTCTGTGATACAGGAGCCTGGGATGGTCTGTGATACAGGAGCTCAGGGATAGTCTGTGACACAGGAGCTCAGGGATAGTCTGTGATACAGGAGACTGGGATCATCTGTGATACAGGAGCTCAGGGATAGTCTGTGATACAGGAGCTCAGCGATATTCTGTGATGCAGGAGCTCAGGGATAGTCTGTGACACAGGAGCCTGGGATAGTCTGTGACACAGGAGCTCAGGGATAGTCTGTGATACAGGAGACTGGGATAGTCTGTGATACAGGAGCTCAGGGATAGTCTGTGATACAGGAGCTCAGGGTTAGTCTGTGATACAGGAACTCAGGGATAGTCTGTGATACAGGAGCTCAGGGATAGTCTGTGATACAGGGTTTCAGGGATAATCTGTGATGCAGGAGCTCTGGGATAGTCGGTGATACAGGAGACTGGGATAGTCTGTGATACAGGAGCTCAGGGATACTCTGTGATACAGGAGACTGGGATAGTCTGTGATACAGGAGCTCAGGGATAGTCTGTGATACAGGAACTCAGGGATAGTCTGTGATACAGGAGCTCAGGGATAGTGTGTGATACAGGAGCTCAAGGATAGTCTGTGATACAGGAGCCTGGGATAGCCTGTGATACAAGAGCTCAGGGATAGTCTGTGATAGAGGAGCTCAGGGATAGTCTGTGAAACAAGAGCTCAGGGATAGTCTGTGATACACGAGCACAGGGTTAGTCTGTGATACAGGAGCTCAGGGATAGTCTGTGATATTGGAGCCTGGGATAGTCTGTGATACAGGTGCTCAGGGATAGTCTGTGATACAGGAGCTCAAGAATAGTCTGTGATATAGGAGCCTGGGATAGTCTGTGATACAGATGCTCAGGGTTAGTCTGTGACACAGGAGCTCAGGGATAGTCTGTGATGCAGGAGCTCAGGGCTACTCTGTGATACAGGAGCTAAGGGATAGTCTGTGATACAGGAGCTCAGGGATAGTCTGTGATACAGGAACTCAGGGATAGTCTGTGATACAGGAACTCAGGGATAGTCTGTGATCCAGGAGCTCAGGGATAGTCTGTGATACAGGAGACTGGGATAGTCTGTGATACAGGAGACTGGGATAGTCTGTGATACAGGAGCTCAGGGATAGTCTGTGATACACGAGCACAGGGATAGTCTGTGATGCAGGAGCTCAGGGTTAGTCTGTGATACAGGAGCTCAGGGATAGTCTGTGATATTGGAGCCTGGGATAGTCTGTGATACAGGTGCTCAGGGATAGTCTGTGATACAGGAGCTCAAGAATAGTCTGTGATATAGGAGCCTGGGATAGTCTGTGATACAGATGCTCAGGGTTAGGCTGTGACACAGGAGCTCAGGGATAGTCTGTGATGCAGGAGCTCAGGGCTACTCTGTGATACAGGAGCTAAGGGATAGTCTGTGATACAGGAGCTCAGGGATAGTCTGTGATACAGGAACTCAGGGATAGTCTGTGATAAAGGAACTCAGGGATAGTCTGTGATCCAGGAGCTCAGGGATAGTCTGTGATACAGGAAACTGGGATAGTCTGTGATATAAGACACTGGGATAGTCTGTGATACAGGAGCTCAGGGATAGTCTGTGATACAGGAGCTCAGGGTTAGTCTGTGATACAGGAGCTCAGGGTTAGTCTGTGATACAGGAGATCAGGGTTAGTCTGTGATACAGGAGCTCAGGGATAGTCTGTGATACAGGAGCTCAGGGATAGTCTGTGATGCAGGAGCTCAGGGATAGTCTGTAATACAGGAACCTGGGATAGTCAGTGATACAGGAGACTGGGATAGTCTGTGATACAGGAGCTCAGGGATAGTCTGTGATCCAGGAGCTCAGGGATAGTCTGTGATACAGGAGCCCAGGGATAGTCTGTGATACAGGAGACTGGGATAGTCTGTGATACAAGGGACTGGGATAGTCTGTGATATAGAAGCTCAGGGTTAGTCTGTGATACAGGATCTCAGGGATAGCGTGTGATACAGGAGCTCAGGGATAGTCTGTGATACAGGAGCTCAGGGATAGTCTGTGATCCAGGAGCTCAGGAATAGCCTGTGATACAGGATCCTGGGATAATCTGTGATATAGGAGCCTGGGATAGTCAGTGATACAGGAGCTCAGGGATAGACTGCGATACAAGAGCTCAGGGATAGTCTGTGATAGAGGAGCCTGGGATAGTCTGTGATACAGGAGCTCAGGGATAGTGTGTGATACAGGAGCTCATTGACAGTCTGTGATACAGCAGCTCAGGGATAGACTGCAATACAAGAGCTCAGGGATAGTCTGTGATAGAGGAGCCTGGGATAGTCTGTGATACAGGGTTTCAGGGATAATCTGTGATGCAGGAGCTCTGGGATAGTCGGTGATACAGGAGACTGGAATAGTCTGTGATACAGGAGCTCAGGGATACTCTGTGATACAGGAGACTGGGATAGTCTGTGATACAGGAGCTCAGGGATAGTCTGTGATACAGGAGCTCAGGGTTAGTCTGTGATGCAGGAACTCAGGGATAGTCTGTGATACAGGAGCTCAGGGATAATGTGTGATACAGGAGCTCAAGGATAGTCTGTGATACAGGAGCCTGGGATAGCCTGTGATACAAGAGCTCAGGGATAGTCTGTGATAGAGGAGCTCAGGGATAGTCTGTGATACAGGAGCCCAGGGCTAGTGTGTGATACAGGAGCTCAGGGATAGTCTGTGATACAGGAGCCTGGGATAGCCTGTGATACAAGAGCTCAGGGATAGTCTGTGATACAGGAATTCAGGGATAGTCTCTGACACAGGAGCTCAGGGATAGTCTGTGATACAGGAGCTCAGGGATAGTCTGTGATACAGGAGCTCAGCGATATTCTGTGATACAGGAGCTCAGGGATAGTCTGTGATACAGGAGCTTGGGATAGTCTGTGATACAAGCGCTCAGGGATAGTCTGTGATAGAGGAGCTCAGGGATAGTCTGTGATACAGGAGCCTGGGATAGTCTGTGATACAGGAGCTCAGGGATAGTCTGTGATACAGGAGCCTGGGATAGCCTGTGATACAACAGCTCAGGGATAGTCTGTGACAGAGGAGCTCAGGGATAGTCTGTGATACAGGAGCCTGGGATAGTCTGTGACACAGGAGCTCAGGGATAGTCTGTGATACAGGAGCCTGGGATAGTCTGTGACACAGGAGCTCAGGGATAGTCTGTGATACAGGAGACTGGGATAGCCTGTGATACAGGAGCTCGGGATAGTCTGTGATACAGGAGCTCAGGGATAGTCTGTGATACAGGAGCACAGGGATAGTCTGTGATACAGGAGCCTGGGATAGTCTGTGATACAGGAGCTCAGGGACAGTCTGTGATACAACTGCTCAGGGTTATTCTGTGATACAGGAGCTCAGGGATAGCCTGTGATACAGGAGCTCAGGGACAGTCTGTCATACAGGAGACTGGGATAGTCTGTGATACAGGATCTCAGGGATAGTCTGTGATACAGGACCTCAGGGTTAGTCTGTGATACAGGAACTCAGGGATAGTCTGTGATACAGGTGCTCAGGGATAGTCTGTGATATAGGAGCCTGGGATAGGCTGTGATACAGGAGCTCGGGGATAGCCTGGGATACAGGAGCTCAGGGTTAGTCTGTGATACAGGAGCTCAGGGATAGTCTGTGACACAGGAGCTCAGGGATAGTCTGTGATATAGGAGCTCAGGGATAGTCTGTGATACAGGAGCTCAGCGATATTCTGTGATACAGGAGCTCAGGGTGAGTCTGTGATACAGGAACTCAGGGATAGTCTGTGATAGAGGAGCTCAGGGATAGTCTGCGATACAGTAGGCTGGGATAGTCTGTGATACAGGAATTCAGGGATAGTCTGTGATACAGGAGCCTGGGATGGTCTGTGATACAGGAGCTCAGGGATAGTCTGTGATACAGGAGCTCAGGGATAGTCTGTGATACAGGAGCTCAGCGATATTCTGTGATGCAGGAGCTCAGGGATAGTCTGTGACACAGGAGCCTGGGATAGTCTGTGACACAGGAGCTCAGGGATAGTCTGTGATACAGGAGACTGGGATAGTCTGTGATACAGGAGCTCAGGGATAGTCTGTGATACAGGAGCTCAGGGTTAGTCTGTGATACAGGAACTCAGGGATAGTCTGTGATACAGGAGCTCAGGGATAGTCTGTGATACAGGAGCTCAGTGGTAGTCTGTGATACAGGAGCTCAGGGAGAGTCTGTGATACAGGAGACTGGGATAGTCTGTGTTACAAGACACTGGGATAGTCTGTGATACAGGAGCTCAGGGATAGTCTGTGATACAGGAGCTCAGGGTTAGTCTGTGATACAGGAGCTCAGGGTTATTCTGTGATACAGGAGCTCAGGAATAGCCTGTGATACAGGATCCTGGGATAATCTGTGATATAGGAGCCTGGGATAGTCAGTGATACAGGAGCTCAGGGATAGACTGCGACACAAGAGCTCAGGGATAGTCTGTGATAGAGGAGCCTGGGATAGTCTGTGATACAGGAGCCTGGGATAGTCTGTGACACAGGAGCTCAGGGACAGTCTGTGATACAGGAGACTGGGATAGTCTGTGATACAGAAATTCAGGGATAGTCTGTGATACAGGAGCTTGGGATGGTCTGTGATACAGGAGCTCAGGGATAGTCTGTGACACAGGAGCTCATTGACAGTCTGTGATGCAGGAGCTCAGGGATAGTCTGTGATACAGGAGACTGGGATAGTCTGTGATGCAGGAGCCTGAGATGGTCTGTGATACAGGGGCACAGGGATAGTCTGTGACACAGGAGCTCAGGGATAGTCTGTGATACAGGAGACTGGGATAGTCTGTGATACAGGAGCTCAGGGATAGTCTGTGATACAGGAGCTCAGCGATATTCTGTGATACAGGAGCTCAGGGATAGTCTGTGATACAGGAGCCTGGGATAGTCTGTGATACAAGAGCTCAGGGATAGTCTGTGATAGAGGAGCTCAGGGATAGTCTGTGATACAGGAGCCTGGGATAGTCTGTGACACAGGAGCTCAGGGATAGTCTGTGATACAGGAGACTGGGATAGTCTGTGATGCAGGAGCTCAGGGTAAGTCTGTGATACAGGAACTCAGGGATAGTCTGTGATGCAGGAGCTCAGGGATAGTCTGTGATACCGGAGCTCAGGGATAGTCTGTGATATCGGAGCTCAGGGATAGTCTGTGATACAGGAGACTGGGATAGACTGTGTTACAAGACACTGGGATAGTCTGTGATACAGGAGCTCAGGGATAGTCTGTGATACAGGAGCTCAGGGTTAGTCTGTGATACAGGAGCTCAGGGTTAGTCTGTGATACAGGAGCTCAGGGATAGTCTGTGATACAGGAGCTCAGGGATAGTCTGTGATACAGGAGCTCAGGGATAGTCTGTGATACAGGAGCCCAGGGATAGTCTGTGATACAGGAGACCAGGATAGTCTGTGATACAAGAGACTGGGATAGTCTGTGATACAGGAGCTCAGGGTTAGTCTGTGATACAGGAGCTCAGGGTTAGTCTGTGATACAGGATCTCAGGGATAGTCTGTGATACAGGAGCTCAGGTATAGTCTGTGATTCAGGAGACTGGGATAGTCTGTGATACAGGAGCTCAGGGATAGCGTGTGATACAGGAGCTCAGGGATAGTCTGTGATACAGGAGCTCAGGAATAGCCTGTGATACAGGATCCTGGTATAATCTGTGATATAGGAGCCTGGGATAGTCAGTGATACAGGAGCTCAGGGATAGACTGTGATACAGGAGCTCAGGGATAGTCTGTGATAGAGGAGCCTGGGATGGTCTGTGATACAGGAGCCTGGGATAGTCTGTGACACAGGAGCTCAGGGACAGTCTGTGATACAGGAGATTGGGATAGTCTGTGATACAGGAGCTCAGGGATAGTCTGTGATACAGGAGCTCAGGGTGAGTCTGTGATACAGGAACTCAGGGATAGTCTGTGATACAGGAGCTCAGGGATAGTCTGTGATACAGGAGACTGGGATAGTCTGTGATACAGGAGCTCAGGGATAGTGTGTGATACAGGAGCTCATTGACAGTCTGTGATACAGGAATACAGGGATAGTCTGTGATACAGGAGCCTGGGATAGTCTGTGACACAGGAGCTCAGGGACAGTCTGTGATACAGGAGACTGGGATAGTCTGTGATACAGGAGCTCAGGGATAGTCTGTGATACAGGAGCTCAGGGTTCGTCTGTGCTTCAGGAACTCAGGGATAGTCTGTGATACAGGAGCTCAGGGATAGTCTGTGATACAGGAGACTGGGATAGTCTGTGATACAGGAGCTCAGGGATAGTGTGTGATACAGGAGCTCATTGACAGTCTGTGATACATGAGATCAGGGATAGTCTATGATACAGGAGCCTGGGATAGTCTGTGATACAGGAGCTCAAGGATAGTCTGTGATAGAGGAGCTCAGGGATAGTCTGTGATACAGGAGCTCAGCGATATTCTGTGATGCAGGAGCTCAGGGATAGTCTGTGACACAGGAGCCTGGGATAGTCTGTGATACAAGAGCTCAGGGATAGTCTGTGATAGAGGAGCTCAGGGATAGTCTGTGATAGAGGAGCCTGGGATAGTCTGTGACACAGGAGCTCAGGGATAGTCTGTGATACAGGAGACTGGGATAGTCTGTGATACAGGAGCTCAGGGATAGTCTGTGATACAGGAGCTCAGGGTTAGTCTGTGATACAGGAACTCAGGGATAGTCTGTGATACAGGAGCTCAGGGATAGTCTGTGATACAGGATCTCAGGGATATTCTGTGATGCAGGAGCTCTGGGATAGTCGGTGATACAGGTGCTCAGGGATTGTCTGTGATACCGGAGCTCAGGGGTAGTCTGTGATACAGGAGCTCAGGGATAGTCTGTGATACAGGAGCTCAGCGATATTCTGTGATACAGGAGCTCAGGGATAGTCTGTGATACAGGAGCCTGGGATAGTCTGTGAAACAAGAGCTCAGGGACAGTCTGTGATAGAGGAGCTCAGCGATAGTCTGTGATACAGGAGCCTGGGATAGTCTGTGATCCAGGAGCTCAGGTATAGTCTGTGATACAGAAAACTGGGATAGTCTGTGATACAGGAGCTCAGGGATAGTCTGTGATACAGGAGCTCAGTGGTAGTCTGTGATACAGGAGCTCAGGGAGAGTCTGTGATACAGGAGACTGGGATAGTCTGTGTTACAAGACACTGGGATAGTCTGTGATACAGGAGCTCAGGGATAGTCTGTGATACAGGAGCTCAGGGTTAGTCTGTGATACAGGAGCTCAGGGTTAGTCTGTGATACAGGAGCTCAGGAATAGCCTCTGATACAGGATCCTGGGATAATCTGTGATATAGGAGCCTGGGATAGTCAGTGATACAGGAGCTCAGGGATGGACTGCGACACAAGAGCTCAGGGATAGTCTGTGATAGAGGAGCCTGGGATAGTCTGTGATACAGGAGCCTGGGATAGTCTGTGACACAGGAGCTCAGGGACAGTCTGTGATACAGGAGACTGGGATAGTCTGTGATACAGAAATTCAGGGATAGTCTGTGATACAGGAGCCTGAGATGGTCTGTGATACAGGAGCTCAGGGATAGTCTGTGACACAGGAGCTCATTGACAGTCTGTGATGCAGGAGCTCAGGGATAGTCTGTGATACAGGAGACTGGGATAGTCTGTGATGCAGGGGCTCAGGGATAGTCTGTGACACAGGAGCTCAGGGATAGTCTGTGATACAGGAGACTGGGATAGTCTGTGATACAGGAGCTCAGGGATAGTCTGTGATATAGGAGCTCAGCGATATTCTGTGATACAGGAGCTCAGGGATAGTCTGTGATACAGGAGCCTGGGATAGTCTGTGATACAAGAGCTCAGGGATAGTCTGTGATAGAGGAGCTCAGGGATAGTCTGTGATACAGGAGCCTGGGATAGTCTGTGACACAGGAGCTCAGGGATAGTCTGTGATACAGGAGACTGGGATAGTCTGTGATGCAGGAGCTCAGGGTTAGTCTGTGATACAGGAACTCAGGGATAGTCTGTGATACAGGAGCTCAGGGATAGTCTGTGATACCGGAGCTCAGGGATAGTCTGTGATACCGGAGCTCAGGGATAGTCTGTGATACAGGAGACTGGGATAGACTGTGTTACAAGACACTGGGATAGTCTGTGATACAGGAGCTCAGGGATAGTCTGTGATACAGGAGCTCAGGGTTAGTCTGTGATACAGGAGCTCAGGGTTAGTCTGTGATACAGGAGCTCAGGGATAGTCTGTGATACAGGAGCTCAGGGATAGTCTGTGATACAGGAGCTCAGGGATAGTCTGTGATACAGGAGCCCAGGGATAGTCTGTGATACAGGAGACCAGGATAGTCTGTGATACAAGAGACTGGGATAGTCTGTGATACAGGAGCTCAGGGTTAGTCTGTGATACAGGAGCTCAGGGTTAGTCTGTGATACAGGATCTCAGGGATAGTCTGTGACACAGGAGCTCAGGTATAGTCTGTGATTCAGGAGACTGGGATAGTCTGTGATACAGGAGCTCAGGGATAGCGTGTGATACAGGAGCTCAGGGATAGTCTGTGATACAGGAGCTCAGGGATAGCGTGTGATACAGGAGCTCAGGGATAGTCTGTGATACAGGAGCTCAGGGATAGTCTGTGATACAGGAGCTCAGGAATAGCCTGTGATACAGGATCCTGGTATAATCTGTGATATAGGAGCCTGGGATAGTCAGTGATACAGGAGCTCAGGGATAGACTGTGATACAGGAGCTCAGGGATAGTCTGTGATAGAGGAGCCTGGGATGGTCTGTGATACAGGAGCCTGGGATAGTCTGTGACACAGGAGCTCAGGGACAGTCTGTGATACAGGAGATTGGGATAGTCTGTGATACAGGAGCTCAGGGATAGTCTGTGATACAGGAGCTTAGGGTGAGTCTGTGATACAGGAACTCAGGGATAGTCTGTGATACAGGAGCTCAGGGATAGTCTGTGATACAGGAGACTGGGATAGTCTGTGATACAGGAGCTCAGGGATAGTGTGTGATACAGGAGCTCATTGACAGTCTGTGATACAGGAATTCAGGGATAGTCTGTGATACAGGTGCCTGGGATAGTCTGTGACACAGGAGCTCAGGGACAGTCTGTGATACAGGAGACTGGGATAGTCTGTGATACAGGAGCTCAGGGATAGTCTGTGATACAGGAGCTCAGGGTTCATCTGTGCTACAGGAACTCAGGGATAGTCTGTGATACAGGAGCTCAGGGATAGTCTGTGATACAGGAGACTGGGATAGTCTGTGATACAGGAGCTCAGGGATAGTGTGTGATACAGGAGCTCATTGACAGTCTGTGATACATGAGCTCAGGGATAGTCTATGATACAGGAGCCTGGGATAGTCTGTGATACAGGAGCTCAAGGATAGTCTGTGATACAGGAGCCTGGGATAGTCTGTGACACAGGAGCTCAGGGATTGTCTGTGATACAGGAGACTGGGATAGTCTGTGATACAGGAGCTCAGGGTTAGTCTGTGATACAGAAGCTCAGGGATAGTCTGTGATACAGGAGCCTGGGATAGTCTGTGATACAAGAGACTGGGATAGTCTGTGATACAGGAGCTCAGGTTTAGTCTGTGATACAGGAGCTAAGGGATAGTCTGTGATACAGGAGCTCAGGGATATTCTGTGATGCAGGAGCTCAGGTTTAGTCTGTGATACAGGAGCTCAGGGATAGTCTGTGATACAGGAGCTCAGGGATAGTCTGTGATACAGGAACCTGGGACAGTCTGCGATACAGGAGACTGGGATAGTCTGTGATACAGGAATTCAGGGATAGTCTGTGATACAGGAGCCTGGGACGGTCTGTGATACAGGAGCTCAGCGATATTCTGTGATACAGGAGCTCAGGGATAGTCTGTGATAGAGGAGCCTGGGATAGTCTGTGATACAAGCGCTCAGGGATAGTCTGTGATAGAGGAGCTCAGGGATAGTCTGTGACACAGGAGACTGGGATAGTCTGTGACACAGGAGACTGGGATAGTCTGTGATACAGGAGACTGGGATAGTCTGTGATACAGGAGCTCAGGGATAGTCTGTGATGCAGGAGCTCAGGGATAGTCTGTGATACAGGAGACTGGGATAGTCTGTGACACAGGAGACTGGGATAGTCTGTGATACAGGAGACTGGGATAGTCTGTGATACAGGAGCTCAGGGATAGTCTGTGATACAGGAGCTCAGGGATAGTCTGTGGTACAGGAACTCAGGGATGTTCTGTGATACAGGAGCTCAGGGATAGTCTGTGATACAGGAGACTGGGATAGTCTGTGATACAGGAGCACAGGGATAGTGTGTGATACAGGAGCTCATTGACAGTCTGTGATGCAGGAGCTCAGGGATAGTCTGTGATACAGGAGACTGGGATAGTCTGTGATACAGGAGCTCAGGGATAGTGTGTGATACAGGAGCTCATTGACAGTCTGTGATGCAGGAGCTCAGGGATAGTCTGTGATACAGGAGACTGGGACAGTCTGTGATACAGGAATTCAGGGATAGTCTGTGATACAGGAGTTCAGGGACAGTCTGTGATACAGGAATTCAGGGATAGTCTGTGATACAGGAGCCTGCGATAGTCTGTGATACAGGGTCTCAGGGATAATCTGTGATGCAGGAGCTCTGGGATAGTCGGTGATACAGGAATTCAGGGATAGTCTGTGATACAGGAGCTCAGGGATGGTCTGTGATACAGGAGCTCAGGGATAGTCTGTGATACAGGAGCTCAGGGTTAGTCTGTTATACAGGAACTCATGGACAGTCTGTGATACAGGAGACTGGGATAGTCTGTGATACAGGAGCTCAGGGATAGTCTGTGATACAGGAGCTCAGGGTTAGTCTGTTATACAGGAACTCATGGACAGTCTGTGATACAGGAGACTGGGATAGTCTGTGATACAGGAGCTCAAGGATAGTCTGTGATACAGGTGCTCAGGGATAGTATGTGACACAGGAGACTGGGATAGTCTGTGATACAGGAGCTCAGGGATAGTCTGTGACACAGGAGCTCAGGGACAGTCTGTGATACAGGAGACTGGGATAGTCTGTGATACAGGAGCTCAGGGATAGTCTGTGATACAGGAGCTCAGGGTTCGTCTGTGATACAGGAACTCGGGGATAGTCTGTGATACAGGAGCTCAGGGATAGTCTGTGATACAGGAGACTGGGATAGTCTGTGATACAGGAGCTCGGGGATAGTGTGTGATACAGGAGCTCATTGACAGTCTGTGATACATGAGCTCAGGGATAGTCTGTGATACAGGAGCCTGGGATAGTCTGTGATACAGGAGCTCAAGGATAGTCTGTGATACAGGAGCTCAGGGATAGTCTGTGATACAGGAGCCTCGGATAGTCTGTGACACAGGAGCACAGGGATAGTCTGTGATACAGGAGACTGGGATAGTCTGTGATACAGGAGACTGGGATAGTCTGTGATACAGGAGCTCAGGGATAGTCTGTGATACAGGAACTCAGGGATATTCTGTGATGCAGGAGTTCTGGGATAGTCTGTGATGCAGGAGCTCAGGTATAGTCTGTGATACAGGAGACTGGGATAGTCTGTGATACAGGAACTCAGGGATATTCTGTGATGCAGGAGCTCTGGGATAGTCGGTGAGACAGGTGCTCAGGGATAGTCTGTGATACCGGAGCTCAGGGATAGTCTGTGATACAGGAGCTCAGGGATAGTCTGTGATTCAGGAGACTGGGATAGTCTGTGTTACAAGACACTGGGATAGTCTGTGAAACAGGAGCTCAGGGATAGTCTGTGATACAGGAGCTCAGGGATAGTCTGTGATACAGGAGCTCAGGGATAGTCTGTGATACAGGTACCTGGGACAGTCTGTGATACAGGAGGCTGGGATAGTCTGTGATACAGGTGCTCAGGGTTAGTCTGTGATACAGGAGCTCAGGGATAGTCTGTGATGCAGGAGCTCAGGGTTAGTCTGTGATACAGGAGCTAAGGGATAGTCTGTGATACAGGAGCTCAGGGATAGTCTGTGATACTGGAACTCGGGGATAGTCTGTGATACAGGAGCTCAGGGTTAGTCTGTGAAACAGGATCTCAGGGATATTCTGTGATGCAGAAGCTCTGGGATAGTCGGTGATACAGGTGCTCAGGGATAGTCTGTGATACCGGAGCTCAGGGATAGTCTGTGACACAGGAGCTCAGGGATAGTCTGTGATACAGGAGACTGGGATAGTCTGTGATGCAGGAGCTCAGGGATAGTATGTGATACAGGAGACTGGGATAGTCTGTGTTACAAGACACTGGGATAGTCTGTGATACAGGAGCTCAGGGATAGTCTGTGATACAGGGGCTCAGGGTTAGTCTGTGATACAGGAGCTCAGGGTTAGTCTGTGATACAGGAGCTCAGGGTTAGTCTGTGATACAGGAGCTCAGGGATAGTCTGTGATACAGGAGCTCAGGGATAGTCTGTGATACAGGAGCTCAGGGATAGTCTGTGATATAGGAACCTGGGATAGTCTGTGATACAGGAGCTCAGGGATAGTCAGTGATACAGGAGCTCAGGGTTCGTCTGCGCTACAGGAACTCAGGGATAGTCTGTGATACAGGAGCTCAGGGATAGCCTGTGATACAGGAGACTGGGATAGTCTGTGATACAGGAGCTCAGGGATAGTGTGTGATACAGGAGCTCATTGACAGTCTGTGATACATGAGCTCAGGGATAGTCTATGATACAGGAGCCTGTGATAGTCTGTGATACAGGAGCTCAAGGATAGTCTGTGATACAGGAGCTCAGGGATAGTCTGTGATACAGGAGCCTGGGATAGTCTGTGATACAAGAGCTCAGGGATAGTCTGTGATAGAGGAGCTCAGGGATAGTCTGTGATACAGGAGACTGGGATAGTCTGTGATACAGGAGACTGGGATAGTCTGTGATACAGGAGCTCAGGGTTAGTCTGTGATACAGAAGCTCAGGGATAGTCTGCCATACAGGAGCTCAGGGATTGTCTGTGATATAGGAGACTGGGATAGTCTGTGATACAGGTGCTCAGGGATAGTATGTGATACAGGAGCTCAAGGATAGTCTGTGATATAGGAGCTCGGGGATAGTCTGGGATACAGGAGCTCAGGTATAGTCTGTGATTTTGGAGCCTGGGATAGTCTGTGATACAGATGCTCAGGGTTAGTCTGTGATACAGGAGCTCAGGGATAGTCTGTGATACAGGAACTCAGGGATAGTCTGTGATCCAGGAGCTCAGGTATAGTCTGTGATACAGGAAACTGGGATAGTCTGTGATACAGGAGCTCAGGGATAGTCTGTGATGCAGGAGCTCAGGGTTCGTCTGTGATACAGTGTCTCAGGGATAATCTGTGATGCAGGAGCTCTGGGATAGTCGGTGATACAGGTGCTCAGGGATTGTCTGTGATACCGGAGCTCAGGGGTAGTCTGTGATACAGGAGCTCAGGGATAGTCTGTGATACAGGAGCTCAGCGATATTCTGTGATACAGGAGCTCAGGGATAGTCTGTGATACAGGAGCCTGGGATAGTCTGTGAAACAAGAGCTCAGGGACAGTCTGTGATAGAGGAGCTCAGCGATAGTCTGTGATACAGGAGCCTGGGATAGTCTGTGATCCAGGAGCTCAGGTATAGTCTGTGATACAGAAAACTGGGATAGTCTGTGATACAGGAGCTCAGGGATAGTCTGTGATACAGGAGCTCAGTGGTAGTCTGTGATACAGGAGCTCAGGGAGAGTCTGTGATACAGGAGACTGGGATAGTCTGTGTTACAAGACACTGGGATAGTCTGTGATACAGGAGCTCAGGGATAGTCTGTGATACAGGAGCTCAGGGTTAGTCTGTGATACAGGAGCTCAGGGATAGACTGCGACACAAGAGCTCAGGGATAGTCTGTGATAGAGGAGCCTGGGATAGTCTGTGATACAGGAGCCTGGGATAGTCTGTGACACAGGAGCTCAGGGACAGTCTGTGATACAGGAGACTGGGATAGTCTGTGATACAGAAATTCAGGGATAGTCTGTGATACAGGAGCCTGAGATGGTCTGTGATACAGGAGCTCAGGGATAGTCTGTGACACAGGAGCTCATTGACAGTCTGTGATGCAGGAGCTCAGGGATAGTCTGTGATACAGGAGACTGGGATAGTCTGTGATGCAGGGGCTCAGGGATAGTCTGTGACACAGGAGCTCAGGGATAGTCTGTGATACAGGAGACTGGGATAGTCTGTGATACAGGAGCTCAGGGATAGTCTGTGATATAGGAGCTCAGCGATATTCTGTGATACAGGAGCTCAGGGATAGTCTGTGATACAGGAGCCTGGGATAGTCTGTGATACAAGAGCTCAGGGATAGTCTGTGATAGAGGAGCTCAGGGATAGTCTGTGATACAGGAGCCTGGGATAGTCTGTGACACAGGAGCTCAGGGATAGTCTGTGATACAGGAGACTGGGATAGTCTGTGATGCAGGAGCTCAGGGTTAGTCTGTGATACAGGAACTCAGGGATAGTCTGTGATACAGGAGCTCAGGGATAGTCTGTGATACCGGAGCTCAGGGATAGTCTGTGATACCGGAGCTCAGGGATAGTCTGTGATACAGGAGACTGGGATAGACTGTGTTACAAGACACTGGGATAGTCTGTGATACAGGAGCTCAGGGATAGTCTGTGATACAGGAGCTCAGGGTTAGTCTGTGATACAGGAGCTCAGGGTTAGTCTGTGATACAGGAGCTCAGGGATAGTCTGTGATACAGGAGCTCAGGGATAGTCTGTGATACAGGAGCTCAGGGATAGTCTGTGATACAGGAGCCCAGGGATAGTCTGTGATACAGGAGACCAGGATAGTCTGTGATACAAGAGACTGGGATAGTCTGTGATACAGGAGCTCAGGGTTAGTCTGTGATACAGGAGCTCAGGGTTAGTCTGTGATACAGGATCTCAGGGATAGTCTGTGACACAGGAGCTCAGGTATAGTCTGTGATTCAGGAGACTGGGATAGTCTGTGATACAGGAGCTCAGGGATAGCGTGTGATACAGGAGCTCAGGGATAGTCTGTGATACAGGAGCTCAGGGATAGCGTGTGATACAGGAGCTCAGGGATAGTCTGTGATACAGGAGCTCAGGGATAGTCTGTGATACAGGAGCTCAGGAATAGCCTGTGATACAGGATCCTGGTATAATCTGTGATATAGGAGCCTGGGATAGTCAGTGATACAGGAGCTCAGGGATAGACTGTGATACAGGAGCTCAGGGATAGTCTGTGATAGAGGAGCCTGGGATGGTCTGTGATACAGGAGCCTGGGATAGTCTGTGACACAGGAGCTCAGGGACAGTCTGTGATACAGGAGATTGGGATAGTCTGTGATACAGGAGCTCAGGGATAGTCTGTGATACAGGAGCTTAGGGTGAGTCTGTGATACAGGAACTCAGGGATAGTCTGTGATACAGGAGCTCAGGGATAGTCTGTGATACAGGAGACTGGGATAGTCTGTGATACAGGAGCTCAGGGATAGTGTGTGATACAGGAGCTCATTGACAGTCTGTGATACAGGAATTCAGGGATAGTCTGTGATACAGGTGCCTGGGATAGTCTGTGACACAGGAGCTCAGGGACAGTCTGTGATACAGGAGACTGGGATAGTCTGTGATACAGGAGCTCAGGGATAGTCTGTGATACAGGAGCTCAGGGTTCATCTGTGCTACAGGAACTCAGGGATAGTCTGTGATACAGGAGCTCAGGGATAGTCTGTGATACAGGAGACTGGGATAGTCTGTGATACAGGAGCTCAGGGATAGTGTGTGATACAGGAGCTCATTGACAGTCTGTGATACATGAGCTCAGGGATAGTCTATGATACAGGAGCCTGGGATAGTCTGTGATACAGGAGCTCAAGGATAGTCTGTGATACAGGAGCCTGGGATAGTCTGTGACACAGGAGCTCAGGGATTGTCTGTGATACAGGAGACTGGGATAGTCTGTGATACAGGAGCTCAGGGTTAGTCTGTGATACAGAAGCTCAGGGATAGTCTGTGATACAGGAGCCTGGGATAGTCTGTGATACAAGAGACTGGGATAGTCTGTGATACAGGAGCTCAGGTTTAGTCTGTGATACAGGAGCTAAGGGATAGTCTGTGATACAGGAGCTCAGGGATATTCTGTGATGCAGGAGCTCAGGTTTAGTCTGTGATACAGGAGCTCAGGGATAGTCTGTGATACAGGAGCTCAGGGATAGTCTGTGATACAGGAACCTGGGACAGTCTGCGATACAGGAGACTGGGATAGTCTGTGATACAGGAATTCAGGGATAGTCTGTGATACAGGAGCCTGGGACGGTCTGTGATACAGGAGCTCAGCGATATTCTGTGATACAGGAGCTCAGGGATAGTCTGTGATAGAGGAGCCTGGGATAGTCTGTGATACAAGCGCTCAGGGATAGTCTGTGATAGAGGAGCTCAGGGATAGTCTGTGACACAGGAGACTGGGATAGTCTGTGACACAGGAGACTGGGATAGTCTGTGATACAGGAGACTGGGATAGTCTGTGATACAGGAGCTCAGGGATAGTCTGTGATGCAGGAGCTCAGGGATAGTCTGTGATACAGGAGACTGGGATAGTCTGTGACACAGGAGACTGGGATAGTCTGTGATACAGGAGACTGGGATAGTCTGTGATACAGGAGCTCAGGGATAGTCTGTGATACAGGAGCTCAGGGATAGTCTGTGGTACAGGAACTCAGGGATGTTCTGTGATACAGGAGCTCAGGGATAGTCTGTGATACAGGAGACTGGGATAGTCTGTGATACAGGAGCACAGGGATAGTGTGTGATACAGGAGCTCATTGACAGTCTGTGATGCAGGAGCTCAGGGATAGTCTGTGATACAGGAGACTGGGATAGTCTGTGATACAGGAGCTCAGGGATAGTGTGTGATACAGGAGCTCATTGACAGTCTGTGATGCAGGAGCTCAGGGATAGTCTGTGATACAGGAGACTGGGACAGTCTGTGATACAGGAATTCAGGGATAGTCTGTGATACAGGAGTTCAGGGACAGTCTGTGATACAGGAATTCAGGGATAGTCTGTGATACAGGAGCCTGCGATAGTCTGTGATACAGGGTCTCAGGGATAATCTGTGATGCAGGAGCTCTGGGATAGTCGGTGATACAGGAATTCAGGGATAGTCTGTGATACAGGAGCTCAGGGATGGTCTGTGATACAGGAGCTCAGGGATAGTCTGTGATACAGGAGCTCAGGGTTAGTCTGTTATACAGGAACTCATGGACAGTCTGTGATACAGGAGACTGGGATAGTCTGTGATACAGGAGCTCAGGGATAGTCTGTGATACAGGAGCTCAGGGTTAGTCTGTTATACAGGAACTCATGGACAGTCTGTGATACAGGAGACTGGGATAGTCTGTGATACAGGAGCTCAAGGATAGTCTGTGATACAGGTGCTCAGGGATAGTATGTGACACAGGAGACTGGGATAGTCTGTGATACAGGAGCTCAGGGATAGTCTGTGACACAGGAGCTCAGGGACAGTCTGTGATACAGGAGACTGGGATAGTCTGTGATACAGGAGCTCAGGGATAGTCTGTGATACAGGAGCTCAGGGTTCGTCTGTGATACAGGAACTCGGGGATAGTCTGTGATACAGGAGCTCAGGGATAGTCTGTGATACAGGAGACTGGGATAGTCTGTGATACAGGAGCTCGGGGATAGTGTGTGATACAGGAGCTCATTGACAGTCTGTGATACATGAGCTCAGGGATAGTCTGTGATACAGGAGCCTGGGATAGTCTGTGATACAGGAGCTCAAGGATAGTCTGTGATACAGGAGCTCAGGGATAGTCTGTGATACAGGAGCCTCGGATAGTCTGTGACACAGGAGCACAGGGATAGTCTGTGATACAGGAGACTGGGATAGTCTGTGATACAGGAGACTGGGATAGTCTGTGATACAGGAGCTCAGGGATAGTCTGTGATACAGGAACTCAGGGATATTCTGTGATGCAGGAGTTCTGGGATAGTCTGTGATGCAGGAGCTCAGGTATAGTCTGTGATACAGGAGACTGGGATAGTCTGTGATACAGGAACTCAGGGATATTCTGTGATGCAGGAGCTCTGGGATAGTCGGTGAGACAGGTGCTCAGGGATAGTCTGTGATACCGGAGCTCAGGGATAGTCTGTGATACAGGAGCTCAGGGATAGTCTGTGATTCAGGAGACTGGGATAGTCTGTGTTACAAGACACTGGGATAGTCTGTGAAACAGGAGCTCAGGGATAGTCTGTGATACAGGAGCTCAGGGATAGTCTGTGATACAGGAGCTCAGGGATAGTCTGTGATACAGGTACCTGGGACAGTCTGTGATACAGGAGGCTGGGATAGTCTGTGATACAGGTGCTCAGGGTTAGTCTGTGATACAGGAGCTCAGGGATAGTCTGTGATGCAGGAGCTCAGGGTTAGTCTGTGATACAGGAGCTAAGGGATAGTCTGTGATACAGGAGCTCAGGGATAGTCTGTGATACTGGAACTCGGGGATAGTCTGTGATACAGGAGCTCAGGGTTAGTCTGTGAAACAGGATCTCAGGGATATTCTGTGATGCAGAAGCTCTGGGATAGTCGGTGATACAGGTGCTCAGGGATAGTCTGTGATACCGGAGCTCAGGGATAGTCTGTGACACAGGAGCTCAGGGATAGTCTGTGATACAGGAGACTGGGATAGTCTGTGATGCAGGAGCTCAGGGATAGTATGTGATACAGGAGACTGGGATAGTCTGTGTTACAAGACACTGGGATAGTCTGTGATACAGGAGCTCAGGGATAGTCTGTGATACAGGGGCTCAGGGTTAGTCTGTGATACAGGAGCTCAGGGTTAGTCTGTGATACAGGAGCTCAGGGTTAGTCTGTGATACAGGAGCTCAGGGATAGTCTGTGATACAGGAGCTCAGGGATAGTCTGTGATACAGGAGCTCAGGGATAGTCTGTGATATAGGAACCTGGGATAGTCTGTGATACAGGAGCTCAGGGATAGTCAGTGATACAGGAGCTCAGGGTTCGTCTGCGCTACAGGAACTCAGGGATAGTCTGTGATACAGGAGCTCAGGGATAGCCTGTGATACAGGAGACTGGGATAGTCTGTGATACAGGAGCTCAGGGATAGTGTGTGATACAGGAGCTCATTGACAGTCTGTGATACATGAGCTCAGGGATAGTCTATGATACAGGAGCCTGTGATAGTCTGTGATACAGGAGCTCAAGGATAGTCTGTGATACAGGAGCTCAGGGATAGTCTGTGATACAGGAGCCTGGGATAGTCTGTGATACAAGAGCTCAGGGATAGTCTGTGATAGAGGAGCTCAGGGATAGTCTGTGATACAGGAGACTGGGATAGTCTGTGATACAGGAGACTGGGATAGTCTGTGATACAGGAGCTCAGGGTTAGTCTGTGATACAGAAGCTCAGGGATAGTCTGCCATACAGGAGCTCAGGGATTGTCTGTGATATAGGAGACTGGGATAGTCTGTGATACAGGTGCTCAGGGATAGTATGTGATACAGGAGCTCAAGGATAGTCTGTGATATAGGAGCTCGGGGATAGTCTGGGATACAGGAGCTCAGGTATAGTCTGTGATTTTGGAGCCTGGGATAGTCTGTGATACAGATGCTCAGGGTTAGTCTGTGATACAGGAGCTCAGGGATAGTCTGTGATACAGGAACTCAGGGATAGTCTGTGATCCAGGAGCTCAGGTATAGTCTGTGATACAGGAAACTGGGATAGTCTGTGATACAGGAGCTCAGGGATAGTCTGTGATGCAGGAGCTCAGGGTTCGTCTGTGATACAGTGTCTCAGGGATAATCTGTGATGCAGGAGCTCTGGGATAGTCGGTGATACAGGAACTCATGGATAGTCTGTGATACAGGAGACTGGGATAGTCTGTGATACAGGAGCTCAGGGATAGTGTGTGATACAGGAGACTGGGATAGTCTGTGATACAGGAGCTCAGGGATAGTCTGTGATACAGGAGCTCAGGGTTAGTCTGTGATACAGGAACTCATGGATAGTCTGTGATACAGGAGACTGGGATAGTCTGTGATACAGGAGCTCAGGGATAGTGTGTGATACAGGAGCTCATTGACAGTCTGTGATACATGAGCTCAGGGATAGTCTGTGATACAGGAGCCTGGGATAGTCTGTGATACAGGAGCTCAAGGATAGTCTGTGATACAGGAGCTCAGGGATAGTCTGTGATACAGGAGCCTGGGATAGTCTGTGATACAAGAGCTCAGGGATAGTCTGTGATACAGGAGCCTGGGATTGTCTGTGACACAGGAGCTCAGGGACAGTCTGTGATACAGGAGACTGGGATAGTCTGTGATACAGGAGCTCAGGGATCGTCTGTGATACAGGAACCTGGGACAGTCTGTGATACAGGAGACTGGGATAGTCTGTGATACAGGAGCTCAGGGATAGTCTGTGATACAGGAGCTCAGGGATAGTCTGTGATACAGGAGCTCAGGGATAGTCTGTGATACAGGTACCTGGGACAGTCTGTGATACAGGAGGCTGGGATAGTCTGTGATACAGGAGCTCAGGGATAGTCTGTGATACAGGGTCTCAGGGATAATCTGTGATGCAGGAGCTCTGGGATAGTCGGTGATACAGGAATTCAGGGATAGTCTGTGATACAGGAGCCTGGGATGGTCTGTGATACAGGAGCTCAGGGATCGTCTGTGACACAGGAGCTCAGGGACAGTCTGTGATACAGGAGACTGGGATAGTCTGTGATACAGGAACTCAGGGATAGTCTGTGATACAGGAGCTCAGGGATAGTCTGTGATACAGGAGACTGGGATAGTCTGTGATACAGGAGCTCAGGGATAGTCTGTGATACAGGAGACTGGGATAGTCTGTGATACAGGACCTCAGGGATAGTGTGTGATACAGGAGCTCATTGACAGTCTGTGATACATGAGCTCAGGGATAGTCTGTGATACAGGAGCCTGGGATAGTCTGTGATACAGGAGCTCAAGGATAGTCTGTGATACAGGAGCTCAGCGATATTCTGTGATACAGGAGCTCAGGGATAGTCTGTGATACAGCAGCCTGGGATAGTCAGTGATACAGGAGCTCAGGGATAGTCTGTGATACAGGAGCTCAGGGACAGTCTGTGATACAGGTGCTCAGGGTTAGTCTGTGATACAGGAGCTCAGGGATAGTCTGTGATACAGGAGCTCAGGGATCGTCTGTGATGCAGGAGCTCTGGGATAGTCTGTGATGTAGGAGCTCAGGGATAGTCTGTGATACAGGAGCTCAGGTACAGTCTGTGATATAGGAGCCTGGGATAGTCTGTGATACAGGTGCTCAGGGTTAGTCTGTGATACAGGAGCTCAGGGATAGTCTGTGATGCAGGAGCTCAGGGTTAGTCTGTGATACAGGAGCTAAGGGATAGTCTGTGATACAGGAGCTCAGGGATAGTCTGTGATACAGGAACTCGGGGATAGTCTGTGATACAGGAGCTCAGGGTTAGTCTGTGAAACAGGATCTCAGGGATATTCTGTGATGCAGAAGCTCTGGGATAGTCGGTGATACAGGTGCTCAGGGATAGTCTGTGATACCGGAGCTCAGGGATAGTCTGTGACACAGGAGCTCAGGGATAGTCTGTGATACAGGAGACTGGGATAGTCTGTGATGCAGGAGCTCAGGGATAGTATGTGATACAGGAGACTGGGATAGTCTGTGTTACAAGACACTGGTATAGTCTGTGATACAGGAGCTCAGGGATAGTCTGTGATACAGGGGCTCAGGGTTAGTCTGTGATACAGGAGCTCAGGGTTAGTCTGTGATACAGGAGATCAGGGTTAGTCTGTGATACAGGAGCTCAGGGATAGTCTGTGATACAGGAGCTCAGGGATAGTCTGTGATACAGGAGCTCAGGGATAGTCTGAGATAATGGAACCTGGGATAGTCTGTGATACAGGAGCTCAGGGATAGTCAGTGATAGAGGAGCTCAGGGTTCGTCTGCGCTACAGGAACTCAGGGATAGTCTGTGATACAGGAGCTCAGGGATAGCCTGTGATACAGGAGACTGGGATAGTCTGTGATACAGGAGCTCAGGGATAGTGTGTGATACAGGAGCTCATTGGCAGTCTGTGATACATGAGCTCAGGGATAGTCTATGATACAGGAGCCTGGGATAGTCTGTGATACAGGAGCTCAAGGATAGTCTGTGATACAGGAGCTCAGGGATAGTCTGTGATACAGGAGCCTGGGATAGTCTGTGATACAAGAGCTCAGGGATAGTCTGTGATAGAGGAGCTCAGGGATAGTCTGTGATACAGGAGCCTGGGATAGTCTGTGACACAGGAGCTCAGGGATAGTCTGTGATACAGGAGACTGGGATAGTCTGTGATACAGGAGACTGGGATAGTCTGTGATACAGGAGCTCAGGGTTAGTCTGTGATACAGAAGCTCAGGGATAATCTGCCATCCAGGAGCTCAGGGATAGTCTGTGATATAGGAGACTGGGATAGTCTGTGATACAGGTGCTCAGGGATAGTATGTGATACAGGAGCTCAAGGATAGTCTGTGATATAGGAGCTCGGGGATAGTCTGGGATACAGGAGCTTAGGTATAGTCTGTGATTTTGGAGCCTGGGATAGTCTGTGATACAGATGCTCAGGGTTAGTCAGTGATACAGGAGCTCAGGGTTAGTCTGTGATACAGGAGCTAAGGGATAGTCTGTGATACAGGAGCTCAGGGATAGTCTGTGATACAGGAGCTAAGGGATAGTCTGTGATACAGGAGCTCAGGGATAGTCTGTGATACAGGAACTCAGGGATGGTCTGTGATCCAGGAGCTCAGGTATAGTCTGTGATACAGGAAACTGTGATAGTCTGTGATACAGGAGCTCAGGTTTAGTCTGTGATACAGGAGCTCAGGGATATTCTGTGATGCAGGAGCTCAGGTTTAGTCTGTGATACAGGAGCTCAGGGATAGTCTGTGATACAGGAGCTCAGGGATAGTCTGTGATACAGGAACCTGGGACAGTCTGTGATACAGGAGACTGGGATAGTCTGCGATACAGGAATTCAGGAATAGTCTGTGATACAGGAGCCTGGGATGGTCTGTGATGCAGGAGCTCAGCGATATTCTGTGATACAGGAGCTCAGGGATAGTCTGTGATAGAGGAGCCTGGGATAGTCTGTGATACAAGCGCTCAGGGATAGTCTGTGATAGAGGAGCTCAGGGATAGTCTGTGATACAGGAGACTGGGATAGTCTGTGACACAGGAGACTGGGATAGTCTGTGATACAGGAACTCAGGGATATTCTGTGAAACAGGAGCTCAGGGATAGTCTGTGATACAGGAGACTGGGAGAGTCTGTGATACAGGAGCTCAGGGATAGTGTGTGATACAGGAGCTCATTGACAGTCTGTGATGCAGGAGCTCAGGGATAGTCTGTGATACAGGAGACTGGGATAATCTGTGATACAGGAATTCAGGGATAGTCTGTGATACAGGAGCTCAGGGACAGGCTGTGATACAGGAATTCAGGGATAGTCTGTGATACAGGAGCCTGGGATGATCCGTGATACAGGAGCTCAGGGATAGTCTGTTATACAGGAGACTGGGATAGTCTGTGATACAGGAGCTCAGGGATAGTCTGTGATACAGGAGCTCAGGGTTAGTCTGTGATAGAGGAGCCTGGGATAGTCTGTGATACAGGGTCTCAGGGATAATCTGTAATGCAGGAGCTCTGGGATAGTCGGTGATACAGGAATTCAGGGATAGTCTGTGATACAGGAGCTCAGGGATGGTCTGTGATACAGGAGCTCAGGGATAGTCTGTGATACAGGAGACTGGGATAGTCTGTGATACAGGAGCTCAGGGATAGTCTGTGATACAGGAGCTCAGGGTTAGTCTGTTATACAGGAACTCATGGATAGTCTGTGATACAGGAGACTGGGATAGTCTGTGATACAGGAGCTTATTGACAGTCTGTGATACATGAGCTCAGGGATAGTCTGTGATACAGGAGCCTGGGATAGTCTGTGATACAGGAGCTCAAGGATAGTCTGTGATACAGGAGCTCAGGGATAGTCTGTGATACAGGAGACTGGGATAGTCTGTGACACAGGAGACTGGGATAGTCTGTGATAGAGGAGCCTGGGATAGTCTGTGATACAAGCGCTCAGGGATAGTCTGTGATAGAGGAGCTCAGGGACAGTCTGTGATACAGGAGACTGGGATAGTCTGTGATACAGTAGCTCAGGGATAGTCTGTGATACAGGAGCTCAGGGTTAGTCTGTGATACAGGAACTCAGGGATAGTCTGTGATACAGGAGCTCAGGGATAGTCTGTGATACAGGAGACTGGGATAGTCTGTGATACAGGAGCTCAGGGATAGTCTGTGATACAGGAGACTGGGATAGTCTGTGATACAGTAGCTCAGGGATAGTCTGTGATACAGGAGCTCAGGGTTAGTCTGTGATACAGGAACTCAGGGATAGTCTGTGATACAGGAGCTCAGGGATAGTCTGTGATACAGGAGACTGGGATAGTCTGTGATACAGGAGCTCAGGGATAGTCTGTGATACAGGAGACTGGGATAGTCTGTGATACAGGACCTCAGGGATAGTGTGTGATACAGGAGCTCATTGACAGTCTGTGATACATGAGCTCAGGGATAGTCTGTGATACAGGAGCCTGGGATAGTCTGTGTTACAAGACACTGGTATAGTCTGTGATACAGGAGCTCAGGGATAGTCTGTGATACAGGGGCTCAGGGTTAGTCTGTGATACAGGAGCTCAGGGTTAGTCTGTGATACAGGAGATCAGGGTTAGTCTGTGATACAGGAGCTCAGGGATAGTCTGTGATACAGGAGCTCAGGGATAGTCTGTGATACAGGAGCTCAGGGATAGTCTGAGATATAGGAACCTGGGATAGTCTGTGATACAGGAGCTCAGGGATAGTCAGTGATAGAGGAGCTCAGGGTTCGTCTGCGCTACAGGAACTCAGGGATAGTCTGTGATACAGGAGCTCAGGGATAGCCTGTGATACAGGAGACTGGGATAGTCTGTGATACAGGAGCTCAGGGATAGTCTGTGATACAGGAGCTCATTGGCAGTCTGTGATACATGAGCTCAGGGATAGTCTATGATACAGGAGCCTGGGATAGTCTGTGATACAGGAGCTCAAGGATAGTCTGTGATACAGGAGCTCAGGGATAGTCTGTGATACAGGAGCCTGGGATAGTCTGTGATACAAGAGCTCAGGGATAGTCTGTGATAGAGGAGCTCAGGGATAGTCTGTGATACAGGAGCCTGGGATAGTCTGTTACACAGGAGCTCAGGGATAGTCTGTGATACAGGAGACTGGGATAGTCTGTGATACAGGAGACTGGGATAGTCTGTGATACAGGAGCTCAGGGTTAGTCTGTGATACAGATGCTCAGGGATAGTCTGCCATCCAGGAGCTCAGGGATAGTCTGTGATATAGGAGACTGGGATAGTCTGTGATACAGGTGCTCAGGGATAGTATGTGATACAGGAGCTCAAGGATAGTCTGTGATATAGGAGCTCGGGGATAGTCTGGGATACAGGAGCTTAGGTATAGTCTGTGATTTTGGAGCCTGGGATAGTCTGTGATACAGATGCTCAGGGTTAGTCAGTGATACAGGAGCTCAGGGTTAGTCTGTGATACAGGAGCTCAGGGATAGTCTGTGATACAGGAACTCAGGGATAGTCTGTGATCCAGGAGCTCAGGTATAGTCTGTGATACAGGAAACTGGGATAGTCTTTGATACAGGAGCTCAGGGATAGTCTGTGATGCAGGAGCTCAGGGTTAGTCTGTGATACAGTGTCTCAGGGATAATCTGTGATGCAGGAGCTCTGGGATAGTCGGTGATACAGGACTTCAGGGATAGTCTGTGATACAGGAGCCTGGGATGGTCTGTGATACAGGAGCTCAGGGACAGTCTGTGATACAGGAGACTGGGATAGTCAGTGATACAGGAGCTCAGGGATAGTCTGTGATACAGGAGCTCAGGGTTAGTCTGTGATACAGGAACTCATGGATAGTCTGTGATACAGGAGACTGGGATAGTCTGTGATACAGGAGCTCAGGGATAGTGTGTGATACAGGAGCTCATTGACAGTCTGTGATACATGAGCTCAGGGATAGTCTGTGATACAGGAGCCTGGGATAGTCTGTGATACAGGAGCTCAAGGATAGTCTGTGATACAGGAGCTCAGGGATAGTCTGTGATACAGGAGCCTGGGATAGTCTGTGATACAAGAGCTCAGGGATAGTCTGTGATACAGGAGCCTGGGATTGTCTGTGACACAGGAGCTCAGGGAGAGTCTGTGATACAGGAGACTGGGATAGTCTGTGATACAGGAGACTGGGATAGTCTGTGATACAGGAGCTCAGGGATAGTCTGTGATGCAGGAGCTCTGGGATAGTCTGTGATGCAGGAGCTCAGGTATAGTCTGTGATACAGGAAACTGGGATAGTCTGTGATACAAGAGACTGGGATAGTCTGTGATACAGGAACTCAGGGATATTCTGTGATGAAGGAGCTCTGGGATAGTCGGTGATACAGGTGCTCAGGGATAGTCTGCGATACCGGAGCTCAGGGATAGTCTGTGATACAGGAGCTCAGGGTTAGTCTGTGATACAGGAGCTCAGGGATAGTCTGTGATACAGGAGCTCAGGGTTAGTCTGTGATACAGGAGCTCAGGTTTAGTCTGTGATACAGGAGATCAGGGTTAGTCTGTGATACAGGAGCTCAGGGATTGTCTGTGATACAGGAACCTGGGACAGTCTGTGATACAGGAGACTGGGATAGTCTGTGATACAGGAGCTCAGGGATAGTCTGTGATACAGGAGCTCAGGGTTAGTCTGTGATACACAAACTTAGGGATAGTCTGTGATACAGGAGCTTAGGGATAGTCTGTGATACAGGAGACTGGGATAGTCGGTGATACAGGAGCTCAGGGATAGTGTGTGATACAGGAGCTCATTGACAGTCTGTGATGCAGGAGCTCAGGGATAGTCTGTGATACAGGAGCTCAGCGATATTCTGTGATACAGGAGTTCAGGGATAGTCTGTGATACAGGAGCCTGGGATAGTCCGTGATACAAGCACTCAGGGATAGTCTGTGATAGAGGAGCTCAGGGATAGTCTGTGATACAGGAGCCTGGGATAGTCTGTGACACAGGAGCTCAGGGATAGTCTGTGACACAGGAGACTGGGATAGTCTGTGACACAGGAGACTGGGATAGTCTGTGATACAGGAGCTCAGGGATAGTCTGTGATACAGGAGCACAGGGATAGTCTGTGATACAGGATCCTGGGATAGTCTGTGATACAGGAGCCTGGGATAGTCTGTGATACAGGGTCTCAGGGATAATCTGTGATGCAGGAGCTCTGGGATAGTCGGTGATACAGGAATTCAGGGATAGACTGTGATACAGGAGCCTGGGATGGTCTGTGATACAGGAGCTCAGGGATAGTCTGTGACACAGGAGCTCAGGGACAGTCTGTGATACAGGAGACTGGGATAGTCTGTGATACAGGAGCTCAGGGATAGTCTGTGATACAGGAGCTCAGGGATAGTGTGTGATACAGGAGCTCATTGACAGTCTGTGATACATGAGCTCAGGGATAGTCTGTGATACAGGAGCCTGGGATAGTCTGTGATACAGGAGCTCAGCGATATTCTGTGATACAGGAGCTCAGGGATAGTCTGTGATACAGGTGCTCAGGGATAGTCTGTGATGCAGGAGCTCTGGGATAGTCTGTGATGCAGGAGCTCTGGGATAGTCTGTGATGCAGGAGCTCAGGGATAGTCTGTGATACAGGAGCTCAGGTATAGTCTGTGATATAGGAGCCTGGGATAGCCTGTGATACAGGTGCTCAGGGTTAGTCTGTGATACAGGAGCTCAGGGATAGTCTGTGATGCAGGAGCTCAGGTTTAGTCTGTGATACAGGAGCTAAGGGATAGTCTGTGATACAGGAGCTCAGGGATAGTCTGTGATCCAGGAGCTCAGGTATAGTCTGTGATACAGGAAACTGGGATAGTCTGTGATACAGGAGACTGGGATAGTCTGTGATACAGGAGACTGGGATAGTCTGTGATACAGGAGACTGGGATAGTCTGTGATACAGGAGCTCAGGGTTAGTCTGTGATACAGAAGCTCAGGGATAGTCTGTCATACAGGAGCTCAGGGATAGTCTGTGATATAGGAGACTGGGATAGTCTGTGATACAGGTGCTCAGGGATAGTATGTGATACAGGAGCTCAAGGTTAGTCTGTGATATAGGAGCCTGGGATAGTCTGTGATACAGATGCTCAGGGTTAGTCAGTGATACAGGAGCTCAGGGTTAGTCTGTGATACAGGAGCTAAGGGATAGTCTGTGATACAGGAGCTCAGGGATAGTCTGTGATACAGGAACTCAGGGATGGTCTGTGATCCAGGAGCTCAGGTATAGTCTGTGATACAGGAAACTGTGATAGTCTGTGATACAGGAGCTCAGGTTTAGTCTGTGATACAGGAGCTCAGGGATATTCTGTGATGCAGGAGCTCAGGTTTAGTCTGTGATACAGGAGCTCAGGGATAGTCTGTGATACAGGAGCTCAGGGATAGTCTGTGATACAGGAACCTGGGACAGTCTGTGATACAGGAGACTGGGATAGTCTGCGATACAGGAATTCAGGAATAGTCTGTGATACAGGAGCCTGGGATGGTCTGTGATGCAGGAGCTCAGCGATATTCTGTGATACAGGAGCTCAGGGATAGTCTGTGATAGAGGAGCCTGGGATAGTCTGTGATACAAGCGCTCAGGGATAGTCTGTGATAGAGGAGCTCAGGGATAGTCTGTGATACAGGAGACTGGGATAGTCTGTGACACAGGAGACTGGGATAGTCTGTGATACAGGAACTCAGGGATATTCTGTGAAACAGGAGCTCAGGGATAGTCTGTGATACAGGAGACTGGGAGAGTCTGTGATACAGGAGCTCAGGGATAGTGTGTGATACAGGAGCTCATTGACAGTCTGTGATGCAGGAGCTCAGGGATAGTCTGTGATACAGGAGACTGGGATAATCTGTGATACAGGAATTCAGGGATAGTCTGTGATACAGGAGCTCAGGGACAGGCTGTGATACAGGAATTCAGGGATAGTCTGTGATACAGGAGCCTGGGATGGTCCGTGATACAGGAGCTCAGGGATAGTCTGTTATACAGGAGACTGGGATAGTCTGTGATACAGGAGCTCAGGGATAGTCTGTGATACAGGAGCTCAGGGTTAGTCTGTGATAGAGGAGCCTGGGATAGTCTGTGATACAGGGTCTCAGGGATAATCTGTCATGCAGGAGCTCTGGGATAGTCGGTGATACAGGAATTCAGGGATAGTCTGTGATACAGGAGCTCAGGGATGGTCTGTGATACAGGAGCTCAGGGATAGTCTGTGATACAGGAGACTGGGATAGTCTGTGATACAGGAGCTCAGGGATAGTCTGTGATACAGGAGCTCAGGGTTAGTCTGTTATACAGGAACTCATGGATAGTCTGTGATACAGGAGACTGGGATAGTCTGTGATACAGGAGCTTATTGACAGTCTGTGATACATGAGCTCAGGGATAGTCTGTGATACAGGAGCCTGGGATAGTCTGTGATACAGGAGCTCAAGGATAGTCTGTGATACAGGAGCTCAGGGATAGTCTGTGATACAGGAGACTGGGATAGTCTGTGACACAGGAGACTGGGATAGTCTGTGATAGAGGAGCCTGGGATAGTCTGTGATACAAGCGCTCAGGGATAGTCTGTGATAGAGGAGCTCAGGGATAGTCTGTGATACAGGAGACTGGGATAGTCTGTGACACAGGAGACTGGGATAGTCTGTGATACAGGAACTCAGGGATATTCTGTGAAACAGGAGCTCAGGGATAGTCTGTGAAACAGGAGACTGGGAGAGTCTGTGATACAGGAGCTCAGGGATAGTGTGTGATACAGGAGCTCATTGACAGTCTGTGATGCAGGAGCTCAGGGATAGTCTGTGATACAGGAGACTGGGATAGTCTGTGATACAGGAGCTCAGGGATAGTGTGTGATACAGGAGCTCATTGACAGTCTGTGATGTAGGAGCTCAGGGATAGTCTGTGATACAGGAGACTGGGATAATCTGTGATACAGGAATTCAGGGATAGTCTGTGGTACAGGAGCTCAGGGACAGGCTGTGATACAGGAATTCAGGGATAGTCTGTGATACAGGAGCCTGGGATGGTCTGTGATACAGGAGCTCAGGGATAGTCTGTTATACAGGAGACTGGGATAGTCTGTGATACAGGAGCTCAGGGATAGTCTGTGATACAGGAGCTCAGGGTTAGTCTGTGATAGAGGAGCCTGGGATAGTCTGTGATACAGGGTCTCAGGGATAATCTGTAATGCAGGAGCTCTGGGATAGTCGGTGATACAGGAATTCAGGGATAGTCTGTGATACAGGAGCTCAGGGATGGTCTGTGATACAGGAGCTCAGGGATAGTCTGTGATACAGGAGACTGGGATAGTCTGTGATACAGGAGCTCAGGGATAGTCTGTGATACAGGAGCTCAGGGTTAGTCTGTTATACAGGAACTCATGGATAGTCTGTGATACAGGAGACTGGGATAGTCTGTGATACAGGAGCTCATTGACAGTCTGTGATACATGAGCTCAGGGATAGTCTGTGATACAGGAGCACAGGGATAGTCTGTGATACAGGAGCTCAAGGATAGTCTGTGATACAGGAGCTCAGGGATAGTCTGTGATACAGGAGACTGGGATAGTCTGTGACACAGGAGACTGGGATAGTCTGTGATACAGGAGACTGGGTTAGTCTGTGACACAGGAGCTCAGGGATAGTCTGTGATACAGGAGCTCAGGGATAGTCTGTGATACAGGAACTCAGGGATATTCTGTGATACAGGAGCTCAGGGATAGTCTGTGATACAGGAGACTGGGATAGTCTGTGATACAGGAGCTCTGGGATAGTGTGTGATACAGGAGCTCATTGACAGTCTGTGATGCAGGAGCTCAGGGATAGTCTGTGATACAGGAGACTGGGATAGTCTGTGATACAGGAGCTCAGGGATAGTCTGTGATTCAGGAGACTGGGATAGTCTGTGTTACAAGACACTGGGATAGTCTGTGATACAGGAGCTCAGGGATAGTCTGTGATACAGGAGCTCAGGGATAGTCTGTGATACAGGAGCTCAGGGATAGTCTGTGATACAGGTACCTGGGACAGTCTGTGATACAGGAGGCTGGGATAGTCTGTGATACAGGAGCTCAGGGATAGTCTGTGATACAGGAGCTCAGGGTTAGTCTGTGATACACAAACTCAGGGATAGTGTGTGATACAGTAGCTTAGGGATAGTCTGTGATACAGGAGACTGGGATAGTCAGTGATACAGGAGCTCAGGGATAGTCTGTGATACAGGAACCTGGGACAGTCTGTGATACAGGAGACTGGGATAGTCTGTGATACAGGAGCTGAGGGATAGTCTGTGATACAGGAGCTCAGGGTTAGTCTGTGATACACAAACTCAGGGATAGTCTGTGATACAGGAGCTTAGGGATAGTCTGTGATACAGGAGACTGGGATAGTCTGTGATACAGGAGCTCAGGGATAGTGTGTGATACAGGAGCTCATTGACAGTCTGTGATGCAGGAGCTCAGGGATAGTCTGTGATACAGGAGGCTGGGATAGTCTGCGATACAGGAATTCAGGGATAGTCTGTGATACAGGAGCCTGGGATGGTCTGTGATACAGGAGCTCAGGGATAGTCTGTGACACAGGAGCTCAGGGATAGTCTGTGATACAGGAGACTGGGATAGTCTGTGATACAGGAGCTCAGGGATAGTCTGTGATACAGGAGCTCAGCGATATTCTGTGATACAGGAGCTCAGGGATAGTCTGTGATACAGGAGCCTGGGATAGTCTGTGATACAAGCGCTCAGGGATAGTCTGTGATAGAGGAGCTCAGGGATAGTCTGTGATACAGGAGCCTGGGATAGTCTGTGACACAGGAGCTCAGGGATAGTCTGTGATACAGGAGACTGGGATAGTCTGTGACACAGGAGACTGGGATAGTCTGTGATACAGGAGACTGGGATAGTCTGTGATACAGTAGCTCAGGGATAGTCTGTGATACAGGAGCACAGGGATAGTCTGTGATACAGGATCCTGGGATAGTCTGTGATACAGGAGCCTGGGATAGTCTGTGATACAGGGTCTCAGGGATAATCTGTGATGCAGGAGCTCTGGGATAGTCGGTGATACAGGAATTCAGGGATAGTCTGTGATACAGGAGCCTGGGATGGTCTGTGATACAGGAGGTCAGGGACCGTCTGTGACACAGGAGCTCAGGGACAGTCTGTGATACAGGAGACTGGGATAGTCTGTGATACAGGAGCTCAGGGATAGTCTGTGATACAGGAGCTCAGGGTTAGTCTGTGATACAGGAACTCAGGGATAGTCTGTGATACAGTAGCTCAGGGATAGTCTGTGATACAGGAGATTGGGATAGTCTGTGATACAGGAGCTCAGGGATAGTCTGTGATACAGGAGACTGGGATAGTCTGTGATACAGGACCTCAGGGATAGTGTGTGATACAGGAGCTCATTGACAGTCTGTGATACATGAGCTCAGGGATAGTCTGTGATACAGGAGCCTGGGATAGTCTGTGATACAGGAGCTCAAGGATAGTCTGTGATACAGGAGCTCAGCGATATTCTGTGATACAGGAGCTCAGGGATAGTCTGTGATACAGCAGCCTGGGATAGTCAGTGATACAGGAGCTCAGGGATAGTCTGTGATACAGGAGCTCAGGGACAGTCTGTGATACAGGTGCTCAGGGTTAGTCTGTGATACAGGAGCTCAGGGATAGTCTGTGATACAGGAGCTCAGGGATCGTCTGTGATGCAGGAGCTCTGGGATAGTCTGTGATGTAGGAGCTCAGGGATAGTCTGTGATACAGGAGCTCAGGTACAGTCTGTGATATAGGAGCCTGGGATAGTCTGTGATACAGGTGCTCAGGGTTAGTCTGTGATACAGGAGCTCAGGGATAGTCTGTGATGCAGGAGCTCAGGGTTAGTCTGTGATACAGGAGCTAAGGGATAGTCTGTGATACAGGAGCTCAGGGATAGCCTGTGATACTGGAACTCGGGGATAGTCTGTGATACAGGAGATCAGGGTTAGTCTGTGAAACAGGATCTCAGGGATATTCTGTGATGCAGAAGCTCTGGGATAGTCGGTGATACAGGTGCTCAGGGATAGTCTGTGATACCGGAGCACAGGGATAGTCTGTGACACAGGAGCTCAAGGATAGTCTGTGATACAGGAGACTGGGATAGTCTGTGATGCAGGAGCTCAGGGATAGTATGTGATACAGGAGACTGGGATAGTCTGTGTTACAAGACACTGGGATAGTCTGTGATACGGGAGCTCAGGGATAGTCTGTGATACAGGGGCTCAGGGTTAGTCTGTGATACAGGAGCTCAGGGTTAGTCTGTGATACAGGAGATCAGGGTTAGTCTGTGATACAGGAGCTCAGGGATAGTCTGTGATACAGGAGCTCAGGGATAGTCAGTGATACAGGAGCTCAGGGTTCGTCTGCGCTACAGGAACTCAGGGATAGTCTGTGATACAGGAGCTCAGGGATAGCCTGTGATACAGGAGACTGGGATAGTCTGTGATACAGGAGCTCAGGGATAGTGTGTGATACAGGAGCTCATTGACAGTCTGTGATACATGAGCTCAGGGATAGTCTATGATACAGGAGCCTGGGATAGTCTGTGATACAGGAGCTCAAGGATAGTCTGTGATACAGGAGCTCAGGGATAGTCTGTGATACAGGAGCCTGGGATAGTCTGTGATACAAGAGCTCAGGGATAGTCTGTGATACAGGAGCTCAGGGATAGTCTGTGATACAGGAGCCTGGGATAGTCTGTGACACAGGAGCTCAGGGATAGTCTGTGATACAGGAGACTGGGATAGTCTGTGATACAGGAGACTGGGATAGTCTGTGATACAGGAGCTCAGGGTTAGTCTGTGATACAGAAGCTCAGGGATAGTCTGCCATACAGGAGCTCAGGGATAGTCTGTGATATAGGAGACTGGGATAGTCTGTGATACAGGTGCTCAGGGATAGTATGTGATACAGGAGCTCAAGGATAGTCTGTGATATAGGAGCTCGGGGATAGTCTGGGATACAGGAGCTCAGGTATAGTCTGTGATTTTGGAGCCTGGGATAGTCTGTGATACAGATGCTCAGGGTTAGTCAGTGATACAGGAGCTCAGGGTTAGTCTGTGATACAGGAGCTAAGGGATAGTCTGTGATACAGGAGCTCAGGGATAGTCTGTGATACAGGAACTCAGGGATAGTCTGTGATCCAGGAGCTCAGGTATAGTCTGTGATACAGGAAACTGGGATAGTCTGTGATACAGGAGCTCAGGGATAGTCTGTGATGCAGGAGCTCAGGGTTAGTCTGTGATACAGTGTCTCAGGGATAATCTGTGATGCAGGAGCTCTGGGATAGTCGGTGATACAGGAATTCAGGGATAGTCTGTGATACAGGAGCCTGGGATGGTCTGTGATACAGGAGCTCAGGGACAGTCTGTGATACAGGAGACTGGGATAGTCTGTGATACAGGAGCTCAGGGATAGTCTGTGATACAGGAGCTCAGGGTTAGTCTGTGATACAGGAACGCATGGATAGTCTGTGATACAGGAGACTGGGATAGTCTGTGATACATGAGCTCAGGGATAGTCTGTGATACAGGAGCCTGGGATAGTCTGTGATACAGGAGCTCAAGGATAGTCTGTGATACAGGAGCTCAGGGATAGTCTGTGATACAGGAGCCTGGGATAGTCTGTGATACAAGACCTCAGGGATAGTCTGTGATACAGGAGCCTGGGATTGTCTGTGACACAGGAGCTCAGGGAGAGTCTGTGATACAGGAGACTGGGATAGTCTGTGATACAGGAGACTGGGATAGTCTGTGATACAGGCGCTCAGGGATAGTCTGTGATGCAGGAGCTCTGGGATAGTCTGTGATGCAGGAGCTCATGTATAGTCTGTGATACAGGAAACTGGGATAGTCTGTGATACAAGAGACTGGGATAGTCTGTGATACAGGAACTCAGGGATATTCTGTGATGAAGGAGCTCTGGGATAGTCGGTGATACAGGTGCTCAGGGATAGTTTGTGATACCGGAGCTCAGGGATAGTCTGTGATACAGGAGCTCAGGGTTAGTCTGTGATACAGGAGCTCAGGGATAGTCTGTGATACAGGAGCTCAGGGTTAGTCTGTGATACAGGAGCTCAGGTTTAATCTTTGATACTGGAGATCAGGGTTAGTCTGTGATACAGGAGCTCAGGGATAGTCTGTGATACAGGAGCTCAGGGATAGTCTGTGATACAGGAGCTCAGGGATCGTCTGTGATACAGGAACCTGGGACAGACTGTGATACAGGAGACTGGGATAGTCTGTGATACAGGAGCTCAGGGATAGTCTGTGATACAGGAGCTCAGGGTTAGTCTGTGATACACAAACTCAGGGATAGTCTGTGATACAGGAGCTTAGGGTTAGTCTGTGATACAGGAGACTGGGATAGTCTGTGATACAGGAGCTCAGGGATAGTCTGTGATACAGCAGCACAGGGATAGTCTGTGATACAGGATCCTGGGATAGTCTGTGATACAGGAGCCTGGGATAGTCTGAGATACAGGGTCTCAGGGATAATCTGTGATGCAGGAGCTCTGGGATAGTCGGTGATACAGGAATTCAGGGATAGTCTGTGATACAGGAGCCTGGGATGGTCTGTGATACAGGAGCTCAGGGATAGTCTGTGACACAGGAGCTCAGGGACAGTCTGTGATACAGGAGACTGGGATAGTCTGTGATACAGGAGCTCAGGGATAGTCTGTGATACAGGAGCTCAGGGTTAGTCTGTGATACAGGAACTCAGGGATAGTCTGTGATACAGGAGCTCAGGGATAGTCTGTGATACAGGAGACTGGGATAGTCTGTGATCAAGGAGCTCAGTGATAGTCTGTGATACAGGAGCCTGGGATAGTCTGTGATACAGGAGCTCAGCGATATTCTGTGATACAGGAGCTCAGGGATAGTCTGTGATACAGCAGCCTGGGATAGTCAGTGATACAGGAGCTCAGGGATAGTCTGTGATACAGGAGACTGGGATAGTCTGTGACACAGGAGACTGTGATAGTCTGTGATACAGGAGCTCAGGGATAGTCTGTGATACAGGAGCTCAGGGATAGTCTGTGATACAGGAGCACAGGGATAGTCTGTGATACAGGAGCCTGGGATAGTCTGTGATACAGGAGCCTGGGATAGTCTGTGATACAGGAGCTCAGGGATAGTCTGTGATACAGGTGCTCAGGGATAGTCTGTGATGCAGGAGCTCTGGGATAGTCTGTGATGCAGGAGCTCTGGGATAGTCTGTGATGCAGGAGCTCAGGGATAGTCTGTGATACAGAGCTCAGGTATAGTCTGTGATATAGGAGCCTGGGATAGTCTGTGATACAGGTGCTCAGGGTTAGTCTGTGATACAGGAGCTCAGGGATAGTCTGTGATGCAGGAGCTCAGGTTTAGTCTGTGATGCAGGAGCTAAGGGATAGTCTGTGATACAGGAGCTCAGGGATAGTCTGTGATACAGGAACTCAGGGATAGTCTGTGATCCAGGAGCTCAGGTATAGTCTGTGATACAGGAAACTGGGATAGTCTGTGATACAGGAGACTGGGATAGTCTGTGATACAGGAGACTGGGATAGTCTGTGATACAGGAGACTGGGATAGTCTGTGATACAGGAGCTCAGGGTTAGTCTGTGATACAGAAGCTCAGGGATAGTCTGCCATACAGGAGCTCAGGGATAGTCTGTGATATAGGAGACTGGGATAGTCTGTGATACAGGTGCTCAGGGATAGTATGTGATACAGGAGCTCAAGGATAGTCTGTGATATAGGAGCTCGGGGATAGTCTGGGATACAGGAGCTCAGGTATAGTCTGTGATTTTGGAGCCTGGGATAGTCTGTGATACAGATGCTCAGGGTTAGTCAGTGATACAGGAGCTCAGGGTTAGTCTGTGATACAGGAGCTAAGGGATAGTCTGTGATACAGGAGCTCAGGGATAGTCTGTGATACAGGAACTCAGGGATAGTCTGTGATCCAGGAGCTCAGGTATAGTCTGTGATACAGGAAACTGGGATAGTCTGTGATACAGGAGCTCAGGGATAGTCTGTGATGCAGGAGCTCAGGGTTAGTCTGTGATACAGTGTCTCAGGGATAATCTGTGATGCAGGAGCTCTGGGATAGTCGGTGATACAGGAATTCAGGGATAGTCTGTGATACAGGAGCCTGGGATGGTCTGTGATACAAGAGCTCAGGGACAGTCTGTGATACAGGAGACTGGGATAGTCTGTGATACAGGAGCTCAGGGATAGTCTGTGATACAGGAGCTCAGGGTTAGTCTGTGATACAGGAACTCATGGATAGTCTGTGATACAGGAGACTGGGATAGTCTGTGATACATGAGCTCAGGGATAGTCTGTGATACAGGAGCCTGGGATAGTCTGTGATACAGGAGCTCAAGGATAGTCTGTGATACAGGAGCTCAGGGATAGTCTGTGATACAGGAGCCTGGGATAGTCTGTGATACAAGAGCTCAGGGATAGTCTGTGATACAGGAGCCTGGGATTGTCTGTGACACAGGAGCTCAGGGAGAGTCTGTGATACAGGAGACTGGGATAGTCTGTGATACAGGAGACTGGGATAGTCTGTGATACAGGCGCTCAGGGATAGTCTGTGATGCAGGAGCTCTGGGATAGTCTGTGATGCAGGAGCTCAGGTATAGTCTGTGATACAGGAAACTGGGATAGTCTGTGATACAAGAGACTGGGATAGTCTGTGATACAGGAACTCAGGGATATTCTGTGATGAAGGAGCTCTGGGATAGTCGGTGATACAGGTGCTCAGGGATAGTTTGTGATACAGGAGCTCAGGGTTAGTCTGTGATACAGGAGCTCAGGGATAGTCTGTGATACAGGAGCTCAGGGTTAGTCTGTGATACAGGAGCTCAGGTTTAATCTGTGATACTGGAGATCAGGGTTAGTCTGTGATACAGGAGCTCAGGGATAGTCTGTGATACAGGAGCTCAGGGATAGTCTGTGATACAGGAGCTCAGGGATCGTCTGTGATACAGGAACCTGGGACAGACTGTGATACAGGAGACTGGGATAGTCTGTGATACAGGAGCTCAGGGATAGTCTGTGATACAGGAGCTCAGGGTTAGTCTGTGATACACAAACTCAGGGATAGTCTGTGATACAGGAGCTTAGGGTTAGTCTGTGATACAGGAGACTGGGATAGTCTGTGATACAGGAGCTCAGGGATAGTCTGTGATACAGGAGCACAGGGATAGTCTGTGATACAGGATCCTGGGATAGTCTGTGATACAGGAGCCTGGGATAGTCTGAGATACAGGGTCTCAGGGATAATCTGTGATGCAGGAGCTCTGGGATAGTCGGTGATACAGGAATTCAGGGATAGTCTGTGATACAGGAGCCTGGGATGGTCTGTGATACAGGAGCTCAGGGATAGTCTGTGACACAGGAGCTCAGGGACAGTCTGTGATACAGGAGACTGGGATAGTCTGTGATACAGGAGCTCAGGGATAGTCTGTGATACAGGAGCTCAGGGTTAGTCTGTGATACAGGAACTCAGGGATAGTCTGTGATACAGGAGCTCAGGGATAGTCTGTGATACAGGAGACTGGGATAGTCTGTGATCAAGGAGCTCAGTGATAGTCTGTGATACAGGAGCCTGGGATAGTCTGTGATACAGGAGCTCAGCGATATTCTGTGATACAGGAGCTCAGGGATAGTCTGTGATACAGCAGCCTGGGATAGTCAGTGATACAGGAGCTCAGGGATAGTCTGTGATACAGGAGACTGGGATAGTCTGTGACACAGGAGACTGTGATAGTCTGTGATACAGGAGCTCAGGGATAGTCTGTGATACAGGAGCTCAGGGATAGTCTGTGATACAGGAGCACAGGGATAGTCTGTGATACAGGAGCCTGGGATAGTCTGTGATACAGGAGCCTGGGATAGTCTGTGATACAGGAGCTCAGGGATAGTCTGTGATACAGGTGCTCAGGGATAGTCTGTGATGCAGGAGCTCTGGGATAGTCTGTGATGCAGGAGCTCTGGGATAGTCTGTGATGCAGGAGCTCAGGGATAGTCTGTGATACAGAGCTCAATATAGTCTGTGATATAGGAGCCTGGGATAGTCTGTGATACAGGTGCTCAGGGTTAGTCTGTGATACAGGAGCTCAGGGATAGTCTGTGATGCAGGAGCTCAGGTTTAGTCTGTGATGCAGGAGCTAAGGGATAGTCTGTGATACAGGAGCTCAGGGATAGTCTGTGATACAGGAACTCAGGGATAGTCTGTGATCCAGGAGCTCAGGTATAGTCTGTGATACAGGAAACTGGGATAGTCTGTGATACAGGAGACTGGGATAGTCTGTGATACAGGAGACTGGGATAGTCTGTGATACAGGAGACTGGGATAGTCTGTGATACAGGAGCTCAGGGTTAGTCTGTGATACAGAAGCTCAGGGATAGTCTGTCATACAGGAGCTCAGGGATAGTCTGTGATATAGGAGACTGGGATAGTCTGTGATACAGGTGCTCAGGGATAGTATGTGATATAGGAGCTCGGGGATAGTCTGGGATACAGGAGATCAGGTAAAATCTGTGATATAGGAGCCTGGGATAGTCTGTGATACAGATGCTCAGGGTTAGTCAGTGATACAGGAGCTCAGGGTTAGTCTGTGATACAGGAGCTAAGGGATAGTCTGTGATACAGGAGCTCAGGGATAGTCTGTGATACAGGAACTCAGGGATGGTCTGTGATCCAGGAGCTCAGGTATAGTCTGTGATACAGGAAACTGTGATAGTCTGTGATACAGGAGCTCAGGTTTAGTCTGTGATACAGGAGCTCAGGGATATTCTGTGATGCAGGAGCTCAGGTTTAGTCTGTGATACAGGAGCTCAGGGACAGTCTGCGATACAGGAACCTGGGACAGTCTGTGATACAGGAGACTGGGATAGTCTGCGATACAGGAATTCAGGGATAGTCTGTGATGCAGGAGCTCAGCGATATTCTGTGATACAGGTGCTCAGGGATAGTCTGTGACAGAGGAGCCTGGGATAGTCTGTGATACAAGCGCTCAGGGATAGTCTGTGATAGAGGAGCTCAGGGATAGTCTGTGATACAGGAGACTGGGATAGTCTGTGACACAGGAGACTGGGATAGTCTGTGATACAGGAACTCAGGGATATTCTGTGATACAGGAGCTCAGGGATAGTCTGTGATACAGGAGACTGGGAGAGTCTGTGATACAGGAGCTCAGGGATAGTGTGTGATACAGGAGCTCATTGACAGTCTGTGATGCAGGAGCTCAGGGATAGTCTGTGATACAGGAGACTGGGATAGTCTGTGATACAGGAGCTCAGGGATAGTGTGTGATACAGGAGCTCATTGACAGTCTGTGATGTAGGAGCTCAGGGATAGTCTGTGATACAGGAGACTGGGATAATCTGTGATACAGAAATTCAGGGATAGTCTGTGATACAGGAGCTCAGGGACAGGCTGTGATACAGGAGCTCAGGGATAGTGTGTGATACAGGAGCTCAGGGATAGTCTGTGATACAGGAGACTGGGATAGTCTGTGACACAGGAGACTGGGATAGTCTGAGATACAGGAGACTGGGTTAATCTGTGATACAGGAGCTCAGGGATAGTCTGTGATACAGGAGCTCAGGGATAGTCTGTGATACAGGAACTCAGGGATATTCTGTGATACAGGAGCTCAGGGATAGTCTGTGATACAGGAGACTGGGATAGTCTCTGATACAGGAGCTCTGGGATAGTGTGTGATACAGGAGCTCATTGACAGTCTGTGATGCAGGAGCTCAGGGATAGTCTGTGATACAGGAGACTGGGATAGTCTGTGATACAGGAGCTCAGGGATAGTCTGTGATACAGGAGCCTGGGATAGTCTGTGATACAAGAGCTCAGGGATAGTCTGTGATACAGGAGCCTGGGATAGTCTGTGACACAGGAGCTCAGGGATAGTCTGTGATACAGGAGCTCAGGGATAGTCTGTGATGCAGGAGCTCTGGGATAGTCTGTGATGCAGGAGCTCAGGGTTAGTCTGTGATACAGGAGCTCAGGGATAGTCTGTGATATAGGAGACTGGGATAGTCTGTGATACAGGAGCTCAGGGATAGTCTGTGACACAGGAGCTCAGGGACAGTCTGTGATACAGGAGACTGGGATAGTCTGTGATACAGGAGCTCAGGGATAGTCTGTGATACAGGAGCTCAGGGTTCGTCTGTGATACAGGAACTCAGGGATAGTCTGTGATACAGGAGCTCAGGGATAGTCTGTGATACAGGAGACTGGGATAGTCTGTGATAGAGGAGCTCAGGGATAGTGTGTGATACAGGAGCTCATTGACAGTCTGTGATACATGAGCTCAGGTATAGTCTGTGATACAGGAGCCTGGGATAGTCTGTGATACAGGAACTCAGGGATAGTCTGTGATACAGGAGCTCAGGGATAGTCTGTGATACAGGAGACTGGGATAGTCTGTGATACAGGAGCTGAGGGATAGTGTGTGATACAGGAGCTCATTGACAGTCTGTGATACATGAGCTCAGGGATAGTCTGTGATACAGGAGCCTGGGATAGTCTGTGATACAGGAGCTCAAGGATCGTCTGTGATACAGGAGCTCAGGGATAGTCTGTGATACAGGAGCCTGGGATAGTCTGTGATACAAGAGCTCAGGGATAGTCTGTGATAGAGGAGCTCAGGGATAGTCTGTGATACAGGAGCCTCGGATAGTGTGTGACACAGGAGCTCAGGGATAGTCTGTGATACAGGAGACTGGGATAGTCTGTGATACAGGAGACTGGGATAGTCTGTGATACAGGAGCTCAGGGTTAGTCTGTGATACAGAAGCTCAGGGATAGTCTGTCATACAGGAGCTCAGGGATAGTCTGTGATATAGGAGACTGGGATAGTCTGTGACACAGGTGCTCAGGGATAGTATGTGATACAGGAGCTCAAGGATAGTCTGTGATATAGGAGCCTGTGATAGTCTGTGATACAGGAGCTCGGGGATAGTCTGGGATACAGGAGCTCAGGTATAGTCTGTGATATAGGAGACTGGGATAGTCTGTGATACAGGAGCTCAGGGATAGTCTGTGACACAGGAGCTCAGGGACAGTCTGTGATACAGGAGACTGGGATAGTCTGTGATACAGGAGCTCAGGGATAGTCTGTGATACAGGAGCTCAGGGTTAGTCTGTGATACAGGAACTCATGGATAGTCTGTGATACAGGAGACTGGGATAGTCTGTGATACAGGAGCTCAGGGATAGTGTGTGATACAGGAGCTCATTGACAGTCTGTGATACATGAGCTCAGGGATAGTCTGTGATACAGTAGCCTGGGATAGTCTGTGATACAGGAGCTCAAGGATAGTCTGTGATACAGGAGCTCAGGGATAGTCTGTGATACAGGAGCCTGGGATAGTCTGTGATACAAGAGCTCAGGGATAGTCTGTGATACAGGAGCCTGGGATAGTCTGTGACACAGGAGCTCAGGGATAGTCTGTGATACAGGAGACTGGGATAGTCTGTGATACAGGAGACTGGGATAGTCTGTGATGCAGGAGCTCTGGGATAGTCTGTGATGCAGGAGCTCATGTATAGTCTGTGATACAGGAAACTGGGATAGTCTGTGATACAAGAGACTGGGATAGTCTGTGATACAGGAACTCAGGGATATTCTGTGATGCAGGAGCTCTGGGATAGTCGGTGATACAGGTGCTCAGGGATAGTCTGTGATACCGGAGCTCAGGGATAGTCTGTGATACAGGAGCTCAGGGTTAGTCTGTGATACAGGAGCTCAGAGTTAGTCTGTGATACAGGAGCTCAGGTTTAGTCTGTGATACAGGAGATCAGGGTTAGTCTGTGATACAGGAGCTCAGGGATAGTCTGTGATACAGGAGCTCAGGGATAGTCTGTGATACAGGAGCTCAGGGATAGTCTGTGATACAGGAACCTTGGACAGTCTGTGATACAGGAGACTGGGATAGTCTGTGATACAGGAGCTCAGGGATAGTCTGTGATACAGGAGCTCAGGGTTAGTCTGTGATACACAAACTCAGGGATAGTCTGTGATACAGGAGCTTAGGGATAGTCTGTGATACAGGAGACTGGGATAGTCGGTGATACAGGAGCTCAGGGATAGTGTGTGATACAGGAGCTCATTGACAGTCTGTGATGCAGGAGCTCAGGGATAGTCTGTGATACAGGAGGCTGGGATAGTCTGCGATACAGGAATTCAGGGATAGTCTGCGATCCAGGAGCCTGGGCTGGTCTGTGATACAGGAGCTCAGGGATAGTCTGTGACACAGGAGCTCAGGGATAGTCTGTGATACAGGAGACTGGGATAGTCTGTGATACAGGAGCTCAGGGATAGTCTGTGACACAGGAGCTCAGCGATATTCTGTGATACAGGAGTTCAGGGATAGTCTGTGATACAGGAGCCTGGGATAGTCTGTGATACAAGCGCTCAGGGATAGTCTGTGATAGAGGAGCTCAGGGATAGTCTGTGATACAGGAGCCTGGGATAGTCTGTGACACAGGAGCTCAGGGATAGTCTGTGACACAGGAGACTGGGATAGTCTGTGACACAGGAGACTGGGATAGTCTGTGATACAGGAGCTCAGGGATAGTCTGTGATACAGGAGCACAGGGATAGTCTGTGATACAGGATCCTGGGATAGTCTGTGATACAGGAGCCTGGGATAGTCTGTGATACAGGGTCTCAGGGATAATCTGTGATGCAGGAGCTCTGGGATAGTCGGTGATACAGGAATTCAGGGATAGTCTGTGATACAGGAGCCTGGGATGGTCTGTGATACAGGAGCTCAGGGATAGTCTGTGACACAGGAGCTCAGGGACAGTCTGTGATACAGGAGCTCAGGGATAGTCTGTGATACAGGAGCTCAGGGTTAGTCTGTGATACAGGAACTCAGGGATAGTCTGTGATACAGGAGCTCAGGGATAGTCTGTGATACAGGAGACTGGGATAGTCTGTGATACAGGAGCTCAGTGATAGTCTGTGATACAGGAGACTGGGATAGTCTGTGATACAGGACCTCAGGGATAGTGTGTGATACAGGAGCTCATTGACAGTCTGTGATACATGAGCTCAGGGATAGTCTGTGATACAGGAGCCTGGGATAATCTGTGATACAGGAGCTCAGCGATATTCTGTGATACAGGAGCTCAGGGATAGTCTGTGATACAGCAGCCTGGGGTAGTCAGTGATGCAGGAGCTCAGGGATTGTCTGTGATACAGGAGACTGGGATAGTCTGTGACACAGGAGACTGTGATAGTCTGTGATACAGGAGCTCAGGGATAGTCTGTGATACAGGAGCTCAGGGATAGTCTGTGATGCAGCAGCTCAGGGATAGTCTGTGATACAGGAGCTCAGGTATAGTCTGTGATATAGGAGCCTGGGATAGTCTGTGATACAGGTGCTCAGGGTTAGTCTGTGATACAGGAGCTCAGGGATAGTCTGTGATGCAGGAGCTCAGGGTTAGTCTGTGATACAGGAGCTAAGGGATAGTCTGTGATACAGGAGCTCAGGGATAGTCTGTGATACAGGAACTCAGGAATAGTCTGTGATCCAGGAGCTCAGGTATAGTCTGTGATACAGGAAACTGGGATAGTCTGTGATACAAGAGACTGGGATAGTCTGTGATACAGGAGCTCAGGGTTAGTCTGTGATACAGGATCTCAGGGATATTCTGTGATGCAGGAGCTCTGGGATAGTCGGTGATACAGGTGCTCAGGGATAGCCTGTGATACCGGAGCTCAGGGATAGTCTGTGATACCGGAGCTCAGGGATAGTCTGTGACACAGGAGATCAGGGATAGTATGTGATACAGGAGACTGGGATAGTCTGTGTTACAAGACACTGGGATAGTCTGTGATAAAGGAGCTCAGGGATTGTCTGTGATACAGGAGCTCAGAGTTAGTCTGTGATACAGGAGCTCAGGGTTAGTCTGTGATACAGGAGCTCAGGGATAGTCTGTGATACAGGAGCTCAGGGATAGTCTGTGATATTGGAACCTGGGATAGTCTCTGATACAGGAGACTGGGATAGTCTGTGATATAGGAGCTCAGGGTTAGTCTGTGATACAGGATCTCAGGGATAGTCTGTGATACAGGAGCTCAGGGATAGTCTGTGACACAGGAGCTCAGGGATAGTCTGTGATACAGGAGACTGGGATAGTCTGTGATACAGGAGCTCAGGGATAGCGTGTGATACAGGAGCTCAGGGATAGTCTGTGATACAGGAGCTCAGGGATAGTCTGTGATACAGGAGCCTGGGATAGACTGTGATACAGGAGCTCTGGGATAGTCTGTGACACAGGAGCTCAGGGACAGCCTGTGATACAGGAGACTGGGATAGTCTGTGATACAGGAGCTCAGGGATAGTCTGTGATACAGGAGCTCAGGGTTAGTCTGTGATACACGAACTCAGGGATAGTCTGTGAAACAGGAGCTCAGGGATAGTCTGTGATGCAGGAGACTGGGATAGTCTGTGATACAGGAGCTCAGGGATAGTCTGTGATACAGGAGCTCAGGGATAGTCTGTGATAGAGGAGCTCAGGGATAGTCTGTGATACAGGAGCATGGGATAGTCTGTGACACAGGAGCTCAGGGATAGTCTGTGATACAGGAGACTGGGATAGTCTGTGATACAGGAGACTGGGATAGTCTGTGACAGAGGAGCTCAGGGATAGTCTGTGATACAGGAGACTGGGATAATCTGTGATACAGAAATTCAGGGATAGTCTGTGATACAGGAGCTCAGGGACAGGCTGTGATACAGGAGCTCAGGGATAGTGTGTGATACAGGAGCTCAGGGATAGTCTGTGATACAGGAGACTGGGATAGTCTGTGACACAGGAGACTGGGATAGTCTGAGATACAGGAGACTGGGTTAATCTGTGATACAGGAGCTCAGGGATAGTCTGTGATACAGGAGCTCAGGGATAGTCTGTGATACAGGAACTCAGGGATATTCTGTGATACAGGAGCTCAGGGATAGTCTGTGATACAGGAGACTGGGATAGTCTCTGATACAGGAGCTCTGGGATAGTGTGTGATACAGGAGCTCATTGACAGTCTGTGATGCAGGAGCTCAGGGATAGTCTGTGATACAGGAGACTGGGATAGTCTGTGATACAGGAGCTCAGGGATAGTCTGTGATACAGGAGCCTGGGATAGTCTGTGATACAAGAGCTCAGGGATAGTCTGTGATACAGGAGCCTGGGATAGTCTGTGACACAGGAGCTCAGGGATAGTCTGTGATACAGGAGCTCAGGGATAGTCTGTGATACAGGGTCTCAGGGATAATCTGTGATGCAGGAGCTCTGGGATAGTCGGTGATACAGGAATTCAGGGATAGTCTGTGATACAGGAGCCTGGGATGGTCTGTGATACAGGAGCTCAGGGATAGTCTGTGACACAGGAGCTCAGGGACAGTCTGTGATACAGGAGACTGGGATAGTCTGTGATACAGGAGCTCAGGGATAGTCTGTGATACAGGAGCTCAGGGTTAGTCTGTGATACAGGAACTCAGGGATAGTCTGTGATACAGGAGCTCAGGGATAGTCTGTGATACAGGAGACTGGGATAGTCTGTGATACAGGAGCTCAGTGATAGTCTGTGATACAGGAGACTGGGATAGTCTGTGATACAGGACCTCAGGGATAGTGTGTGATACAGGAGCTCATTGACAGTCTGTGATACATGAGCTCAGGGATAGTCTGTGATACAGGAGCCTGGGATAATCTGTGATACAGGAGCTCAGCGATATTCTGTGATACAGGAGCTCAGGGATAGTCTGTGATACAGCAGCCTGGGGTAGTCAGTGATGCAGGAGCTCAGGGATTGTCTGTGATACAGGAGACTGGGATAGTCTGTGACACAGGAGACTGTGATAGTCTGTGATACAGGAGCTCAGGGATAGTCTGTGATACAGGAGCTCAGGGATAGTCTGTGATGCAGCAGCTCAGGGATAGTCTGTGATACAGGAGCTCAGGTATAGTCTGTGATATAGGAGCCTGGGATAGTCTGTGATACAGGTGCTCAGGGTTAGTCTGTGATACAGGAGCTCAGGGATAGTCTGTGATGCAGGAGCTCAGGGTTAGTCTGTGATACAGGAGCTAAGGGATAGTCTGTGATACAGGAGCTCAGGGATAGTCTGTGATACAGGAACTCAGGAATAGTCTGTGATCCAGGAGCTCAGGTATAGTCTGTGATACAGGAAACTGGGATGGTCTGTGATACAAGAGACTGGGATAGTCTGTGATACAGGAGCTCAGGGTTAGTCTGTGATACAGGATCTCAGGGATATTCTGTGATGCAGGAGCTCTGGGATAGTCGGTGATACAGGTGCTCAGGGATAGCCTGTGATACCGGAGCTCAGGGATAGTCTGTGACACCGGAGCTCAGGGATAGTCTGTGACACAGGAGATCAGGGATAGTATGTGATACAGGAGACTGGGATAGTCTGTGTTACAAGACACTGGGATAGTCTGTGATAAAGGAGCTCAGGGATTGTCTGTGATACAGGAGCTCAGAGTTAGTCTGTGATACAGGAGCTCAGGGTTAGTCTGTGATACAGGAGCTCAGGGATAGTCTGTGATACAGGAGCTCAGGGATAGTCTGTGATATTGGAACCTGGGATAGTCTCTGATACAGGAGACTGGGATAGTCTGTGATATAGGAGCTCAGGGTTAGTCTGTGATACAGGATCTCAGGGATAGTCTGTGATACAGGAGCTCAGGGATAGTCTGTGACACAGGAGCTCAGGGATAGTCTGTGATACAGGAGACTGGGATAGTCTGTGATACAGGAGCTCAGGGATAGCGTGTGATACAGGAGCTCAGGGATAGTCTGTGATACAGGAGCTCAGGGATAGTCTGTGATACAGGAGCCTGGGATAGACTGTGATACAGGAGCTCTGGGATAGTCTGTGACACAGGAGCTCAGGGACAGCCTGTGATACAGGAGACTGGGATAGTCTGTGATACAGGAGCTCAGGGATAGTCTGTGATACAGGAGCTCAGGGTTAGTCTGTGATACACGAACTCAGGGATAGTCTGTGAAACAGGAGCTCAGGGATAGTCTGTGATGCAGGAGACTGGGATAGTCTGTGATACAGGAGCTCAGGGATAGTCTGTGATACAGGAGCTCAGGGATAGTCTGTGATAGAGGAGCTCAGGGATAGTCTGTGATACAGGAGCATGGGATAGTCTGTGACACAGGAGCTCAGGGATAGTCTGTGATACAGGAGACTGGGATAGTCTGTGATACAGGAGACTGGGATAGTCTGTGACAGAGGAGCTCAGGGATAGTCTGTGATAGAGGAGCTCAGGGATAGTCTGTGATACAGGAGACTGGGATAATCTGTGATACAGAAATTCAGGGATAGTCTGTGATACAGGAGCTCAGGGACAGGCTGTGATACAGGAGCTCAGGGATAGTGTGTGATACAGGAGCTCAGGGATAGTCTGTGATACAGGAGACTGGGATAGTCTGTGACACAGGAGACTGGGATAGTCTGAGATACAGGAGACTGGGTTAATCTGTGATACAGGAGCTCAGGGATAGTCTGTGATACAGGAGCTCAGGGATAGTCTGTGATACAGGAACTCAGGGATATTCTGTGATACAGGAGCTCAGGGATAGTCTGTGATACAGGAGACTGGGATAGTCTCTGATACAGGAGCTCTGGGATAGTGTGTGATACAGGAGCTCATTGACAGTCTGTGATGCAGGAGCTCAGGGATAGTCTGTGATACAGGAGACTGGGATAGTCTGTGATACAGGAGCTCAGGGATAGTCTGTGATACAGGAGCCTGGGATAGTCTGTGATACAAGAGCTCAGGGATAGTCTGTGATACAGGAGCCTGGGATAGTCTGTGACACAGGAGCTCAGGGATGGTCTGTGATACAGGAGCTCAGGGATAGTCTGTGATGCAGGAGCTCTGGGATAGTCTGTGATGCAGGAGCTCAGGGTTAGTCTGTGATACAGGAGCTCAGGGATAGTCTGTGATATAGGAGACTGGGATAGTCTGTGATACAGGAGCTCAGGGATAGTCTGTGACACAGGAGCTCAGGGACAGTCTGTGATACAGGAGACTGGGATAGTCTGTGATACAGGAGCTCAGGGATAGTCTGTGATACAGGAGCTCAGGGTTCGTCTGTGATACAGGAACTCAGGGATAGTCTGTGATACAGGAGCTCAGGGATAGTCTGTGATACAGGAGACTGGGATAGTCTGTGATACAGGAGCTCAGGGATAGTGTGTGATACAGGAGCTCCTTGACAGTCTGTGATACATGAGCTCAGGTATAGTCTGTGATACAGGAGCCTGGGATAGTCTGTGATACAGGAACTCAGGGATAGTCTGTGATACAGGAGCTCAGGGATAGTCTGTGATACAGGAGACTGGGATAGTCTGTGATACAGGAGCTCAGGGATAGTGTGTGATACAGGAGCTCATTGACAGTCTGTGATACATGAGCTCAGGGATAGTCTGTGATACAGGAGCCTGGGATAGTCTGTGATACAGGAGCTCAAGGATCGTCTGTGATACAGGAGCTCAGGGATAGTCTGTGATACAGGAGCCTGGGATAGTCTGTGATACAAGAGCTCAGGGATAGTCTGTGATAGAGGAGCTCAGGGATAGTCTGTGATACAGGAGCCTCGGATAGTGTGTGACACAGGAGCTCAGGGATAGTCTGTGATACAGGAGACTGGGATAGTCTGTGATACAGGAGACTGGGATAGTCTGTGATACAGGAGCTCCGGGTTAGTCTGTGATACAGAAGCTCAGGGATAGTCTGTCATACAGGAGCTCAGGGATAGTCTGTGATATAGGAGACTGGGATAGTCTGTGACACAGGTGCTCAGGGATAGTATGTGATACAGGAGCTCAAGGATAGTCTGTGATATAGGAGCCTGTGATAGTCTGTGATACAGGAGCTCGGGGATAGTCTGGGATACAGGAGCTCAGGTATAGTCTGTGATATAGGAGACTGGGATAGTCTGTGATACAGGAGCTCAGGGATAGTCTGTGACACAGGAGCTCAGGGACAGTCTGTGATACAGGAGACTGGGATAGTCTGTGATACAGGAGCTCAGGGATAGTCTGTGATACAGGAGCTCAGGGTTAGTCTGTGATACAGGAACTCATGGATAGTCTGTGATACAGGAGACTGGGATAGTCTGTGATACAGGAGCTCAGGGATAGTGTGTGATACAGGAGCTCATTGACAGTCTGTGATACAGGAGCTCAAGGATAGTCTGTGATACAGGAGCTCAGGGATAGTCTGTGATACAGGAGCCTGGGATAGTCTGTGATACAAGAGCTCAGGGATAGTCTGTGATACAGGAGCCTGGGATAGTCTGTGACACAGGAGCTCAGGGATAGTCTGTGATACAGGAGACTGGGATAGTCTGTGATACAGGAGACTGGGATAGTCTGTGATGCAGGAGCTCTGGGATAGTCTGTGATGCAGGAGCTCATGTATAGTCTGTGATACAGGAAACTGGGATAGTCTGTGATACAAGAGACTGGGATAGTCTGTGATACAGGAACTCAGGGATATTCTGTGATGCAGGAGCTCTGGGATAGTCGGTGATACAGGTGCTCAGGGATAGTCTGTGATACCGGAGCTCAGGGATAGTCTGTGATACAGGAGCTCAGGGTTAGTCTGTGATACAGGAGCTCAGAGTTAGTCTGTGATACAGGAGCTCAGGTTTAGTCTGTGATACAGGAGATCAGGGTTAGTCTGTGATACAGGAGCTCAGGGATAGTCTGTGATACACAAACTCAGGGATAGTCTGTGATACAGGAGCTTAGGGATAGTCTGTGATACAGGAGACTGGGATAGTCGGTGATACAGGAGCTCAGGGATAGTGTGTGATACAGGAGCTCATTGACAGTCTGTGATGCAGGAGCTCAGGGATAGTCTGTGATACAGGAGGCTGGGATAGTCTGCGATACAGGAATTCAGGGATAGTCTGCGATCCAGGAGCCTGGGCTGGTCTGTGATACAGGAGCTCAGGGATAGTCTGTGACACAGGAGCTCAGGGATAGTCTGTGATACAGGAGACTGGGATAGTCTGTGACACAGGAGACTGTGATAGTCTGTGATACAGGAGCTCAGGGATAGTCTGTGATACAGGAGCTCAGGGATAGTCTGTGATGCAGCAGCTCAGGGATAGTCTGTGATACAGGAGCTCAGGTATAGTCTGTGATATAGGAGCCTGGGATAGTCTGTGATACAGGTGCTCAGGGTTAGTCTGTGATACAGGAGCTCAGGGATAGTCTGTGATGCAGGAGCTCAGGGTTAGTCTGTGATACAGGAGCTAAGGGATAGTCTGTGATACAGGAGCTCAGGGATAGTCTGTGATACAGGAACTCAGGAATAGTCTGTGATCCAGGAGCTCAGGTATAGTCTGTGATACAGGAAACTGGGATGGTCTGTGATACAAGAGACTGGGATAGTCTGTGATACAGGAGCTCAGGGTTAGTCTGTGATACAGGATCTCAGGGATATTCTGTGATGCAGGAGCTCTGGGATAGTCGGTGATACAGGTGCTCAGGGATAGCCTGTGATACCGGAGCTCAGGGATAGTCTGTGACACCGGAGCTCAGGGATAGTCTGTGACACAGGAGATCAGGGATAGTATGTGATACAGGAGACTGGGATAGTCTGTGTTACAAGACACTGGGATAGTCTGTGATAAAGGAGCTCAGGGATTGTCTGTGATACAGGAGCTCAGAGTTAGTCTGTGATACAGGAGCTCAGGGTTAGTCTGTGATACAGGAGCTCAGGGATAGTCTGTGATACAGGAGCTCAGGGATAGTCTGTGATATTGGAACCTGGGATAGTCTCTGATACAGGAGACTGGGATAGTCTGTGATATAGGAGCTCAGGGTTAGTCTGTGATACAGGATCTCAGGGATAGTCTGTGATACAGGAGCTCAGGGATAGTCTGTGACACAGGAGCTCAGGGATAGTCTGTGATACAGGAGACTGGGATAGTCTGTGATACAGGAGCTCAGGGATAGCGTGTGATACAGGAGCTCAGGGATAGTCTGTGATACAGGAGCTCAGGGATAGTCTGTGATACAGGAGCCTGGGATAGACTGTGATACAGGAGCTCTGGGATAGTCTGTGACACAGGAGCTCAGGGACAGCCTGTGATACAGGAGACTGGGATAGTCTGTGATACAGGAGCTCAGGGATAGTCTGTGATACAGGAGCTCAGGGTTAGTCTGTGATACACGAACTCAGGGATAGTCTGTGAAACAGGAGCTCAGGGATAGTCTGTGATGCAGGAGACTGGGATAGTCTGTGATACAGGAGCTCAGGGATAGTCTGTGATACAGGAGCTCAGGGATAGTCTGTGATAGAGGAGCTCAGGGATAGTCTGTGATACAGGAGCATGGGATAGTCTGTGACACAGGAGCTCAGGGATAGTCTGTGATACAGGAGACTGGGATAGTCTGTGATACAGGAGACTGGGATAGTCTGTGACAGAGGAGCTCAGGGATAGTCTGTGATAGAGGAGCTCAGGGATAGTCTGTGATACAGGAGACTGGGATAATCTGTGATACAGAAATTCAGGGATAGTCTGTGATACAGGAGCTCAGGGACAGGCTGTGATACAGGAGCTCAGGGATAGTGTGTGATACAGGAGCTCAGGGATAGTCTGTGATACAGGAGACTGGGATAGTCTGTGACACAGGAGACTGGGATAGTCTGAGATACAGGAGACTGGGTTAATCTGTGATACAGGAGCTCAGGGATAGTCTGTGATACAGGAGCTCAGGGATAGTCTGTGATACAGGAACTCAGGGATATTCTGTGATACAGGAGCTCAGGGATAGTCTGTGATACAGGAGACTGGGATAGTCTCTGATACAGGAGCTCTGGGATAGTGTGTGATACAGGAGCTCATTGACAGTCTGTGATGCAGGAGCTCAGGGATAGTCTGTGATACAGGAGACTGGGATAGTCTGTGATACAGGAGCTCAGGGATAGTCTGTGATACAGGAGCCTGGGATAGTCTGTGATACAAGAGCTCAGGGATAGTCTGTGATACAGGAGCCTGGGATAGTCTGTGACACAGGAGCTCAGGGATGGTCTGTGATACAGGAGCTCAGGGATAGTCTGTGATGCAGGAGCTCTGGGATAGTCTGTGATGCAGGAGCTCAGGGTTAGTCTGTGATACAGGAGCTCAGGGATAGTCTGTGATATAGGAGACTGGGATAGTCTGTGATACAGGAGCTCAGGGATAGTCTGTGACACAGGAGCTCAGGGACAGTCTGTGATACAGGAGACTGGGATAGTCTGTGATACAGGAGCTCAGGGATAGTCTGTGATACAGGAGCTCAGGGTTCGTCTGTGATACAGGAACTCAGGGATAGTCTGTGATACAGGAGCTCAGGGATAGTCTGTGATACAGGAGACTGGGATAGTCTGTGATACAGGAGCTCAGGGATAGTGTGTGATACAGGAGCTCCTTGACAGTCTGTGATACATGAGCTCAGGTATAGTCTGTGATACAGGAGCCTGGGATAGTCTGTGATACAGGAACTCAGGGATAGTCTGTGATACAGGAGCTCAGGGATAGTCTGTGATACAGGAGACTGGGATAGTCTGTGATACAGGAGCTCAGGGATAGTGTGTGATACAGGAGCTCATTGACAGTCTGTGATACATGAGCTCAGGGATAGTCTGTGATACAGGAGCCTGGGATAGTCTGTGATACAGGAGCTCAAGGATCGTCTGTGATACAGGAGCTCAGGGATAGTCTGTGATACAGGAGCCTGGGATAGTCTGTGATACAAGAGCTCAGGGATAGTCTGTGATAGAGGAGCTCAGGGATAGTCTGTGATACAGGAGCCTCGGATAGTGTGTGACACAGGAGCTCAGGGATAGTCTGTGATACAGGAGACTGGGATAGTCTGTGATACAGGAGACTGGGATAGTCTGTGATACAGGAGCTCCGGGTTAGTCTGTGATACAGAAGCTCAGGGATAGTCTGTCATACAGGAGCTCAGGGATAGTCTGTGATATAGGAGACTGGGATAGTCTGTGACACAGGTGCTCAGGGATAGTATGTGATACAGGAGCTCAAGGATAGTCTGTGATATAGGAGCCTGTGATAGTCTGTGATACAGGAGCTCGGGGATAGTCTGGGATACAGGAGCTCAGGTATAGTCTGTGATATAGGAGACTGGGATAGTCTGTGATACAGGAGCTCAGGGATAGTCTGTGACACAGGAGCTCAGGGACAGTCTGTGATACAGGAGACTGGGATAGTCTGTGATACAGGAGCTCAGGGATAGTCTGTGATACAGGAGCTCAGGGTTAGTCTGTGATACAGGAACTCATGGATAGTCTGTGATACAGGAGACTGGGATAGTCTGTGATACAGGAGCTCAGGGATAGTGTGTGATACAGGAGCTCATTGACAGTCTGTGATACAGGAGCTCAAGGATAGTCTGTGATACAGGAGCTCAGGGATAGTCTGTGATACAGGAGCCTGGGATAGTCTGTGATACAAGAGCTCAGGGATAGTCTGTGATACAGGAGCCTGGGATAGTCTGTGACACAGGAGCTCAGGGATAGTCTGTGATACAGGAGACTGGGATAGTCTGTGATACAGGAGACTGGGATAGTCTGTGATGCAGGAGCTCTGGGATAGTCTGTGATGCAGGAGCTCATGTATAGTCTGTGATACAGGAAACTGGGATAGTCTGTGATACAAGAGACTGGGATAGTCTGTGATACAGGAACTCAGGGATATTCTGTGATGCAGGAGCTCTGGGATAGTCGGTGATACAGGTGCTCAGGGATAGTCTGTGATACCGGAGCTCAGGGATAGTCTGTGATACAGGAGCTCAGGGTTAGTCTGTGATACAGGAGCTCAGGTTTAGTCTGTGATACAGGAGATCAGGGTTAGTCTGTGATACAGGAGCTCAGGGATAGTCTGTGATACACAAACTCAGGGATAGTCTGTGATACAGGAGCTTAGGGATAGTCTGTGATACAGGAGACTGGGATAGTCGGTGATACAGGAGCTCAGGGATAGTGTGTGATACAGGAGCTCATTGACAGTCTGTGATGCAGGAGCTCAGGGATAGTCTGTGATACAGGAGGCTGGGATAGTCTGCGATACAGGAATTCAGGGATAGTCTGCGATCCAGGAGCCTGGGCTGGTCTGTGATACAGGAGCTCAGGGATAGTCTGTGACACAGGAGCTCAGGGATAGTCTGTGATACAGGAGACTGGGATAGTCTGTGATACAGGAGCTCAGGGATAGTCTGTGACACAGGAGCTCAGCGATATTCTGTGATACAGGAGTTCAGGGATAGTCTGTGATACAGGAGCCTGGGATAGTCTGTGATACAAGCGCTCAGGGATAGTCTGTGATAGAGGAGCTCAGGGATAGTCTGTGATACAGGAGCCTGGGATAGTCTGTGACACAGGAGCTCAGGGATAGTCTGTGACACAGGAGACTGGGATAGTCTGTGACACAGGAGACTGGGATAGTCTGTGATACAGGAGCTCAGGGATAGTCTGTGATACAGGAGCACAGGGATAGTCTGTGATACAGGATCCTGGGATAGTCTGTGATACAGGAGCCTGGGATAGTCTGTGATACAGGGTCTCAGGGATAATCTGTGATGCAGGAGCTCTGGGATAGTCTGTGATACAGGAATTCAGGGATAGTCTGTGATACAGGAGCCTGGGATGGTCTGTGATACAGGAGCTCAGGGATAGTCTGTGACACAGGAGCTCAGGGACAGTCTGTGATACAGGAGACTGGGATAGTCTGTGATACAGGAGCTCAGGGATAGTCTGTGATACAGGAGCTCAGGGTTAGTCTGTGATACAGGAACTCAGGGATAGTCTGTGATACAGGAGCTCAGGGATAGTCTGTGATACAGGAGACTGGGATAGTCTGTGATACAGGAGCTCAGTGATAGTCTGTGATACAGGAGACTGGGATAGTCTGTGATACAGGACCTCAGGGATAGTGTGTGATACAGGAGCTCATTGACAGTCTGTGATACATGAGCTCAGGGATAGTCTGTGATACAGGAGCCTGGGATAATCTGTGATACAGGAGCTCAGCGATATTCTGTGATACAGGAGCTCAGGGATAGTCTGTGATACAGCAGCCTGGGGTAGTCAGTGATGCAGGAGCTCAGGGATTGTCTGTGATACAGGAGACTGGGATAGTCTGTGACACAGGAGACTGTGATAGTCTGTGATACAGGAGCTCAGGGATAGTCTGTGATACAGGAGCTCAGGGATAGTCTGTGATGCAGCAGCTCAGGGATAGTCTGTGATACAGGAGCTCAGGTATAGTCTGTGATATAGGAGCCTGGGATAGTCTGTGATACAGGTGCTCAGGGTTAGTCTGTGATACAGGAGCTCAGGGATAGTCTGTGATGCAGGAGCTCAGGGTTAGTCTGTGATACAGGAGCTAAGGGATAGTCTGTGATACAGGAGCTCAGGGATAGTCTGTGATACAGGAACTCAGGAATAGTCTGTGATCCAGGAGCTCCGGTATAGTCTGTGATACAGGAAACTGGGATAGTCTGTGATACAAGAGACTGGGATAGTCTGTGATACAGGAGCTCAGGGTTAGTCTGTGATACAGGATCTCAGGGATATTCTGTGATGCAGGAGCTCTGGGATAGTCGGTGATACAGGTGCTCAGGGATAGCCTGTGATACCGGAGCTCAGGGATAGTCTGTGATACCGGAGCTCAGGGATAGTCTGTGACACAGGAGATCAGGGATAGTCTGTGATACAGGAGACTGGGATAGTCTGTGATGCAGGAGCTCAGGGATAGTATGTGATACAGGAGACTGGGATAGTCTGTGTTACAAGACACTGGGATAGTCTGTGATAAAGGAGCTCAGGGATTGTCTGTGATACAGGAGCTCAGAGTTAGTCTGTGATACAGGAGCTCAGGGTTAGTCTGTGATACAGGAGATCAGGGATAGTCTGTGATACAGGAGACTGGGATAGTCTGTGATACAGGAGCTCAGGGATAGCGTGTGATACAGGAGCTCAGGGATAGTCTGTGATACAGGAGCTCAGGGATAGTCTGTGATACAGGAGCCTGGGATAGACTGTGATACAGGAGCTCTGGGATAGTCTGTGACACAGGAGCTCAGGGACAGCCTGTGATACAGGAGACTGGGATAGTCTGTGATACAGGAGCTCAGGGATAGTCTGTGATACAGGAGCTCAGGGTTAGTCTGTGATACACGAACTCAGGGATAGTCTGTGAAACAGGAGCTCAGGGATAGTCTGTGATGCAGGAGACTGGGATAGTCTGTGATACAGGAGCTCAGGGATAGTCTGTGATACAGGAGCTCAGGGATAGTCTGTGATAGAGGAGCTCAGGGATAGTCTGTGATACAGGAGCATGGGATAGTCTGTGACACAGGAGCTCAGGGATAGTCTGTGATACAGGAGACTGGGATAGTCTGTGATACAGGAGACTGGGATAGTCTGTGACACAGGAGCTCAGGGATAGTCTGTGATAGAGGAGCTCAGGGATAGTCTGTGATACAGGAGCATGGGATAGTCTGTGACACAGGAGCTCAGGGATAGTCTGTGATACAGGAGACTGGGTAGTCTGTGATACAGGAGACTGGGATAGTCTGTGATACAGGAGCTCAGGGATAGTCTGTGATACAGGAGCACAGGGATAGTCTGTGATACAGGAGCCTGGGATAGTCTGTGATACAGGAGCCTGGGATAGTCTGTGATACAGGAGCTCTGGGATAGTGTGTGATACAGGAGCTCATTGACAGTCTGTGATGCAGGAGCTCAGGGATAGTCTGTGGTACAGGAGCTCAGGGATAGTCTGTGATACAGGAGACTGGGATAGTCTGTGATACAGGAGCTCAGGGATAGTGTGTGATACAGGAGCTCATTGACAGTCTGTGATACATGAGCTCAGGGATAGTCTGTGATACAGGAGCCTGGGATAGTCTGTGATTCAGGAACTCAGGGATAGTCTGTGATACAGGAGCTCAGGGATAGTCTGTGATACAGGAGACTGGGATAGTCTGTGATACAGGAGCTCAGGGGTAGTGTGTGATACAGGAGCTCATTGACAGTCTGTGATACATGAGCTCAGGGATAGTCTGTGATACAGGAGCCTGGGATAGTCTGTGATACAGGAGCTCAAGGATCGTCTGTGATACAGGAGCTCAGGGATAGTCTGTGATACAGGAGCCTGGGATAGTCTGTGATACAAGAGCTCAGGGATAGTCTGTGATAGAGGAGCTCAGGGATAGTCTGTGATACAGGAGCCTCGGATAGTGTGTGACACAGGAGCTCAGGGATAGTCTGTGATACAGGAGACTGGGATAGTCTGTGATACAGGAGACTGGGATAGTCTGTGATACAGGAGCTCAGGGTTAGTCTGTGATACAGAAGCTCAGGGATAGTCTGTCATACAGGAGCTCAGGGATAGTCTGTGATATAGGAGACTGGGATAGTCTGTGACACAGGTGCTCAGGGATAGTATGTGATACAGGAGCTCAAGGATCGTCTGTGATATAGGAGCCTGTGATAGTCTGTGATACAGGAGCTCGGGGATAGTCTGGGATACAGGAGCTCAGGTATAGTCTGTGATATCGGAGCCTGGGATAGTTTGTGAGACAGATGCTCAGGGATAGTCTGTGATGCAGGAGCTCAGGGTTAGTCTGTGATACAGGGCCTCAGGGATAATCTGTGATGCAGGAGCTCTGGGATAGTCGGTGATACAGGAATTCAGGGATAGTCTGTGATACAGGAGCCTGGGATGTTCTGTGATACAGGAGCTCAGGGATAGTCTGTGATACAGGAGACTGGGATAGTCTGTGATACAGGAGCTCAGGGATAGTCTGTGATACAGGAGCTCAGGGTTAGTCTGTGATACAGGAACTCATGGATAGTCTGTGATACAGGAGACTGGGATAGTCTGTGATACAGGAGCTCAGGGATAGTGTGTGATACAGGAGCTCATTGACAGTCTGTGATACATGAGCTCAGGGATAGTCTGTGATACAGGAGCCTGGGATAGTCTGTGATACAGGAGCTCAAGGATAGTCTGTGATACAGGAGCTCAGGGATAGTCTGTGATACAGGAGCCTGGGATAGTCTGTGATACAAGAGCTCAGGGATAGTCTGTGATACAGGAGCCTGGGATAGTCTGTGACACAGGAGCTCAGGGATAGTCTGTGATACAGGAGACTGGGATAGTCTGTGATACAGGAGACTGGGATAGTCTGTGATACAGGAGCTCAGGGATAGTCTGTGATGCAGGAGCTCTGGGATAGTCTGTGATGCAGGAGCTCAGGTATAGTCTGTGATACAGGAAACTGGGATAGTCTGTGATACAAGAGACTGGGATAGTCTGTGATACAGGAACTCAGGGATATTCTGTGATGCAGGAGCTCTGGGATAGTCGGTGATACAGGTGCTCAGGGATAGTCTGTGATAGCGGAGCTCAGGGATAGTCTGTGATACAGGAGCTCAGGGATAGTCTGTGATACAGGAGCTCAGGGTTAGTCTGTGATACAGGAGCTCAGGGTTAGTCTGTGATACAGGAGCTCAGGTTTAGTCTGTGATACAGGAGATCAGGGTTAGTCTGTGATACAGGAGCTCAGGGATAGTCTGTGATACAGGAGCTCAGGGATAGTCTGTGATACAGGAGCTCAGGGATAGTCTGTGATACAGGAACCTGGGACAGTCTGTGATACAGGAGACTGGGATAGTCTGTGATACAGGAGCTCAGGGATAGTCTGTGATACAGGAGCTCAGGGTTAGTCTGTGATACACAAACTCAGGGATAGTCTGTGATACAGGAGCTTAGGGATAGTCTGTGATACAGGAGACTGGGATAGTCGGTGATACAGGTGCTCAGGGTTTGTCTGTGATACAGGAGCTCAGGGATAGTCTGTGATGCAGGAGCTCAGGTTTAGTCTGTGATGCAGGAGCTAAGGGATAGTCTGTGATACAGGAGCTCAGGGATAGTCTGTGATACAGGAACTCAGGGATAGTCTGTGATCCAGGAGCTCAGGTATAGTCTGTGATACAGGAAACTGGGATAGTCTGTGATACAGGAGACTGGGATAGTCTGTGATACAGGAGACTGGGATAGTCTGTGATACAGAAGCTCAGGGATAGTCTGTCATACAGGAGCTCAGGGATAGTCTGTGATATAGGAGACTGGGATAGTCTGTGATACAGGTGCTCAGGGATAGTATGTGATATAGGAGCTCGGGGATAGTCTGGGATACAGGAGCTCAGGTAAAATCTGTGATATAGGAGCCTGGGATAGTCTGTGATACAGATGCTCAGGGTTAGTCAGTGATACAGGAGCTCAGGGTTAGTCTGTGATACAGGAGCTAAGGGATAGTCTGTGATACAGGAGCTCAGGGATAGTCTGTGATACAGGAACTCAGGGATGGTCTGTGATCCAGTAGCTCAGGTATAGTCTGTGATACAGTAAACTGTGATAGTCTGTGATACAGGAGCTCAGGTTTAGTCTGTGATACAGGAGCTCAGGGATATTCTGTGATGCAGGAGCTCAGGTTTAGTCTGTGATACAGGAGCTCAGGGATAGTCTGTGATACAGGAACCTGGGACAGTCTGTGATACAGGAGACTGGGATAGTCTGTGATACAGGAATTCAGGGATAGTCTGTGATACAGGAGCCTGGGATGGTCTGTGATGCAGGAGCTCAGCGATATTCTGTGATACAGGTGCTCAGGGATAGTCTGTGACAGAGGAGCCTGGGATAGTCTGTGATACAAGCGCTCAGGGATAGTCTGTGATAGAGGAGCTCAGGGATAGTCTGTGATACAGGAGACTGGGATAGTCTGTGACACAGGAGACTGGGATAGTCTGTGATACAGGAACTCAGGGATATTCTGTGATACAGGAGCTCAGGGATAGTCTGTGATACAGGAGACTGGGAGAGTCTGTGATACAGGAGCTCAGGGATAGTGTGTGATACAGGAGCTCATTGACAGTCTGTGATGCAGGAGCTCAGGGATAGTCTGTGATACAGGAGACTGGGATAGTCTGTGATACAGGAGCTCAGGGATAGTGTGTGATACAGGAGCTCATTGACAGTCTGTGATGTAGGAGCTCAGGGATAGTCTGTGATACAGGAGACTGGGATAATCTGTGATACAGAAATTCAGGGATAGCCTGTGATACAGGAGCTCAGGGACAGGCTGTGATACAGGAGCTCAGGGATAGTGTGTGATACAGGAGCTCAAGGATAGTCTGTGATACAGGAGCTCAGGGATAGTCTGTGATACAGGAGACTGGGATAGTCTGTGACACAGGAGACTGGGATAGTCTGAGATACAGGAGACTGGGTTAATCTGTGATACAGGAGCTCAGGGATAGTCTGTGATACAGGAGCTCAGGGATAGTCTGTGATACAGGAACTCAGGGATATTCTGTGATACAGGAGCTCAGGGATAGTCTGTGATACAGGAGACTGGGATAGTCTGTGATACAGGAGCTCTGGGATAGTGTGTGATACAGGAGCTCATTGACAGTCTGTGATGCAGGAGCTCAGGGATAGTCTGTGATACAGGAGACTGGGATAGTCTGTGATACAGGAGCTCAGGGATAGTCTGTGATACAGGAGCCTGGGATAGTCTGTGATACAAGAGCTCAGGGATAGTCTGTGATACAGGAGCCTGGGATAGTCTGTGACACAGGAGCTCAGGGATAGTCTGTGATACAGGAGACTGGGATAGTCTGTGATACAGGAGACTGGGATAGTCTGTGATACAGGAGCTCAGGGATAGTCTGTGATGCAGGAGCTCTGGGATAGTCTGTGATGCAGGAGCTCAGGGTTAGTCTGTGATACAGGAGCTCAGGGATAGTCTGTGATATAGGAGACTGGGATAGTCTGTGATACAGGAGCTCAGGGATAGTCTGTGACACAGGAGCTCAGGGACAGTCTGTGATACAGGAGACTGGGATAGTCTGTGATACAGGAGCTCAGGGATAGTCTGTGATACAGGAGCTCAGGGTTCGTCTGTGATACAGGAACTCAGGGATAGTCTGTGATACAGGAGCTCAGGGATAGTCTGTGATACAGGAGACTGGGATAGTCTGTGATACAGGAGCTCAGGGATAGTGTGTGATACAGGAGCTCATGGACAGTCTGTGATACATGAGCTCAGGTATAGTCTGTGATACAGGAGCCTGGGATAGTCTGTGATACAGGAACTCAGGGATAGTCTGTGATACAGGAGCTCAGGGATAGTCTGTGATACAGGAGACTGGGATAGTCTGTGATACAGGAGCTCAGGGATAGTGTGTGATACAGGAGCTCATTGACAGTCTGTGATACATGAGCTCAGGGATAGTCTGTGATACAGGAGCCTGGGATAGTCTGTGATACAGGAGCTCAAGGATCATCTGTGATACAGGAGCTCAGGGATAGTCTGTGATACAGGAGCCTGGGATAGTCTGTGATACAAGAGCTCAGGGATAGTCTGTGATAGAGGAGCTCAGGGATAGTCTGTGATACAGGAGCCTCGGATAGTGTGTGACACAGGAGCTCAGGGATAGTCTGTGATACAGGAGACTGGGATAGTCTGTGATACAGGAGACTGGGATAGTCTGTGATACAGGAGCTCAGGGTTAGTCTGTGATACAGGAGCTCAGGGATAGTCTGTCATACAGGAGCTCAGGGATAGTCTGTGATATAGGAGACTGGGATAGTCTGTGACACAGGTGCTCAGGGATAGTATGTGATACAGGAGCTCAAGGATAGTCTGTGATATAGGAGTCTGTGATAGTCTGTGATACAGGAGCTCGGGGATAGTCTGGGATACAGGAGCTCAGGTATAGTCTATGATATAGGAGACTGGGATAGTCTGTGATACAGGAGCTCAGGGATAGTCTGTGACACAGGAGCTCAGGGACAGTCTGTGATACAGGAGACTGGGATAGTCTGTGATACAGGAGCTCAGGGATAGTCTGTGATACAGGAGCTCAGGGTTAGTCTGTGATACAGGAACTCATGGATAGTCTGTGATACAGGAGACTGGGATAGTCTGTGATACAGGAGCTCAGGGATAGTGTGTGATACAGGAGCTCATTGACAGTCTGTGATACATGAGCTCAGGGATAGTCTGTGATACAGTAGCCTGGGATAGTCTGTGATACAGGAGCTCAAGGATAGTCTGTGATACAGGAGCTCAGGGATAGTCTGTGATACAGGAGCCTGGGATAGTCTGTGATACAAGAGCTCAGGGATAGTCTGTGATACAGGAGCCTGGGATAGTCTGTGACACAGGAGCTCAGGGATAGTCTGTGATACAGGAGACTGGGATAGTCTGTGATACAGGAGACTGGGATAGTCTGTGATACAGGAGCTCAGGGATAGTCTGTGATGCAGGAGCTCTGGGATAGTCTGTGATGCAGGAGCTCATGTATAGTCTGTGATACAGGAAACTGGGATAGTCTGTGATACAAGAGACTGGGATAGTCTATGATACAGGAACTCAGGGATATTCTGTGATGCAGGAGCTCTGGGATAGTCGGTGATACAGGTGCTCAGGGATAGTCTGTGATACCGGAGCTCAGGGATAGTCTGTGATACAGGAGCTCAGGGTTAGTCTGTGATACAGGAGCTCAGAGTTAGTCTGTGATACAGGAGCTCAGGTTTAGTCTGTGATACAGGAGATCAGGGTTAGTCTGTGATACAGGAGCTCAGGGATAGTCTGTGATACAGGAGCTCAGGGATAGTCTGTGATACAGGAGCTCAGGGATAGTCTGTGATACAGGAACCTGGGACAGTCTGTGATACAGGAGACTGGGATAGTCTGTGATACAGGAGCTCAGGGATAGTCTGTGATACAGGAGCTCAGGGTTAGTCTGTGATACACAAACTCAGGGATAGTCTGTGATACAGGAGCTTAGGGATAGTCTGTGATACAGGAGACTGGGATAGTCGGTGATACAGGAGCTCAGGGATAGTGTGTGATACAGGAGCTCATTGACAGTCTGTGATGCAGGAGCTCAGGGATAGTCTGTGATACAGAAGGCTGGGATAGTCTGCGATACAGGAATTCAGGGATAGTCTGCAATCCAGGAGCCTGGGCTGGTCTGTGATACAGGAGCTCAGGGATAGTCTGTGACACAGGAGCTCAGGGATAGTCTGTGATACAGGAGACTGGGATAGTCTGTGATACAGGAGCTCAGGGATAGTCTGTGACACAGGAGCTCAGCGATATTCTGTGATACAGGAGTTCAGGGATAGTCTGTGATACAGGAGCCTGGGATAGTCTGTGATACAAGCGCTCAGGGATAGTCTGTGATAGAGGAGCTCAGGGATAGTCTGTGATACAGGAGCCTGGGATAGTCTGTGACACAGGAGCTCAGGGATAGTCTGTGACACAGGAGACTGGGATAGTCTGTGACACAGGAGACTGGGATAGTCTGTGATACAGGAGCTCAGGGATAGTCTGTGATACAGGAGCACAGGGATAGTCTGTGATACAGGATCCTGGGATAGTCTGTGATACAGGAGCCTGGGATAGTCTGTGATACAGGGTCTCAGGGATAATCTGTGATGCAGGAGCTCTGGGATAGTCGGTGATACAGGAATTCAGGGATAGTCTGTGATACAGGAGCCTGGGATGGTCTGTGATACAGGAGCTCAGGGATAGTCTGTGACACAGGAGCTCAGGGACAGTCTGTGATACAGGAGACTGGGATAGTCTGTGATACAGGAGCTCAGGGATAGTCTGTGATACAGGAGCTCAGGGTTAGTCTGTGATACAGGAACTCAGGGATAGTCTGTGATACAGGAGCTCAGGGATAGTCTGTGATACAGGAGACTGGGATAGTCTGTGATACAGGAGCTCAGTGATAGTCTGTGATACAGGAGACTGGGATAGTCTGTGATACAGGACCTCAGGGATAGTGTGTGATACAGGAGCTCATTGACAGTCTGTGATACATGAGCTCAGGGATAGTCTGTGATACAGGAGCCTGGGATAATCTGTGATACAGGAGCTCAGCGATATTCTGTGATACAGGAGCTCAGGGATAGTCTGTGATACAGCAGCCTGGGGTAGTCAGTGATGCAGGAGCTCAGGGATTGTCTGTGATACAGGAGACTGGGATAGTCTGTGACACAGGAGATTGTGATAGACTGTGATACAGGAGCTCAGGGATAGTCTGTGATACAGGAGCTCAGGGATAGTCTGTGATGCAGCAGCTCAGGGTTAGTCTGTGATACAGGAGCTCAGGTATAGTCTGTGATATAGGAGCCTGGGATAGTCTGTGATACAGGTGCTCAGGGTTAGTCTGTGATACAGGAGCTCAGGGATAGTCTGTGATGCAGGAGCTCAGGGTTAGTCTGTGATACAGGAGCTAAGGGATAGTCTGTGATACAGGAGCTCAGGGATAGTCTGTGATACAGGAACTCAGGAATAGTCTGTGATCCAGGAGCTCAGGTATAGTCTGTGATACAGGAAACTGGGATAGTCTGTGATACAAGAGACTGGGATAGTCTGTGATACAGGAGCTCAGGGTTAGTCTGTGATACAGGATCTCAGGGATATTCTGTGATGCAGGAGCTCTGGGATAGTCGGTGATACAGGTGCTCAGGGATAGCCTGTGATACCGGAGCTCAGGGATAGTCTGTGATACCGGAGCTCAGGGATAGTCTGTGACACAGGAGATCAGGGATAGTCTGCGATACAGGAGACTGGGATAGTCTGTGATGCAGGAGCTCAGGGATAGTATGTGATACAGGAGACTGGGATAGTCTGTGTTACAAGACACTGGGACAGTCTGTGATAAAGGAGCTCAGGGATTGTCTGTGATACAGGAGCTCAGAGTTAGTCTGTGATACAGGAGCTCAGGGTTAGTCTGTGATACAGGAGATCAGGGTTAGTCTGTGATACAGGAGCTCAGGGATAGTCTGTGATACAGGAGCTCAGGGATAGTCTGTGATACAGGAGCTCAGGGATAGTCTGTGATATTGGAACCTGGGATAGTCTCTGATACAGGAGACTGGGATAGTCTGTGATATAGGAGCTCAGGGTTAGTCTGTGATACAGGATCTCAGGGATAGTCTGTGATACAGGAGCTCAGGGATAGTCTGTGACACAGGAGCTCAGGGATAGTCTGTGATACAGGAGACTGGGATAGTCTGTGATACAGGAGCTCAGGGATAGCGTGTGAGACAGGAGCTCAGGGATAGTCTGTGATACAGGAGCTCAGGGATAGTCTGTGATACAGGAGCCTGGGATAGACTGTGATACAGGAGCTCTGGGATAGTCTGTGACACAGGAGCTCAGGGACAGCCTGTGATACAGGAGACTGGGATAGTCTGTGATACAGGAGCTCAGGGATAGTCTGTGATACAGGAGCTCAGGGTTAGTCTGTGATACACGAACTCAGGGATAGTCTGTGAAACAGGAGCTCAGGGATAGTCTGTGATGCAGGAGACTGGGATAGTCTGTGATACAGGAGCTCAGGGATAGTGTGTGATACAGGAGCTCATTGACAGTCTGTGATGCAGGAGCTCAGGGATAGTCTGTGATACAGGAGACTGGGATAGTCTGTGATACAGGAATTCAGGGATAGTCTGTGATACAGGAGCCTGGGATAGTCTGTGATACAAGCGCTCAGGGATAGTCGGTGATAGAGGAGCTCAGGGATAGTCTGTGATAAAGGAGACTGGGATAGTCTGTGATACAAGCGCTCAGGGATAGTCTGTGAAACAGGAGCTCAGGGATAGTCTGTGATAAAGGAGACTGGGATAGTCTGTGATACAAGCGCTCAGGGATAGTCTGTGATAGAGGAGCTCAGGGATAGTCTGTGATACAGGAGCCTGGGATAGTCTGTGACACAGGAGCTCAGGGATAGTCTGTGATACAGGAGACTGGGATAGTCTGTGATACAGGAGACTGGGATAGTCTGTGACACAGGAGCTCAGGGATAGTCTGTGATAGAGGAGCTCAGGGATAGTCTGTGATACAGGAGCATGGGATAGTCTGTGACACAGGAGCTCAGGGATAGTCTGTGATACAGGAGACTGGGATAGTCTGTGATACAGGAGACTGGGATAGTCTGTGATACAGGAGCTCAGGGATAGTCTGTGATACAGGAGCACAGGGATAGTCTGTGATACAGGAGCCTGGGATAGTCTGTGATACAGGAGACTGGGATAGTCTGTGATACAGGAGCTCAGGGATAGTGTGTGATACAGGAGCTCATTGACAGTCTGTGATACATGAGCTCAGGGATAGTCTGTGATACAGGAACTCAGGGATAGTCTGTGATACAGGAGCTCAGGGATAGTCTGTGATACAGGAGACTGGGATAGTCTGTGATACAGGAGCTCAGGGGTAGTGTGTGATACAGGAGCTCATTGACAGTCTGTGATACATGAGCTCAGGGATAGTCTGTGATACAGGAGCCTGGGATAGTCTGTGATACAGGAGCTCAAGGATCGTCTGTGATACAGGAGCCTCGGATAGTGTGTGACACAGGAGCTCAGGGATAGTCTGTGATACAGGAGACTGGGATAGTCTGTGATACAGGAGACTGGGATAGTCTGTGATACAGGAGCTCAGGGTTAGTCTGTGATACAGAAGCTCAGGGATAGTCTGTCATACAGGAGCTCAGGGATAGTCTGTGATATAGGAGACTGGGATAGTCTGTGACACAGGTGCTCAGGGATAGTATGTGATACAGGAGCTCAAGGATAGTCTGTGATATAGGAGCCTGTGATAGTCTGTGATACAGGAGCTCGGGGATAGTCTGGGATACAGGAGCTCAGGTATAGTCTGTGATATAGGAGCCTGGGATAGTTTGTGAGACAGATGCTCAGGGATAGTCTGTGATGCAGGAGCTCAGGGTTAGTCTGTGATACAGGGCCTCAGGGATAATCTGTGATGCAGGAGCTCTGGGATAGTCGGTGATACAGGAATTCAGGGATAGTCTGTGATACAGGAGCCTGGGATGTTCTGTGATACAGGAGCTCAGGGATAGTCTGTGACACAGGAGCTCAGGGACAGTCTGTGATACAGGAGACTGGGATAGTCTGTGATACAGGAGCTCAGGGATAGTCTGTGATACAGGAGCTCAGGGTTAGTCTGTGATACAGGAACTCATGGATAGTCTGTGATACAGGAGACTGGGATAGTCTGTGATACAGGAGCTCAGGGATAGTGTGTGATACAGGAGCTCATTGACAGTCTGTGATACATGAGCTCAGGGATAGTCTGTGATACAGGAGCCTGGGATAGTCTGTGATACAGGAGCTCAAGGATAGTCTGTGATACAGGAGCTCAGGGATAGTCTGTGATACAGGAGCCTGGGATAGTCTGTGATACAAGAGCTCAGGGATAGTCTGTGATACAGGAGCCTGGGATAGTCTGTGACACAGGAGCTCAGGGATAGTCTGTGATACAGGAGACTGGGATAGTCTGTGATACAGGAGACTAGGATAGTCTGTGATACAGGAGCTCAGGGATAGTCTGTGATGCAGGAGCTCTGGGATAGTCTGTGATGCAGGAGCTCAGGTATAGTCTGTGATACAGGAAACTGGGATAGTCTGTGATACAGGAACTCAGGGATATTCTGTGATGCAGGAGCTCTGGGATAGTCGGTGATACAGGTGCTCAGGGATAGTCTGTGATAGCGGAGCTCAGGGATAGTCTGTGATACAGGAGCTCAGGGTTAGTCTGTGATACAGGAGCTCAGGGATAGTCTGTGATACAGGAGCTCAGGGTTAGTCTGTGATACAGGAGCTCAGGTTTAGTCTGTGATACAGGAGATCAGGGTTAGTCTGTGATACAGGAGCTCAGGGATAGTCTGTGATACAGGAGCTCAGGGATAGTCTGTGATACAGGAGCTCAGGGATAGTCTGTGATACAGGAACCTGGGACAGTCTGTGATACAGGAGACTGGGATTGTCTGTGATAGAGGAGCTCAGGGATAGTCTGTGATACAGGAGCTCAGGGTTAGTCTGTGATACACAAACTCAGGGATAGTCTGTGATACAGGAGCTTAGGGATAGTCTGTGATACAGGAGACTGGGATAGTCGGTGATACAGGAGCTCAGGGATAGTGTGTGATACAGGAGCTCAGGGATAGTCTGTGACACAGGAGCTCAGGGATAGTCTGTAATACAGGAGACTGGGATAGTCTGTGATACAGGAGCTCAGGGATAGTCTGTGATACAGGAGCTCAGCAATATTCTGTGATACAGGAGTTCAGGGATAGTCTGTGATACAGGAGCCTGGGATAGTCTGTGATACAAGCGCTCAGGGATAGTCTGTGATAGAGGAGCTCAGGGATAGTCTGTGATACAGGAGCCTGGGATAGTCTGTGACACAGGAGCTCAGGGATAGTCTGTGACACAGGAGACTGGGATAGTCTGTGACACAGGAGACTGGGATAGTCTGTGATACAGGAGCTCAGGGATAGTCTGTGATACAGGAGCACAGGGATAGTCTGTGATACTGGATCCTGGGATAGTCTGTGATACAGGAGCCTGGGATAGTCTGTGATACAGGGTCTCAGGGATAATCTGTGATGCAGGAGCTCTGGGATAGTCGGTGATACAGGAATTCAGGGATAGTCTGTGATACAGGAGCCTGGGATGGTCTGTGATACAGGAGCTCAGGGATAGTCTGTGACACAGGAGCTCAGGGACAGTCTGTGATACAGGAGACTGGGATAGTCTGTGATACAGGAGCTCAGGGATAGTCTGTGATACAGGAGCTCAGGGTTAGTCTGTGATACAGGAACTCAGGGATAGTCTGTGATACAGGAGCTCAGGGATAGTCTGTGATACAGGAGACTGGGATAGTCTGTGATACATGAGCTCAGTGATAGTCTGTGATACAGGAGACTGGGATAGTCTATGATACAGGACCTCAGGGATAGTGTGTGATACAGGAGCTCATTGACAGTCTGTGATACATGAGCTCAGGGATAGTCTGTGATACAGGAGCCTGGGATAGTCTGTGATACAGGAGCTCAGCGATATTCTGTGATGCAGGAGCTCAGGGATAGTCTGTGATACAGCAGCCTGGGATAGTCAGTGATACAGGAGCTCAGGGATTGTCTGTGATACAGGAGCTCAGGGATAGTCTGTGATGCAGGAGCTCTGGGATAGTCTGTGATGCAGGAGCTCTGGGATAGTCTGTGATGCAGGAGCTCAGGGATAGTCTGTGATACAGGAGCTCAGGTATAGTCTGTGATATAGGAGCCTGGGATAGTCTGTGATACAGGTGCTCAGGGTTAGTCTGTGATACAGGAGCTCAGGGATAGTCTGTGATGCAGGAGCTCAGGGTTAGTCTGTGATACAGGAGCTAAGGGATAGTCTGTGATACAGGAGCTCAGGGATAGTCTGTGATACAGGAACTCAGGGATAGTCTGTGATCCAGGAGCTCAGGTATAGTCTGTGATACAGGAAACTGGGATAGTCTGTGATCCAGGAGCTCAGGTATAGTCTGTGATACAGGAGCTCAGGGATAGTCTGTGATACAGGAACTCAGGGATAGTCTGTGATACAGGAGCTCAGGGTTAGTCTGTGATACAGGATCTCAGGGATATTCTGTGATGCAGGAGCTCTGGGATAGTCGCTGATACAGGTGCTCAGGGATAGTCTGTGATACCGGAGCTCAGGGATAGTCTGTGATACAGGAGCTCAGGGATAGTCTGTGATACAGGAGACTGGGATAGTCTGTGATGCAGGAGCTCAGGGATAGTATGTGATACAGGAGACTGGGATAGTCTGTGTTACAAGACACTGGGATAGTCTGTGATAAAGGAGCTCAGGGATAGTCTGTGATACAGGAGATCAGGGTTAGTCTGTGATACAGGAGCTCAGGGATAGTCTGTGATACAGGAGCTCAGGGATAGTCTGTGATATAGGAACCTGGGATAGTCTCTGATACAGGAGACTGGGATAGTCTGTGATATAGGAGCTCAGGGTTAGTCTGTGATACAGGATCTCAGGGATAGTCTGTGATACAGGAGCTCAGGGATAGTCTGTGACACAGGAGCTCAGGGATAGTCTGTGATACAGGAGACTGGGATAGTCTGTGATACAGGAGCTCAGGGATAGCGTGTGATACAGGAGCTCAGGGATAGTCTGTGATACAGGAGCTCAGGGATAGTCTGTGATACAGGAGCTCAGGAATAATCTATGATACAGGATCCCGGGATAATCTGTGATATAGGAGGCTGGGATAGTCAGTGATACAGGAGCTCAGGGATAGTCTGTGATACAGGAGTCTGGGATAGACTGTGATACAGGAGTCTGGGATAGACTGTGATACAGGAGCTCAGGGATAGTCTGTGATACAGGAGCTCAGGGTTAGTCTGTGATACACGAACTCAGGGATAGTCTGTGATACAGGAGCTCAGGAATAGTCTGTGATGCAGGAGACTGGGATAGTCTGTGATACAGGAGCTCAGGGATAGTGTGTGATACAGGAGCTCATTGACAGTCTGTGATGCAGGAGCTCAGGGATAGTCTGTGATACAGGAGACTGGGATAGTCTGTGATACAGGAATTCAGGGATAGTCTGTGATACAGGAGCCTGGGATGGTCTGTGATACAGGAGCTCAGGGATAATCTGTGACACAGGAGCTCAGGGATAGTCTGTGATCCAGGAGCTCAGGTATAGTCTGTGATACAGGAAACTGGGATAGTCTGTGATCCAGGAGCTCAGGTATAGTCTGTGATACAGGAGCTCAGGGATAGTCTGTGATATAGGAACCTGGGATAGTCTCTGATACAGGAGACTGGGATAGTCTGTGATATAGGAGCTCAGGGTTAGTCTGTGATACAGGATCTCAGGGATAGTCTGTGATACAGGAGCTCAGGGATAGTCTGTGACACAGGAGCTCAGGGATAGTCTGTGATACAGGAGACTGGGATAGTCTGTGATACAGGAGCTCAGGGATAGCGTGTGATACAGGAGCTCAGGGATAGTCTGTGATACAGGAGCTCAGGGATAGTCTGTGATACAGGAGCTCAGGAATAATCTATGATACAGGATCCCGGGATAATCTGTGATATAGGAGGCTGGGATAGTCAGTGATACAGGAGCTCAGGGATAGTCTGTGATACAGGAGTCTGGGATAGACTGTGATACAGGAGTCTGGGATAGACTGTGATACAGGAATTCAGGGATAATCTGTGACACAGGAGCTCAGGGATAGTCTGTGATACAGGAGACTGGGATAGTCTGTGACACAGGAGCTCAGGGATAGTCTGTGATAGAGGAGCTCAGGGATAGTCTGTGATACAGGAGCATGGGATAGTCTGTGATACAGGAATTCAGGGATAGTCTGTGATACAGGAGCCTGGGATGGTCTGTGATACAGGAGCTCAGGGATAATCTGTGACACAGGAGCTCAGGGATAGTCTGTGATACAGGAGACTGGGATAGTCTGTGACACAGGAGCTCAGGGATAGTCTGTGATAGAGGAGCTCAGGGATAGTCTGTGATACAGGAGCATGGGATAGTCTGTGACACAGGAGCTCAGGGATAGTCTGTGATACAGGAGCCTGGGATAGTCTGTGATACAGGAGCCTGGGATAGTCTGTGATACAGGAGCTCAGGGATAGTCTGTGATACAGGAGCTCAGGGATAGTCTGTGATGCAGGAGCTCTGGGATAGTCTGTGATGCAGGAGCTCAGGGTTAGTCTGTGATACAGGAGCTCAGGGATAGTCTCTTATATAGGAGCCTGGGATAGTCTGTGATACAGGAGCTCAGGGATAGCGTGTGATACAGGAGCTCAGGGTTAGTCTGTGATACAGGAGCCCCGGGATAGTCTGTGATACAGGAGCTCAGGAATAGTCTGTGATACAGGATCCTGGGATAGTCTGTGATACAGGAGCCTGGGATAGTCTGTGATACAGGGTCTCAGGGATAATCTGTGATGCAGGAGCTCTGGGATAATCGGTGATACAGGAATTCAGGGATAGTCTGTGATACAGGAGCCTGGGATAGTCTGTGATGCAGGAGCTCAGGGTTAGTCTGTGATACAGGAGCTCAGGGTTAGTCTGTGATACAGGAACTCAGGGATAGTCTGTGATACAGGAGCTCAGGGATAGTCTGTGATACAGCAGCCTGGGATAGTCAGTGATACAGGAGCTCAGGGATAGTCTGTGATACAGGAGCTCAGGGATAGTCTGTGATACAGGAGCTCAGGGATAGTCTGTGACACAGGAGCTCAGGGATAGTCTGTGACACAGGAGCTCAGGGATAGTCTGTGATACAGGAGACTGGCATTGTCTGTGATACAGGAGCTCAGGGATAGCGTGTGATACAGGAGCTCAGGTTAGTCTGTGATACAGGAGCTCAGGGATAGTCTGTGATACAGGAGCTCAGGAATAATCTGTGATACAGGAGCTCAGGGATAGTCTGTGATACAGGAGACTGGCATTGTCTGTGATACAGGAGCTCAGGGATAGCGTGTGATACAGGAGCTCAGGTTAGTCTGTGACACAGGAGCTCAGGGATAGTCTGTGATACAGGAGACTGGCATTGTCTGTGATACAGGAGCTCAGGGATAGCGTGTGATACAGGAGCTCAGGTTAGTCTGTGATACAGGAGCTCAGGGATAGACTGTGATACAGGAGCTCAGGGATAGTCTGTGATACAGGAGCCTGGGATGGTCTGTGAAACAGGAGCTCAGGGATAGTCTGTGATACAGGAGACTGGGATAGTCTGTGATACAGGAGCTCAGGGATAGTCTGTGATACAGGAGCTCAGGGTTAGTCTGTGATACACGAACTCAGGGATAGTCTGTGATGCAGGAGACTGGGACAATCTGTGATGCAGGAGACTGGGACAGTCTGTGATACAGGAGCTCAGGGATAGTGTGTGATACAGGAGCTCATTGACAGTCTGTGATGCAGGAGCTCAGGGATAGTCTGTGATACAGGAGACTGGGATAGTCTGTGATACAGGAGCTCAGGGATAGTCTGTGACACAGGAGCTCAGGGATAGTCTGTGACACAGGAGCACAGGGATAGTCTGTGATACAGGAGACTGGGATAGTCTGTGACACAGGAGCTCAGGGATAGTCTGTGATACAGGAGACTGGGATAGTCTGTGATACAGGAGACTGGGATAGTCTGTGACACAGGAGCTCAGGGATAGTCTGTGATACAGGAGACTGGGATAGTCTGTGATACAGGTGACTGGGATAGTCTGTGATACAGGAGCTCAGGGATAGGCTGTGATAGAGGAGCACAGGGATAGTCTTTGATACAGGAGCCTGGGATAGTCTGTGATACAGGAGCCTGGGATAGTCTGTGAGACAGGAGCTCAGGGACAGTCTGTGATACAGCTGCTCAGCGTTAGTCTGTGATGCAGGAGTTCTGGGATAGTCTGTGATGCAGGAGCTCAGGGTTAGTCTGTGATACAGGAGATCAGGGATAGCGTGTGATACAGGAGCTCAGGGATAGTCTGTGATACCGGAGATCGGGGATAGTCTGTGACACAGGAGCTCAGGGATAGTCTGTGATACAGGAGACTGGGATAGTCTGTAATGCAGGAGCTCAGGGATAGTATGTGATACAGGAGCCTGGGATAGTCTGTGATACAGGAGCTCAGGGATAGTCTGTGATACAGGAGCTCAGGGTTAGTCTGTGATACAGGAGCTCAGGGTTAGTCTGTGATACAGGAGATCAGGGTTAGTCTGTGATACAGGAGCTCAGGGATAGTCTGTGATACAGGAGCTCAGGGATAGTCTGTGATAAAGGAGCTCAGGAATAATCTATGATACAGGATCCCGGGATAATCTGTGATATAGGAGCCTGGGATAGTCAGTGATACAGGAGCTCAGGAATAGTCTGTGACACAGGAGCTCAGCGATATTCTGTGATACAGGAGCTCAGGGATAGTCTGTGGTACAGGAGCCTGGGATAGTCTGTGATACAAGCGCTCAGGGATAGTCTGTGATAGAGGAGCTCAGGGATAGTCTGTGATACAGGAGCCTGGGATAGTCTGTGACACAGGAGCTCAGGGTAGTCTGTGATACAGGAGACTGGGATAGTCTGTGATACAGGAGACTGGGATAGTCTGTGATACAGGAGCTCAGGGATAGTGTGTGATACAGGAGCACAGGGATAGTCTGTGATACAGGAGCCTGGGATAGTCTGTGATACAGGAGCCTGGGATAGTCTGTGATACAGGAGCTCAGGGACAGTCTGTGATACAGCTGCTCAGGGTCAGTCTGTGATACAGGAGCTCAGGGATAGTCTGTGGTACAGGAGCTCAGGGATCGTCTGTGATGCAGGAGCTCTGGGATAGTCTGTGATACAGGAGCTCAGGGTTAGTCTGTGATACAGGAGCTCAGGGATAGTCTCTGATATCGGAGCCTGGGATAGTCTGTGATAAAGGTGCTCAGGGATAGTCTGTGACACAGGAGCTCAAGGATAGTCTGTGATACAGGAGCTCAGGGTTAGTCTGTGATACAGGAGCTCAGGGATAGTCTCTGATATAGGAGCCTGGGATAGTCTGTGATAAAGGTGCTCAGGGATAGTCTGTGATACAGGAGCTCAGGGATAGTCTGTGATACAGGAGCTCAGGGATAGTCTGTGATACAGGAGCTCAGGAATAGTCTGTGATACAGGATCCTGGGATAGTCTGTGATACAGGAGCCTGGGATAGTCTGTGATACAGGGTCTCATGGATAATCTGTGATGCAGGAGCTCTGGGATAGTCGGTGATACAGGAATTCAGGGATAGTCTGTGATACAGGAGCCTGGGATAGTCTGTGATGCAGGAGCTCAGGGTTCGTCTGTGATACAGGAGCTCAGGGTTAGTCTGTGATACAGGAGCTCAGGGATAGTGTGTGATACAGGAGCTCATTGACAGTCTGTGATGCAGGAGCTCAGTGATAGTCTGTGATACAGGAGACTGGGATAGTCTGTGATACAGGAGCTCAGGGATAGTTTGTGACACAGGAGCTAAGGGATAGTCTGTGATACAGGAGACTGGGATAGTCTGTGATACAGGAGCTCAGGGATAGTCTGTGATACAGGAGCTCAGCGATATTCTGTGATACAGGAGCTCAGCGATAGTCTGTGATACAGGAGCCTGGGATAGTCTGTGATACAAGTGCTCAGGGATAGTCTGTGATACAGGAGCCTGGGATAGTCTGTGATACAGGAGACTGGGATAGTCTGTGACACAGGAGCTCAGGGATAGTCTGTGATGCAGGAGACTGGGATAGTCTGTGATACAGGTGACTGGGATAGTGTGTGATACAGGAGCTCAGGGATAGTCTGTGATACAGGAGCACAGGGATAGTCTGTGATACAGGAGCCTGGGATAGTCTGTGATACAGGAGCCTGGGATAGTCTGTGAGACAGGAGCTCAGGGATAGTGTGTGATACAGGAGCTCAGCGTTAGTCTGTGATACAGGAGCTCAGGGATAGTCTGTGATACAGGAGCTCAGGGATAGTCTGTGATGCAGGAGCTCTGGGATAGTCTGTGATGCAGGAGCTCAGGGTTAGTCTGTGATACAGGAGATCAGGGATAGCGTGTGATACAGGAGCTCAGGGATAGTCTGTGATACAGGAGCTCAGGGATAGTCTGTGATACAGGAGCTCAGGAATAGTCTGTGATACAGGAGCCTGGGATAGTCTGTGATACAGGGTCTCAGGGATAATCTGTGATGCAGGAGCTCTGGGATAGTCGCTGATACAGGAATTCAGAGATAGTCTGTGATACAGGAGCCTGGGATGGACTGTGACACAGGAGCTCAGGGATAATCTGTGATACAGGAGCTCAGGGTTAGTCTGTGATACAGGAACTCAGGGATAGTCTGTGATATAGGAGCCTGGGATAGTCTGTGATACAGGTGCTCAGGGATAGTCTGTGATACAGGAGCTCAAGGATAGTCTGTGATATAGGAGCCTGGGATAGTCTGTGATACAGGAGCTCAGGGATAGTCTGGGATACAGGAACTCAGGGATAGTCTGTGATCCAGGAGCTCAGGTAAAGTCTGTGATACAGGAAACTGGGATAGTCTGTGATACAAGAGACTGGGATAGTCTGTGATACAGGAGCTCAGGGTTAGTCTGTGATACAGGATCTCAGGGAAATTCTGTGATGCAGGAGCTCTGGGATAGTCGGTGATACAGGTGCTCAGGGATAGTCTGTGATACCGGAGCTCAGGGATAGTCTGTGATACCGGAGCTCAGGGATAGTCTGTGACACAGGAGCTCAGGGATAGGCTGTGATACAGGAGACTGGGATAGTCTGTGATACAGGAACCTGGGATAGTCTGTGAAACAGGATACTGGGATAGTCTGTGATACAGGAGCTCAGGGATAGTCTGTGATACAGGAGCTCAGGGATAGTCTGTGATACAGGAGCCCAGGGATAGTCTGTGATACAGGAGACTGGGATAGTCTGTGATACAAGAGACTGGGATAGTCTGTGATACAAAAGACTGGGATAGTCTTTGATATTGGAGCTCAGGGTTAGTCTGTGATACAGGATCTCAGGGATAGTCTGTGATACAGGAGCTCAGGGATAGTCTGTGACACAGGAGCTCAGGGATAGTCTGTGATACAGGAGACTGGGATTGTCTGTGATACAGGAGCTCAGGGATAGCGTGTGATACAGGAGCTCAGGGATAGTCTGTGATACAGGAGCTCAGGGATAGTCTGTGATACAGGAGCTCAGGAATAATCTGTGATACAGGATCCCGGGATAATCTGTGATATAGGAGCCTAGGATAGTCAGTGATACAGGAGCTCAGGGATAGACTGTGATACAGGAGCTCAGGGATAGTCTGTGATAGAGGAGCCTGGGATAGTCTGTGATACAGGGTCTCAGGGATAATCTGTGATGCAGGATCTCTGGGATAGTCTGTGATACAGGAATTCAGGGATAGTCTGTGATACAGGAGCTCCGGGATAGTCTGTGATGCAGGAGACTGGGATAGTCTGTGATACAGGAGCTCAGGGATAGTGTGTGATACAGGAGCTCATTGACAGTCTGTGATGCAGGAGCTCAGTGATAGTCTGTGATACAGGAGACTGGGATAGTCTGTGATACAGGAGCTCAGGGATAGTTTGTGACACAGGAGCTAAGGGATAGTCTGTGATACAGGAGACTGGGATAGTCTGTGATACAGGAGCTCAGGGATAGTCTGTGATACAGGAGCTCAGCGATATTCTGTGATACAGGAGCTCAGCCATAGTCTGTGATACAGGAGCCTGGGATAGTCTGTGATACAAGTGCTCAGGGATAGTCTGTGATACAGGAGCCTGGGATAGTCTGTGATACAGGAGACTGGGATAGTCTGTGACGCAGGAGCTCAGGGATAGTCTGTGATGCAGGAGACTGGGATAGTCTGTGATACAGGTGACTGGGATAGTGTGTGATACAGGAGCTCAGGGACAGTCTGTGATACAGCTGCTCAGCGTTAGTCTGTGATACAGGAGCTCAGGGATAGTCTGTGATACAGGAGCTCAGGGATAGTCTGTGATGCAGGAGCTCAGGGTTAGTCTGTGATACAGGAGATCAGGGATAGCGTGTGATACAGGAGATCAGGGATAGTCTGTGATACAGGAGCTCAGGGATAGTCTGTGATACAGGAGCTCAGGAATAGTCTGTGATACAGGAGCCTGGGATAGTCTGTGATACAGGGTCTCAGGGATAATCTGTGATGCAGGAGCTCTGGGACAGTCGGTGATACAGGAATTCAGAGATAGTCTGTGATACAGGAGCCTGGGATGGACTGTGACACAGGAGCTCAGGGATAATCTGTGATACAGGAGCTCAGGGATAGTCTGCGATACAGGAGCTCAGGGATAGTGTGTGATACAGCAGCTTGGGATAGTCTGTGATACAAGAGCTCAGGGATTGTCTGTGATATAGGAGCCTGGGATAGTCTGTGATACAGGAGCTCGGGGATAGTCTGGGATACAGGAGCTCAGGGTTAGTCTGTGATACAGGAGCTCAGGGTTAGTCTCTGATACAGGAGCTCAGGTATAGTCTGTGATATAGGAGCCTGGGAGAGTCTGTGATACAGATGCTCAGGGTTAGTCTGTGATACAGGAGCTCAGGGATAGTCTGTGATGCAGGAGCTCAGGGTTAGTCTGTGATGCAGGAGCTCTGGGATAGTCGGTGATACAAGTGCTCAGGGATAGTCTGTGATACCGGAGCTCAGGGATAGTCTGTGATACCGGAGCTCAGGGATAGTCTGTGATACAGGAGACTGGGATAGTCTGTGATACAGGAGACTGGGATAGTCTGTGATACAGGAGCTCAGGGATAGTCTGTGATACAGGAGCTCAGTGATAGTCTGTGATACAGGAGCTCAGGGATAGTCTGTGATACAGGAGACTGGGATAGTCTGTGTTACAAGACACAGGGATAGTCTGTGATACAGGAACCTGGGATAGTCTGTGATACAGCAGACTGGGATAGTCTGTGATACAGGAGCTCAGGGACAGTCTGTGATACAGGAGCTCAGGGATAGTCTGTGATACAGGAGCCCAGGGATAGTCTGTGATACAGGAGACTGGGATAGTCTGTGATACAAGAGACTGGGATAGTCTGTGATATAGGAGCTCAGGCTTATTCTGTGATACAGGAGCTCAGGGATAGCGTGTGATACAGGAGCTCAGGGATAGTCTGTGATACAGGAGCTCAGGGATAGTCACTGATACAGGAGCTCAGGAATAGTCTGTGATACAGGATCCTGGGATAATCTGTGATATAGGAGCCTGGGATAGTCAGTGATACAGGAGCTCAGGGATAGACTGTGATACAGGAGCTCAGGGATAGACTGCGATACAAGAGCTCAGGGATAGTCTGTGATAGAGGAGCCTGGGATAGTCACTGATACAGGAGCTCAGGGATAATCTGTGGTGCAGGAGCTCTGGGATAGTCGGTGATACAGGAATTCAGGGATAGTCTGTGATACAGGAGCCTGGGATGGTCTGTGATACAGGAGCTCAGGGTTAGTCTGTGATACAGGAGCTCAAGGATAGTCTGTGATATAGGAGCCTGGGATAGTCTGTGATACAGGAGCTCGGGGATAGTCTGGGATACAGGAGCTCAGGGTTAGTCTGTGATACAGGAGCTCAGGTATAGTCTGTGATATAGGAGCCTGGGATAGTCTGTGATACAGATGCTCAGGGTTAGTCTGTTATACAGGAGCTCAGGGATAGTCTGTGATGCAGGAGCTCAGGATTAGTCTGTGAACCAGGAGCTCAGGTATAGTCTGTGATACAGGAAACTGGGATAGTCTGTGATACAGGAGACTGGGATGGTCTGTGATACAGGAGTTCAGGGATAGTCTGTGATACAGGAGCTCAGTGATAGTCTGTGATACAGGAGCTCAGGGATAGTCTGTGATATAGGAGCCTGGGATAGTCTGTGATACAGATGCTCAGGTTTAGTCTGTTATACAGGAGCTCAGGGATAGAGTGTGATGCAGGAGCTCAGGGTTAGTCTGTGATACAGGAGCTAAGGGATAGTCTGTGATACAGGAGCTCGGGGATAGTCTGTGATACAGGAACTCAGGGATAGTCTGTGATCCAGGAGCTCAGGTATAGTCTGTGATATGGGAAACTGGAATAGTCTGTGATACAAGAGACTGGGATAGTCTGTGATACAGGAGCTCAGGGTTAGTCTGTGATACAGGATCTCAGGGATATTCTGTGATGCAGGAGCTCTGGGATAGTCGGTGATACAGGTGCTCAGGGATAGTCTGTGATACCGGAGCTCAGGGATAGTCTGTGACACAGGAGCTCAGGGATAGTCTGTGATACAGGAGACTGGGATAGTCTGTGATACAGGAGACTGGGATAGTCTGTGATACAGGAGCTCAGGGATAGTCTGTGATACAGGAGCTCAGGGTTAGCCTGTGATACAGGAGATCAGGGTTAGTCTGTGATACAGGAGATCAGGGTTAGTCTGTGATACAGGAGCTCAGGGATAGTCTGTGATACAGGAGCTCAGGGATAGTCTGTGATACAGGAGCTCAGGGATAGTCTGTGATACAGGAGCTCAGGGATAGTCTGTGATACAGGAACCTGGGATAGTCTGTGATACAGGAGACTGGGATAGTCTGTGATACAGGAGCTCAGGGATAGTCTGTGATACAGGAGCTCAGGGATAGTCTGTGATACAGGAGACTGGGATAGTCTGTGATACAAAAGACTGGGATAGTCTGTGATATAGGAGCTCAGGGTTGTCTGTGATACAGGATCTCAGGGATAGTCTGTGATACAGGAGCTCAGGGATAGTCTGTGACACAGGAGCTCAGGGATAGTCTGTGATACAGGAGACTGGGATTGTCTGTGATACAGGAGCTCAGGGATAGCGTGTGATACAGGAGCTCAGGGATAGTCTGTGATACAGGAGCTCAGGGATAGTCTGTGATACAGGAGCTCAGGAATAGTCTGTGATACAGGAGCTCAGGGTTAGTCTGTGATACAGGAGCTCTGGGATAGTCTCTGATACAGGAGCTCAGCGATGGTCTGTGATACAGGAGCTCAGGGATAGTCTGTGATTCAGGAGCTTGGGATAGTCTGTGATACAGGTGCTCAGGGATAGTCTGTGATACAGGAGCCTGGGATAGTCTGTGATACAGCAGCTCAGGGATAGTCTGTGATACAGGAGCTCAGGGATAGTCTGTGATACAGCAGCCTGGGATAGTCTGTGATACAGGAGCTCAGGGATAGTCTGTGATACAGGAGCTCAGGGATAGTCACTGATACAGGAGCTCAGGAATAGTCTCTGATACAGGATCCTGGGATAATCTGTGATACAGGAGCCTGGGATAGTCAGTGATACAGGAGCTCAGGGATAGACTGTGATACAGGAGCTCAGGGATAGACTGCGATACAAGAGCTCAGGGATAGTCTGTGATAGAGGAGCCTGGGATAGTCTGTGATACAGGGTCTCAGGGATAATCTGTGGTGCAGGAGCTCTGGGATAGTCGGTGATACAGGAATTCAGGGATAGTCTGTGATACAGGAGCCTGGGATGGTCTGTGATACAGGAGCTCAGGGTTAGTCTGTGATACAGGAGCTCAAGGATAGTCTGTGATAGAGGAGCCTGGGATAGTCTGTGATACAGGAGCTCAGGGACAGTCTGTGATACAGGAGCTCAGTGATAGTCTGTGAACAGGAGCTCAGGGTTAGTCTGTGATACAGGAGCTCAGGGATAGTGTGTGAAACAGGAGCTCAGCGATAGTCTGTGATACAGGAGCCTGGGATAGTCTGTGATACAGTAGCTCTGGGGTAGTCGGTGATACAGGTGCTGAGGGATAGTCAGTGAAACAGGAGCTCAGTGATAGTCTGCGATGCAGGAGTTCAGGGATAGTCTCTGATACAGGGGCTCAGCGATGGTCTGTGATACAGGAGCTCAGGGATAGTCTGTGATACAGAAGCTCAGGGATAGTCTGTGATACAGGAGCCTGGGATAGTCTGTGATACAAGAGCTCAGGGATAGTCTGTGATGCAGGAGCTCAGGGATAGTCTGTAATACAGGAGTTTGGAATAGTCTGTGATATAGGAGCTGAGGGACAGACAGTGATACAAGAGCTTGGGATAGTCAGTGATACAGGAGCTCAGGTATAGTCAATGATGCAGAAGCCTGGGATAGTCTGTGATACAGGATCTCAGGGATAGTGTGTGATACAGGAGCTCAGGGATCGTGTGTGATACAGAAGCCTGGGATAGTCTGTGATACAGGATCTCAGGGATAGTCTGTGTTACAGGAGCTCAGGGATAGTCTGTGTTACAGGAGCTCAGGGATAGTCTGTGATACAGGAGCTCAGGGATAGTCTGTGATACAGGAGCTCAGGGATAGTCTGTGATACAGGAGCTCAGGGACAGTCAGTGATACAGGAGCTCAGGGATAGCCTGTGATACAGAATCTCAGGGATAGTCTGTAGTACAGGAGTTCAGGGATAGTCTGTGATACAGGAGCTCAGGGATAGTCTGTGATACCGGAGCTCAGGCATAGTCTGTGATACAGGAGCTCAGGGAAAGTCTGTGATACAGGAGCTCAGGGATAGTCTGTGTTACAGGAGCTCAGGGATAGTCTGTGTTACAGGAGCTCAGGGATAGTCTGTGATACAGGAGCTCAGGGATAGTCTGTGATACAGGAGCTCAGGGATAGTCTGTGATACAGGAGCTCAGGGACAGTCAGTGATACAGGAGCTCAGGGATAGCCTGTGATACAGAATCTCAGGGATAGTCTGTAGTACAGGAGTTCAGGGATAGTCTGTGATACAGGAGCTCAGGGATAGTGTGTGATACAGGAGCTCAGGGATAGTCTGGGATACAGGAGACTGGGGTAGCCTGTGATACAGGATCCTGGGATAATCTGTGAAACAGGAGCTCAGTGATAGTCTGTGTTACAGGAGCTGAGTGATAGTCTGTAATACAGCAGCCTGGGATAGTCTGTGATAGAGGATCCTGGGATAATCTTTGAAAAAGGAGCCTGGGATAGTCAATGATACAGGAGCTCAGGGGTAGTCTGTGATATAGGAGCTGAGGGACAGACAGTGATACAGGAACTCAGGGATAGTCTGTGATACAGGAGCTCAGTGATAGTCTGTGATACAGAAGCTCAGGGATAGTCTGTGATACAGGAGACTGGGATAGTCTGTGATACAGGAGCTCAGGGATAGTCGGTGATACAGGAGCTCAGGTATAGTCTGTGATCCAGGAGCTCAGGGTTAGTCTGTGATACAGGAGATCAGGGTTAGTCTGTGATACAGGAGACTGGGATAGTCTGTGATACAAGAGACTGGGATAGTCTGTGATATAGGAGCTCAGGGTTAGTCTGTGATACAGGATCTCAGGGATAGTCTGTGACACAGGAGCTCAGGGATAATCTGTGATACAGGAGACTGGGATAGTCTGTGATACAGGAGCTCAGGGATAGTCTGTGATACAGGAGCTCAGGAATAGTCTGTGATACAGGAGCTCGGTTAGTCGGTGATACAGGAGCTCAGGGATAGTCTGTGATGCAGGAGCTCAGGGACAGTCAGTGATACAGGAGCTCAGGGATAATATGTGATACAGGAGCTCAGGGATAGTCTGTGATACAGGAGCTCAGCGATGGTCTGTGATACAGGAGCTCAGGGATAGTCTGTGATACAGGAGCCTGGGATAGTCTGTGATACAGGAGCCTGGGATAGTCTGTGATACAGGAGCTCAGGGATAGTTTGTAAAACAGGAGTCTGGGATAGTCTGTGATACAGGAGCTCAGGGATAGTCGGTGATACATGTGCTCAGGGATAGTCTCTGATACAGGAGCTCAGGGATAGTCTGTGATGCAGGAGCTCAGCGATGGTCTGTGATACTGGAGCTCAGGGATAGTCTGTGATACAGGAGCCTGGGATAGTCTGTGATAGAGGAGCTCAGGGATAGTCTGTGATACAGGATCCTGGGATAATCTGTGATACAGGAGCCTGGGATAGTCTGTGATACCGGGTCTCAGGGATGATCTGTGATGCAGGAGCTCTGGGATAGTCGGTGATACAGGAATTCAGGGATAGTCTGTGATACAGGAGCCTGGGATGGTCTGTGATACCGGGTCTCAGGAATGATCTGTGATGCAGGAGCTCTGGGATAGTCGGTGATACAGGAATTCAGGAATAGTCTGTGATACAGGAGCTCAGGGATAGTCGGTGATACAGGAGCTCAGGGATAGTCGGTGATACAGGAGCTCAGGGATAGTCTGTGATACCGGAGCTCAGCGATGGTCTGTGATACAGGAGCTCAGTGATAGTCAGTGATACAGGAGCTCAGGGATAGTCTGTGATACAGGAGCTCAGCGATGGTCTGTGATACAGGAGCTCAGGGATAGTCTGTGATACAGGAGCCTGGGATAGTCTGTGATACAGGAGCTCATGGATAGTCTGTGATACAGCAGCCTGGGCTAGTCTGTGATACAGGAACTCGGGGATAGTCTGTGATACAGGAGCTCAGGGATAGTCTGTGATACAGGAGCTCAGGGATAGTCTGTGATACAGCAGCCTGAGCTAGTCAGTGATACAGGAGCTCAGTGATAGTCTGTAATGCAGGAGTCTGGGATAGTCTGTGATACAGGAGCTCATGGATAGTCTGTGATACAGGAGCTCAGGGATAGTCTGTGATACAGGAGCTCAGGGAGAGTCTGTGATACAGGAGCTCAGGGATAGTCTGTAATACAGGGGACTGGGATAGTCTGTGATACAGGAGACTGGGATAGACTGTGATACAGGAGCTCAGGGTTAGTCTGCGATACCGGAGCTCAGGGATAGTCAGTGATACAGGAGCTCAGGAATAGTCTGTGATAGAGGAGCTCAGGAGATAGTCTGTGATACAGGAGCCTGGGATAGTCTGTGATACAGGAGCTCAGGGATAGTCTGTGATAGAGGAGCTCCGGGATAGTGTGTGATACAGGAGCCTGGGTTCGTCAGTGATACAGGAGCTCAGGGATAGTCTGTGATACAGGATTTCAGGGATAGTGTGTGATACAGGAGGCTGGGTTCGTCAGTGATACAGGAGCCCAGGGATAGTCTGGGATACAGTTGCTCAGGGATAGTCTGTGATACAGGAGCTCAGGGATAGTCTGTGATACAGGAGCTCAGGGACAGTCTGTGATACAGGAGCTCAGGGATAGTCTGTGATACAGGAGCTCAGGGATAGTCTGTGATACAGGAGCTCAGGGATAGTCTGTGATACAGGAGCTCAGGGATAGTCTGTGATACAGGAGCTCAGGGATAGTCTGTGATACAGGAGCCTGGGATAGTCTGTGATACGGTAGCTCAGGGATCGTCTGTGATACAGGAGCCTGGGATGGTCTGTGATACAGGATCTCAGGAATAGTCTGTGATACAGGAGCTCAGGGATAGTCAGTGATACAGGAGCTCAGGGATAGTCTGTGATACAGGAGTCTGGGATAGTCTGCGATACTGGAGCTCACGGATAGTCTGTGATACAGGAGCTCAGGAATTGTCTGTGATACTGGAGCTCAGGAATTGTCTGTGATACAGGAGCTCAGGGATAGTTTGTGATACAGGAGCTCAGGGATAGTGTGTGATACAGGAGCTCAGGGATAGTCTGTGATACAGGAGACTGGGATAGTCTGTGATACAGGAGCTCAGGGATAGTCTGTGATACAGGAGCTCAGGGATAGTCAGTGATACAGGAGCCTGGGATAGTCTGTGATACAGGAGCCTGGGATAGTCTGTGATACAGGAGACTGGGATAGTCTGTGATACAGGAGTTCAGGGATAGTGTGTGATACAGGAGCCTGGGATATTCTGTGAAACAGGAGCTCAGGGATAGTCTGTGATACAGGAGCTCAGGGATAGTCTGTGATACAGGAGCCTGGGATAGTCTGTGATACAGGAGCTCAGGGATAGTCTGTCATAGAGGAGCTCAGGGATAGTCTGTGATACAATAGCTCATGGATAGTCTGTGATACAGGAGCTCAGGGATAGTCTGTGATACAGGAGCTCAGGGATAGTCTGTAATACAGGGGACTGGGATAGTCTGTGATACAGGAGACTGGGATAGACTGTGATACAGGAGCTCAGGGTTAGTCTGCAATACCGGAGCTCAGTGATAGTCAGTGATACAGGAGCTCAGGAATATTCAGTGATACAGGAGCTCAGGGATAGTCTGTGATACAGGAGCTCAGGGATAGTCTGTGATACAGCAGCCTGGGCTAGTCTGTGATACAGGAGCTCAGGGATCGTCTGTGATACAAGAGCTCAGGGATAGTGTGTGATACAGGAGCACAGTGATAGTCTGTGATACAGGAGCTCAGGGATAGTCTGCGATACAGGAGCTCAGGGATAGTCTGTGAGAAAGGAGCCTGGGATAGTCTGTGATGCAGGAGCTCAGGGATAGTCTGTGATACAGGAGCTCAGGGATAGTCTGTGAGAAAGGAGCCTGGGATAGGCTGTGATGCAGGAGCTCAGGGATAGTCTGTGATACAGGAGCTCAGGGATAGTCTGTCATACAGGAGCTCAGGAATAGTGTGTGATACAGGAGCTCAGGGATAGTCTGTGATACAGGAGCTCAGGGATAGTCTGTGATACAGGAGCACAGTGATAGTCTGTGATACAGGAGCTCAGGTATAGTCTGCGATACAGGAGCTCAGGGATAGTCAGTGATGCAGGTGCCTGGGGTTGTCTGTGATACAGGAGCTCAGGGATAGTCTGTGATGCAGGCAGTCAGCGATAGTCTGTGATACAGGAGCTCAGGGATCATCTGTGATACAGGAGCTCAGGCATAGTCTGTGATACAGGAGCTCAGTGATCGTCTAAATCGTGTTTTATAAAGTTCTAGCAGAACCTCCTTGCTCTTGTATTCTATGCCATGGCTAATAAAGGAAACTATGCTGGATGCCTTCTTAACCACCTTATCTATCTATCCTGCTGCCTTCATGGATCTGTGGACATGCACTCTAAGATCCCTATGTTCATCTACACTTCTCAGTTTCCTAACATTTATTGTGTATTCCCTTGCCTTGTTAGCCCTTCCCAAATGCATTACCTCACACTTCTCCAGGTTGAATTCCATTTGCCACCGTTCTGCCCACCGGACCTGTCCATCGATATCTTCCTGCAGTCTCCAGCTTTCTTTCTCACTGTCAACCACACGGCCAATTCTTGTATCACCTGCAACCTTCTTAATTATGCCCCTACATTGATGTCTAAATCATCTAAATATGCCACAAATAGCAAGGGACCTTGTCCTGACCACTGCGAAAGCCCGCAAAAACATCCGTTGACCATAACCCTTTGCTTCCAGCAAATGAGCCAATTTTGGATCCAGTTTGCAGCTTTCCTTTGGATCCCAAGGGCTTTTACTTTTCTACTCAATCTGCCATGTGGGACCTTGTCAAAAGCCTTGCTAACTTGCTAAAATCCATGCCGACTATATCAAACATGCTACCCTCATCGACCCTCCTTGTTACCTCCTCAGAAAATTCAATCAATTTAGTCAGGCACGACCTTCCCTTAAAAAATCCATGCTGACTGTCCTTGATTAATCCGTGCCTTTCTAAATGACGATTAATACTGTCACTGAGAATTTTTCCGAATAATTTTCCCACGACCGAGGTTAGGCTGACTGGCCTGTAATTACTCGGTCTATTCCTTTCTCCCTTTTTGAACAACAATACAATGATAACCTCTCTCCCCGTCTCCTCCACCCTCGCCTCCGACAACAAGTGTGAGGAGCTCATGAACTTCTTTGTCTCTAAGATTGAGACCATCTGTTCAGCTGCCTCTGCCACTTCCCTTCCTTCCCCCTAGCCCACTGGGCCAAACTTCCTCTAAGGTTGCCCCCTGCCTGACCCCTGAACTCACACCTTTCTCCAATCTCTCTCCAATTGCCCCTCATGACCTCTCTGCGCTCATCTTGTCCCTGAGGCCCACCTCCTGCTCCCTCGATCCTATTCCCACCAAACTGCTGACCACCCAACTTCCTTTTCTGGTTCCCATGTTAGCTGATATTGTTAACGGTTCTCTCTCCTCAGGTACTGTCCCCCTCTCCCTCAAATCTGCCGTCATCACCCCTCTCCTCAAAAAACCAAACCTTGATCCCTCCGTCCTTGCAAACTACCGTCCCATCTCCAATCTCCCTTTCCTCTCCAAAGTCCTTGAACATGTTGCCTCCCAAATCCGTGCCCATCTTTCCCGCAATTCCATGTTTGAATCCCTCCAATCAGTTTTCTGCCCTTGCCACAGTACCGAAACAGCTCTCATGAAAGTCACAAATAACATCCTTTGTGACTGTAACAAAGGTAAACTATCCCTCCTGGTCCTTCTTGACTTGTCTGCAGCCTTTGACATGGTTGACCACTCCTTCCTTCCCCAATGCCTCTCCACCGTCGTCCAGCTGGGTGGGTCGGCACTCGCCTGGTTCCATTCTTATCTATCTAATTGTAGCCAAAGAATCGCCTGTAACAGCTTCTATTCCCGCTCCTGCATCGTTACCTCTGGTGTCTGTAATGATCAATAACATGTCATTCTATATTGGCACTAGGTGGAGCCGTAGAGCTGTGTAGAGCTGTATATAGCTGTATGTATAAGACTACACTACCCAGCTGTATGCATATTAAGACTACATTACCCATGAGGCACTAGGCTACCCAGAAGGCAGCAGTCAAGATGGAAGCCTCTACAGATACTGTACCTAGTCCACATGTGCTCAATAAAAGTAGCTAGCAAAAGCTAGCTGTGTTCATAATAAGAATGTCTATTTATTAATGAACATAAGATGGTACCAGGATGGTGAAGATCTGCTGAAAATTGTGAAAAGCGACATGGAGAATTTGAAGCCACCAGAGTGTTTGAAACTCACAGGAAACATCGACTATAATTGTCAGACTCTTAAACAACAATTCGAACTCTACATTGCAGCCATCGGATTCGGTACGAAGCCAGATGCAAGGAAGATAGCGTTGCTGCTTATGGTTGCTGGCCCACAGGCGATAGAGGTATTTAATACATTTGTATTTAATCCAGTGGAGAACAGAGAAAAATTAGAAGATGTGCTAAAAAAATTTGATGCACATTGCTCTCCCAAAAAGAATGAGACGTATGAAAGATACATCTTCCGTTCTCGGACACAGCAACAAAATGAGACTTTTGATAGCTTTATAACTGATCTGAAACTGAAAGCACAGACATGTAATTTCTCTGAGCTGAAATCATCCATTATTCGTGACCAGATTGTGTTTGGTATTCATGATAAAAAAAAGTCAGGGAACGTCTGTTGAGAGAAACTGAACTAAATTTGGAAAATGCGGTGAAAATATGCCAAGCCAGCAAGCTAGCTCGAAAGCACGCGGAGACTTTCAGTGAAATCAATAATGATGCGATTGTAATGAGTGATAATGCTGCTGTCGGTGCTGTGTCCTACAAGGGAAAGAAATGTAGGCAGAACAGAAATGAAAAGCAATCGGAGGATGACATTTTTAATTGTAAACGCTGTGGTTACAAACACCAGTTAAGACAATGCCCAGCGTTTGGAAAAATGTGCACAAAGTGTAATGGAAAGAATCACTTTGCCAAACAATGCTTTTCAAAAGTAAAAACAACGAAAGGGCAACAAGTTAATATGATTGAGGACACTGATTTAAGTGAGACATTTTTTGTAGGAATGGTGTCATGTGACAAAAGCAAAAAAGATACAGAAAATGTGCAGCCCTCAGAAATGGACAATGCTGAACATAAAGTCAATGCAGTAAAAATGGACAAATGGATGATCCCACTGCAGATAAATGGAGCATTAGTTACATTGAAACTGGACACTGGGGCAAAAGCAAACTTAATCAGTATGAGTGACATAAAAAATATGAAAGAAAAGCCCAAAATACCAAAAAAGTCAGTACTGCTGAAGAGCTATAATGGACAGAAAATAGATAGCTTAGGTGTATGCAGACTTAACGTGACAGTCAAAGACAAAGTGCATCATCTCATGTTTTCTGTTGTGGCTGAAAGGCTTGATTCGATACTAGGTGACAAAGCTTGTGCAGACTTAGAACTGGTCAAGAGAGTCTACCGTATAAACTGTGCCATAAGCAGACCAGATGACTCAGGTGATGAAGCAGAGAGGCCATCAAGGATGAAAAGGCCAAAGGGTATCCATGTCTTCAAAAAGCCTAGTTTCTCCAAGAAGAAAGAAAAAGACTTTAAGGTCAAAGAGAAGCCAAAGGAAGAAAAGCACAAAGAGGAAAAACACAAGGAGAAAAAGTCTAAAGATATAACCGCAGCAGATGTTGTTAAGCAGTGGAAAGAGAAAAAGAAAAAGAAGAAGCCCGCACCAGAGCAGGAAGCAGTTCCGGTGGATACTCCTTCTTTCCTCAGGCCAATCTTTGGTGTTCCATTAGCCGAGGCTGCTGAGAGGACTATGCTGTATGATGGGATCCAGCTGCCAGCAGTTTTTCGAGAGTGCATTGGCTACATTGAGAGTTATGGCATGAAGAGTGAAGGAAACACTGAAACCCTCTCCAAGCAAAGATCGCAAGGAGACCTCGATCTATTCAAGACCAGATTGATGACAATGCCGCAACTGCATCTTGTCATTCACCGCCAGAACAATCTCATGAAGACACATCAGACTTACCCGTGTTGAGAAGATCCACACGTGAAGTAAAAAAGCCTGATAGACTTAATCTTTGAGTACAATGTAAAGCTTTGAAAATGTGTTGACTTTTTTGAAAATGTTTATGTTTATAGAGCACTAACAAAAGTGTTACTGATATTATCTTTATTGTTTTCTTGAAAGTTGATTGATATTGATTTTGTTAAACCTCAAAGAAAGGGGGATGTAATGATCAATAACATGTCATTCTATAGTGGACACTAGGTGGAGCCGTAGAGCTGTATGTATTGAGACTACACTACCCAGCTGTATGCATATTAAGACTACATTACCCATGAGGCACTAGGCTACCCAGAAGGCAGCAGTCAAGATGGAAGCCTCTACAGATACTGTACCTAGTCCACATGTGCTCAATAAAAGTAGCTAGCAAAAGCTAGCTGTGTTCATAATAAGAATGTCTATTTATTAATGAACATAAGAGTGTCCCCCAAGGATCTATCCTTGGCCCCTTCCTATTTCTCATCTACACGTTGCCCCTTGGCGACATCATCTGAAAACAGTGTCAGTTTCCACATGTACGCTGACGACACCCAGCTCTACCTCACTACCTCTTCTTTCGACCCCTCCACAGTCTCTAAATTGTCAGACTGCCCGTCCGGCATACAGTTCTGGATGAACAAAAATGTTCTCCAATTAAATACTGGGAAGACCGAAGCCATTGTTTTCGGTCTATGCCACAAACTCCGTTCCCTAGCCACTGACTCCATCCCTCTCCCTAACATCTGTCTGAACCCTACTGTTCGCATATCATATTTGACCCTGAAAAGGGCTTCCGACCACATATCCGCAGCATAACAAAGACCGCCTATTTCCACCTCAGTAACATCGCCCGTCTCTGCCCTTGGCTCAGCTCATCCACTGCTGAACCCTCATCCATGCCTTTGTTACCGCTAGACTTGACTATTCCAATGCACTCCTGGCTGGCCTCCCACATTCTACCCTACGTAAACTTAAGGTCATCCAAAACTCGGCTGCCCGTGTCCTAACTCGCACCAAGTCCCCTTCGCCCATCACCCCTGTGCTCGCTGACCTACATTGGCTCCCGGTAAAGCAACGCCTTGATTTCAAAATTCTCATCCTTGTTTTCAAATCCCTCCATGGCCTCGCCCCCCTCCCTATCTCTGTAATCTCCTCCAGCCCCACAACCCCCCCGAGATATCTGCCCTCCTCTAATTCTGCCCTATTGAGAATCCCTGAATATAATCGCTCAACCATTGGTGGCCGTGCCTTCTGTTGCCTAGGGCCTAAGCTCTGGAATTCCCTACCTAAACCTCTCCGCCTCGCTACCTCTTTTTCCTCCTTTAAGACGCTTCTTAAAACCTACCTCTTTGACCAAGCTTTAGGTCACCTGCCCTAATTTATCCGTTCGTGGCTCGGTGTCAAATTTTTTGTCTTATAGTACTCCTGTGAAGTGCCTTGGGACGTTTTACTACATTAAAGGTGCAATATAAATACAAGTTGTTGTTGTTGTTGACCTGCAGTCCTCCGGCACCACACCTGTAGCCAGAGAGGTTTTGAAAATGATGGTCAGAACCTTCGCTATTGCCTCGCATGCTTCTCTTAACAGCCTGGGATACATTCAAAGATGTATACATTCAAAGACCCCATAATATTTCCTCTCTCACTATGTTTATCTAATCTAATATTTCACACTCCTCCTCCTTAACTACATTGTCTGCATCATCGCTCTCTTTTGTGAAGACAGACGCAATGTATTCATTAAGAACCATGCCCACGTCTTCTGCCTCCACACACAGATTACCTTTTAGGTCTCTAATAGGCCCTACTCTTGCCTTAGTTATTCTCTTGCTCTTTATGTATTTAATAAAACATCTTTGGGTTTTCCTTGATTTTACTTGCCAATATCTTTTCGTACCCTCTCTTTGCTTTCCTAATTTCCTTTTTAATTTCACCCCTGCACATTCTATAATCCTCTCGGGTTTCTGTGGTATTGAGCCCTCGGTGTCTGACAAAAGCTTCCCCTTTTTTGCCTTATCCTACCCTGTATGCTCCTTGACATCTAGGGAGCTCTAGATTTGGGAGCCCCACCCTTTTACTTTGTGGGAACATATTTGCTCTGAATCCTCACTACCTCCTCCTTGAATGCCTCCCACTGCTATGACACTGATTTACTATCAGGTAGCTGTTTCCAGTCCACTTTTGCGAATTCGCATCTCAGCTTAGTAAAATTGGCCTTTCCCCAATTGAGAACTTTTACTCCTAATCTGTCTTTATCCTTTTCCATAACTACGCTAACTCTAACTGAATTATGATCACTACCACCAAAATGCTCTCCCACTGATACCCCTTCCACCTGCCCAGCTTTATTCCCTAAAACTAAGTCCAGAACTGCCCCCTCTCTTGTTGGGCTTGCTATGTACTGGGACTAGGGACAGGGTCACTGGCGAAGCTAAGCAGAGCCAGGCCTGGTTAGTACCTGGAGGAGTAACCATCAGGGAAGACCAAGTGCAGAAGGTTCACGGAAGGAGCCCCGAGGAGGGGCGGTTGGTGAGATGGTCACGGAAGGAGCCCCGGGAGGGGCAGCTGGTGAGCAGGCCCGGGCGTTGGGCTGAAGATAGGAGGAATGGTGGAAATGGAATGGCGGCACGCACAGACGCAGCGGCTTTGCTTCTCCCAGGACGGTGCTATTTACGTTTAATGTTATTTGTACTGGACTCATGGGAGCTTGCAAGATCACATTTTGTTGTTCATGTACTTGTACAATGACAATAAAGTTGAATTATTATTATTAAGAAAGGTTCTCCTGAATGCATTTTAAGAATTCTGTGCCCTCTATTCCTTTTTACACTGATTCTTTCCCAGTTACTATTAGGGTAGTTGAAAACCCCTACTATTACTGCCCTATTGTTTTTGCACTTCTCAGAAATTTGCCTCCATATTTACTCTTCTATCTCCCTCTGACTATTTGGGGGTCTATAGTACACTCCCAGCAGTGTGATTGCCTCTTTTTTGTTCTTCAGTTCAACCCATGTGGCCTTATTTGATGATCCATCTAACATATCATCCCTCCTCACAGCTCTATAACTGTTTCTTTAACCAACATTGCGACCCCCCTCCATTTTTATCCCCTTCTCTCTCTCATTGTAAACCCTGTAACCAGGAATGTTGAGCTGCCATTCCTGCCCGACTTTAAGCCATGTTTCAGTAATAGCTATGATATAATTCTTCCATGTGCTTACCTGTGCCCTCAGCTTATCTGCCTTATTCCCTAGACTCCTTGCTTTAAAGTAAATACCATTGAGCACTGCCAAACTCCCTTGTTGTCTATTTTTTTAGCCTTTGCTTCCTCTGCCTTCCAAACTCACTTACTAATTATCTGCTTTCCATTTCCAGCTTTGCTTCTCTCCCTCATGAATCTACTCTCAGGTTCCCATCCCCCAGCCAAGCTAGTTTACACCCTCCCCAACAGCACTAGCAAACCCCGCCCCCCGTGAGGATATTGCTCCCGGCCCTGTTGAAGTGCAACCCATCCAGCCTGTACAGGTCCCACCTCCCCCAGAACCAGTCCCAATGCCTCAGGAATCTAAAGCCCTCCCTCTTGCACCATTTCTCCAGCCACGCATTCATCTGCTCTCTCCTCCTATTTCTGTACTGACTAGCACATGGCACCAGGAGACCCCGATAAATTAAGTGAAAGTGGGAGTCCCAGATGTGGAAATCATGTGCCGGATAAGGCCCAGGAATTCCTTGTGGGCCGAGAGGGGCATTCCTGCTCTTCCTGGCCAGAAGGAAACCTTTAATAAATGTTCAAGTACACTTACCTGGGCCTCCTCTGGTGCTGGATCCACTTCCTGACAGTTCTCCGACGCGGTTGGCACTGAGCCCATCCCACGTGGCCAGGATTTTAAATCGAGTGGCGGCTCAAGTGACATCATTGGACCGTGACGGTTACATTTTAATGAGGCCCTTGCCCGCCTGGGGAGAGGGCCTTGAACGCTGCTCGCAACCCCCCCCCCCCCGATAAGATGGCATGGAGCGAGAGTGCGGCGTGGACCGGGTGAGTGGCAGAATGCTCCTATTTTAACCCCCCACCCCCACACCCACATCCCATTCTCATCAGTCATGGGGTTTAAAATAAGGAATCTGCTTGCTTTCAGCTACCTATTAACAGTCAGAAGGCATGAGTGACTTGATTTGAAACAACAAGCAGCACACTGGGCAAAGGTTATTTATTGGAAACGTGTTGTGGGCCCTGCACAGAGTCACTGTCCAATGGGATGATGTCTCCGGACTCAGAGGTGAAGGTTAACTTGCTTTCACTGTGTAGGCAATCAGAGACTTCCAGCATTCAATTACAGCCTCCATATATCACTAGATTTTATCCCAGGGTGTAAGGGAAAGCTCAAACAGCTCGTGCAAGTGTAAGCTTGTCTCCATTTGCCCAGGCTGATCGTTTCAAATCTTCCCTCAGCTTGTCGGTCATTATCACGTTGAAGACACGGCCCAATTTGCCCGACACCTGGTATTGTGGCCGTGTAATTTTTGGGCCATTTTGTCCTTTCTCCCCCTTGTTTATGAAGATGCCTGACAGAACCTGTGTCCTGTCAATGGAAATTGAATCCAATGGATTTTAGGGTGCAGAGTTGGCTAGTGCCATCTCATTCCTAGATTTCACTTCAGATTAGTTGTCAACACTGCTGAAGCAGATAAGGCAAGATGCTCAGTCCCTTGGCCACTGGCTGCCGTCTGCCTCTCCCATTGCCTCCCATACAGACAGTTTCTTCATAGGCCCTTTCAATCAATGTTAAATGTAACGACAACGGATTATCACAGACCTCATTTCAGCAGTTCCTCTCACAGAAATATGTTGACTGTAAAGTTAAAACTAGTTTTCCTTTCCTTCGTTCTCCAATAGAAAAGAAAGTATCGAAGTGACAGTTAGATAAGGAACTGTATTAAAGCCTGTTGGTGGAACGCATTGGGTAATGCGCTAATGGTCGGGTTGTTGACTCTGGTTGGACGTGTTTTTGGAGGTTTGATGGTGTGAGGTCAGATCACGAGGTTCGATGGCGTGAGGTTTGATGGCGTGAGGTTTGATCACGAGGTTTGATGGCGTGAGGTTTGATCACGAGGTTTGATGGCGTGAGGCTTGATTTTAGTGAGGTTTGATGGCGTGAGGTTTGACGGCGTGAGGCTTGATTTTAGTGAGGTTTGATGGCGTGAGGCTTGATGGCATGAGGTTTGACGGCGTGAGGTTTGATTTCAGTGAGGTTTGACGGCGTGAGGTTTGATTTGCGTGAGGTTTGATTTGCGTGAGGTTTGATGGCGTGAGGTTTGATCGTGAGGTTTGATGGCGTGAGGTTTGATCACGAGGTTTGACGGCGTGAGGTTTGACGGCGTGGGTTGACGGCGTGAGGGTTGACGGCGTGAGGGTTGACGGCGTGGGTTGACGGCGTGAGGGTTGACGGCGCGAGGGTTGACGGCGTGGGTTGACGGCGTGAGGGTTGACGGCGTGACATTTGACGGCGTGACGTTTGATCACGAGGTTTGATGGCGTGAGGTCTGATGGCGTGAGGTCTGATGGCATGAGGTTTGACGGCGTCAGGTTTGACGCGTCAGGTTTGACGGCGTGACGTTTGACGGCGTGACATTTGACAGCGTGACGTTTGACGGCGTGACGTTTGATCACGAGGTTTGATGGCGTGAGGTCTGATGGCGTGAGGTTTGATGGCATGAGGTTTGACGGCGTCAGGTTTGACGCATCAGGTTTGATGGCATGAGGTTTGACGCATCAGGTTTGACGGCGTGAGGTTTGACGGAGTGAGGTTTGACGGCGTGAGGTTTGACGGAGTGAGGTTTGACGGCGTGAGGTTTGACGGCGTGAGGTTTGACGGAGTGAGGTTTGACGGAGTGAGGTTTGACGGAGTGAGGTTTGACGGAGTGAGGTTTGACGGCGTGAGGTTTGACGGCGTGAGGTTTGACGGCGTGAGGTTTGACGGCGTGAGGTTTGACGGCGTGAGGTTTGACGGCGTGAGGTTTGACGGAGTGAGGTTTGACGGAGTGAGGTTTGACGGAGTGAGGTTTGACCGCGTGAGGTTTGACCGCGTGAGGTTTGATGGTGTGACGTTTCATCGCGTGAGGTTTGATGGTGCGAGGTTTGATGGCGTGACATTTGATCACTTGACATTTGCCCGCACTTAAGTAAACTTCAACATTTTTTAATGGTTTCCTTGTGTGCCAGGAGGATGGGAATGAGTGTCTGGGCCCATAAGATATCCTTGGGCTTCCCCTGCCTAAGGCCTCCCATAATCACCTTGGACTCCCCCTACATTAACCTTGTCTGTGTACTCCACGGCTCAGCCTGCTCACTGAGCAGTTGTAGACAGGCCTATTGAACATTGTGGCCCCTGCTAAATAATTTACGTGTGCAGATGTCAAGCAAGGACACTGCACACCCTGACCAGACCACCCATATATCAATAGCTCAATCTGTTGCGACAGAGAGCTTCCATTTCCTTGCTATGCTTGGATTGGAGACACTTTACTCCTTCAGTGTAGCATGATTCTGGTCCCTCAGAATAACAGAGTGTGCTTCCCTCTTTTAGTGATATCGCTGCAGGAGTTCCTCAGGGCAGTGTCCCAGGCCCAACTAGCTTCAGCTGCTTCATCAATGACCTTCCCTCCATCATAAGGTCAGAACTGGGGATGTTTGCTGATGATTGCACAGTGTTCAGTTCCATTCGCAACTCCTCAGACAATGAAGCAGCCCATGCCCGCCAGCAAGACCTGGTCAATATCCACGCTTGGGCTGATAAGTGTCAAGTAACATTTGCGTCATACAAGTGTCAGGCAATGACCATCTCCAACAAGAGAGAGCATAAGCACCTTTCCTTGATATTCAACAGCATTACCATTGCAGAGGCTCTCACTATGAATGTCCTAGGCGGGGCACCATTGATCAACACTGCGATTAAAAGTGCAGCGTGCAGGCCAGGTACTACTGTGACAAGCAGCTCAGCTACTGGCCCCTCAAAGCCTTGCCACCATCGACAAGATTTAAGCCATGGTGTGGGTTGTGCTGGGTTATGCTGGCCCCGGCATCTCCTCCCACCACCCCCGCCATCTCCTCAAACCCCCAACCCGCCATCTCCTCCCCCTCCCCACCATCTCCCCCTCCCCACACCCCCACTATCTCCTCCCCCCACACCGGCATCTCCCCCTCCCGCCATCTCCCCCTCCCGCCATCTCCCCCTCCCCTCCCCCCACCATCTCCCATTCCCCCCACCCCCCCATCTCCTCCCCCCACCCCCGCCATCTCCCCCTCCCCACACCCCCGCTATCTCCTCCCCCCACATCGCCATCTCCCCCTCCCCCCACCCCCGCCATCTCCCCCTCCCCCCACCCCCGCCATCTCCTCCTCCCCACCCAATCTCCCCCTGCCCCACTCCCGCCATCTCCCCTTCCCCCCCACCACCTCCCCCTCACCCCGCCACCTCCCCCTCCCCCCTCCCCCCACCCCTGCCATCTCCCCCTCCCCCTGCCATCTCCTCCTCCCCCAAACCCCACCATCTCCCTCTCGCCCCCACCACCGCCACCTCCCCATCGCCCCTACCCCCGCCACCTCCCCATCGCCCCTACCCCCGCCATCTCCCCCTCCCCCCACCCCCGCCATCTCCCCCTCCCCCCACCCCCGCCATCTCCACCTCCCCCCACCCCCACCATCTCCCCCACTCCCGCCATCTCCCCCTCCGCCCCCACCCCCGCCATCTCCCCTTCCCCCCCACCACCTCCCCCTCCCCCTGCCATCTCCCCCTCCCCCACCCCTACCATCTCCCCCTCCCCCTGCCATCTCCTCCTCCCCCAAACCCCACCATCTCCCCCTCGCCCCCACCCCCGCCACCTCCCCATCGCCCCTACCCCCGCCACCTCCCCCTACCCCCATCCCCGCCATCTCCCCATACCCCCCAATCTCCCCCTCCCCCCACCGCCGCCATCTCCTCCCCCTCCCCGCCATCTCCCCCTTCCCCTCCCCACCATCTCCCCCTCCCCCACCATCTCCTCCCCCACTCCTGCCATCTCCCCCTCCCCCTCCCCCACCATCTCCTCCCCCACTCCTGCCATCTCCCCTACCCCCACCCCGCCATCTCCCCCTCCCCCACCCCGCCATCTCCCCTACCCCACTCCGCCATCTCCCCCCCCCACCCCGCAATCTCCCCCTCCCCCACCCCGCCATCTCCTCCCCACCATCTCCTCCCCCACTCCTGCCACCTCCCCCTCCCATCTCCTCCTCCCCCCACACCCACCATCCACCCCTGCCATCACCCCCTCCCCCCACCCCTGCCATCACCCCCTCCCCCCACCCCTGCCATCTCCCCCTCCCCCCGCCATCTCCCGCTCCCCCCACCCCCACCCCCACCACCTCCCCCTCCCTCCACCCCCGCCACATCCCCCTCCCCCCACCCCCGCCATCTCCCCCTCGCCTCCACCCCCGCCATCTCCCCCTCGCCTCCAACCCCGCCACCTCCCCCTCACCCCCGCCCCGCCACCCCCGCCACCTCCCGCTCCCCCCATCCCCGCCACCTCCCCCTCCCCGCACCCCCGCCACCTCCCCCTCCCCCCGCCATCTCCCCCTCTCCCCACCCCCACCACCTCCCCCCACCCCTGCCATCTCCCCCTCCCCCCGCCATCTCCCCCTCTCCCCACCCCCACCACCTCCCCCTCCCTCCACCCCCGCCACATCCCCCCCCCACCCCCGCCATCTCCCCCTCGCCTCCACCCCCACCCCCTCGCCTCCACCCCCACCACCTCCCCCTCACCCCCACCCCCGCCACCTCCCCATCCCCTCCTCCCCCCACCCCCGCCAACTCCCCCTCGCCCCTACCCCCGCTACCTCCCCCTCCCCCCACTCCCGCCATCACCCCCTCGCCTCCACCCCCGGCATCTCCCCCTGCCCCCACCCCCGCCATCTCCTCCTCCCCTCGCCATCTCCTCCTCCCCCCACCCCCGCCATCTCCCCCTTCCCCTCCCCACCATCTCCCCCTCCCCCTCCCCCACCATCTCCTCCCCCACTCCTGCCATCTCCCCTTCCCCCACCCCGCCATCTCCCCCTCCCCCTCCCCCACCATCTCCTCCCCCACTCCTGCCATCTCCCCTTCCCCCACCCCGCCATCTCCCCCTCCCCCACCCCGCCATCTCCCCCTCCCCCACCCCGCCATCTCCCCTACCCCACTCCGCCATCTCCCCCCCCACCCCGCAATCTCCCCCTCCCCCACCCCGCCATCTCCTCCCCGCCATCTCCTCCCCCACTCCTGCCACCTCCCCCTCCCATCTCCTCCTCCCCCCACACCCACCATCCACCCCTGCCATCACCCCCTCCCCCCACCCCTGCCATCACCCCCTCCCCCCGCCATCTCCCCCTCCCCCCACCCCCACCCCCACCACCTCCCCCTCCCTCCACCCCCGCCACATCCCCCTCCCCCCACCCCCGCCATCTCCCCCTCGCCTCCACCCCCGCCATCTCCCCCTCGCCTCCACCCCCGCCACCTCCCCCTCACCCCCGCCCCGCCACCCCCGCCACCTCCCGCTCCCCCCATCCCCGCCACCTCCCCCTCCCCGCACCCCCGCCACCTCCCCCTCCCCCCATCTCCCCCTCTCCCCACCCCCACCACCTCCCCCCACCCCTGCCATCTCCCCCTCCCCCCGCCATCTCCCCCTCTCCCCACCCCCACCCCCTCCCTCCACCCCCGCCACATCCCCCCCCCACCCCCGCCATCTCCCCCTCGCCTCCACCCCCGCCACCTCCCCCTCACCCCCACCACCTCCCCATCCCCTCCTCCCCCCACCCCCGCCAACTCCCCCCCCGCCACATCCCCCTCCCCCCACCCCCGCCATCTCCCCCTCGCCTCCACCCCCGCCATCTCCCCCTCGCCTCCACCCCCGCCACCTCCCCTCACCCCCGCCCCGCCACCCCCGCCACCTCCCGCTCCCCCCATCCCCGCCACCTCCCCCTCCCCGCACCCCCGCCACCTCCCCCCCCCCCGCCCCCTCCCCCCCCGCCATCTCCCCCCTCTCCCCACCCCCACCACCTCCCCCCACCCCTGCCATCTCCCCCTCCCCCCGCCATCTCCCCCTCTCCCACCCCACCACCTCCCCCTCCCCGCCACATCCCCCCCCCACCCCCGCCATCTCCCCCTCGCCTCCACCCCCACCACCTCCCCCTCACCCCCACCCCCGCCACCTCCCCATCCCCTCCTACCCCCACCCCCGCCAACTCCCCCTCGCCCCCCTACCCCCGCTACCTCCCCCTCCCCCCACTCCCGCCATCACCCCCTCGCCTCCACCCCCGGCATCTCCCCCTGCCCCCACCTCCGCCATCTCCTCCTCCCCTCGCCATCTCCTCCTCCCCCACCCCCGCCATCTCCCCCTTCCCCTCCCCACCATCTCCCCCTCCCCCTCCCCCACCATCTCCTCCCCCACTCCTGCCATCTCCCCTTCCCCCACCCCGCCATCTCCCCTCCCCCACCCCGCCATCTCCCCTACCCCACTCCGCCATCTCCCCCCCCCCACCCCGCAATCTCCCCCTCCCCACCCCGCCATCTCCTCCCCGCCATCTCCTCCCCCACTCCTGCCACCTCCCCCTCCCATCTCCTCCTCCCCCCACACCCACCATCCACCCCTGCCATCACCCCCTCCCCCCACCCCTGCCATCACCCCCTCCCCCCACCCCCCACCCCCTCCCCCTCCCTCCACCCCCGCCACATCCCCCTCCCCCCACCCCGCCATCTCCCCCTCGCCTCCCCCCCGCCACCCCCGCCACCTTCCCGCTCCCCCCATCCCCGCCACCTCCCCCTCCCCGCACCCCGCCACCTCCCCCTCCCCCCGCCATCTCCCCCTCTCCCCACCCCCACCACCTCCCCCCACCCCCACCATCTCCCCCTCCCCCCGCCATCTCCCCCTCTCCCACCCCCCACCCACCTCCCCCTCCTCCACCCCCGCCACATCCCCCCCCCACCCCCGCCATCTCCCCCTCGCCTCCACCCCACCACCTCCCCCTCACACCCCCACCCCCGCCACCTCCCCATCCCCTCCTCCCCCCACCCCCGCCAACTCCCCCTCGCCCCTACCCCCGCTACCTCCCCCTCCCCCCACTCCCGCCACCCTCCCCATCCCCTCCTCCCCCCACCCCCGCCAACTCCCCCTCGCCCCTACCCCCGCTACCTCCCCCTCCCCCCACTCCCGCCATCACCCCCTCGCCTCCACCCCCGCCATCTCCTCCTCCCCTCGCCATCTCCTCCTCCCCCACCCCCGCCATCTCCCCATCCCCCACCCCACCATCTCCTCCTCCCCCCACCCCCGCCATCTCCCCATCCCCCACCCCATCTCCTCCTCCCCCCACCATCTCCAGCTCCCCCTGCCATCTCCTCCTCCCCCACCCCCGCCATCTCCCCCTTGCCCCACCCCCGCCATCTCCTCCCCCACCCCGCATCTCCTCACCCCACCCCCGCCATCTCCCCCTCCACCCCCGCCTTCTCCCCCCCGCCCCCCGCCATCTCCCCCTCCCCCCCCACCCCGTCATGTCCTCCCCTGCCCCCGCCATCTCCCCCTCCCCCACCCCCGCCATCTCCCCCTCCAACCCACCATCTACCCCTCCCCACCCCGCCATCTCCTCCCCCACTCCCGCCATCTCCCCTCCACCCCCACCCCGCCATCTCCTCCCCCACTCCCGCCATCTCCCCCTCCACCCCCACCCCGCCATCTCCTCCCCACTCACGCCATCCCGCCATCTCCTCCCCCACTCACGCCATCTCCCCCTCCACCCCCACCACCTCCCCCTCCCCCCAACCCCATCTCCCCCTGCCCCCCATCCCCACCACCTCCCCCTCCCTCCACCCCGCCACCTCCCCATCCTCCCCACCCCCCACCTCCTCCACCCCTGCCATCTCCCCCTGCCATCTCCCCCCTCCCCCACCCCGCCATCTCCCCCACCCCCGCCATCTACCCCTCCGCCACCCCTGCCACATCCCCCTCCCTCCACCCCCGCCATCTCCCCCTCCCCCCCACCCCCACCACCTCCCCCTCCCTCCACCCCCGCCATCTCCCCCTCCCCCCACCCCGCCATCTCCCCCACCCCCGCCATCTACCCCTCCCCCACCCCTGCCACATCCTCCTCCCCCAACCCCCGCCATCTGCCCCTCCCCCCACCCCGCCATCTCCCCCACCCCGCCACCTCCCCCTCGCCCCTACCCCCGCCACATCCCCCTCCCACAACCCCCGCCACCTCCCCCTCGCCATCTCCCCCTCCCCCCGCCATGTCCTCCCCCTCCCCCCACCCCCGCCATGTCCTCCCCCTCCCCCGCCATCTCCCCCTCCCCCACCCCGCCATCTCCTCCCCCACTCCCGCCATCTCCCCCTCCCCCCCAACCCGCCACCTCCCCCTCCCCCCGCCATCACCCCCTCCGTCATCTCCTCCTCCCCCCACCCCGCCATCTCCCCCTCGCCCCCACCCCCGCCATCTCCCCCTCCCCCCACCCCCGCCACCTCCCCCTCCCCCCACCCCTGCCATCTCCTCACCCCACCCCCGCCATCTCCCCCTCCCCCCCGCCTTCTCCCCCTCCCCCCACCCCTGCCATCTCCTCACCCCACCCCCGCCATCTCCCCCTCCCCCCCGCCTTCTCCCCCTCCTCCGCCATCTCCCCCTCCCCCCACTCCTGCCATCTCCTCCTCCCCACTCCCGCCATCTCCTTCCCCCACTCCCGCCATCTCCTCCTCCCCACTCCCGCCATCTCCTTCCCCCACCCCCGCCATCTCCTCCCCCCACCGCCGCCATCTCCTCCCCCGCCATCTCCTCCCCCACCCCCACCATCTCCTCCCCCCACCCCGCCATCTCCCCCTCCCCTCACCATCTCCCCCTCCCCCCGCCATCTAACCTCCCCCCGCCATCTAACCTCCCCCACCCATCTAACCTCCCCCACCCTGCCGTCTCCTCCCCCACCCAGCCATCTCCTCCTCCCCCACCCCGCCGTCTCCTTCTCCTCCCACTCCCGCCGTCTCCTCCCCCCCACCCCCGCCATCTCCTCTCCCCCACCCCCGCCATCTCCTCCTCTCCCCCGCCATCTCCTCCCCCCGCCATCTCCTCCCCTCCCCCGCCATCTCCTCCCCTCCCCCGCCATCTCCTCCCCTCCCCCGCCATCTCACCCCCCACCCCCGCCATCTCAACCCCCCACCCCCGCCATCTCAACCCCCCCACCCCTGCCATCTCCTCCCCCCCACTCCCGCCATCTCCTCCTCTCCCCCCGCCATCTCCTCCCCACCCTCGCCATCTCCTCCTCTCCCCCCGCCATCCCCTCCTCCCCATCCCGCCATCTCCTCCTCCCCCCATCCTCGCCATCTCCTCCTCCCCCCATCCCGCCATCTCCTCCTCCCCCCATCCTCACCATCTCCTCCTTCCCCCATCCTCGCCATCTCCTCTCCCCCACCCCCACCATCTCGTCCTCCCCCACCTTCTCCTCCTGGTGCCTGTGTGATGTAAAATGCACTGTTGTGTTTAGCCTCAGTATATTTACTCTCTCGGGTGGGGCCTCAGTAAATTGCCTGCTCTTTGAGAAGTTGCCTGCTGATTGATTGCACAGAAACAGATTCTGCCACCTCTTGAGAATTATTGATGAAAAATATCTTCGCTCCAAGTAAGCTAGGCTTTCAGTGCATTTCAATGACTATATGTCATGTTGTTATTAATAAATTTGCCATGACTTCATAATCAGATTAAAACTAAGTGACTGAGCCGAGTACTGCTAATGTCATACGTCTCCATCTGGAGGCTTGCACTCCAGAGAGAGAGTGTGCTGGCTGACTGCCGTTAGACATAGCTCAAATGGAACAATGCCTTGCAATAATCATATTACATTAACAGATGTCAAGGAAGTGACAGGTTCAGCTGTCAGAGCATTGAGTCCCTGTCTGTAACACACTGGCAGTTCCTAAATCTCTCTCTCCTGCATGGAATGTACTGAGATGCAAAAGGGCACCAGACAAACCTGGATATCATAACCCATAGCAGCACTGTTATTTCACTGCATTTCCAGTATTGTAGTTTCAAGCAGGCACAGTCCGTTCCTTGGCATTGGCGAAATCATTAATACTGAGAAGAATTTGCTGTTAATGATTTACAAGATACATACACCAGCAGTTTTTAAAAAGAAAAGACAAAATAAAAAGGCAGAAGGAAACAAGGCTGGCCATGAGTCGGGCTGGTCGTGTGGAGAGCAGTCGTGCCGGCTCCTTTAAATAAAGACGAGCCCTGAATGGCAGCACTGGGGCTTTGTACTCTTTTAAAGTTCAGCTCACTGGTGGCCACTGACACCATGTGACAACGATACCATCTGTAAAACATCCAAACCCTCCATGGCAGCTGAAGTATGTAGCACTGACTCCAGCAGCAGCACATAGCTGGCCTTGGAGGCCCAGGTCACATAACTGGGCAGTCCTCCCACCAGTAACTCTCCATTGGTGGACACTCTATTGTAAAAGCCTGCTTCTAGAAGGTGCCACAACAAGAGAGCGGGGAGAGTGGAGCATGGACTCAGGGCAGAATGTAAATCCCCTGAAGTACTTGTTGATTGAGCTTTTAAGAAAAGTAAACAGATGAGAAAATTGAGTTTCAGGCTGAACCATTGCAGATGAGTTGTCTGCTTCTACTTATCCCCAGGGTGCAATCCATAGCCAAGACTACGAGGTACTTATTGTATTTCTTAAAACTGTCAGACTCTCATAGAAAACCTACTGTTCTACTCAGGGACTTGGTAATGATCCGATAAATCAAGATTTAATAGTAAAAAACAACCTTCCAACTTTGACATTGTAAAATGAAAATCTGCAGGTTGCTTGACATGCGTCAGGTCAGAGGATGGACTGGGCTGAGAGTGGAACGCGAACTACTGCATTTCTCAATCTGTTAGTCATGGCTTTCTATTGCAAAGTAGGTGGTAATTAAAGGTGTATGTCACTTGGGGAGAGGAATAATAGCCAGTGTAAAGTCTTCTCTCCAAAGAAGAACGGGAAAACAATTCTTTTGTTGGTCTCCTCCCCGCCAGCTGGAGGAGTGTCATTTCTGCTTGATGTATCTCCAACCAACAGGGCTTGGTGCAGGAACAGGAGAGATACCAATCCAGGAGCTACGATGCAGCTGGGAAACTTCCCGCAATGAAGGTTGGAATCAATGGGAATAACTTGGCAGGAAAATTATTTTCCTTCTAGATTTCACTGGAGAATAACTTATGGTTGTGTATTGGTTGTTGATAGCCTTCACACGCTTCCCTTGGAGAATAGTAGGTAGTAGTGGAAGGATTAGCAGGCCCATCACACCCGACAGAATCCAGATAGATAATAACAGTGAATGGACCCATCACACCGGAGAGAATCCAGGTAGTTAATAACAGTGAATGGGTCCATCACACCCGACAGAATCCAGGTAGTTAATAACAGTGAATGGACCCATCACACCCGACAGAATCCAGAAAGATAATAACAGTGAATGGACCCATCACACCCGACAGAATCCAGGTAGTTAATAACAGTGAATGGACCCATCACACCCGACAGAATCCAGAAAGATAATAACAGTGAATGGGCCCATCACACCCGACAGAATCCAGAAAGATAATAACAGTGAATGGACCCATCACACCCGACAGAATCCAGAGACATAATAACAGTGAATGGACCCATCACACCCGACGGAATCCAGATAGTTAATAATAGTGAATGGACCCATCAAACCCGACAGAATCCAGATAGTTAATAACAGCGAATGGACCCATCAAACCCGACAGAATCCAGATAGTTAATAACAGTGAATGGCCCATCAAACCCGACAGAATCCAGATAGTTAATAACAGTGAATGGACCCATCACACCCGACAGAATCCAGAAAGATAATAACAGTGAATGGCCCATCAAACCCGACAGAATCCAGGTAGTTAATAACAGTGAATGGACCCATCACACCCGACAGAATCCAGAAAGATAATAACAGTGAATGGACCCATCACACCCGACAGAATCCAGGTAGTTAATAACAGTGAATGGACCCATCACACCCGACAGAATCCAGAAAGATAATAACAGTGAATGGGCCCATCACACCCGACAGAATCCAGAAAGATAATAACAGTGAATGGACCCATCACACCCGACAGAATCCAGAGACTTAATAACAGTGAATGGACCCATCACACCCGACGGAATCCAGATAGTTAATAATAGTGAATGGACCCATCAAACCCGACAGAATCCAGATAGTTAATAACAGCGAATGGACCAATCACACCCGACAGAATCCAGATAGTTAATAATAGTGAATGGACCCATCATACCCGACAGAATCCAGATTGTTAATAACAGTGAATGGGCCCATTACACCCGACAAAATCCAGATAGTTAATAACAGTGAATGGACCCATCATACCCGACAGAATCCAGATTGTTAATAACAGTGAATGGGCCCATTACACCCGACAGAATCCAGATGGTTAATAACAGTGAATGGACCCATCACAGCCGACAGAATCCAGATAGTTAATAACAGTGAATGGACCCATCAAACCCGACAGAATCCAGATAGTTAATAACAGTGAATGGACCCATCACACCCGACAGAATCCAGATAGTTAATAACAGTGAATGGGCCCATCACACCCGACAGAATACGAATCGTTAACAACAGTGAATGGACCCATCACACCCGACAGAACCAGGTAGTTAATAACAGTGAATGGACCAATCACACCCGACAGAATCCAGAGAGTTAATAACAGTGAATGGAGCCATCAAACCCAACAGAATCCAGATAGTTAATAACAGTGAATGGACCCAAAGCACCCGACAGAATCCAGATAGTTAATAACAGTGATTGGACCCATCAAACCCGACAGAATCCGGATAGTTAATAACAGTGAATGGACCAATCACACCCGACAGCATCCAGATAGTTAATAACAGTGAATGGACCCATCACAGACCCGACAGAATCCAGATAGTTAATAACAGTGAATGGACCAATCACACCCGACAGAATCCAGATAGTTAATAACAGTGAATGGACTAATCACACCCGACAGAATCCAGATAGTTAATAACAGTGAATGGTCCCATCACAGACCCGACAGAATCCAGATAGTTAATAACAGTGAATGGACCCATCACACCCGACAGAATCCAGGAAGTTAATAACAGTGAATGGACCCATCACACCCGACAGAATTCAGATAGTTAATAACAGTGAATGGACACATCACACCCGACAGAATCCAGATAGTTAATAACAGTGAATGGACCCATCACAGACCCGACAGAATCCAGATAGTTAATAACAGTGAATGGACCAATCACACCCGACAGAATCCAGATAGTTAATAACAGTGAATGGACTAATCACACCCGACAGAATCCAGATAGTTAATAACAGTGAATGGTCCCATCACAGACCCGACAGAATCCAGATAGTTAATAACAGTGAATGGACCCATCACACCCGACAGAATCCAGGAAGTTAATAACAGTGAATGGACCCATCACACCCGACAGAATTCAGATAGTTAATAACAGTGAATGGACACATCACACCCGACAGAATCCAGATAGTTAATAACAGTGAATGGACCCATCACACCCGACAGAATCCAGGAAGTTAATAACAGTGAATGGACCCATCAAACCCGACAGAATCCAGATAGTTAATAACAGTGAATGGACCCATCACACCCGACAGAATTCAGATAGTTAATAACAGTGAATGGACACATCACACCCGACAGAATCCAGATAGTTAATAACAGTGAATGGACCCATCACACCCGACAGAATTTAGATAGTTAATAACAGTGAGTGGACCCATCAAACCCGACAGAATCCAGATAGTTAATAACAGTGAATGGACCCATCACACCCGACAGAATTTAGATAGTTAATAACAGTGAATGGACCAATCACACCCGACAGAATCCAAATAGTTAATAACAGTGAATGGACCCATCAAACCCGACAAAATCCAGATAGTTAATAACAGTGAATGGACCCATCACAGACCGACAGAATCCAGACAGTTAATAACAGTGAATGGACCCATCACAGACCCGACAGAATACAGATACTTAATAACAGTGAATGGACCCATCACACACCCGACAAAATCCAGATAGTTAATAACAGTGAATGGACCCATCAAACCCGACAGAATCCAGATAGTTAATAACAGTGAATGGACCCAAAGCACCCGACAGATTCCAGATAGTTAATAACAGTGAATGGACCCATCACACCCGACAGAATCCAGGTAGTTAATAACAGTGAATGGACCCAAAGCACCCGACAGATTCCAGATAGTTAATAACAGTGAATGGACCAATCACACCCGACAGAATACAGATAGTTAATAACAGTAAATGGACGCATCAAACCCGACAGAATCCAGATAGTTAATAACAGTGAATGGACCCATCACACCCGACAGAATCCAGATAGTTAATAACAGTGAATGGACCCATCAAACCCGACAGAATCCAGATAGTTAATAACAGTGAATGGACCCATCACACACCCGACAGAATCCAGATAGTTAATAACAGTGAATGGACCCATCACACCCGACAGAATCCAGATAGTTAATAACAGTGAATGGACCCATCACACCCGAAAGAATCCACATAGTTAATAACAGTGAATGGACCCATCAAACCCGACAGAATCCAGATAGTTAATAACAGTGAATGGACCCCATCAAACCCGACAGAATCCAGATAGTTAATAACGGCGAATGGACACATCAAACCCGACAGAATCCAGATAGTTAATAACAGTGAATGGACCCATCAAACCCGACAGAATCCAGATAGTTAATAACAGTGAATGGACCCATCAAACCCGACAGAATCCAGATAGTAATAACAGTGAATGGGCCAATCAAACCCGACAGAATCCAGATAGTTAATAACAGTGAATGGATCCATCAAACCCGACAGAATCGAGATAGTTAATAACAGTGAATTGACCCATTAAACCCGACAGAATCCAGATAGCTAATAACAGTGAATGGACTCATCAAACCCAACAGAATCCAGATAGTTAATAACAGTGAATGGACCCACCACACCCGAGAGAATCCAGATAGTTAATAAGAGTGAATGGACGCATCAAACCCGACAGAATCCAGATAGTTAATAACAGTAATTGGACCCATCAAACCCGACAAAATCCAGATAGTTAATAACAGTGAATGGACCCATAACACACCCGACAGAATCCAGATAGTTAATAACAGTCAATGGACCCATCACACCCGACAAAATCCAGATAGTTAATAACAGTGAATGGACCCATAACACACCCGACAGAATCCAGATAGTTAATAACAGTCAATGGACCCATCACACCCGACAGAATCCAGATAGTTAATAACAGTGAATGGACCCATCACTCGCGACAGAATCCAGATGGTTAATAACAGTGAATGGCCCCATCAAACCCGACAAAATCCAGATAGTTAATAACAGTGAATGGACCCATAACACACCCGACAGAATCCAGATAGTTAATAACAGTGAATGGACCCATCACTCGCGACAGAATCCAGACAGTTAATAACAGTGAATGGCCCCATCAAACCCGACAAAATCCAGATAGTTAATAACAGTGAATGGACCCATAACACACCCGACAGAATCCAGATAGTTAATAACAGTCAATGGACCCATCACACCCGACAGAATCCAGATAGTTAATAACAGTGAATGGACCCATCACTCGCGACAGAATCCAGATGGTTAATAACAGTGAATGGACCCATCAAACCCGACAGAATCCAGATAGTAAATAACAGTGAATGGACCCATCAAACCCGAGAGAATCCAGATAGTTAATAACAGTGAATGAGCCCATCACTCCCGACAGAATCCAGGTAGTTAATAACAGTGAATGGGCCCATCACACCCGACAGAATCCAGATAGTTAATAACAGTGAATGGGCCCATTACACCCGACAGAATCCAGATAGTTAATAACAGTGAATGGACCCATCACACCCGACAGAATCCAGGTAGTTAATAACAGTGAAGGAACAATCACATCCGACAGAATCCGAATAGTTAATAACAGTGAATGGACCCATCACAGACCCGACAGAATCCAGAAAGTTAATAACAGTGAATGGACCCATCACACCCGACAGAATCCAGATAATTAATAACAGTGAATGGACACATCACAGACCCGACAGAATCCAGATCGTTAATAACAGTGAATGGACCCATCACACCCGACAGAATCCAGATAGTTCATAACAGTGAATGGACCCATCACTCCCGACAGAATCCAGATAGTTAATAACAGTGAATGGGCCCATTACACCCGACAGAATCCAGATAGTTAATAACAGTGAATGGACCCATCAAACCCGACCGAATCCAGATAGTTAACAACAGTGAATGGACCCATCATACCCGACAGAATCCAGATTGTTAATAACAGTGAATGGGCCCATTACACCCGACAGAATCCAGATAGTTAATAACAGTGAATGGACCCATCACACCCGACAGAATCCAGATAGTTAATAACAGTGAATGGACCCATCACACCCGACAGAATCCAGATAGTAAACAACAGTGAATGGGCCCATCACACCCGACAGAATCCAGATAGTTAATAACAGTGAATGGGCCCATTACACCCGACAGAATCCAGATAGTTAATAACAGTGAATGGACCCATCACACCCGACAGAATCCAGATGGTTAATAACAGTGAATGGACCCATCACAGCCGACAGAATCCAGATAGTTAATAACAGTGAATGGACCCATCACACCCGACAGAATCCAGATAGTTAATAACAGTGAATGGACCAATCACACCCGACAGAATCCAGATAGTTAATAACAGTGAATGGACCCATCACACCCGACAGAATCCAGATAGTTAATAACAGTGAATGGACACATCACACCCGACAGAATACGAATAGTTAATAACAGTGAATGGACACATTAAACCCGACAGAATCCAGAGAGTTAATAACAGTGAATGGACCCATCACACCCGACAGAATCCAGATAGTTAATAACAGTGAATGGACACATCACTGACCCGACAGAATCCAGATTGTTAATAACAGTGAATGGGCCCATCAAACCCGACAGAATCCAGATAGTTAATAACAGTGACTGGACCCATCACACCCGACAGAATCCAGATAGTTAATAACAGTGAATGGACCCATCACACCCGACAGAATCCAGATAGTTAATAACAGTGAATGGACCCATAACACCCGACAGAATCCAGATAGTTAATAACAGTGAATGGACCCATCAAACCCAACAGAATCCAGATAGTTAATAACAGTGAATGGACCCAAAGCACCCGACAGAATCCAGATAGTTAATAACAGTGATTGGACCCATCAAACCCGACAGAATCCGGATAGTTAATAACAGTGAATGGACCCATCACACCCGACAGAATCCAGATAGTTAATAACAGTGAATGGACCCATCACAGACCCGACAGAATCCAGATAGTTAATAACAGTGAATGGACCAATCACACCCGACAGAATTCAGATAGTTAATAACAGTGAATGGACTAATCACACCCGACAGAATCCAGATAGTTAATAACAGTGAATGGTCCCATCACAGACCCGACAGAATCCAGATAGTTAATAAGAGTGAATGGACCCATCACACCCGACAGAATCCAGGAAGTTAATAACAGTGAATGGACCCATCACACCCGACAGAATTCAGATAGTTAATAACAGTGAATGGACCCATCACACCCGACAGAATCCAGATAGTTAATAACAGTGAATGGACCGATCAAACCCGACAGAATCCAGATAGTTAATAACAGTGAATGGACCAATCAAACCCGACAGAATCCAGACAGTTAATAACAGTGAATGGACCCATCACACCCGACAGATTTCAGATAGTTAATAACAGTGAATGGACCCATCAAAGCCGACAGAATCCAGATAGTTAATAACAGTGAATGGACCCATCACAGACCCGACAGAATCCAGATAGTTAATAACAGTGAATGGACCCATCACACCCGACAGAATCCAGATAATTAATAACAGTGAATGGACACATCACAGACCCGACAGAATCCAGATCGTTAATAACAGTGAATGGACCCATCACACCCGACAGAATCCACATAGATAATAACAGTGAATTGGCCGATCACACACCCGACAGAATCGAGATAGTTAATAACAGTGAATGGACCCATCAAACACGACAGAATCCAGATAGTTCATAACAGTGAATGGACCCATCACTCCCGACAGAATCCAGATAGTTAATAACAGTGAATGGACCCATCACACCCGACAGAATCCAGATAGTTCATAACAGTGAATGGACCCATCACACCCGACAGAATCCAGATGGTTAATAACAGTGAATGGACCCATCACAGCCGACAGAATCCAGATAGTTAATAACAGTGAATGGACCCATCAAACCCGACAGAATCCAGAGAGTTAATAACAGTGAATGGACTAATCACACCCGACAGAATCCAGATAGTTAATAACAGTGAATGGTCCCATCACAGACCCGACAGAATCCAGATAGTTAATAAGAGTGAATGGACCCATCACACCCGACAGAATCCAGGAAGTTAATAACAGTGAATGGACCCATCACACCCGACAGAATTCAGATAGTTAATAACAGTGAATGGACACATCACACCCGACAGAATCCAGATAGTTAATAACAGTGAATGGACCCATCAAACCCGACAGAATCCAGATAGTTAATAACAGTGAATGGACCCATCACACCCGACAGAATTTAGATAGTTAATAATAGTGAGTGGACCGATCAAACCCGACAGAATCCAGATAGTTAATAACAGTGAATGGACCAATCAAACCCGACAGAATCCAGACAGTTAATAACAGTGAATGGACCCATCACACCCGACAGAATTCAGATAATTAATAACAGTGAATGGACCCATCAAAGCCGACAGAATCCAGATAGTTAATAACAGTGAATGGACCCATCACAGACCCGACAGAATCCAGATAATTAATAACAGTGAATGGACACATCACAGACCCGACAGAATCCAGATCGTTAATAACAGTGAATGGACCCATCACACCCGACAGAATCCAGATAATTAATAACAGTGAATGGACACATCACAGACCCGACAGAATCCAGATCGTTAATAACAGTGAATGGACCCATCACACCCGACAGAATCCACATAGATAATAACAGTGAATTGGCCGATCACACACCCGACAGAATCGAGATAGTTAATAACAGTGAATGGACCCATCAAACACGACAGAATCCAGATAGTTCTTAACAGTGAATGGACCCATCACTCCCGACAGAATCCAGATAGTTAATAACAGTGAATGGACCCATCAAACGCGACAGAATCCAGATAGTTAATAAGAGTGAATGGACCCATCAAACCCGACCGAATCCAGATAGTTAACAACAGTGAATGGACCCATCATACCCGACAGAATCCAGATTGTTAATAACAGTGAATGGGCCCATTACACCCGACAGAATCCAGATAGTTAATAACAGTGAATGGACCCATCATACCCGACAGAATCCAGATTGTTAATAACAGTGAATGGGCCCATTACACCCGACAGAATCCAGATAGTTAATAACAGTGAATGGACCCATCACACCTGACAGAATCCAGATAGTTAATAACAGTGACTGGACCCATCAAACCCGACAGAATCCAGATAGTTAATAACAGTGAATGAACCCATCACACCCGACAGAATCCAGATAGAAAAAACAGTGAATGGGCCCATCACACCCGACAGAATCCAGATGGTTGATAACAGTGAATGGACCCATCACACCCGACAGAATCCAGATGGTTGATAACAGTGAATGGACCCATCACATCCGACAGAATCCAGATAGTTAATAACAGTGAATGGACCCATCACACCCGACAGAATCCAGATAGTTAATAACAGTGAATGGACCCATCACACCCGACAGAATCCAGATAGTTAATAACAGTGAATGGACCCATCACACCCGACAGAATCCAGATAGTTAATAACAGTGAATGGACCCATCACACCCGACAAAATTCAGATAGTTAATAACAGTGAATGGACCCATCACACCCGACAGAATCCAGATAGTTCATAACAGTGAATGGACCCATCACACCCGACAGAATCCAGATGGTTAATAACAGTGAATGGACCCATCACAGCCGACAGAATCCAGATAGTTAATAACAGTGAATGGACCCATCAAACCCGACAGAATCCAGATAGTTAATAACAGTGAATGGACCCATCACACCCGACAGAATCCAGATAGTTAATAACAGTGAATGGGCCCATCACACCCGACAGAATACGAATAGTTAACAACAGTGAATGGACCCATCACACCCGACAGAACCAGGTAGTTAATAACAGTGAATGGGCCCATCAAACCCGACAGAATCCAGATAGTTAATAACAGTGAATGGACCCATCACACCCGACAGAATCCAGATAGTTAATAACAGTGAATGGACCCTTCACACCCGACAGAATCCAGATAGTTAATAACAGTGAATGGACCCATAACACCCGACAGAATCCAGATAGTTAATAACAGTGAATGGACCCATCACACCCGACAGAATCCAGGAAGTTAATAACAGTGAATGGACCCATCACACCCGACAGAATTGAGATAGTTAATAACAGTGAATGGACACATCACACCCGACAGAATCCAGATAGTTAATAACAGTGAGTGGACCCATCAAACCCGACAGAATCCAGATAGTTAATAACAGTGAATGGACCCATCACACCCGACAGAATCCAGGAAGTTAATAACAGTGAATGGACCCATCAAACCCGACAGAATCCAGATAGTTAATAACAGTGAATGGACCAATCAAACCCCACAGAATCCAGACAGTTAATAACAGTGAATGGACCCATCACACCCGAAAGAATTCAGATAGTTAATAACAGTGAATGGACCGATCACACACCCGACAGAATACAGATACTTAATAACAGTGAATGGACCCATCACACACCCGACAAAATCCAGATAGTTAATAACAGTGAATGGACCCATCAAACCCGACAGAATCCAGATAGTTAATAACAGTGAATGGACCCATCACAGACCCGACAGAATCCAGATAGTTAATAACAGTGAATGGACCCATCACACCCGACAGAATCCGGATAGTTAATAACAGTGAATGGACCCATCACACCCGACAGAATTCAGCTAGTTAATAACAGTGAATGGACCCATCAAACCCGACAGAATCCAGATAGTTAATAACAGTGAATGGACCCATCACACCCGACAGAATTCAGCTAGTTAATAACAGTGAATGGACCCATCAAACCCGACAGAATTCAGCTAGTTAATAACAGTGAATGGACCCATCACACCCGACAGAATTCAGCTAGTTAATAACAGTGAATGGACCCATCAAACCCGACAGAATCCAGATAGTTAATAACAGTGAATGGACCCATCACACCCGACAGAATCCAGATAGTTAATAACAGTGAATGGACCCATCAAACCCGACAGAATCCAGATAGTTAATAACAGTGAATGGACCCATCACACCCGACAGAATCCAGATAGTTAATAACAGTGAATGGACCCATCAAACCCGACAGAATCCAGATAGTTAATAACAGTGAATGGACCCATAACACCCGATAAAATCCAGATAGTTAATATCAGTGAATGGACCCATCAAACACGACAGAATCCAGATAGTTAATAACAGTGAATGGACCCATCACACCCGACAGAATTCAGATAGTTAATAACAGTGAATGCACCCATCAAACCCGACAGAATCCAGACAGTTAATAACAGTGAATTGACCCATCACAACCGACAGAATTCAGATAGTTAATAACAGTGAATGGACCCATCACAGACCCGACAGATTCCAGATAGTTAATAACAGTGAATGGACCGATCACACACCCGACAGAATCCAGATAGTTAATAATAGTGAAAGGACCCATCAAACCCGACAGAATCCAGATAGTTAATAACAGTGAATGGACCCATCACACCCGACAGAATCCAGATAGATAATAACAGTGAATGGGCCCATCAAACCCGACGGAATCCACATAGTTAATAAGTGAATGGACCCATCACATCCGACAGAATCCAGATAGTTAACAACAGTGAATGGACCCATTAAACCCGACAGAATCCAGACAGTTAATAACAGTGAATTGACCCATCACAACCGACAGAATTCAGATCGTTAATAACAGTGAATGGACCCATCACACCCGACAGAATCCAGCTAGTTAATAACAGTGAATGGACCCATCACACCCGACAGAATCCAGATAGTTAATAACAGTGAATAGACCCATCACAGACCCGACAGAATCCAGATAGTTAATAACAGTGAATGGACCCATCACACCCGACAGAATCCAGATAGTTAATAACAGTGAATGGACCCATCACACCCGACAGAATCCAGATAGTTAATAACAGTGAATGGACCCATCAAACAAAACAGAATCCAGATAGTTAATAACAGTGAATGGACCCATCAAACCCGACAGAATCCAGATAGTTAATAACAGTGAATGGACCCATCAAACGCGACAGAATCCAGATAGTTAATAACAGTGAATGGACCCATCACACCCGACAGAATCCAGATAGTTAATAACAGTGAATGGACCTAGCACACCCGACAGATTCCAGATAGTTAATAACAGTTAATGGGCCCATTGCACTCGACAGAATCCAGATAGTTAATAACAGTGAATGGACCCATCACACCCGACAGAATCCAGATAGTTAATAACAATGAATGGACCCATGACAGACCCGACAGAATCCAGATAGTTAACAACAGTGAATGGACCCATCACACCCGACAGAATCCAGATAGTTAATAACAGTGAATGGACCCATCACAGACCCGACAGAATCCAGATAGTTAAAAAAAGTGAATGGACCCATCACGCCCGACAAAATTCAGATAGTTAATAAGAGTGAAGGGACCCATCAAACCCGACAGAATCCAGATAGTTAATAACAGTGAGTGGACCCATCACAGACCCGACAGAATCCAGATAGTTAATAGCAGTGAATGGACCCATCAAACCCGACAGAATCCAGATAGTTAATGACAGTGAATGGAGACATCACAGACCCGACAGAATCCAGATAGTTAATAACAGTGAATGGACCGATCACACACCCGACAGAATCCAGATAGTTAATTACAGTGTAAGGACCCATCAAACCCGACAGAATCCAGATAGTTAATAAGTGAATGGACCCATTAAACCCGACAGAATCCAGATAGTTAATAACAGTGAATGGACCCATAACACACCCGACAAATCCAGATAGTTAATAACAGTGAATGGACCCATCAAACCCGACAGAATCCAGATAGTTAATAACAGTGAATGGACCCATCACACCCGACAGAATCCAGATAGTTAATAAAAGTGAATGGGCCCATTACACCCGACAGAAGCCAGATAGTTAATCACAGTGAATGGACCCATCACACACCCGACAGAATCCAGATAGTTAATAACAGTGAATGGACCCATCACACCCGACAGAAACCAGATAGTTAATAACAGTGAATGGACCCATCAAACCCGACAGAATCCAGATAGTTAATAACAGTGACTGGACCCATCAAACCCGACAAAATCCAGATAGTTAATAACAATGAATGGACCCATCACACCCAACACAATCCAGATAGTTAATAAAAGTGAATGGACCCATCACACCCGACAGAATCCAGATAGTTAATAACAGTTAATGGGCCCATTACACTCGACAGAATCCAGATAGTTAATAACAGTGAATGGACCCATCACACCCGACAGAATCCAGATAGTTAATAACAGTGAATGGACCCATGACAGACCCGACAGATTCCAGATACTTAATAACAGTGAATGGACGCGTCAGAGACCCGACAGAATCCAGATAGTTAACAACAGTGAATGGACCCATCACACCCGACAGAATCCAGATAGTTAATAACAGTGAATGGACCCATCACAGACCCGACAGAATCCAGATAGTTAAAAAAAGTGAATGGACCCATCACACCCGACAGAATCCAGATAGTTAATAACAGTGAATGGACCCATCACAGGCCCGACAGAATCCAGATAGTTAACAGTGAATGGACCCATCACGCCCGACAAAATTCAGATAGTTAATAACAGTGAATGGACCAATCACACCGACAGAATCCAGATAGTTAATAACCGTGAATGGGCTCATCAAACCCAACAGAATCCAGATAGTTAATAACAGTGAATGGACCCATCACACCCGACAGAATCCAGGTAGTTAATAACAGTGAATGGACCCATCACAGACCCGACAGATTCCAGATAGTTAATAACAGTGAATGGACCCATCACACGCGACAGAATACAGAGAGTTAATAACAGTGAATGGACCCATCACACCCAACAGAATCCAGATAGTTAATAACAGTGAATGGACCAATCACACACCCGACAGAATGAGATAGTTAATAACAGTGAATGGACCAATCACACCCGACAGAATCCAGATAGTTAACAACAGTGAATGGACCCATCAAACCCGATAGAACCCAGATAGTTAATAACAGTGAATGGACCCATCACACCCGACAGAATCCAGATAGTTAATAACACTGAATGGACCCATCACACCCGACAGAATCCAGGTAGTTAATAACAGTGAATGGACCCATCACACCCGACAGAATCCAGATGGTTAATAACAGTGAATGGACCCATCAAACCCGACAGAATCCAGAGAGTTAATAACAGTGAATGGACCCATCAAACCCGACAGAATCCAGATAGTTAATAACAGTGAATGGACCCATCACACACCCGACAGAATCCAGATAGTTAATAACAGTGAATGGACCCTTCAAACCCGACAGAATACAGGTAGTTAATAACAGTGAATGGACCCATCACACCCGACAAAATCCAGATCGTTAATAACAGTGAAAGGACCCATCACACCCGACAGAATCCAGATAGTTAATAACAGTGAAAGGGCCCTTCAAACCCGACAGAATCCAGATAGTTAATAACAGTGAATGGACCCATCACACCCAACAGAATCCAGATGGTTAATAACCGTGAATAGACCCATCACACCCGACAGAATCCAGATAGTTAATAACAGTGAATGGACCCATCACACACCCGACAGAATCCAGATAGCTAATAACAGTAAATGGACGCATCAAACCCGACAGAATCCAGATCGTTAATAACAGTGAATGGACCAAACACACCCGACAGAATCCACATAGTTAATAACAGTGAATGGACCCATCACACCCGACAGAATCCAGATAGTTAATAACAGTGAATGGACCCATCAAACCCGACAGAATTCAGATAGTTAATAACAGTGCATGGACCAAACACACCCGACAGAATCCAGATAGTTAATAACAGTGAATGGACCCATCACACCCGACAGAATCCAGATCGTTAATAACAGTGAATGGACCCAACAAACCTGACAGAATCCAGATAGTTAATAACAGTGAATGGACCCATCAAACCCGACAGAATCCAGATAGTTAATAACAGTGAATGGACACATCACACCCGACAAAATCCAGATAGTTAATAACAGTGAATGGACCCATCAAAAACGACAGAATCCAGATAGCTAATAAGAGTGAATGGACCCATCACACCCGACAGAATCCAGATAGTTAATAACAGTGAATGGACCAATCACACCGATAGAATCCAGATAGTTAATAACAGTGAATGGACCCATCACACCCGACAGAATCCAGATAGTTAATAACAGTGAAAGGACACATCAAACCCGACAGAATCCAGATAGTTAATAACAGTGAATGGACCCATCACACCCGACAGAATCCAGATAGATAATAACAGTGAATGGGCCCATCAAACCCGACAGAATCCACATAGTTAATAACAGTGAATGGACCCATCACATCCGACAGAATCCAGATAGTTAACAACAGTGAATGGACCCATTAAACCCGACAGAATCCAGATAGTTAATAACAGTGAATGGACCCATCACAGCCGACAGAATCCAGATAGTTAATAACAGTGAATGGACCCATAACACACCCGACAGAATCCAGATATTTAATAACAGTGAATGGACCCATCAAACCCGACAGAATCCAGATCGTTAATAACAGTGAATGGACCCATCACAGGCCCGACAGAATCCAGATAGTTAATAACAGTGAATGGACCAATCACACCCGACAGAATCCAGATATTTAATAACAGAGAATGGACCCATCACAGACCCGACAGAATCCAGATAGTTAATAACAGTGAATGGACCCATCACACCCGACAGAATCCAGATAGCTAATAACAGTGAATGGACCCATCAAACCCGACAGAATCCAGATAGCTAATAACAGTGAATGGACCCATCACACCCGACAGAATCCAGATAGTTAATAACAGTGAATGGACCCATCACACACCCAACAGAATCCAGATAGTTAATAACAGTGAATGGACCCATCACACCCGACAGGATCCAGATAGCTAATAACAGTGAATTGACCCATCAAACCCGACAGAATACAGATAGTTAATAACGGCGAATGGACCTGTTATATCCGTGCATCTTAATGTTGTGTCCTTCAATAATCAGACAACAGACTGCAGGGAACGATTTAACAGGTGTTTTCTGAATGAGGGTTACTCTAGAACTAACTGTACAGATCACTTCTCAGGGTTTATATACAGGTGTGGTCACTGCCGGTACTACAGTATACAGGAGCTGTAAAAAGTAGTTCTCTCCCTTAAGGTATATATACATTACATACATTAAAATTCCTCCCCTTTTAGATTAACAGTACCATAATACTCATTTAACAATTAACATTTTTAATATACAATGTTATATGAAAATAGTCCATTCATATATTCAGTCTCTGGGGAGGCTTCCTGATTCTTTCTGGACAGCGCCTTTCCCGAGTGTCTGGCTCTTGGTGCGGAGGCGATTCTGGCCCCCTGTCAGCGGTTGGTTCATTAACTTCCGATGCTACTGTTTCTGAGGTAGATGCGACCTGTACGTCGGGTTCCTCACCAGGTACGTATGGCCGAGACATGGGGTTGACTCGTTCCTGTGACTCTAGGATCTGGTCAGCATGGCATCTCACAATGTTCTCCCCAACATCCATTGTGTACATTAGTGGCCCCTGCCGTGTGCATATCATTCCTGGTTGCCATTTCTCTGTTCGTTAGTCGCAGGCCAAGACTGGTTGCCCTACTTTGAAGCTCCTTGTCGGCTTCTCATTGATGTGCTGGAATTGTTTACTCTCATCATCTCTTCGTACATTTGGTCTGAGCAAATCCAGATGAGATCTCAACCTTCGGTTAAAGAACATCATGGCTGGGGCCTGGTTGGTGACTGCATGTGTCGCATTTCTGTAGGCTAGCAGGAAATTGTCCACCTTATGCTGCAGTGGAATGTCGTCATCGCACATGGCCTTTACTGCTTTTTTAAAGGTTTGTACGAACCTCTCAGCCAATCCATTTGTGGCTGGATGATACGGAGCGGATGTGTAATGCCTTACCCCATTCCTTTTCATAAATCTTCGAAACTCTTCGAACACAAACTGTGGTCCGTTATCAGAGCAAATCTGCTCTGGCAAGCCGTTCCTGGCAAAAATGGTCCGTAGGACTGCAATAGTTTTCTCCGTGGTGGTGGAGGACATTTTGATCACCTCAGGCCATTTCGAGTGCGCATCCACGGCTATTAAAAACATTCAGTCCATGAATGGACCAGCAAAATCAATATGCACCCGTTGCCATGGAGATGAGGGCCACTCCCATGGGTGTAGAGGGGCATGTGGTGGTGCATTTTGGACCTTCTGGCATCCTGAGCAGCTCTTTGTCAGGTCCTCGATTTGCTGATCGATTCCCGGGCACCACACATAAGCCCTAGCAAGGCTTTTCATTTTCACCCCTCCCAGATGACCTTCGTGAAGCTCATTGAGCACTCTCTCCCTTAACTTGGGTGGAATTACCACTCGGGATCCACACATCAAGGTCCCCTGGCATACTGACAGCTGTTCTCTTCTGGATGAGAATGCTGGCAACAGTGAGTCGCCATGTGCTGGCCATCCCTTCACCGTCAAATCATATACCCGAGACAGTGTCGGGTCATTTCGGGTCTCCTTCTCTATACCAGCGTTAGTTACTGGCAAGCATTCAATTATAGTCGAATGAAATATTTCGACAGGATCCACTGCTGGTGCTTCCTCCGCAGTAGGCAGTGGCAGGCGTGATAGCCCATCAGCGTTTCCATGCTGTTTCGTGCCCTTATACTCTATTTCATATTGGTGCGCCCCTAGAAAAAGGGACCATCTTTGTAGCCGTTGCACAGTCATCACCGGAACGCCCTTCTTTGGATTAAAGATGGAGACAAGTGGTTGGTGGTCAGTCAGCAAGGTGAACTTCTGCCCGTGCAGATAGTGATTGAACTTTTTCATTCCCCACACTAGGCTGAGGGCCTCCCTGTCAATCTGGGCATAGTTACGCTCGGCTGAGGTTAGTGACCGAGACGCAAAGGCTGTTGGCCTCTCCGAGCCGTCCAGGAATTTGTGCGACAGCTCCGCTCCAATGCCGTAGGGTGACGCATCACATGCCAACCGAATTGGTAGTGCTGGGTTGAAATGAGCCAACACCTCTTTTGATGTGATCAATGCTTTGCTCTTCTAGAAAGCTCGTTTACATTCGTCACTCCACTTCCATGGTACCCCCGTTTGCAGTAGGGTGTTCAGTGGGTGTAGTACGGTAGACAAATTCAGCAAGAACTTATGGTAGTATTTCACCAGCCCGAGGAACGACCTCAGTTGTGACACATTTTCCGGTGCTGGAGCCTTGACTACTGCCTCAATCTTTTCAGGGGACTTATGTAACCCCTCTTTATCAATAACGTGGCCACAATCCGAGATCTGCTTCTGGAAAAACTCGCATTTGTGGCGATTAGCTCGGAGCCCATATTCCTTCAATCTAGTGAGCACCTGCTCCAGGTTGGCGAGGTGATCACTGTCATTTTCGCCCGTGACCAGGATGTCATCCAAATAACACTGGGTCCCTGGAATCCCTTGCAGGACTTGTTCCATTGCCCTTTGCCAAATAGCTGGAGCTGATGCTACCCCGAACGCCAGCAGGTTGTATTGGTAGAGACCTTTATGAGTGTTGATCGTGAGGTACTGTTTCGAGGCTTCTTCTACCTCCATTTGCAGGTACGCCTGGGCCAGATCAATCTTAGTGAAGCGTTTCCCTCCAGATGGTGAGGCGAAAATATCTTCAATCCGCGGAAGTGGATATTGTACAGTGTGAAGAACTGGGTTCACTGTCACCTTAAAGTCCCCACAGATGCGAACCTTCTTTGGTTCCCCAGGCGTATTACTCAACGACCTCTTCATTACAGGAACGATGGGTGTAGCCCACTCGCTCCAGTCCACTTTGGACAGTACTCCTGAACGTTCCAAACCTTCCAGCTCTGCTTCGACGGCTGGGCGGATCGCATAAGGTACCGGTCTGGCCTTATGTACCTTCTTGTACTTCTCCTGTGGAGATTTCTTGCTGCTGGTTTTCTTTCTCGACCTGCAGACTCTTGCTATGTGTCCTACTTTTCCACACTGTCTGCACACTTTGTCTTTGAACCAGCAATCATTATGGTCGTGTGTTGTTCTGCCGCAGCGATAGCACTTCACTGTTCCGTATGACATTTCATTTGTGCCATATTCTTGCGGTCTCCGTTGTATCTCTGCAGCGCCCCATGCTGCTGCTTTGTGTGATACTGCAATGCTGAAAGCCTTGTCCAGCATAAGATCCTTTTCTGATAGAAGCCGTTTCTGGGTTCCTTCACTTTGAAGCCCACACACAAACTTGTCCCTTAAAGTATCTGCTAGTCCCGTTCCAAACTGGCAGTGTTTTGATAGCTTGCGCAGTTCCGTTAAATACTCAGCATTACTTTCATCTTTATGCTGGTTCCTTTTGTGAAACTTAAATCTTTCTGCTATCAGCAGCGGTGTGGGGTTTAAGTGGTCCTGTAGGATTGACACTACTTTTTCAAAATCCTTTTCTACTGGCTTCACTGGGGTTACTAGGTTTCGTAGTAAGCCATACCTTTTTGCACCCATTGAATTCAACAATACCAGCGCTTTCTTGTCATCTGGCACTTCATTCGCCTTGCAGTATACTTCTATGCGTTCGACATATGTCGTCCAATCTTCGACTTCAATGTCGAACGCTGTGATACTGCCACTCTTCGGCATTTTTGGGTGTGGTTAGACTGGCTTAAAATGGCGACTCCCGCGCTTTCCTTTCTTCCCCGCTGCGGCTTAAAATGGCGTCTCCCGCGCTGCTGCCAACGCCGCTCTCGGCGGTCCTCGTGGCAAATGGCGATGCCCTGTGGGTTTCGTGTGCTGCTCCTGCGCTGCTAACAATGCCGCTCTCTGCGGTCCTCGTGGCAATGGCAGTGCCTCGCGTTTTCCTGCACGCCTCTCTCCCCCGTTGACGCTGCTCGGCCCTTGAACACCAGCTGCGCTCTGCTCTCTCTCACCTCTCTCCCCGTTGATGCCACTCGGTCCTGAACACTGGGTGCGCCCTGTGCGCTCTGCCCTCTCTCTCTCCCCTGTCGACCCTGCTCGGCCTTTTTCTGTGCCACTCGGTCGGCTCTAGCCGCCGCTGTCTGGGAAGGGTCTGCGCAGTACCTGTTGCCAGCCCGTTTCGCTGGACCACCGTGACTGGAAAGCCAAGCCTGGCTCTCGACAGCCTCCCCTGCGATGCTCAAATCTCCGCTGGATGACTGGGCGGTTGCCCGTGGTCGACGCCCGTGCTTCTGGACTCGACCTCCTTCCACTGTTCTCCAGGAGCGAATCCCTGGGAGGTGATGCAGAGTTGCAGGTAGGTTCGAATCTGCGTCATCGCCAATGTTATATCCGTGTATCTTAATGCTGTGTCCTTCAATAATCAGACAACAGACTGCAGGGAACGATCAACAGGTGTTTACTGAATGAGGGTTACTCTAGAACTAACTATACCGATCACTACTCAGGGTTTATATACAAGTGTGGTCACTGCCGGTACTACAGTATACAGGAGCTGTAAAAAGTAGTTCTCTCCCTTAAGGTATATATACATTACATACATTACAGACCCATGAAACCTGACAGAATCCAAATAGTTAATAACAGTGAATGGGCCCATCACACACCCGACAGAATCCAGATAGTTAATAACAGTGAATGGACCCATCAAACCCGACAGAATCCAGACAGTTAATAACAGTGAATGGACCCATCACACCCGACAGAATCCAGATAGTTAATAACAGTGAATGGACCCATCACACCCGACAGAATCCAGACAGTTAATAACAGTGAATGGACCCATCACACCCGACAGAATCCCGAAAGTTAATAACAGTGAATGGACCCAGCACACCCAACAGAATCCAGACAGTGAATAACAGTGAATGGACCCATCACACCCGACAGAATCCAGATAGTTAATAACAGTGAATGGACCCATCACACCCGACAGAATCCAGATAGTTAATAACAGTGAATGGACCCATCACACACCCGACAGAATCCAGATAGTTAATAACAGTGAATGGGCCCATCACACCTGACAGAATCCAGATAGTTAATAACAGTGAATGGACCGATCACACACCCGACAGAATCCAGATAGTTAATAACAGTGAATGGACCCATCAAACCCGACAGAATCCAGATCGTTAATAACAGTGAATGGACCCATCACACCCGACAGAATCCAGATAGTTAATAACAGTGAATGGACCTGTCGTGCATTGATTGCGAGTTTGACACCAGTCAATACGGTTATGTAATGTGCGAGTTTAACACCAGTTAATACGGTAATGTGATGTGCATTGCATTATGGGAATTACCCGGGAAAACGGCAGTCAGCCATTTTACACAATAAAGTGAAGATCGCAGTTATAAGTCTGTCTGCCTGATTTTATGGTTTAATGCGTTCATACAACATTGGCGACGAGGATACTGGACGGAATAATTTTAGATAGGTAGTTGCCCAAGTTTTAGTTAGCTAGGTTGGAGAAGACCGGCATTCAAAATTTTGCATGCTTCGCCGAGCCAGCCACGTTGGGTCCAAGATGGACGAGGTGGTTAACGTCTTTTGAGCTTTATGCCGACGGCAAATGACTCATTATCGATGATACCTCTACAGCTGCCACAAAGCAGAGGAGAAGAGCTCTACTTCTACACCTAGCAGGACCAGATGTCCAGGATATCTTTTCGACTCTACCGGACACAGGAGAGCCAGCAGACTACACGGCGGCGGTTAGTGCTTTGAATCACTACTTCGTGCCCCAGGTCAGCGCAGCATTTGCTAGACAGACTTTTCATAAGTTGTCCCAGAGGACAGGTGAGACTGTGCAACAATTTGCTACTCGCTTGCTGCAGGCTGCTAAAGATTGTGCTATTGCGGGGGATGCAGATAATCAAATAAGAGACACTATCCTGAGTAGGTGCACGTCAGCCTATGTGCGGAGGAAATTGCTAGAGGAAGGGCAAGGTCTAACGCTCGCCCGCACGTTACAATTGGCCTCACAATGTGAAAATGTCGAGGAGCAGATGTCAGCCATGTCATATACAGAGAAGACGGAGACAGATACTGTTCGTCGTGTTACACAGAAAAGAGGGTATTATGCGAAAAGCTCGACGGAGAAACCAAAGGGAAATGGCGATAGGAACAAAAGGAAATGTTACAGATGTGGACACACAGACCACATGGGCAGAGATCCGAAATGCCCAGCACGTGGACAAACGTGTCATAAGTGCAAGGGAAAGGATCATTTCTCCAAAGTATGCCGCACAAAGGGTGCAAAGAAACACCGTGTGAACAATGTAGAGGAACAAAATGACTTTGCATTTGCTGTTACTGGAAATAACATGTCAGAGAGACTTACCTTTTGTGTGGGGGGAGTAAACCTGAGAATGTTAATTGATTCGGGTGCAATTAGTAATGTGATAGATGAGAATACATGGGAAGGATTAAAGTCAGAACACATTAAGTGTCAGTCACATGTCCCTAAGACAGAGAGAAAGTTATTCTCTTATGCTTCTAGCCGACAACTGTCAGTTAAAGGTATATTCACATGTGGGATTACAATAGGTAAGAGAACTGAGCAGGCGGAGTTCATTGTGGTTAAAGGCCATGGAGAGCCATTGCTAGGAAGGGAGACAGCCATGAAACTGGGAGTTTTAAAAATAGGTGCAGATGTCTCAGCTGTGGTAGATGTAAGACAGCTACTAGAACAGCGGTATCCAAAGGTGTTCCAGGGAGTAGGAAGGCTGAACACAAAACAGATCAGTTTGTATATCGACGCACAAGTGAAGCCTGTGGCCCAGCCACACAGGCGTATACCAGTCAACTTAAGGGGGGCAGTAGAGGCCAAAATAAAACAATTGAGGGCCATGGACATTATCGAACCTGTAACTGGTCCCACCCCATGGGTAAATCCTGTGGTTATTGTACCAAGAGCGGATAAGGATGTAAAGTTATGCCTAGACATGAGATGAGCAAACCAGGCAATAGTGAGGGAACGATATCCAATCCCCACCGTTGATGAGATACTCCAAGGTATGAACGGCTCGACGGTGTTTAGTAAGCTAGACCTGAAATGGGGATATCACCAGCTAGAACTGACCCCTGAGTCATGAGAAATCACAACGTTTGCAGTACATAACGGAGTATACAGGTACAAGAGGCTGATATTCGGTGTAGCTTCAGCTAGTGAGCAATATCAGCACGAGATAGCTAATGCCTTAGCTGGAATAGAGGGTGTTGAAAACATCACAGACAACATTATCGTGCATGCACACGACCAGGAAACGCATGACAGACGCCTACACGCTGTCATGACCAGACTAATGGAAAGTGGACTGATACTAAACTCAGAGAAGTGCCAATTCAACATGGACCGATTGATTTTCATGGGAATCCTGTTGTCTGAAAAGGGCATCGGACCAACAGCAGAGAGAGTGCGAGCGGTGGCAGAAGCTCGGGAACCAGAGAATGCTACAGAGGTGAGGAGTTTCTTGGGACTCGTTGGGTACAGTAGCAGATTCATCCCGCAGTTTGCAACGCTATGAGAGCCACTGCGACGCCCGACGAGAAAAGACACACCATTTAAATTTGGATCACAACAGAGACAGTCATTCAGTGCACTCAAGGAAGAGTTGGCCAGAGCCGGCACTTTAGCATATTCTGATAAGGACGCACCAATCAAGGTGATAGCAGATGCCAGTCCTGTAGGTTTAGGCGCAGTACTAGTTCAGGACCAACAGGGACAAGAGGTGCCAATATGCTATGTAAGTCGTAGTTTAACAGACTGTGAGAGGAAATACTCTGAAACAGAGAGAGAGGCCTTAGCTCTTGTATGGGCTTGTGAGAGGCTGCATCCATGTGTGTATGGCCAAAAATGTAACTTGGTAACTGACCATAAGCCATTACAAGTGAAAACCCTGTGCCCATATAGAGAGATGGGTATTTAGATTACAGCCATACGATTTCAAGGTGATACACATTCCAGGCAAGCAAAACATTGCAGACCCACTGTCACGATTGCTGGGGGAGACAGCAAAACAGGAGAGACATTCTCATGGCTCAGATGAATACGTGAGATTTGTAGCTGTGAGTGTGACACCAAAAGCACTCACTACTAGAGAGGTGGAGGAAGCCTCTGCTACCGACCCAGAGCTGATTGAGGTACGGAAGGCAATCACAAACTGACATTTTGAGAACTGTAAAGCTTCTGCAGCAATTGCAAACGAGCTGTGCGTAGTGGGGTACCTAGTTCTTCGGGGAACACGCATCGTGCTACCCACAGTGTTACACGCACGAGCCCTGGTGTTAGCACATGAAGGACACTTGGGAATAGTTGGAACAAAGCAACATCTCAGAACCAAGGTTTGGTGGCCTGGCATGGACAAGGCAGCTGAAAAACACTGTAAAGCGTGCCACGGCTGTCAGATAGTAGCCAGACCCGACCCACCTGAACCGTTGAGACCAACGCCATTACCGGAGGGCCCCTGGCAGGATGTAGCTATAGACTTACTGCGACCCTTGCCATCCAACCACTCCATTCCTGTGGTAGTTGATTATTATAGTCGCTACTATGAATATGACATCATGACCTCCACAACAACAGAGAAGGTTATTGATAGTTTAGAGTCAATCTTCAGCCGTCATGGTTTGCCAATCACCTGCAAATCTGATAATGGTCCCCAATTCAGATCTGAATTATTCAAAGAATACTGTGAAAACAACGGGATCAAACACCTGAAAACGACAGCAAAATGGGCTCAGGCTAACGGAGAAGTCGAGCGCCAGAATGCATCGCTGATGAAGAGAATCAGAATTGCTCAGTCAGAAGGACTAGATTGGAAACGTGAACTTAGAAAATATGTGACTGTGTACAGGAGCATTGACCATGCCACAACAGGAAGGAGCCCGGCAGAGCTGCTCTTTAAATGGAAAACGAGAGGAAAGCTGCCAGACATCACAGAGTCGCGCGCAAACATGGAAGTACGTGACCGGGACGCAGAACAAAAAGGCAAGTCCAAACTGTACGCAGATGAACAGCGGGGAACACAATACTCGGAGGTGGAAGTTGGCGACACGGTGCTGGGAAGGCAGGACAAAGTGGACAAGTTCACCACTCCTTTTAATGCCACACCCCACAAAGTTTTGAGTAAAACAGGGAGTCAAGTAGTAGCAGAATCTCCAGACGGAGCACGCTACACGAGAAACACTACGTTTGTGAAGAAATACAGAACCAATGGATCAAAGGAGACACTCCATGAGCAGGAGGAAACACAAGGGACTGAGGACAGTATAGTAGACCCTGACACACATACCATTGTGACACAGGCAATACCCACTGACACCAACATGTCAGACAAACCCAATACAGCCAGATCTCAAAGGGTTAAAAGAAAACCCCAAAGACTGTCTGATTATGTCACAACATAAACTGTGCGAGAACTGCATAGGTGATGTTAAATGTTTAAACCTGGGAATTATTTAGTTGTGTGGCAAGACAGAAGTTTGTAAAAAGTTTATAAACCAAATGAGTTATGCAGTGTTATTGTAAGCAACTGTTTGTAAACTGCAAGTTTGTTTCCAAGGAAAAGGGGGATGCCGTGTATTGATTGCGAGTTTGACACCAGTCAATATGGTAATGTAATGTGCATTGCATTATGGGAATTACCAGGGAAAACGGCATTCGGCCATTTTACACAATAAAGTGAAGATCGCAGTTGTAAGTCTGTCTGCCTGGTTGTATGCTTTAATGCATTCATACAATAGGACCCATCACACCCGGCAGAATCCAGATAGTTAATAACAGTGAATGGACCCATCAAACCCGACAGAATCCAGATAGTTAATAACAGTGAATGGACCCATCAAACCCGACAGAATCCAGATAGTTAATAACAGTGAATGGACCCATCAAACCCGGCAGAATCCAGATAGTTAATAACAGTGAATGGACCCATCAAACCCGACAGAATCCAGATAGTTAATAACAGTGAATGGGCCCATCACACCCGACAGAATCCAGATAGTTAATAACAGTGAATGGGCCCATCAAACCCGGCAGAATCCAGACAGTTAATAACAGTGAATGGGCCCATCACACCCGACAGAATCCAGATAGTTAATAACAGTGAATGGACCCATCACACCCGACAGAATCCAGATAGTTAATAACAGTGAATGGGCCCATCAAACCCGGCAGAATCCAGACAGTTAATAACAGTGAATGGGCCCATCACACCCGACAGAATCCAGATAGTTAATAACAGTGAATGGACCCATCACGCCCGACAGAATCCAGATAGTTAATAACAGTGAATGGACCCATCACACCCGACAGAATCCAGATAGTTAATAACAGTGAATGGACCCATCACGCCCGACAGAATCCAGATAGTTAATAACAGTGAATGGACCCATCACACCCGACAGAATACAGATAGTTAATAACAGTGAATGGACCCATCACACCCGACAGAATCCAGATAGTTAATAACAGTGACTGGACCCATCACACCCGACAGAATCCAAATAGTTACCAACAGTGAATGGACCCATCACACCCGACAGAATCCAGACAGTTAATAACAGTGAATGGATCCATCACACCCGACAGAATCCAGATAGTTAATAACAGTGAATGGACCCATCAAACCCGGCAGAATCCAGACAGTTAATAACAGTGATTGGACCTGTCACACCCGACAGAATCCAGATAGTTAATAACAGTGAATGGACCCATCACACCCGACAGAATCCAGATAGTTAATAACAGTGAATGGACCCATCACACCCGAAAGAATCCAAATAGTTACCAACAGTGAATGGACCCATCACACCAGACAGAATCCAGACAGTTAATAACAGTGAATGGATCCATCACACCCAACAGAATCCAGATAGTTAATAACAGTGAATGGACCAATCAAACCCGACAGAATCCAGATAGTTAATAACAGTGAATGGACCCATCACACACCCGACAGAATCCAGATAGATAATAACAGTGAATGGACCCATTAAACCCGACAGAATCCAGAAAGTTAATAACAGCGAATGGACCCATCACAACCGACAGAATCCAGATAGTTAATAACAGTGCATGGACCCATCACATCTGGCAGAATCCAGATAGTTAATAACAGTGAATGGACACATCACACCCGACAGAATCCAGATTGTTAATAACAGTGAATGGACCCATCACACCCGACAGAATCCAGATAGTTAATAACAGTGAATGGGCCCATCACACCCGACAGAATCCAGATAGTTAATAACAGTGAATGGACCCATCAAACCTGACAGAATCCAGATAGTTAATAACAGTGAATGGACCAATCACACACCCGACACAATCCAGATAGTTAATAACAGTGAATGGACCCATCACAGACCCGACAGAATCCAGATAGTTAATAACAGTGAATGGACCCATCACACCCGACAGAATCCAGATAGTTAATAACAGTGAATGGACCCATCACACCCGACAGATTCCAGATAGTTAATTACAGTGAATGGACCCATCACACCCGACAGAATCCAGATAGATAATAACAGTGAATGGACCCATCAAACCCGACAGAATCCAGATAGTTAATAACAGTGAATGGACCCATCAAACCCGACAGAATCCAGATAGTTAATAACAGAGAATGGACCGATCACACCCGAGAGATTCCAGGTATTTAATAACAGTGAATGGACCCATCACACCCGACAGAATCCAGATAGTTAATAACAGTGAATGGACCCATCACACCCGACAGAATCCAGATCGTTAATAACAGTGAATGGACCCATCGCACCCGACAGAATCCAGATAGTTAATAACAGTGAATGGACCAATCACACCCGACAGAATCCAGATAGTTAATAACAGTGAATGGACCCATCAAACCCGACAGAATCCAGATAGTTAATAACAGTGAATGGACCAATCACACCCGACAGAATCCAGATAGTTAATAACAGTGAATGGACCCAGCACACCCGACAGAATCCAGATAGTTAATAACAGTGACTGGACCAATCACACACCCGACACAATCCAGATAGTTAATAACAGTGAATGGACCAATCACACCCGACAGAATCCAGATAGTTAATAACAGTGAATGGACCCATCACACCTGGCAGAATCCAGATAGTTAATAACAGTGAATGGACACATCAAACCCGACAGAATCCAGATAGTTAATAACAGTGAATGGACCCATCAAACCTAACAGAATCCAGATAGTTAATAACAGTGAATGGACCAATCACACCCGACAGAATCCAGATAGTTAATAACAGTGAATGGACACATCAAACCCGACAGAATCCAGATAGTTAATAACAGTGAATGGACCCATCAACCCCGACAGAATCCAAATAGTTAATAACAGTGAATGGACCAATCACACACCCAACACAATCCAGATAGTTAATAACAGTGAATGGGCCCATCACAGCTGGCAGAATCCAGATAGTTAATAACAGTGAATGGACCCATCACACACCCGACAGAATCCAGAGAGTTAATAACAGTGAATGGACCCATCAAACCTAACAGAATCCAGATAGTTAATAACAGTGAATGGACCAATCACACCCGACAGAATCCAGATAGTTAATAACAGTGAATGGACACATCAAACCCGACAGAATCCAGATAGTTAATAACAGTGAATGGACCCATCAAACCCGACAGAATCCAAATAGTTAATAACAGTGAATGGACCAATCACACACCCAACACAATCCAGATAGTTAATAACAGTGAATGGGCCCATCACAGCTGGCAGAATCCAGATAGTTAATAACAGTGAATGGACCCATCACACACCCGACAGAATCCAGAGAGTTAATAACAGTGAATGGGCCCATCACACCTGGCAGAATCCAGATAGTTAATAACAGTGAATGGACCAATCACACCCGACAGAATCCAGATAGTTAAAAACAGTGAAATGACCCATCAAACCCGACAGAATCCAGATAGTTAATAACAGTGAATGGACCCATCAAACCCGACAGAATCCAGATAGTTAATAACAGTGAATGGACCAATCACACACCCGACACAATCCAGATAGTTAATAACAGTGAATGGACCAATCACACCCGACAGAATCCAGAGAGTTAATAACAGTGAATGGACCCATCACACCCGACAGAATCCAGATAGTTAATAACAGTGAATGGACCCATCACACCCGACAGAATCCAGAGAGTTAATAACAGTGAATGGACCAATCACACCCGACAGAATCCAGATATTTAATAACAGTGAATGGACCCATCACAGACCCGACAGAATCCAGATAGTTAATAACAGTGAATGGACCCATCAAACCCGACAGAATCCAGATAGTTAATAACAGTGAATACACACGCTGAAGATGGGCTGCTGAATTTTTAGTGTTTTTAGTGTTTAAAGTGGGGAAAAAAAAGCTTCATTTCAAGTTTAAAAAGGTTTTAAAGTTAAATTTAGTTCTAGTTAAGTTAGTTTAGTTTGTTTAGTTAAGTTTAAGTTTAGTTTAGTCTAGATTAAGTAAGGAAGGAAAAGACCACCAAAGAGACCACCAAAGGAAAAAAAACCAGAGGAAATTAGAAAAAAAAAGCCAAAGAAAAAAAAGAAATAAGGGAAAAAAGTATATGCAATCCAAAGAACAGTGGCCGCAGGGGGCCACAGCAGCAGCAGAAGCGAGGTGACTCGGCCGCATCAGGAACCGAGGCGTGAAGGCCGCACGGAGACGCAGCGGCAGCCGGAGCGAGGAGACTCGGGGAGGCCGCTTCAGGAAACGAGGCGAATCGAGGAGGCCGCACGGAGACGCAGCGGCAGCCGGAACGAGGTGACTCGGGGAGCCCGAGCGGCGAACAAGACACGGCCCAATCGGCGGCCGCAGTCCAGCACCCGAGCGACGACCGCAGTCCAGCACCCGAGCGACGGCCGCAGTCCAGCACCCGAACGGCGAACGAGGCACAGCCCGAGCGGCGGCTGGGCTAGAAAGCTCGGGAAAGGCCCGAGGAGCCAGGCCCAGAGACCTCTGAGGAGAAGGGGAGCAACCAGAAGGCTTCCAGAAGCAAACCAAGACTGTGAGTACAGGGCCCAGGGAGGGAGACTGAAGCCAGGGAAAGGCCCGAGGAGCCAGGCCGAGACAGAGGCACAGAGACCTCGGAGGGGGAGGGGAACAGCCCGAAGGCACCGGGAAACAGCGGCTCACAGACCCAGACCTGAGAAGGGTGAACCCAGAAGCCGAGGCCCAGGGACCACGGGGTCGGAGAGGGGGACCGGGAAAGTTCGCGAACAGGGAGAGGGAAACACCAAACCCGGGGCCCCAGAAAAGCTTATTCTAAGATCAACAATACTTTACCAAAAATGAGCGAATCAGAAGATCCACAACAGCCCCGCTTCCAGATTCCCCCCAACACCGCAAAAAAAGCTATAAAAGCGATCAAGCATGAGCAGATGAGAGAAAAACCAGAAACACTTTTTGCTGACTGTTACAACAATGGGACAAAAAGTAACCTCATTTTCGACTCAGATCAGCCAGTGGCTTGGATCACAGCAATAAAATCACACTATACCAATGTTAAGCTAGAAAATACCGCAAATGGGTCCATAATGAAAATTAACACACCAGGAGACAGTTCAACTACGACGGTCAACGCGTACAATACCGGAACAATATTAGTGCAAGGCAACCTCGACAAATTTGCAACGGCCTTCAGGACACTGAAAAAATTAACTAAGGGGGGAAGGAACAGCCCCAGAGTGGCCCGCACTCCCCCCAACATTGACAACTTACCAGGAGAAAATCTGCCTGGTCAGGAGGTGAACGAGCCACACAGTTCAAACCAGACACTAACCCCGGGGAACCACAGCCACACGATACAACTGACAAACCCCAGCATAACTACCAGGGAGGAAGCCACACATAGTCCCCCTACCATTCCCAGCTCACCAAGAGAAGAGCAGCATAGCCAGGAAGTGAGTGAGCCCTCCAGGGCCGACCAGCCTAGCCAGGAAGTGAGTGAGCCTTCCAGGGCCGACCAGACACATACCCCGGGATCACACAGCCAGATACAACCAAAAGATAAATTTAATCAATTAGAGATAGAGATGGTTAAACTTAGAGAGGACTTCCTCAAAATGAATGATGATCAAAATCAGGAGAGGGAGAGACACAAGAGAGAGCTGAAGCTACTTGAGAACCAGGTGAATCTACTTAGGAATCAGGTGAAAGAGCTGCAGGAAAAAGAAGAGAGCCATAGAGGAGAGATAACACCATTAGACTTGCAACCAGAGGCTAGAGATAAGACAAGACAGAGCCGGACGGAACGGCTGCACTCCCACACGGAACAAAAGCAACAGACACACAATACAAGGGGTGCCACACAGACCGACCAGCATACTGATTCGCAATCTTCCCCCACCACCGTGGAACCACAAGCGGGCCGCTCACAAGAGGTACGCACACACCAGACACCCCAGCCCAGCACACACACTATGAGTCCAAGCGAAAGCCACCAGACAGTAAACACAAACAAGGCTGACGTCGTAATACTCATAGACTCAAATGGGAAATTTCTATGGGAGAAAAAGCTATTCCCTAGAAGTAAAGTAGAAAAGATCTGGTGCCCAACAACAAACAGAGCCATGGGATGGCTGACCAAAGCCAGATTAGGCTCCCCCCAACACATAATAATACACACGGGCACAAATGACCTAAAGACCCAACAGAAAGAAGTAGCAACATCGCTCAGAGCAATGATTAGGAAAGCAAGCAGTACATTTCCAAACACTAGAATCAGTTTCCACAATATTGCCGAGAACAGACTTCAACAACAACACAATTCATGAGATAAATGCCAGCATAGCAAGAGACTGCGAATCAAACCACAACGCACACCTGGCCCAACACCCCACCCTCGATGAGGAATGTCTTTATGACCACGTCCACATCCAAAGGCAAAGAATATCGATCTTTGCTAAAGCCCTGAAGGACGTCGCTTTTAACCGGGTCCATACCCAGACTCCAAGAGGACCCCCCCCCGACCACCAGAGATCAGCGGGGTACATATCAGGAACACTACAAGGACCACCAACACACCAACCGAGACCAGAGAGGATCCCCATGCAAAACAACAATATCAGACCTGCACCACTCCTGTCCCACAGGGGAATAGGACTGCTCCCAGCCAGACAGAGGGAGAGATGCACAGGACGTACGCAATACCTCAGACAGAAACAATCCATTAAGAGACAATAAGCAGATGTGCAGCAGCATCTACTTCCACCTTATGGATCAAGGACTAATTAATAGAAAGAACTGTAACCAAATTGTATTAACTCTTGTAGACAACTGATGTGATCTTTTTTTTCCCACACTTAGGCACGACAAACACGTACCACTCTTTAACCTATCATAGTAAAAGATCAAACTTAACATGAAATCCTTATATATTTCAACCTCGAATATCCAAGGTCTACGCTCTTCACTGCGAGAAGTGAAAAGTAGGACCCCAGAGTTCATAGATGAAACTAAAGACCTAGATATTATCATTTTACAGGAAACTTGCTATAAAGGAAAAGGACACACTGGCTGTCCCCAAGGGTACACTGAGCTGGTGGTCCCCTCCAATAAATTACCAAGTGTAACCCAAGGCAGAGACTCCGGAGGCATACTGATCTGGTTTAAAACAGAACTTCAGAATTACATCAAATTTATAAAAAAGGGCGAAAACCATATGTGGCTCAAACTTGAGAGGGAGATTATCTCAAACACCCAAGATGTTTACATTTGCGCACTTTATATCCCTCCAATCGATTCCCCGTACTTTAAAGAGGACACCTTCTCCAACATGGAGGGGGAAATTATCCAATACCAGGCCCAGGGGAACGTGTTGATCTGTGGGGACCTCAATTCAAGAACGGGCGAAGAACCAGACTTCACCAATAATCAGGGAAACAATTACGTTTTCGGGAATAACCACTTTGACATCCCTTCCCTTCCATACAGGCATAACTGTGACAAGCAGTCAAATACCAACGGAAAACAGCTACTACAGCTCTGTCGAAACCTGGGTCTGTACATTGTCAATGGTAGGTTCATAGGAGACCTCCTAGGAAGATCGACCTATTGCTCACCTCTTGGCTGCAGCACAGTAGACTATATGATTACAGACTTAGACCCATCCTCTTTCAGAGCATTCACAGTCAAACCACAAACAACACTGTCAGATCACAGTCAAATTACTATGTTCCTCAAAAAGACAGAAACAAACAACATAGAAACACAACCCAGTAAACTGTACAACACCAAAAAATCGTACAGATGGGCCAAAAACGACACGGAAAAATACCAGAAAACAATTAGCAATGCATCAACTCAAGCTCTCTTAGACACCTTTCTGGATAACATATACACTCACAATAAAGAAGGCGTAAACCGGGCAGTTAGTAAACTAAACAATATTTTTGATAATTTGGCAACAAATGCAAACTTGAAAGCTCGCAAGAACAAACCCAAAACAAAAAACTATGAAAAATGGTTTGACCGAGATTGCCATAACATGAGGAAAAAGCTTAGAAAAATATCAAACCAAAAACACAGACATCCAGAAAATGAGGAACTACGCCTTACTTATTGTCAGACACTAACACAATACAGAAACACACTCAGAACCAAAAAAGAGCAATATATTAAGAATACACTCAGCTCCATGGAGGAATCCATTGATTCCAATTGTTTCTGGGAAAACTTGAAAACACTACACAAAAAACAACACGACGATTTGGCCATTCAAAATGGGGACACATGGGTAAACCACTTTGAAAAATTATACCAGAAAAACACACTAAGACCAGGGCAACACCAAATATGCAAAAAACTGGAAAAGCTAGAAATGGCCATAAAAGATAACCAAAACCCGTTGGACGCCATAATAACAGAAAAAGAACTTCTTGAAAAACTCAAGGACCTGCGACCAGGAAAAGCCTGCGGGACAGACGGCATACTAAACGAGATGATTAAACACACAGACAACAAAATGAAACTGGCTATCCTAAAACTCTTCAACTTGGTTCTGAGTGTCGGTTATTTCCCTGATATCTGGAACAAAGGACTCATAACGCCCATATACAAAAGTGGGGACAAAATCGACCCAAACAACTATCGAGGCATCTGTGTAAACAGTAACCTGGGGAAAGTATTCTGTAGCATCATAAACAAAAGACTTATAAACTTCCTTGAGGAGCACAATGTCTTGAGTAAAAGCCAAATTGGATTCCTGCCAAACTATAGAACATCCGATCATATCTTCACCCTACAGACCCTAATTGACAAACACGTTCACCATAACAAAAGCAAAATCTACGCATGCTTTGTAGATTTCCAGAAGGCTTTCGACTCCATCTGGCATGACGGTTTATTCATGAAACTTATCGAAAGCGGGGTAGGAGGGAAAACATATGATGTAATTAAATCAATGTATACAAACAACAAATGTGCAGTTAAAATTGGAGACAAACAAACAAAATACTTCCCACAGGGGTGGGGGGTGACGCAGGGCTCGCCAATCTCACCGACACTCTTTAATATTTACATAAATGGATTGGCAAAACTACTTGAACAATCTACAGCACCCGGCCTCACCCTATATGAATCCAAGGTTAAATTCCTCCTCTATGCAGACGACCTGGTTCTGCTGTCACCGACTAAAGAGGGGCTACAGCAAAACCTGGACCTGCTGGAGTCGTACTGCCAGACTTGGGCCCTGACAATAAATCCCCAAAAAACCAAAGTCCTTGTGTTCCAGCAAAGATCCAAACATCAGGGACCCAAAATAAATTTCACAGTAGGAACAACCAAAATTGAACAAACCACTAACTACACATACTTGGGCTTAAAAATCAGTTCTACGGGAAACTTCAAACTGGCTGCGAATGAACTGAAAGAGAAAGCAAGAAGGGCTTTCTATGCCATCAAAAAATCAATCCAAATAGAAATCCCAATTAGCATTTGGCTCAAAATTTTCAAATCAGTAATTGAACCAATTGCACTCGATGGCAGTGAGGTATGGGGACCGCTAACTCAACAAGAATTTGCAAAATGGGACAAACACCCAATTGAGATCCTACATGCAGAATTCTGTAAAAGTATCCACCGGACTCAAAGGAAAACAGTAAACAATGCATGCAGGGCGGAACTAGGCCAATATCCACTAATAATCACTATCCAAAAAAGAGCCACCAAATTTTGGAATCACCTACAAATGAGCAATCCCCAATGCTATCACTATGACGCCCTGAAATGCCAAGAGCTGACCATAAAGAAGAATACCCTCAGTCAACTAGTCCTGGGACTCAGTGAAGTAACTATTAACAATACTAACAATAACCAGCCCCAGGACAGTGACAGGGTAACACAAAGAATTCGACCCAACACAATCGTCGCTAAGCAAAAGGAAAAATATCTGACATATTGGGCAGAAACAACAAAAACCCAAAGCAAACTCAATTGCTACTTGGCCCTAAACAGACAATACAACATAGCTGATTACCTGACCATGGTAAAGGATAACAAACTGAGAAGAACCTTGACAAGGTACAGACTTAGCGAACATAGCCTAGCGATCGAAAAAGGCAGACACAGGCAGACCAGGCTGCCAAGAGAGGACAGGATATGCTCTCACTGCAGTCAGGGAGTGGTGGAGACAGAGATGCACTTCCTCACAGCTTGTGGAAAATATCAGGGCATCAGGGAGAATTTCTACCAAAAATTCTCACAAATATGCCCTGATTTCAGAAATCTGAATGACAACCAAAAACTCCCATTCCTACTGGGAGAGGAGAGAAGCTGTATAACACTGGCGGCACACTATGTTACAGCTTGCCATGAACAGAGGGACAACCAGTAAACTAAGAAAAGAGTATATATAAACAATGCGAATGTATATTTATACACTCAGGGATATACCTGTTTATACACTGTATGAATAGAACTGCGTTTATGTGCTAAACCATAAATGTATTTTGATGCTTTGGCAACATAAGATGTAACTTATCATGCCAATAAAGCGATTTGAATTGTGAATTGTGAATTGTGAATGGACCCATCAAACCCGACAGAATCCAGACAGTTAATAACAGTGAATGGACCCATCAAACCCGACAGAATCCAGATAGTTAATAACAGTGAATGGACCCATCACACCCGACAGAATCCAGATAGTTAATAACAGTGAATGGACCCATCACACCCGACAGAATCCAGATAGTTAAGAAGAGTGAATGGGCCCATCAGACCCGACAGAATCCAGATAGTTAATAACAGTGAATGAACCCATTACACCCGACAGAATCCAGATAGTTAAGAACAGTGAATGGAACCTTCACATCCGACAGAATCCAGATCGTTAAGAACAGTGAATGGGCCCATCACACACCCGACAGAATCCAGATAGTTAATAACAGTGAATGGACCCACCACACACGACAGAATCCAGATAGTTAATAACAGTGAATGGACCCATCACGCCCGACAGAATCCAGATAGTTAATAACAGTGAATGGACCCATCAAACCTGGCAGAACGCAGAGAGTTAATAACAATGAATGGACCCATCACACCCGACAGAATCCAGATAGTTAATAACAGTGAATGGACCCATCAAACCCGACAGAATCCAGATAGTTAATAACAGTGAATGGACCCATCACATCCGACAGAATACAGACAGTTAATAACAGTGAATGGACCCATCTAACCCGACAAAATCCAGATAGTTAATAACAGTGAATGGACCCATCACCCCCGACAGAATCCAGATAGTTAATAACAATGAATGGACCCATCAAACCCGACAGAATCCAGATAGTTACTAAGAGTGAATGGACCCATCACACACCCGACAGATTCCAGATAGATAATAACAGTGAATGGACCCATCAAACCCGACAGAATCCAGATAGTTAATAACAGTGAATGGACCCATCAAACCCGACAGAATCCAGATAGTTAATAACAGAGAATGGACCGATCACACCCGAGAGATTCCAGGTATTTAATAACAGTGAATGGACCCATCACACCCGACAGAATCCAGATAGTTAATAACAGTGAATGGACCCATCACACCCGACAGAATCCAGATCGTTAATAACAGTGAATGGACCCATCACACCCGACAGAATCCAGATAGTTAATAACAGTGAATGGACCAATCACACCCGACAGAATCCAGATAGTTAATAACAGTGAATGGACCCATCACACCCGACAGAATCCAGATAGTTAATAACAGTGAATGGACCCATCAAACCCGACAGAATCCAGATAGTTAATAACAGTGAATGGACCAATCACACCCGACAGAATCCAGATAGTTAATAACAGTGAATGGACCCAGCACACCCGACAGAATCCAGATAGTTAATAACAGTGACTGGACCAATCACACACCCGACACAATCCAGATAGTTAATAACAGTGAATGGACCAATCACACCCGACAGAATCCAGATAGTTAATAACAGTGAATGGACCCATCACACCTGGCAGAATCCAGATAGTTAATAACAGTGAATGGACCCAGCACACCCGACAGAATCCAGATAGTTAATAACAGTGAATGGACCCATCAAACCTAACAGAATCCAGATAGTTAATAACAGTGAATGGACCAATCACACCCGACAGAATCCAGATAGTTAATAACAGTGAATGGACACATCAAACCCGACAGAATCCAGATAGTTAATAACAGTGAATGGACCAATCACACACCCAACACAATCCAGATAGTTAATAACAGTGAATGGGCCCATCACAGCTGGCAGAATCCAGATAGTTAATAACAGTGAATGGACCCATCACACACCCGACAGAATCCAGAGAGTTAATAACAGTGAATGGACCCATCAAACCTAACAGAATCCAGATAGTTAATAACAGTGAATGGACCAATCACACCCGACAGAATCCAGATAGTTAATAACAGTGAATGGACACATCAAACCCGACAGAATCCAGATAGTTAATAACAGTGAATGGACCCATCAAACCCGACAGAATCCAAATAGTTAATAACAGTGAATGGACCAATCACACACCCAACACAATCCAGATAGTTAATAACAGTGAATGGGCCCATCACAGCTGGCAGAATCCAGATAGTTAATAACAGTGAATGGACCCATCACACACCCGACAGAATCCAGAGAGTTAATAACAGTGAATGGGCCCATCACACCTGGCAGAATCCAGATAGTTAATAACAGTGAATGGACCAATCACACCCGACAGAATCCAGATAGTTAAAAACAGTGAAATGACCCATCAAACCCGACAGAATCCAGATAGTTAATAACAGTGAATGGACCCATCAAACCCGACAGAATCCAGATAGTTAATAACAGTGAATGGACCAATCACACACCCGACACAATCCAGATAGTTAATAACAGTGAATGGACCAATCACACCCGACAGAATCCAGAGAGTTAATAACAGTGAATGGACCCATCACACCCGACAGAATCCAGATAGTTAATAACAGTGAATGGACCCATCACACCCGACAGAATCCAGAGAGTTAATAACAGTGAATGGACCAATCACACCCGACATAATCCAGATATTTAATAACAGTGAATGGACCCATCACAGACCCGACAGAATCCAGATAGTTAATAACAGTGAATGGACCCATCAAACCCGACAGAATCCAGATAGTTAATAACAGTGAATACACACGCTGAAGATGGGCTGCTGAATTTTTAGTGTTTTTAGTGTTTAAAGTGGGGGAAAAAAAGCTTCATTTCAAGTTTAAAAAGGTTTTAAAGTTAAATTTAGTTCTAGTTAAGTTAGTTTAGTTTGTTTAGTTAAGTTTAAGTTTAGTTTAGTCTAGATTAAGTAAGGAAGGAAAAGACCACCAAAGAGACCACCAAAGGAAAAAAAACCAGAGGAAATTAGAAAAAAAAAGCCAAAGAAAAAAAAGAAATAAGGGAAAAAAATATATGCAATCCAAAGAACAGCGGCCGCAGGGGGCCACAGCAGCAGCAGAAGCGAGGTGACTCGGCCGCATCAGGAACCGAGGCGTGAAGGCCGCACGGAGACGCAGCGGCAGCCGGAGCGAGGAGACTCGGGGAGGCCGCTTCGGGAAACGAGGCGAATCGGGGAGGCCGCACGGAGACGCAGCGGCAGCCGGAATGAGGTGACTCGGGGAGCCCGAGCGGCGAACAAGACACGGCCTGATCGGCGGCCGCAGTCCAGCACCCGAGCGACGACCGCAGTCCAGCACCCGAGCGACGGCCGCAGTCCAGCACCCGAACGAGGCACAGCCCGAGCGGTGGCTGGGCTAGAAAGCTCGGGAAAGGCCCGAGGAGCCAGGCCCAGAGACCTCTGAGGAGAAGGGGAGCAACCAGAAGGCTTCCAGAAGCAAACCAAGACTGTGAGTACAGGGCCCAGGGAGGGAGACTGAAGCCAGGGAAAGGCCCGAGGAGCCAGGCCGAGACAGAGGCACAGAGACCTCGGAGGGGGAGGGGAACAGCCCGAAGGCACCGGGAAACAGCGGCTCACAGACCCAGACCTGAGAAGGGTGAACCCAGAAGCCGAGGCCCAGGGACCACGGGGTCGGAGAGGGGGACCGGGAAAGTTCGCGAACAGGGAGAGGGAAACACCAAACCCGGGGCCCCAGAAAAGCTTATTCTAAGATCAACAATACTTTACCAAAAATGAGCGAATCAGAAGATCCACAACAGCCCCGCTTCCAGATTCCCCCCAACACCGCAAAAAAAGCTATAAAAGCGATCAAGCATGAGCAGATGAGAGAAAAACCAGAAACACTTTTTGCTGACTGTTACAACAATGGGACAAAAAGTAACCTCATTTTCGACTCAGATCAGCCAGTGGCTTGGATCACAGCAATAAAATCACACTATACCAATGTTAAGCTAGAAAATACCGCAAATGGGTCCATAATGAAAATTAACACACCAGGAGACAGTTCAACTACGACGGTCAACGCGTACAATACCGGAACAATATTAGTGCAAGGCAACCTCGACAAATTTGCAACGGCCTTCAGGACACTGAAAAAATTAACTAAGGGGGGAAGGAACAGCCCCAGAGTGGCCCGCACTCCCCCCAACATTGACAACTTACCAGGAGAAAATCTGCCTGGTCAGGAGGTGAACGAGCCACACAGTTCAAACCAGACACTAACCCCGGGGAACCACAGCCACACGATACAACTGACAAACCCCAGCATAACTACCAGGGAGGAAGCCACACATAGTCCCCCTACCATTCCCAGCTCACCAAGAGAAGAGCAGCATAGCCAGGAAGTGAGTGAGCCCTCCAGGGCCGACCAGCCTAGCCAGGAAGTGAGTGAGCCTTCCAGGGCCGACCAGACACATACCCCGGGATCACACAGCCAGATACAACCAAAAGATAAATTTAATCAATTAGAGATAGAGATGGTTAAACTTAGAGAGGACTTCCTCAAAATGAATGATGATCAAAATCAGGAGAGGGAGAGACACAAGAGAGAGCTGAAGCTACTTGAGAACCAGGTGAATCTACTTAGGAATCAGGTGAAAGAGCTGCAGGAAAAAGAAGAGAGCCATAGAGGAGAGATAACACCATTAGACTTGCAACCAGAGGCTAGAGATAAGACAAGACAGAGCCGGACGGAACGGCTGCACTCCCACACGGAACAAAAGCAACAGACACACAATACAAGGGGTGCCACACAGACCGACCAGCATACTGATTCGCAATCTTCCCCCACCACCGTGGAACCACAAGCGGGCCGCTCACAAGAGGTACGCACACACCAGACACCCCAGCCCAGCACACACACTATGAGTCCAAGCGAAAACCACCAGACAGTAAACACAAACAAGGCTGACGTCGTAATACTCATAGACTCAAATGGGAAATTTCTATGGGAGAAAAAGCTATTCCCTAGAAGTAAAGTAGAAAAGATCTGGTGCCCAACAACAAACAGAGCCATGGGATGGCTGACCAAAGCCAGATTAGGCTCCCCCCAACACATAATAATACACACGGGCACAAATGACCTAAAGACCCAACAGAAAGAAGTAGCAACATCGCTCAGAGCAATGATTAGGAAAGCAAGCAGTACATTTCCAAACACTAGAATCACTGTTTCCACAATATTGCCGAGAACAGACTTCAACAACAACACAATTCATGAGATAAATGCCAGCATAGCAAGAGACTGCGAATCAAACCACAACGCACACCTGGCCCAACACCCCACCCTCGATGAGGAATGTCTTTACGACCACGTCCACATCCAAAGGCAAAGAATATCGATCTTTGCTAAAGCCCTGAAGGACGTCGCTTTTAACCGGGTCCATACCCAGACTCCAAGAGGACCCCCCCCCCTGACCACCAGAGATCAGCGGGGTACATATCAGGAACACTACAAGGACCACCAACACACCAACCGAGACCAGAGAGGATCCCCATGCAAAACAACAATATCAGACCTGCACCACTCCTGTCCCACAGGGGAATAGGACTGCTCCCAGCCAGACAGAGGGAGAGATGCACAGGACGTACGCAATACCTCAGACAGAAACAATCCATTAAGAGACAATAAGCAGATGTGCAGCAGCATCTACTTCCACCTTATGGATCAAGGACTAATTAATAGAAAGAACTGTAACCAAATTGTATTAACTCTTGTAGACAACTGATGTGATCTTTTTTTCCCCACACTTAGGCACGACAAACACGTACCACTCTTTAACCTATCATAGTAAAAGATCAAACTTAACATGAAATCCTTATATATTTCAACCTCGAATATCCAAGGTCTACGCTCTTCACTGTGAGAAGTGAAAAGTAGGACCCCAGAGTTCATAGATGAAACTAAAGACCTAGATATTATCATTTTACAGGAAACTTGCTATAAAGGAAAAGGACACACTGGCTGTCCCCAAGGGTACACTGAGCTGGTGGTCCCCTCCAATAAATTACCAAGTGTAACCCAAGGCAGAGACTCCGGAGGCATACTGATCTGGTTTAAAACAGAACTTCAGAATTACATCAAATTTATAAAAAAGGGCGAAAACCATATGTGGCTCAAACTTGAGAGGGAGATTATCTCAAACACCCAAGATGTTTACATTTGCGCACTTTATATCCCTCCAATCGATTCCCCGTACTTTAAAGAGGACACCTTCTCCAACATGGAGGGGGAAATTATCCAATACCAGGCCCAGGGGAACGTGTTGATCTGTGGGGACCTCAATTCAAGAACGGGCGAAGAACCAGACTTCACCAATAATCAGGGAAACAATTACGTTTTCGGGAATAACCACTTTGACATCCCTTCCCTTCCATACAGGCATAACTGCGACAAGCAGTCAAATACCAACGGAAAACAGCTACTACAGCTCTGTCGAAACCTGGGTCTGTACATTGTCAATGGTAGGTTCATAGGAGACCTCCTAGGAAGATCGACCTATTGCTCACCTCTTGGCTGCAGCACAGTAGACTATATGATTACAGACTTAGACCCATCCTCTTTCAGAGCATTCACAGTCAAACCACAAACAACACTGTCAGATCACAGTCAAATTACTATGTTCCTCAAAAAGACAGAAACAAACAACATAGAAACACAACCCAGTAAACTGTACAACACCAAAAAATCGTACAGATGGGCCAAAAACGACACGGAAAAATACCAGAAAACAATTAGCAATGCATCAACTCAAGCTCTCTTAGACACCTTTCTGGATAACATATACACTCACAATAAAGAAGGCGTAAACCGGGCAGTTAGTAAACTAAACAATATTTTTGATAATTTGGCAACAAATGCAAACTTGAAAGCTCGCAAGAACAAACCCAAAACAAAAAACTATGAAAAATGGTTTGACCGAGATTGCCATAACATGAGGAAAAAGCTTAGAAAAATATCAAACCAAAAACACAGACATCCAGAAAATGAGGAACTACGCCTTACTTATTGTCAGACACTAACACAATACAGAAACACACTCAGAACCAAAAAAGAGCAATATATTAAGAATACACTCAGCTCCATGGAGGAATCCATTGATTCCAATTGTTTCTGGGAAAACTTGAAAACACTACACAAAAAACAACACGACGATTTGGCCATTCAAAATGGGGACACATGGGTAAACCACTTTGAAAAATTATACCAGAAAAACACACTAAGACCAGGGCAACACCAAATATGCAAAAAACTGGAAAAGCTAGAAATGGCCATAAAAGATAACCAAAACCCGCTGGACGCCATAATAACAGAAAAAGAACTTCTTGAAAAACTCAAGGACCTGCGACCAGGAAAAGCCTGCGGGACAGACGGCATACTAAACGAGATGATTAAACACACAGACAACAAAATGAAACTGGCTATCCTAAAACTCTTCAACTTGGTTCTGAGTGTCGGTTATTTCCCTGATATCTGGAACAAAGGACTCATAACGCCCATATACAAAAGTGGGGACAAAATCGACCCAAACAACTATCGAGGCATCTGTGTAAACAGTAACCTGGGGAAAGTATTCTGTAGCATCATAAACAAAAGACTTATAAACTTCCTTGAGGAGCACAATGTCTTGAGTAAAAGCCAAATTGGATTCCTGCCAAACTATAGAACATCCGATCATATCTTCACCCTACAGACCCTAATTGACAAACACGTTCACCATAACAAAAGCAAAATCTACGCATGCTTTGTAGATTTCCAGAAGGCTTTCGACTCCATCTGGCATGACGGTTTATTCATGAAACTTATCGAAAGCGGGGTAGGAGGGAAAACATATGATGTAATTAAATCAATGTATACAAACAACAAATGTGCAGTTAAAATTGGAGACAAACAAACAAAATACTTCCCACAGGGGTGGGGGGTAACGCAGGGCTCGCCAATCTCACCGACACTCTTTAATATTTACATAAATGGATTGGCAAAACTACTTGAACAATCTACAGCACCCGGCCTCACCCTATATGAATCCAAGGTTAAATTCCTCCTCTATGCAGACGACCTGGTTCTGCTGTCACCGACTAAAGAGGGGCTACAGCAAAACCTGGACCTGCTGGAGTCGTACTGCCAGACTTGGGCCCTGACAATAAATCCCCAAAAAACCAAAGTCCTTGTGTTCCAGCAAAGATCCAAACATCAGGGACCCAAAATAAATTTCACAGTAGGAACAACCAAAATTGAACAAACCACTAACTACACATACTTGGGCTTAAAAATCAGTTCTACGGGAAACTTCAAACTGGCTGCGAATGAACTGAAAGAGAAAGCAAGAAGGGCTTTCTATGCCATCAAAAAATCAATCCAAATAGAAATCCCAATTAGCATTTGGCTCAAAATTTTCAAATCAGTAATTGAACCAATTGCACTCGATGGCAGTGAGGTATGGGGACCGCTAACTCAACAAGAATTTGCAAAATGGGACAAACACCCAATTGAGATCCTACATGCAGAATTCTGTAAAAGTATCCACCGGACTCAAAGGAAAACAGTAAACAATGCATGCAGGGCGGAACTAGGCCAATATCCATTAATAATCACTATCCAAAAAAGAGCCACCAAATTTTGGAATCACCTACAAATGAGCAATCCCCAATGCTATCACTATGACGCCCTGAAATGCCAAGAGCTGACCATAAAGAAGAATACCCTCAGTCAACTAGTCCTGGGACTCAGTGAAGTAACTATTAACAATACTAACAATAACCAGCCCCAGGACAGTGACAGGGTAACACAAAGAATTCGACCCAACACAATCGTCGCTAAGCAAAAGGAAAAATATCTGACATATTGGGCAGAAACAACAAAAACCCAAAGCAAACTCAATTGCTACTTGGCCCTAAACAGACAATACAACATAGCTGATTACCTGACCATGGTAAAGGATAACAAACTGAGAAGAACCTTGACAAGGTACAGACTTAGCGAACATAGCCTAGCGATCGAAAAAGGCAGACACAGGCAGACCAGGCTGCCAAGAGAGGACAGGATATGCTCTCACTGCAGTCAGGGAGTGGTGGAGACAGAGATGCACTTCCTCACAGCTTGTGGAAAATATCAGGGCATCAGGGAGAATTTCTACCAAAAATTCTCACAAATATGACCTGATTTCAGAAATCTGAATGACAACCAAAAACTCCCATTCCTACTGGGAGAGGAGAGAAGCTGTATAACACTGGCGGCACACTATGTTACAGCTTGCCATGAACAGAGGGACAACCAGTAAACTAAGAAAAGAGTATATATAAACAATGCGAATGTATATTTATACACTCAGGGATATAACTGTTTATACACTGTATGAATAGAACTGCGTTTATGTGCTAAACCATAAATGTATTTTGATGCTTTGGCAACATAAGATGTAACTTATCATGCCAATAAAGCGATTTGAATTGTGAATTGTGAATTGTGAATGGACCCATCAAACCCGACAGAATCCAGACAGTTAATAACAGTGAATGGACCCATCAAACCCGACAGAATCCAGATAGTTAATAACAGTGAATGGACCCATCACACCCGACAGAATCCAGATAGTTAATAACAGTGAATGGACCCATCACACCCGACAGAATCCAGATAGTTAATAACAGTGAATGGACCCATCAAACTCGACAGAATCCAGATAGTTAAGAAGAGTGAATGGGCCCATCAGACCCGACAGAATCCAGATAGTTAATAACAGTGAATGGACCCATCACACCTGACAGAATCCAGATAGTTAATAACAGTGAATGGACCCATCACACCCGACAGAATCCAGATAGTTAAGAACAGTGAATGGAACCTTCACATCCGACAGAATCCAGATCGTTAAGAACAGTGAATGGGCCCATCACACACCCGACAGAATCCAGATAGTTAATAAAAGTGAATGGACCCACCACACACGACAGAATCCAGATAGTTAATAACAGTGAATGGACCCATCACGCCCGACAGAATCCAGATAGTTAATAACAGTGAATGGACCCATCAAACCTGGCAGAACGCAGAGAGTTAATAACAATGAATGGACCCATCACACCCGACAGAATCCAGATAGTTAATAACAGTGAATGGACCCATCAAACCCGACAGAATCCAGATAGTTAATAACAGTGAATGGACCCATCACATCCGACAGAATACAGACAGTTAATAACAGTGAATGGACCCATCTAACCCGACAAAATCCAGACAGTTAATAACAGTGAATGGACCCATCACACCCGACAGAATCCAGATAGTTAATAACAATGAATGGACCCATCAAACCCGACAGAATCCAGATAGTTACTAAGAGTGAATGGACCCATCACACACCCGACAGAATCCAGATAGTTAATAACAGTGAATGGACCCATCAGACCCGACAGAATCCAGATAGTTAATAACAGTGAATGGACCCATCACTCCCGACAGTATCCAGATAGTTAATAACAGTGAATGGACCCATCACACCCGACAGAATCCAGATAGTTAATAACAGTGATTGGACCCATCAAACTCGACAGAATCCAGATAGTTAAGAACAGTGAATGGGCCCATCAGACCCGACAGAATCCAGATAGTTAATAACAGTGAATGGACCTATCACACCCGACAGAATCCAGATAGTTAAGAACAGTGAATTGGCCCATTCAACCCGACAGAATCCAGATAGTTAATAACAGTGAATGGACCCATCACACCTGACAGAATCCAGATAGTTAATAACAGTGAATGGACCCATCAAACTCGACAGAATCCAGATAGTTAAGAACAGTGAATGGAACCTTCACATCCGACAGAATCCAGATCGTTAAGAACAGTGAATGGGCCCATCACATACCCGACAGAATCCAGATAGTTAATAACAGTGAATGGACCCACCACACCCGACAGAATCCAGATAGTTAATAACAGTGAATGGACCCATCAAACCCGACAGAATCCAGGTAGTTAATAACAGTGAATGGACCCATCAAACCCGACAGAATCCAGATAGTTAATAACAGTGAATGGACCCATCAAACCCGACAGAATCCAGATAGTTAATAACAGTGAATGGACCCATCAAACCCGACAGAATCCAGGTAGTTAATAACAGTGAATGGACCCATCAAACCCGACAGAATCCAGATAGTTAATAACAGTGAATGGACCCATCAAACCCGACAGAATCCAGATAGTTAATAACAGTGAATGTACCCCTCACACCCGACAGAATCCAGATAGTTAATAACAGTGAATGGACCCATCACATCCGACAGAAACTAGATAGTTAATAACAGTGAATGGACCCATCACATCCGACAGAAACTAGATAGTTAATAACAGTGAATGGACCCATCACACCCGACAGAATCCAGGTAGTTAATAATAGTGAATGGACCCATCACGCCCGACAGAATCCAGATAGTTAATAACAGTGAATGGACCCATCAAACCTGGCAGAACGCAGAGAGTTAATAACAATGAATGGACCCATCACACCCGACAGAATCCAGATAGTTAATAACAGTGAATGGACCCATCAAACCCGACAGAATCCAGATAGTTAATAACAGTGAATGGACCCATCACACCCGACAGAATACAGACAGTTAATAACAGTGAATGGACCCATCACACCCGACACAATCCAGATAGTTAATAAGAGTGAATGGACCCATCACACACCCGACAGAATCCAGATAGTTAATAACAGTGAATGGACCCATCAGACCCGACAGAATCCAGATAGTTAATAACAGTGAATGGACCCATCACTCCCGACAGTATCCAGATAGTTAATAACAGTGAATGGACCCATCACACCCGACAGAATCCAGATAGTTAATAACAGTGAATGGACCCATCAAACTCGACAGAATCCAGATAGTTAAGAACAGTGAATGGGCCCATCAGACCCGACAGAATCCAGATAGTTAATAACAGTGAATGGACCTATCACACCTGACAGAATCCAGATAGTTAAGAACAGTGAATTGGCCCATCAGACCCGACAGAATCCAGATAGTTAATAACAGTGAATGGACCCATCACACCTGACAGAATCCAGACAGTTAATAACAGTGAATGGACCCATCACACCCGACAGAATCCAGATACTTAATAACAGTGAATGGACCCATCAAACTCGACAGAATCCAGATAGTTAAGAACAGTGAATGGAACCTTCACATCCGACAGAATCCAGATAGTTAATAACAGTGAATGGACCCACCACTCCCGACAGAACCCAGATAGTTAATAACAGTGAATGGACCCATGACACCCGACAGAATCCAGATAGTTAATAACTGTGAATGGACCAATCACACCCGACAGAATCGAGATACTTAATAACAGTGAATGGACCGATCACACCCGAGACATTCCAGGTATTTAATAACAGTGAATGGACCCATCACACCCGACAGAATCCAGATAGTTAATAACAGTGAATGGACCCATCACACCCGATAGAATCCAGAGAGTTAATAATAGTGAATGGGCCCATCACAGCCGACAGAATCCAGATAGTTAATAACAGTGAATGGACCCATCACACCCGACAGAATCCAGATAGTTAATAACAGTGAATGGACCCATCACACCCGACAGAATACAGATAGTTAATAACAGTGAATGGGCCCATCACACCCGACAGAATCCAGATAGTTAATAACAGTGAATGGACCCATCAAACCCGGCAGAATCCAGACAGTTAATAACAGTGAATGGACCTGTCACACCCGACAGAATCCAGATAGTTAATAACAGTGAATGGACCCATCAAACCCGACAGAATCCAGATAGTTACTAAGAGTGAATGGACCCATCACACACCCGACAGAATCCAGATAGTTAATAACAGTGAATGGACCCATCAGACCCGACAGAATCCAGATAGATAATAACAGTGAATGGACCCATCACTCCCGACAGTATCCAGATAGTTAATAACAGTGAATGGACCCATCACACCCGACAGAATCCAGATAGTTAATAACAGTGAATGGACCCATCAAACTCGACAGAATCCAGATAGTTAAGAACAGTGAATGGGCCCATCAGACCCGACAGAATCCAGATAGTTAATAACAGTGAATGGACCTATCACACCCGACAGAATCCAGATAGTTAAGAACAGTGAATTGGCCCATTCAACCCGACAGAATCCAGATAGTTAATAACAGTGAATGGACCCATCACACCTGACAGAATCCAGAGAGTTAATAACAGTGAATGGACCCATCAAACTCGACAGAATCCAGATAGTTAAGAACAGTGAATGGGCCCATCACACACCCGACAGAATCCAGATAGTTAATTACAGTGAATGGACCCACCACACCCGACAGAATCCAGATAGTTAATAACAGTGAATGGACCCATGACACCCGACAGAATCCAGTCAGGTAATAACTGTGAATGGACCAATCACACCCGACAGAATCGAGATAGTTAATAACAGTGAATGGACCGATCACACCCGAGAGATTCCAGGTATTTAATAACAGTGAATGGACCCATCACACCCGACAGAATCCAGATAGTTAATAACAGTGAATGGACCCATCACACCCGACAGAATCCAGATAGTTAATAATAGTGAATGGGCCCATCACACCCGACAGAATCCAGATAGTTAATAACTGTGAATGGACCCATCACACCCGACAGAATCCAGATAGTTAATAACAGTGAATGGACCCATCACACCCGACAGAATCCAGATAGTTAATAACAGTGAATGGACCCATCACACCCGACAGAATTCAGATAGTTAATAACAGTGAATGGACCCATCACACCCGACAGAATCCAGAGAGTTAATAACAGTGAATGGACCCATCACACCTGGCAGAATCCAGATAGTTAATAACAGTGAATGGACACATCACACCCGACAGAATCCAGATAGTTAATAACAGTGAATGGACCCATCACACCCGACAGAATCCAGATAGTTAATAACAGTGAATGGACCCATCACACCCGACAGAATCCAGATAGTTAGTAACAGTGAATGGGCCCATCACACCCGACAGAATCCAGATAGTTAATAACAGTGAATGGACCCATCACACCCGACAGAATCCAGATAGTTAATAACAGTGAATGGGCCCATCACACCTGGCAGAATCCAGATAGTGAATAACAGTGAATGGACCCATCACACCTGGCAGAATCCAGATAGTTAATAACAGTGAATGGACACATCACACCCGACAGAATCCAGATAGTTAATAACAGTGAATGGACCCATCACATCCGACAGAAACTAGATAGTTAATAACAGTGAATGGACCCATCAAACCCGACAGAATCCAGATAGTTAATAACAGTGAATGGACCCATCAAACGCGACAGAATCCAGATAGTTAATAACAGTGAATGGACCCATCAAACCCGACAGAATCCAGATAGTTAATAACAGTGAATGGACCCATCAAACCCGACAGAATCCAGGTAGTTAATAACAGTGAATGGACCCATCAAACCCGACAGAATCCAGATAGTTAATAACAGTGAATGGACCCATCAAACCCGACAGAATCCAGATAGTTAATAACAGTGAATGTACCCATCACACCCGACAGAATCCAGATAGTTAATAACAGTGAATGGACCCATCACATCCGACAGAAACTAGATAGTTAATAACAGTGAATGGACCCATCACATCCGACAGAAACTAGATAGTTAATAACAGTGAATGGACCCATCACACCCGACAGAATCCAGGTAGTTAATAATAGTGAATGGACCCATCACGCCCGACAGAATCCAGATAGTTAATAACAGTGAATGGACCCATCAAACCTGGCAGAACGCAGAGAGTTAATAACAATGAATGGACCCATCACACCCGACAGAATCCAGATAGTTAATAACAGTGAATGGACCCATCAAACCCGACAGAATCCAGATAGTTAATAACAGTGAATGGACCCATCACACCCGACAGAATACAGACAGTTAATAACAGTGAATGGACCCATCACACCCGACAGAATCCAGACAGTTAATAACAGTGAATGGACCCATCACACCCGACACAATCCAGATAGTTAATAAGAGTGAATGGACCCATCACACACCCGACAGAATCCAGATAGTTAATAACAGTGAATGGACCCATCAGACCCGACAGAATCCAGATAGTTAATAACAGTGAATGGACCCATCACACCTGACAGAATCCAGATGGTTAATAACAGTGAATGGACCCATCACACCCGACAGAATCCAGATACTTAATAACAGTGAATGGACCCATCAAACTCGACAGAATCCAGATAGTTAAGAACAGTGAATGGAACCTTCACATCCGACAGAATCCAGATAGTTAATAACAGTGAATGGGCCCATGACACCCGACAGAATCCAGATAGTTAATAACAGTGAATGGACCCATCAAACTCGACAGAATCCAGATAGTTAAGAACAGTGAATGGAACCTTCACATCCGACAGAATCCAGATAGTTAATAACAGTGAATGGACCCATGACACCCGACAGAATCCAGATAGTTAATAACTGTGAATGGACCAATCACACCCGACAGAATCGAGATAGTTAATAACAGTGAATGGACCGATCACACCCGAGAGATTCCAGGTATTTAATAACAGTGAATGGACCCATCACACCCGACAGAATCCAGATAGTAAATAACAGTGAATGGACCCATCACACCCGATAGAATCCAGAGAGTTAATAATAGTGAATGGGCCCATCACACCCGACAGAATCCAGATAGTTAATAACAGTGAATGGACCCATCACACCCGACAGAATCCAGATAGTTAATAACAGTGAATGGACCCATCACACCCGACAGAATACAGATAGTTAATAACAGTGAATGGGCCCATCACACCCGACAGAATCCAGATAGTTAATAACAGTGAATGGACCCATCAAACCCGGCAGAATCCAGACAGTTAATAACAGTGAATGGACCTGTCACACCCGACAGAATCCAGATAGTTAATAACAGTGAATGGACCCATCACACCCGACAGAATCCAGATAGTTAATAACAGTGAATGGACCCATCACACCCGACAGAATCCAAATAGTTACCAACAGTGAATGGACCCATCACACACGACAGAATCCAGACAGTTAATAACAGTGAATGGATCCATCACACCCAACAGAATCCAGATAGTTAATAACAGTGAATGGACCAATCAAACCCGACAGAATCCAGATAGTTAATAACAGTGAATGGACCCATCACACCCAACAGAATCCAGATAGTTAATAACAGTGAATGGACCCATCACACACCCGACAGAATCCAGATAGATAATAACAGTGAATGGACCCATTAAACCCGACAGAATCCAGAAAGTTAATAACAGCGAATGGACCCATCACAACCGACAGAATCCAGATAGTTAATAACAGTGAATGGCCCAATGACACCCGACAGAATCCAGATAGTTAATAACAGTGAATGGACCCATCAAACCCGACAGAATCCAGATAGTTAATAACAGTGAATGGACCCATCACACCCGACAGAATCCAGATAGTTAAGAACAGTGAATGGGCCCATCAAACCCGACAGAATCCAGATAGTTAATAACAGTGAATGGACCTATCACACCCGACAGAATCCAGATAGTTAAGAACAGTGAGTGGGCCCATCACACACCCGACAGAATCCAGATAGTTAATAACAGTGAATGGACCCATCACACCCGACAGTATCCAGATAGTTAATAACAGTGAATGGACCCATCACACCCGACAGAATCCAGATAGTTAATAACAGTGAATGGACCCATGACACCCGACACAATCCAGATAGTTAATAACTGTGAATGGACCAATCACACCCGACAGAATCGAGATAGTTAATAACAGTGAATGGACCGATCACACCCGAAAGAATCCAGATAGTTAATAACAGTGAATGGACCCATCAAACCCGACAGAATCCAGATAGTTAATAACAGTGAATGGACCCATCAAATCCGACAGAATCCAGATAGTTAATAACAGTGAATGGACCAATCACACGCGACAGAATCCAGATCGTTAATAACAGTGAATGGACCCATCACACCCGACAGAACCAAATAGTTAATAACAGTGAATGGACCCATCACACACCCGACGGAATCCAGATAGTTAATAACAGTGAATGGACCCATCACACCCGACAGAATCCAGATAGTTAACAAGAGTGAATGGACCCATCAAACCCGACAGAATCCAGATAGTTAATAACAGTGAATGGACCCATCAAACCCAACAGAATCCAGATAGTTAATAACAGTGAATGGACCCATCAAACCCGACAGAATCCAGATAGTTAATAACAGTGAATGGACCCATCAAACCCGACAGAGTCCAGATAGTTAAAAACAGTGAATGGACCCATCACACCCGACGGAATCCAGATAGTTAATAACAGTGAATGGACCCATCACACCAGACAGAATCCAGATGGTTAATAACAGTGAATGGACCCATCACACACGGCAGAATCCAGATAGTTAATAACAGTGAATGGGCCCATCACACCCGACACAATCCAGATAGGTAATAACAGTGAATGGACCCATCACACACCCGACAGAATCCAGATAGTTAATAACAGTGAATGGACCCATCAAACCCGACAGAATCCAGATAGTTAATAACAGTGAATGGACCCATCACATCCGACAGAATACAGACAGTTAATAACAGTGAATGGACCCATCATACCCGACAGAATCCAAACAGTTAATCACAGTGAATGGACCCATCACACCCGACAGAATCCAGATAGTTAATAACAATGAATGGACCCATCAAACCCGACAGAATCCAGATAGTTACTAAGAGTGAATGGACCCATCACACACCCGACAGAATCCAGATAGTTAATAACAGTGAATGGACCCATGAGACCCGACAGAATCCAGATAGTTAATAACAGTGAATGGACCCATCACTCCAGACAGTATCCAAATAGTTAATAACAGTGAATGGACCCATCACACCCGACAGAATCCAGAAAGTTAATAACAGTGAATGGACCCATCAAACTCGACAGAATCCAGATAGTTAAGAACAGTGAATGGGCCCATCAGACCCGACAGAATCCAGATAGTTAATAACAGTGAATGGACCTATCACACCCGACAGAATCCAGATAGTTAAGAACAGTGAATTGGCCCATTCAGCCCGACAGAATCCAGATAGTTAATAACAGTGAATGGACCCATCACACCTGACAGAATCCAGATAGTTAATAACAGTGAATGGACCCATCAAACTCGACAGAATCCAGATAGTTAATAACAGTGAATGGACCCATCAGACCCGACAGAATCCAGATAGTTAATAACAGTGAATGGACCCATCACACCCGACAGAATTCAGATAGTTAACAACAGTGAATGGACCCATCACACCCGACAGAATCCAGAGAGTTAATAACAGTGAATGGACCCATCACACCTGGCAGAATCCAGATAGTTAATAACAGTGAATGGACACATCACACCCGACAGAATCCAGATAGTTAATAACAGTGAATGGACCCATCACACCCGACAGAATCCAGATAGTTAATAACAGTGAATGGACCCATCACACCCGACAGAATCCAGATAGTTAATAACAGTGAATGGACACATCACACCAGACAGAATCCAGATAGTTAATAACAATGAATGGACCCATGACAGACCCGACAGAATCCAGATAGTTAACAACAGTGAATGGACCCATCACACCCGACAGAATCCAGATAGTTAATAACAGTGAATGGACCCATCACAGACCCGACAGAATCCAGATAGTTAAAAAAAGTGAATGGACCCATCACGCCCGACAAAATTCAGATAGTTAATAAGAGTGAAGGGACCCATCAAACCCGACAGAATCCAGATAGTTAATAACAGTGAGTGGACCCATCACAGACCCGACAGAATCCAGATAGTTAATAGCAGTGAATGGACCCATCAAACCCGACAGAATCCAGATAGTTAATGACAGTGAATGGAGACATCACAGACCCGACAGAATCCAGATAGTTAATAACAGTGAATGGACCGATCACACACCCGACAGAATCCAGATAGTTAATTACAGTGTAAGGACCCATCAAACCCGACAGAATCCAGATAGTTAATAAGTGAATGGACCCATTAAACCCGACAGAATCCAGATAGTTAATAACAGTGAATGGACCCATAACACACCCGACAAATCCAGATAGTTAATAACAGTGAATGGACCCATCAAACCCGACAGAATCCAGATAGTTAATAACAGTGAATGGACCCATCACACCCGACAGAATCCAGATAGTTAATAAAAGTGAATGGGCCCATTACACCCGACAGAAGCCAGATAGTTAATCACAGTGAATGGACCCATCACACACCCGACAGAATCCAGATAGTTAATAACAGTGAATGGACCCATCACACCCGACAGAAACCAGATAGTTAATAACAGTGAATGGACCCATCAAACCCGACAGAATCCAGATAGTTAATAACAGTGACTGGACCCATCAAACCCGACAAAATCCAGATAGTTAATAACAATGAATGGACCCATCACACCCAACACAATCCAGATAGTTAATAAAAGTGAATGGACCCATCACACCCGACAGAATCCAGATAGTTAATAACAGTTAATGGGCCCATTACACTCGACAGAATCCAGATAGTTAATAACAGTGAATGGACCCATCACACCCGACAGAATCCAGATAGTTAATAACAGTGAACGGACCCATCAAACCCGACAGAATCCAAATAGTTAAAAACAGTGAATGGACCCATCACACCCAACAGAATCCAGATAGTTAAAAACAGTGAATGGACCCATCACACCCAACAGAATCCAGATAGTTAATAACAGTGAATGGACCCATCAAACTCGACAGAATCCAGATAGTTAATAACAGTGAATTGGCCCATTCAACCCGACAGAATCCAGATAGTTAATAACAGTGAATGGACCCATCACACCTGACAGAATCCAGAGAGTTAATAACAGTGAATGGACCCATCAAACTCGACAGAATCCAGATAGTTAAGAACAGTGAATGGGCCCATCACACACCCGACAGAATCCAGATAGTTAATTACAGTGAATGGACCCACCACACCCGACAGAATCCAGATAGTTAATAACAGTGAATGGACCCATGACACCCGACAGAATCCAGTCAGGTAATAACTGTGAATGGACCAATCACACCCGACAGAATCGAGATAGTTAATAACAGTGAATGGACCGATCACACCCGAGAGATTCCAGGTATTTAATAACAGTGAATGGACCCATCACACCCGACAGAATCCAGATAGTTAATAACAGTGAATGGACCCATCACACCCGACAGAATCCAGATAGTTAATAATAGTGAATGGGCCCATCACACCCGACAGAATCCAGATAGTTAATAACTGTGAATGGACCCATCAAACCCGACAGAATCCAGATAGTTAATAACACTGAATGGACCCATCACACCCGACAGAATCCAGATAGTTAATAACAGTGAATGGACCCATCACACCCGACAGAATTCAGATAGTTAATAACAGTGAATGGACCCATCACACCCGACAGAATCCAGAGAGTTAATAACAGTGAATGGACCCATCACACCTGGCAGAATCCAGATAGTTAATAACAGTGAATGGACACATCACACCCGACAGAATCCAGATAGTTAATAACAGTGAATGGACCCATCACACCCGACAGAATCCAGATAGTTAATAACAGTGAATGGACCCATCACACCCGACAGAATCCAGATAGTTAGTAACAGTGAATGGGCCCATCACACCCGACAGAATCCAGATAGTTAATAACAGTGAATGGACCCATCACACCCGACAGAATCCAGATAGTTAATAACAGTGAATGGGCCCATCACACCTGGCAGAATCCAGATAGTGAATAACAGTGAATGGACCCATCACACCTGGCAGAATCCAGATAGTTAATAACAGTGAATGGACACATCACACCCGACAGAATCCAGATAGTTAATAACAGTGAATGGACCCATCACATCCGACAGAAACTAGATAGTTAATAACAGTGAATGGACCCATCAAACCCGACAGAATCCAGATAGTTAATAACAGTGAATGGACCCATCAAACGCGACAGAATCCAGATAGTTAATAACAGTGAATGGACCCATCAAACCCGACAGAATCCAGATAGTTAATAACAGTGAATGGACCCATCAAACCCGACAGAATCCAGGTAGTTAATAACAGTGAATGGACCCATCAAACCCGACAGAATCCAGATAGTTAATAACAGTGAATGGACCCATCAAACCCGACAGAATCCAGATAGTTAATAACAGTGAATGTACCCATCACACCCGACAGAATCCAGATAGTTAATAACAGTGAATGGACCCATCACATCCGACAGAAACTAGATAGTTAATAACAGTGAATGGACCCATCACATCCGACAGAAACTAGATAGTTAATAACAGTGAATGGACCCATCACACCCGACAGAATCCAGGTAGTTAATAATAGTGAATGGACCCATCACGCCCGACAGAATCCAGATAGTTAATAACAGTGAATGGACCCATCAAACCTGGCAGAACGCAGAGAGTTAATAACAATGAATGGACCCATCACACCCGACAGAATCCAGATAGTTAATAACAGTGAATGGACCCATCAAACCCGACAGAATCCAGATAGTTAATAACAGTGAATGGACCCATCACACCCGACAGAATACAGACAGTTAATAACAGTGAATGGACCCATCACACCCGACAGAATCCAGACAGTTAATAACAGTGAATGGACCCATCACACCCGACACAATCCAGATAGTTAATAAGAGTGAATGGACCCATCACACACCCGACAGAATCCAGATAGTTAATAACAGTGAATGGACCCATCAGACCCGACAGAATCCAGATAGTTAATAACAGTGAATGGACCCATCACACCTGACAGAATCCAGATGGTTAATAACAGTGAATGGACCCATCACACCCGACAGAATCCAGATACTTAATAACAGTGAATGGACCCATCAAACTCGACAGAATCCAGATAGTTAAGAACAGTGAATGGAACCTTCACATCCGACAGAATCCAGATAGTTAATAACAGTGAATGGGCCCATGACACCCGACAGAATCCAGATAGTTAATAACAGTGAATGGACCCATCAAACTCGACAGAATCCAGATAGTTAAGAACAGTGAATGGAACCTTCACATCCGACAGAATCCAGATAGTTAATAACAGTGAATGGACCCATGACACCCGACAGAATCCAGATAGTTAATAACTGTGAATGGACCAATCACACCCGACAGAATCGAGATAGTTAATAACAGTGAATGGACCGATCACACCCGAGAGATTCCAGGTATTTAATAACAGTGAATGGACCCATCACACCCGACAGAATCCAGATAGTAAATAACAGTGAATGGACCCATCACACCCGATAGAATCCAGAGAGTTAATAATAGTGAATGGGCCCATCACACCCGACAGAATCCAGATAGTTAATAACAGTGAATGGACCCATCACACCCGACAGAATCCAGATAGTTAATAACAGTGAATGGACCCATCACACCCGACAGAATACAGATAGTTAATAACAGTGAATGGGCCCATCACACCCGACAGAATCCAGATAGTTAATAACAGTGAATGGACCCATCAAACCCGGCAGAATCCAGACAGTTAATAACAGTGAATGGACCTGTCACACCCGACAGAATCCAGATAGTTAATAACAGTGAATGGACCCATCACACCCGACAGAATCCAGATAGTTAATAACAGTGAATGGACCCATCACACCCGACAGAATCCAAATAGTTACCAACAGTGAATGGACCCATCACACACGACAGAATCCAGACAGTTAATAACAGTGAATGGATCCATCACACCCAACAGAATCCAGATAGTTAATAACAGTGAATGGACCAATCAAACCCGACAGAATCCAGATAGTTAATAACAGTGAATGGACCCATCACACCCAACAGAATCCAGATAGTTAATAACAGTGAATGGACCCATCACACACCCGACAGAATCCAGATAGATAATAACAGTGAATGGACCCATTAAACCCGACAGAATCCAGAAAGTTAATAACAGCGAATGGACCCATCACAACCGACAGAATCCAGATAGTTAATAACAGTGAATGGCCCAATGACACCCGACAGAATCCAGATAGTTAATAACAGTGAATGGACCCATCAAACCCGACAGAATCCAGATAGTTAATAACAGTGAATGGACCCATCACACCCGACAGAATCCAGATAGTTAAGAACAGTGAATGGGCCCATCAAACCCGACAGAATCCAGATAGTTAATAACAGTGAATGGACCTATCACACCCGACAGAATCCAGATAGTTAAGAACAGTGAGTGGGCCCATCACACACCCGACAGAATCCAGATAGTTAATAACAGTGAATGGACCCATCACACCCGACAGTATCCAGATAGTTAATAACAGTGAATGGACCCATCACACCCGACAGAATCCAGATAGTTAATAACAGTGAATGGACCCATGACACCCGACACAATCCAGATAGTTAATAACTGTGAATGGACCAATCACACCCGACAGAATCGAGATAGTTAATAACAGTGAATGGACCGATCACACCCGAAAGAATCCAGATAGTTAATAACAGTGAATGGACCCATCAAACCCGACAGAATCCAGATAGTTAATAACAGTGAATGGACCAATCACACGCGACAGAATCCAGATCGTTAATAACAGTGAATGGACCCATCACACCCGACAGAACCAAATAGTTAATAACAGTGAATGGACCCATCACACACCCGACGGAATCCAGATAGTTAATAACAGTGAATGGACCCATCACACCCGACAGAATCCAGATAGTTAACAAGAGTGAATGGACCCATCAAACCCGACAGAATCCAGATAGTTAATAACAGTGAATGGACCCATCAAACCCAACAGAATCCAGATAGTTAATAACAGTGAATGGACCCATCAAACCCGACAGAATCCAGATAGTTAATAACAGTGAATGGACCCATCAAACCCGACAGAGTCCAGATAGTTAAAAACAGTGAATGGACCCATCACACCCGACGGAATCCAGATAGTTAATAACAGTGAATGGACCCATCACACCAGACAGAATCCAGATGGTTAATAACAGTGAATGGACCCATCACACACGGCAGAATCCAGATAGTTAATAACAGTGAATGGGCCCATCACACCCGACACAATCCAGATAGGTAATAACAGTGAATGGACCCATCACACACCCGACAGAATCCAGATAGTTAATAACAGTGAATGGACCCATCAAACCCGACAGAATCCAGATAGTTAATAACAGTGAATGGACCCATCACATCCGACAGAATACAGACAGTTAATAACAGTGAATGGACCCATCATACCCGACAGAATCCAAACAGTTAATCACAGTGAATGGACCCATCACACCCGACAGAATCCAGATAGTTAATAACAATGAATGGACCCATCAAACCCGACAGAATCCAGATAGTTACTAAGAGTGAATGGACCCATCACACACCCGACAGAATCCAGATAGTTAATAACAGTGAATGGACCCATGAGACCCGACAGAATCCAGATAGTTAATAACAGTGAATGGACCCATCACTCCAGACAGTATCCAAATAGTTAATAACAGTGAATGGACCCATCACACCCGACAGAATCCAGAAAGTTAATAACAGTGAATGGACCCATCAAACTCGACAGAATCCAGATAGTTAAGAACAGTGAATGGGCCCATCAGACCCGACAGAATCCAGATAGTTAATAACAGTGAATGGACCTATCACACCCGACAGAATCCAGATAGTTAAGAACAGTGAATTGGCCCATTCAGCCCGACAGAATCCAGATAGTTAATAACAGTGAATGGACCCATCACACCTGACAGAATCCAGATAGTTAATAACAGTGAATGGACCCATCAAACTCGACAGAATCCAGATAGTTAATAACAGTGAATGGACCCATCAGACCCGACAGAATCCAGATAGTTAATAACAGTGAATGGACCCATCACACCCGACAGAATTCAGATAGTTAACAACAGTGAATGGACCCATCACACCCGACAGAATCCAGAGAGTTAATAACAGTGAATGGACCCATCACACCTGGCAGAATCCAGATAGTTAATAACAGTGAATGGACACATCACACCCGACAGAATCCAGATAGTTAATAACAGTGAATGGACCCATCACACCCGACAGAATCCAGATAGTTAATAACAGTGAATGGACCCATCACACCCGACAGAATCCAGATAGTTAATAACAGTGAATGGACACATCACACCAGACAGAATCCAGATAGTTAATAACAGTGAATGGACCCATCACATCCGACAGAAACTAGATAGTTAATAACAGTGAATGGACCCATCAAACCCGACAGAATCCAGATAGTTAATAACAGTGAATGGACCCATCAAACGCGACAGAATCCAGATAGTTAATAACAGTGAATGGACCCATCAAACCCGACAGAATCCAGAAAGTTAATAACAGTGAATGGACCCATCAAACCCGACAGAAACCAGATAGTTAATAACAGTGAATGGACCCATCAAACCCGACAGAATCCAGGTAGTTATTAACAGTGAATGGACCCAGCAAACCCGACAGAATCCAGATAGTTAATAACAGTGAATGGACCCATCAAACCCGACAGAATCCAGATAGTTAATAACAGTGAATGTACCCATCACACCCGACAGAATCCAGATAGTTAATAACAGTGAATGGACCCATCACATCCGACAGAAACTAGATAGTTAATAAGAGTGAATGGACCCATCACATCCGACAGAAACTAGATAGTTAATAACAGTGAATGGACCCATCACACCCGACAGAATCCAGGCAGTTAATAACAGTGAATGGACCCATCACGCCCGACAGAATCCAGATAGTTAATAACAGTGAATGGACCCATCAAACCTGGCAGAACGCAGAGAGTTAATAACAGTGAATGGACCCATCAAACCCGACAGAATCCAGATAGTTAATAACAGTGAATGGACCCATCACACCCGACAGAATACAGACAGTTAATAACAGTGAATGGACCCATCATACCCGACAGAATCCAGACAGTTAATAACAGTGAATGGACCCATCACACCCGACACAATCCAGATAGTTAATAAGAGTGAATGGACCCATCACACACCTGACAGAATCCAGATAGTTAATAACAGTGAATGGACCCATCAGACCCGACAGAATCCAGATAGTTAATAACAGTGAATGGACCCATCACTCCCGACAGTATCCAGATAGTTAATAACAGTGAATGGACCCATCACACCCGACAGAATCCAGATAGTTAATAACAGTGAATGGACCCATCAAACTCGACAGAATCCAGATAGTTAAGAACAGTGAATGGGCCCATCAGACCCGACAGAATCCAGATAGTTAATAACAGTGAATGGACCTATCACACCTGACAGAATCCAGATAGTTAAGAACAGTGAATTGGCCCATCAGACCCGACAGAATCCAGATAGTTAATAACAGTGAATGGACCCATCACACCTGACAGAATCCAGATAGTTAATAACAGTGAATGGACCCATCACACCCCACAGAATCCAGATACTTAATAACAGTGAATGGACCCATCAAACTCGACAGAATCCAGATAGTTAAGAACAGTGAATGGAACCTTCACATCCGACAGAATCCAGATAGTTAATAACAGTGAATGGACCCACCACACCCGACAGAACCCAGATAGTTAATAACAGTGAATGGACCCATGACACCCGACAGAATCCAGATAGTTAATAACAGTGAATGGACCCATCAAACCCGACAGAATCCAGATAGTTACTAAGAGTGAATGGACCCATCACACACCCGACAGAATCCAGATAGTTAATAACAGTGAATGGACCCATGAGACCCGACAGAATCCAGATAGTTAATAACAGTGAATGGACCCATCACTCCAGACAGTATCCAAATAGTTAATAACAGTGAATGGACCCATCACACCCGACAGAATCCAGAAAGTTAATAACAGTGAATGGACCCATCAAACTCGACAGAATCCAGATAGTTAAGAACAGTGAATGGGCCCATCAGACCCGACAGAATCCAGATAGTTAATAACAGTGAATGGACCTATCACACCCGACAGAATCCAGATAGTTAAGAACAGTGAATTGGCCCATTCAGCCCGACAGAATCCAGATAGTTAATAACAGTGAATGGACCCATCACACCTGACAGAATCCAGATAGTTAATAACAGTGAATGGACCCATCAAACGCGACAGAATCCAGATAGTTAATAACAGTGAATGGACCCATCAGACCCGACAGAATCCAGATAGTTAATAACAGTGAATGGACCCATCACACCCGACAGAATTCAGATAGTTAACAACAGTGAATGGACCCATCACACCCGACAGAATCCAGAGAGTTAATAACAGTGAATGGACCCATCACACCTGGCAGAATCCAGATAGTTAATAACAGTGAATGGACACATCACACCCGACAGAATCCAGATAGTTAATAACAGTGAATGGACCCATCACACCCGACAGAATCCAGATAGTTAATAACAGTGAATGGACCCATCACACCCGACAGAATCCAGATAGTTAATAACAGTGAATGGACACATCACACCAGACAGAATCCAGATAGTTAATAACAGTGAATGGACCCATCACATCCGACAGAAACTAGATAGTTAATAACAGTGAATGGACCCATCAAACCCGACAGAATCCAGATAGTTAATAACAGTGAATGGACCCATCAAACGCGACAGAATCCAGATAGTTAATAACAGTGAATGGACCCATCAAACCCGACAGAATCCAGAAAGTTAATAACAGTGAATGGACCCATCAAACCCGACAGAATCCAGATAGTTAATAACAGTGAATGGACCCATCAAACCCGACAGAATCCAGGTAGTTAATAACAGTGAATGGACCCAGCAAACCCGACAGAATCCAGATAGTTAATAACAGTGAATGGACCCATCAAACCCGACAGAATCCAGATAGTTAATAACAGTGAATGTACCCATCACACCCGACAGAATCCAGATAGTTAATAACAGTGAATGGACCCATCACATCCGACAGAAACTAGATAGTTAATAAGAGTGAATGGACCCATCACATCCGACAGAAACTAGATAATTAATAACAGTGAATGGACCCATCACACCCGACAGAATCCAGGCAGTTAATAACAGTGAATGGACCCATCACGCCCGACAGAATCCAGATAGTTAATAACAGTGAATGGACCCATCAAACCTGGCAGAACGCAGAGAGTTAATAACAGTGAATGGACCCATCAAACCCGACAGAATCCAGATAGTTAATAACAGTGAATGGACCCATCACACCCGACAGAATACAGACAGTTAATAACAGTGAATGGACCCATCATACCCGACAGAATCCAGACAGTTAATAACAGTGAATGGACCCATCACACCCGACACAATCCAGATAGTTAATAAGAGTGAATGGACCCATCACACACCTGACAGAATCCAGATAGTTAATAACAGTGAATGGACCCATCAGACCCGACAGAATCCAGATAGTTAATAACAGTGAATGGACCCATCACTCCCGACAGTATCCAGATAGTTAATAACAGTGAATGGACCCATCACACCCGACAGAATCCAGATAGTTAATAACAGTGAATGGACCCATCAAACTCGACAGAATCCAGATAGTTAAGAACAGTGAATGGGCCCATCAGACCCGACAGAATCCAGATAGTTAATAACAGTGAATGGACCTATCACACCTGACAGAATCCAGATAGTTAAGAACAGTGAATTGGCCCATCAGACCCGACAGAATCCAGATAGTTAATAACAGTGAATGGACCCATCACACCTGACAGAATCCAGATAGTTAATAACAGTGAATGGACCCATCACACCCCACAGAATCCAGATACTTAATAACAGTGAATGGACCCATCAAACTCGACAGAATCCAGATAGTTAAGAACAGTGAATGGAACCTTCACATCCGACAGAATCCAGATAGTTAATAACAGTGAATGGACCCACCACACCCGACAGAACCCAGATAGTTAATAACAGTGAATGGACCCATGACACCCGACAGAATCCAGATAGTTAATAACAGTGAATGGACCCATCACACCCGACAGAATCCAGATAGTTAATAACAGTGAATGGACCCATGACACCCGACAGAATTCAGATAGTTAATAACAGTGAATGGACCCATGACACCCGACAGAATTCAGATAGTTAATAACAGTGAATGGACCCATCACACCTGGCAGAATCCAGATAGTTAATAACAGTGAATGGACACATCACACCCAACAGAATCCAGATAGTTAATAACAGTGAATGGACCCATCACACCCGACAGAATCCAGATAGTTAATAACAGTGAATGGGCCCATCACACCTGGCAGAATCCAGATAGTTAATAACAGTGAATGGACCCATCACACCTGGTAGAATCCAGATAGTTAATAACAGTGAATGGACCCATCACACCCGACAGAATCCAGATAGTTAATAACAGTGAATGGGCCCATCACACCCGACAGAATCCAGATAGTTAATAACAGTGAATGGACACATCACACCCGATAGAATCCAGATAGTTAATAACAGTGAATGGACCCATCAAACCCGACAGAATCCAGATAGTTAATAACAGTGAATGGGTGCATCACACCCGACAGAATCCAGAGAGTTAATAACAGTGAATGGACCAATCACACCCGACAGAATACAGATAGTTAATAACAGTGAATGGACCCATCACACCCGACAGAATCCAGATAGTTAATAACAGTGAATGGACCCATCACACCCGACAGAATCCAGAGAGTTAATAACAGTGAATGGACCAATCACACCCGACAGAATCCAGATAGTTAATAACAGTGAATGGCCCAATGACACCCGACAGAATCCAGATAGTTAATAACAGTGAATGGACCCAACAAACCCGACAGAATCCAGATAGTTAATAACAGTGAATGGACCCATCACACACCCGACAGAATCCAGATAGTTAATAACAGTGAATGGACCCATCACACCCGACAGTATCCAGATAGTTAATAACAGTGAATGGACCCATCACACCCGACAGAATCCAGATAGTTAATAACAGTGAATGGACCCATGACACCTGACAGAATCCAGATAGTTAATAACAGTGAATGGACCCATGACACCCGACACAGTCCAGATAGTTAATAACTGTGAATGGACCAATCACACCCGACAGAATCGAGATAGTTAATAACAGTGAATGGACCCATCACACCCGAGAGATTCCAGGTATTTAATAAAAGTGAATGGACCCATCACACCCGACAGAATCCAGATAGTTAATAACAGTGAATGGACCCATCACACCCGACAGAATCCAGAGAGTTAATAACAGTGAATGGGCCCATCACACCCGACAGAATCCAGATAGTTAATAACAGTGAATGGACCCATCAAACCCGACAGAATCCAGATAGTTAATAACAGTGAATGGACCCATCAAACCCGACAGAATCCAGATAGTTAATAACAGTGAATGGACCCATCAAACCCGACAGAATCCAGATAGTTAATAACAGTGAATGGACCAATCACACCCGACAGAATCCAGATCGTTAATAACAGTGAATGCACCCATCACAACCGACAGAATCCAGATAGTTAATAACAGTGAATGGACCCATCACACACCCGACAGAATCCAGATAGTTAATAACAGTGAATGGACCCATCACACCCGACAGAATCCAGATAGTTAATAAAAGTGAATGGACCCATCAAACCCGACAGAATCCAGATAGTTGATCACAGTGAATGGACCCATCAAACCCGACAGAATCCAGATAGTTAAGAATAGTGAATGGACCCATCAAACCCGACAGAATCCAGATAGTTAAAAACAGTGAATGGACCCATCACACCCGACAGAATCCAGATAGTTAATAACAGTGAATGGACCCATCACACCCGACAGAATCCAGATGGTTAATAACAGTGAAGGGACCCATCACACATGGCAGAATCCAGATAGTTAATAAGTGAATGGACACATCACACCCGACAGAATCCAGATAGTTAATAACAGTGAATGGACCCATCACACCCGACAGAATCCAGATAGTTAATAACAGTGAATGGACCCATCACACCCGACAGAATCCAGATAGTTAATAACAGTGAATGGGCCCATCACACCTGGCAGAATCCAGATAGTTAATAACAGTGAATGGACCCATCACACCTGGCAGAATCCAGATAGTTAATAACAGTGAATGGACACATCACACCCGACAGAATCCAGATAGTTAGGAACAGTGAATGGACACATCACACCCGACAGAATCCAGATCGTTAATAACAGTGAATGGACCCATCACACCCGACAGAATCCAGATAGTTAATAACAGTGAATGGACCCATCACACCCGACAGAATCCAGATAGTTAATAACAGTGAATGGACCCATCACACCTGGCAGAATCCAGATAGCTAATAACAGTGAATGGACACATCACACCCGACAGAATCCAGATAGTTAAGAACAGTGAATGGACCCATCAAACCCGACAGAATCCAGATAGTTAATAACAGTGAATGGACCCATCACACCCGACAGAATCCAGATAGTTAATAACAGTGAATGGACCCATCAAACCCGACAGAATCCAGATAGTTAATAACAGTGAATGGGCCCATCACACCCGACAGAATCCAGATAGTTAAAAACAGTGAATGGACCCATCAAACCCAACAGAATCCAGATAGTTAATAACAGTGAATGGACTCATCAAACCCGACAGAATCCAGAGAGTTAATAACAGTGAATGGACCCATCACACCCGACAGAATCCAGATAGTTAATAACAGTGAATGGACCCATCACACCCGACAGAATCCAGATAGTTAATAACAGTGAATGGGCCCATCACACCCGACACAATCCAGATAGGTAATAACAGTGAATGGACCCATCACACCCGACAGAATCCAGATAGTTAATAACAGTGAATGAACCCATCACACCCGACACAATCCAGAGAGTTAATAACAGTGAATGGACCCATCACACACCCGACAGAATACAGATAGTTAATAACAGTGAATGGACCAATCAAACCCGACAGAATACAGATAGTTAATAACAGTGAATGGACCCATCACACACCCGACAGAATACAGATGGTTAATAACAGTGAATGGACCAATCAAACCCGACAGAATAGAGATAGTTAATAACAGTGAATGGACCCATCACACACCCGACAGAATCCAGATAGTTAATAACAGTGAATGGACCCATCACACCCGACACAATCCAGATAGTTAATAACAGTGAATGGACCCATCACACACCCGACAGAATCCAGATAGTTAATAACAGTGAATGGACCAATCAGACCCGACAGAATCCAGATAGTTAATAACAGTGAATGGACCCATCACACCCGACAGTATCCAGATAGTTAATAACAGTGAATGGACCCATCACAGACCCGACAGAATCCAGATAGTTAATAACAGTGAATGGGCCCATCACAGACCCGACAGAATCCAGAGAGTTAATAACAGTGAATGGACCCATCACACCCGACAGAATCCAGATAGTTAATAACAGTGAATGGACCCATCAAACCTGGCAGAACGCAGAGAGTTAATAACAATGAATGGACCCATCACACCCGACAGAATCCAGATAGTTAATAACAGTGAATGGACCCATCAAACCTGGCAGAATCCAGACAGTTAATAACAGTGACTGGACCCATCACACCCGACAGAATCCAGATAGTTAATAACAGTGAATGGACCCATCACACCCGACAGAATTCAGAGAGTTAATAACAGTGAATGGACCCATCAAACCCGACAGAATCCAATAGTTAATAACAGTGAATGGACCCATCAAACCCGACAGAATCCAGATAGTTAATAACAGTGAATGGACCCATCACACCCGACAGAATCCAGATAGTTAATAACAGTGAATGGACCAATCACACCCGACAGAATCCAGATAGTTAATAACAGTGAATGGACCCATCAAACGCGACAGAATGCAGTTAGTTAATAACAGTGAATGGACCCATCACAACCGACAGAATCCAGATAGTTAATAACAGTGAATGGACCCATCACACCCGACAGAATCCAGATAGTTAATAACAGTGAATGGACCCATCACACCCGACAGAATCCAGATAGTTAATAACAGTGAATGGACCCATCACACCCGACAGAATCCAGATAGTTAATAACAGTGAATGGACCCATCAAACACGACAGAATCCAGATAGTTAATAACAGTGAATGGACCCATCACACCCGACAGAATCCAGATAGTTAATAACAGTGAATGGACCCATCACACCCGACAGAATCCAGATAGTTAATAACAGTGAATGGACCCATCAAACCTGACAGAATCAAAATAGTTAATAACAGTGAATGGACCCATCACACCCGACAGAATCCAGATAGTTAATAACAGTGAATGAACCCATCACTCCCGACAGAATCCAGATAGTTAATAACAGTGAATGGACCCAACAAACCTGGCAGAACGCAGAGAGTTAACAACAATGAATGGACCCATCACACCCGACAGAATCCAGATAGTTAATAACAGTGAATGGACCCATCAAACCTGGCAGAATCCAAACAGTTAATAACAGTGAATGGACCCATCACACCCGACAGAATCCAGAGAGTTAATAACAGTGAATGGACCCATCACACCCGACAGAATCCAGATAGTTAATAACAGTGAATTGACCCATCACACCCGACAGAATCCAGAGACTTAATAACAGTGAATGGACCCATCACACCCGACAGAATCCAGATAGTTAATAACAGTGAATGGACCCATCACACCCGACAGAATCCAGATCGTTAATAACAGTGAATGGACCCATCACACCCGACAGAATCCAGAGAGTTAATAACAGTGAATGGACCCATCACACCCGACAGAATCCAGATAGTTAATAACAGTGAATGGACCCATCACACCCGACAGAATCCAGATAGTTAATAACAGTGAATGGACCCATCACCCGACAGAATGCAAATAGTTAATAACTGTGAATGGACCCATCACACCCGACAGAATCCAGATAGTTAATAACAGTGAATGGACCCATCAAACCTGACAGAATCCAGATAGTTAATAACAGTGAATGGACCCATCACTCCCGACAGAATCCAGATAGTTAATAACAGTGAATGGGCCCATCACACCCGACAGAATCCAGATAGTTAATAACAGTGAATGGACCCATCACTCCCGACAGAATCCAGATAGTTAATAACAGTGAATGGACCCATCACTCCCGACAGAATCCAGATAGTTAATAACAGTGAATGGGCCCATCACACCCGACAGAATCCAGAGAGTTAATAACAGTGAATGGACCCATCAAACCCGACAGAATCCAGATAGTTAATAACAGTGAATGGACCCATCACTCCCGACAGAATCCAGATAGTTAATAACAGTGAATGGGCCCATCACACCCGACAGAATCCAGATAGTTAATAACAGTGAATGGGCCCATCAAACCTGGCAGAACGCAGAGAGTTAATAACAGTGAATGGACCCATCACACCCGACAGAATCCAGATAGTTAATAACAGTGAATGGACCCATCAAACCTGGCAGAACGCAGAGAGTTAATAACAGTGAATGGACCCATCACACCCGACAGAATCCAGATAGTTAATAACAGTGAATGGACCCATCGCACCCGACAGAATCCAGATAGTTAATAACAGTGATTGGACCCATCACATCTGACAGAATCCAGATAGTTAATATCAGTGAATGGACCCATCACACCCGACAGAATCCAGATAGTTAATAACAGTGAATGGACCCATCAAACCCGACAGAATGCAAATAGTTAATAACTGTGAATGGACCCATCAAACGCGACAGAATCCAAATAGTTAATAACAGTGAATGGACCCATCACACCCGACAGAACCCAGATACTTAATAACAGTGAATGGACCCATCACAGACCCGACAGAATCCAGATAGTTAATAACAGTGAATGGACCCATCACAGACCCGACAGAATCCAGATAGTTAATAACAGTGAATGGACCCATCACACCCGACAGAATCCAGAAAGTTAATAACAGTGAATGGACCCATCAAACCCGACAGAATCCAGATTGTTAATAACAGTGAATGGACCCATCACACCCGACAGAATCCAGATAGTTAATAACAGTGAATGGGCCCATCAAACCCGACAGAATCCAGATAGTTAATAACAGTGAATGGACCCATCACACCCGACAGAATCCAGATAGTTAATAACAGTGAATGGGCCCATCAAACCCGACAGAATCCAGATAGTTAATAAGAGTGAATGGACCCATCAAACCCGACAGAATCCAGATAGTTCACAACAGTGAATGGACCCATCAAACCCGACAGAATCCAGATAGTTAATGACAGTGAATGGACCCATCACACCCGAAAGAATCCAGATAGATAATGACAGTGAATGGACCCATCACACCCGACAGAATCCAGATAGTTAATAACAGTGAATGGACCCATCACACCCGACAGAATCCAGATAGTTAATAACAGTGAATGGACCCATCACACCCGACAGAATCCAGATAGTTAATAACAGTGAACGGACCCATCAAACCCGACAGAATCCAAATAGTTAAAAACAGTGAATGGACCCATCACACCCAACAGAATCCAGATAGTTAATAACAGTGAATGGACCCATCACACCCGACAGAATCCAGATAGTTAATTACAGTGAATGGACCCATCACACCCAACAGAATCCAGATAGTTAATAACAGTGAATGGACCCATCACACCCGACAGAATCCAGATAGTTAATAACAGTGAATGGACCCATCACGCCCGACAGAATCCAGATAGTTAAAAACAGTGAATGGACCCATCACACCCGACAGAATCCAGATAGTTAATAACAGTGAATGGACCCATCACACCCGACAGAATCCAGATAGTTAATAACAGTGAATGGACCCATCACACCCGACAGAATCCAGATAGTTAATAACAGTGAATGGACCCATCACACCCGAGAGAATCCAGACAGTTAATAACAGTGAATGGACCCATCAAACCCGACAGAATCCAAATAGTTAATAACAGTAAATGGACCGATCACACACCCGACAGAATCCAGATCGTTAATAACAGTGAATGGGCCCATCACACCTGGCAGAATCCAGATAGTTACTAACAGTGAATGGTCCCATCACACCTGGCAGAATCCAGATAGTTAATAACAGTGAGTGGGCCCATCAAACCCGACAGAATCCTGATAATTAATTACAGTGAATGGACCCATCAAACCGAACAGAATCCAGATAGTTAAAAACAGTGAATGGACCCATCAAACCCAACAGAATCCAGATAGTTAATAACAGTGAATGGACCCATCACAGACCCGACAGAATCCAAATAGTTACTAACAGTGAATGAACCCATCACACCCGACAGAATCCAGATAGTTAATAACAGTGAATGGACCCATCAAACCCGAGAGAATCCCGATAGTTAATAACATTGAATGGACCCATCACACCCGACATAATCCAGATAGTTAATAACAGTGAATGGACCCATCACACACCCGACAGAATCCAGATCGTTAATAACAGTGAATGGGCCCATCACACCCGACAGAATACAGACAGTTAATAACAGTGAATGGACCCAAATCACCCGACAGAATCCAGATAGTTAATAACAGTGAATGGACCCATCAAACCCGACAGAATCCAGATAGTTAATAACAGTGAATGGACCCATCACACCCGACAGAATCCAGATAGTTAATAACAGTGAATGGACCCATCAAACCCGACAGAATCCAGATAGTTAATAACAGTGAATGGACCCATCAAACCCGACAGAATCCAGGTAGTTAATAACAGTGAATGGACCCATCAAACCCGACAGAATCCAGATAGTTAATAACAGTGAATGTACCCATCACACCCGACAGAATCCAGATAGTTAATAACAGTGCATGGACCCATCAAACCCGACAGAATCCAGATAGTTAATAACAGTGAATGGACCCATCAAACCCGACAGAATCCAGATAGTTAATAACAGTGAATGTACCCATCACACCCGACAGAATCCAGATAGTTAATAACAGTGAATGGACCCATCAAACCTGACAGAATCCAAATAGTTAATAACAGTGAATGGACCCATCACACCCGACAGAATCCAGATAGTTAATAACAGTGAATGGACCCATCACTCCCGACAGAATCCAGATAGTTAATAACAGTGAATGGACCCATCAAACCTAGCAGAACGCAGAGAGTTAATAACAGTGAATGGACCCATCAAACCCGACAGAATCCAGAGAGTTGATAACAATGAATGGGCCCATTAAACCCGACAGAATCCAGATCGTTAATAACAGTGAATGGACCCATCACACCCGACAGAATCCAGATAGTTAATAACAGTGAATGGACCCATCACACACCCGACAGAATCCAGATAGTTAATAACAGTGAATGGACCCATCGCACCCGACAGAATCCAGATAGTTAATAACAGTGATTGGACCCATCACACCTGACAGAATCCAGATAGTTAATATCAGTGAATGGACCCATCACACCCGACAGAATCCAGATAGTTAATAACAGTGAATGGACCCATCACAGACCCGACAGAATCCAGATAGTTAATAACAGTGAATGGACCCATCAAACCCGACAGAATGCAAATAGTTAATAACTGTGAATGGACCCATCAAACGCGACAGAATCCAAATAGTTAATAACAGTGAATGGACCCATCACATCCGACAGAAACTAGATAGTTAACAACAGTGAATGGACCCATCACACCCGACAGAACCCAGATACTTAATAACAGTGAATGGACCCATCACAGACCCGACAGAATCCAGATAGTTAATAACAGTGAATGGACCCATCACAGACCCGACAGAATCCAGATAGTTAATAACAGTGAATGGACCCATCACACCCGACAGAATCCAGAAAGTTAATAACAGTGAATGGACCCATCAAACCCGACAGAATCCAGATTGTTAATAACAGTGAATGGACCCATCACACCCGACAGAATCCAGATAGTTAATAACAGTGAATGGGCCCATCAAACCCGACAGAATCCAGATAGTTAATAAGAGTGAATGGACCCATCAAACCCGACAGAATCCAGATAGTTCACAACAGTGAATGGACCCATAAAACCCGACAGAATCCAGATAGTTAATGACAGTGAATGGACCCATCACACCCGAAAGAATCCAGATAGATAATAACAGTGAATGGACCCATCACACCCGACAGAATCCAGATAGTTAATAACAGTGAATGGACCCATCACACCCGACAGAATCCAGATAGTTAATAACAGTGAATGGACCCATCACACCCGACAGAATCCAGATAGTTAATAACAGTGAACGGACCCATCAAACCCGACAGAATCCAAATAGTTAAAAACAGTGAATGGACCCATCACACCCAACAGAATCCAGATAGTTAATAACAGTGAATGGACCCATCACACCCGACAGAATCCAGATAGTTAATAACAGTGAATGGACCCATCACACCCAACAGAATCCAGATAGTTAATAACAGTGAATGGACCCATCACACCCGACAGAATCCAGATAGTTAATAACAGTGAATGGACCCATCACGCCCGACAGAATCCAGATAGTTAAAAACAGTGAATGGACCCATCACACCCAACAGAATCCAGATAGTTAATAACAGTGAATGGACCCATCACACCCGACAGAATCCAGATAGTTAATAACAGTGAATGGACCCATCACACCCGACAGAATCCAGATAGTTAATAACAGTGAATGGACCCATCACACCCGACAGAATCCAGATAGTTAATAACAGTGAATGGACCCATCACACCCGAGAGAAACCAGACAGTTAATAACAGTGAATGGACCCATCAAACCCGACAGAATCCAAATAGTTAATAACAGTAAATGGACCGATCACACACCCGACAGAATCCAGATCGTTAATAACAGTGAATGGGCCCATCACACCTGGCAGAAACCAGATAGTTACTAACAGTGAATGGTCCCATCACACCTGGCAGAATCCAGATAGTTAATAACAGTGAGTGGGCCCATCAAACCCGACAGAATCCTGATAATTAATTACAGTGAATGGACCCATCAAACCGAACAGAATCCAGATAGTTAAAAACAGTGAATGGACCCATCAAACCCAACAGAATCCAGATAGTTAATAACAGTGAATGGACCCATCACAGACCCGACAGAATCCAAATAGTTACTAACAGTGAATGAACCCATCACACCCGACAGAATCCAGATAGTTAATAACAGTGAATGGACCCATCAAACCCGAGAGAATCCCGATAGTTAATAACATTGAATGGACCCATCACACCCGACATAATCCAGATAGTTAATAACAGTGAATGGACCCATCACACACCCGACAGAATCCAGATAGTTAATAACAGTGAATGGACCCATCAAACCTAACAGAATCCAGATAGTTAATAACAGTGAATGGACCCATCAAACCCGACAGAATCCAGATAGTTAATAACAGTGAATGGACCCATCAAACCCGACAGAATCCAGATAGTTAATGACAGTGAATGGACCCATCAAACCAAACAGAATCCAGATGGTCAATGACAGTGAATGGGCCCATCACACCCGACAGAATACAGACAGTTAATAACAGTGAATGGACCCAAATCACCCGACAGAATCCAGATAGTTAATAACAGTGAATGGACCAATCACACCCGACAGAATCCAGATAGTTAATAACAGTGAATGGACCCATCAAACCCGACAGAATCCAAATAGTTCATAACAGTGAATGGACCCATCACACACCCGACAGAATCCAGATAGTTCATAACAGTGAATGGAGACATCACAGACACGACAGAATCCAGTTAGTTAATAACAGTGAATGGACCAATCACAAAGGACAGAATCCAGATAGTTAATAACAGTGAATGGACCCATCAAACCCGACAGAATCCAGATAGTTAATAACAGTGAATGGACCCATCACACCCGACAGAATCCAGATAGTTAATAACAGTGAATGGACCCATCAAACCCGACAGAATCCAGATAGTTAATAACAAAGAATGGACCCATCATACCCGACAGAATCCAGATAGTTAATAACAGTGAATGGGCCCATCACACCCGACAGAATCCAGATAGTTAATAAAAGTGAGTGGGCCCATCAAACCCGACAGAAACCAGATAGTTAATAACAGTGAATGGACCCATCAAACCCGACAGAATCCAGATAATTAATAACAGTGAATGGACCGATCACACACCCGACAGAATCCAGATAGTTAATAACAGTGAATGGGAAATTAGGGATAGCATAAGATCCAAAGAGAGGACATATAAATTGGCCAGAAAAAGCAATAATCCTGAGGATTGGGAGCAGTTTATGATTCAACAGAGGAGGACAAAGGGATTAATTAAAAAAGGGAAAATAGAATATGAGAGTCAGCTTGTAGGGAACATAAAAACTGACTGTAAAAGTTTTTATAGATATGTGAAGAGAAAAAGATTGGTGAAGTCAAGCGTAGGTCCCTTGCAGTCAGAATCGGGGGAATTTATAATGGGGAACAAAGACATGGCAGACCAACTAAATACATATTTTTGTTCTGTCTTCACAAAGGAGGACACAAATAACCTCCCAGAGATGCCGGGGAACATAGGGTCTGATGAAAGTGTGGAACTGAAAGAAATCAGTATTTGTAGGGAAATGGTGTTCGGAAAATTGATCGGACTGAAGGCCGATAAATCCCCATGGCCTGATAATCTACATCCCAGGGTACTTAAGGGAATGGCCCTAGAAATAGCAGATGCATTGCTGATCATCTTCCAGAACTCGATAGACTCTGGAACAGTACCCGTGGATTGGAGGGTAGCTAATGTTACCCCACTATTCAAAAAAGGTGGTAGAGAAAAAGCGGGGAATTATTGACCGGTAAGCCTGACACCGGTAGTGGGGAAAATGCTAGGGTCCATTATAAAAGATGTAACAGCAGAGCACTTGGAAAGCAGTGACAGGATTGGACAAAGTCAACATGGATTTAGAAAAGGTAAATCATGCTTGACTAATCTGCTGGAATTTTTTGAGGATGTAACTGGTAAAATAGGTAAGGGAGAACCAGTGGATGTGGTGTATTTGGACTTTCAGAAGGCTTTTGATCAGGTCACACATTAGAGATTAGCGTGCAAAATTAAGGCACATGGGATTGGGGGCAAGGTATTGACTTGGATAGAGAACTGGTTGGTGGACAGAAAGCAAAGAGTTGGAATAAACAGGTCATTTTCCGAGTGGCAGGCAGTGACTAGTGGGGTACCGCAAGGATCGGTCCTGGGACCCCAGCTGTTCATGATATATATTAATGATCTGGACGAGGGAATTGGATGTTATATCTCCAAATTTGCAGACAACACAAAGCTGGGTGGGAGGGTTTGCTGTGAGGAGGATGTCGTGAAACTCCAGTATGATTTGGACAGGTTGGGTGATTGGGCAGAAACATGGCAAATGCACTATAATGTGGATAAATGTGAGGTTATCCACTTTGGTGGCAAAAACAGTAAGGCAGATTATTATTTGAATGGCAATAGATTGGGAGAAGGGGAAGTGCAAAGAGACCTGGGTGTTCTTGTGCACCAATCGCTGAAGGTAAGCATGCAGGTGCAGCAGGCGGTTAGGAAGGCAAATGGTATGTTGTCCTTCGTAGCAAGAGGGTTCGAGTACAGGAACAAGGATGTCTTGCTACAGTTGTACAGAGCCTTGGTGAGACCTCACCTTGGGTATTGTGTGCAGATTTGGTCGCCTTACCTGAGGAAGGACGTTCTTGCCATGGAGGGAGTGCAGCGAAGATTCACCAGGCTGATACCTGGGATGGCAGGAATGACGTATGAGGAGAGATTGTGATGATTGGGCTTATTCTCACTGGAGTTTAGAAGATTGAGAGGGGATCTCATCGAAACCTATAAAATTCTGTCAGGCCTGGACAGACTAGATGCAGGAAGGGTGTTTCTGATGGCCGGGGAGTCCAGAACCAGGGGTCATAGTCTAAGGATAAGTGGTAAGCCATTTAGGACTGAAATGAGGAGGAATTTCTTCACCCAGAGAGTGATGAACCTGTGGAATTCTCTGCCACAGAGGGTGGTGGAGGCCAGTTCATTAAATATATTCAAGAAAGAGTTGGATATATTTCTTAAGGCTAAAGGGATCAAGGGATATGGGGAGAAAGCAGGGACAGGTTACTGAATTTGGATGATCAGCCATGATCTCATTGAATGGCGGAGCAGGCTCGAGGGGCCGAATGGCCTACTCCTGCTCCTATCTTCTATGTTTCTATGACCCATCAAACCCGACAGAATCCAGACAGTTAATAACAGTGAATGGGCCCATCACACACCCGACAGAATCCAGATAGTTAATAACAGTGAATGGACCAATCACACACCCGACAGATTCCAGAGAGTTAAGAACAGTGAATGGACCAACCAGCCCTAGAGGAGTATAAAAAGTGCAGGGGAATACTTAAAAAAGAAATTAGGAGAGCGAGGAGGGGCCATGAAATAACACTGGCGAGCAATATAAAGGAAAATCCTAAGGTGTTTTATAAGTATATTAAGGGCAAGAGGATAACTAGGGAAAGAGTAGGGCCCATTAGGGACCAAAGTGGCAAGCTGTGTGTAGAGCCAGATGATGTAGGGGGGGTTTTAAATGAATTTTTTGCATCTGTGTTCACTATGGAGAAGGACGATGTAGACATAGAAATCGGGCAGGGGGACTGTGATATACTTGAACATATTAGCATCGAGAGGGAGGAGGTACTAGCGGTTTTAGTGGGCTTAAAAAGTGGATAAATCCCCAGGCCTGGACGAGATGTATCCCAGGCTACTATGTGAGGCAAAGGAGGAGATTGCAGGGGCTCTGACACAAATTTTCAGAACCTCTCTGGCCACAGGGGATGTGCCAGAGGACTGGAGAACAGCTAATGTAGTACCATTATTCAAGAAGGGTAGCAGGGATAAAGCAGGGAATTACAGGCTAGTGAGCCTAACATCAGTGGCAGGGAAATTATTGGAAAAAATTCTGAGGGACAGAATTAGTCTCCACTTGGAGAGGCAAGGATTAATTAGGGATAGCCAGCATGGCTTTGTCAAGGGAAGATCATGTCTGACCAATTTGATTGAATTTTTCGAGGGGGTGATTAGGTGTGTGGATGAGGGTAGTGCAGTGGATGTGGTTTACATGGATTTCAGTAAGGCTTTTGATAAAGTCCCGCATAGGAGACTGGTCAGGAAGGTAAGAGCCCATGGGATCCAGGGTGCCTTGGCACATTGGATCCAAAACTGGCTTAGTGGCAGAAGGCAGAGGGTGATGGTGGAAGGTTGTTTTTGTGACTGGAAGCCTGTGTCCAGTGGGGCACTGCAGGGATCGGTGCTGGGTCCCTTGCTGTTTGTGGTCTACATTAATGATTTGGATGTGAATGTAAAGGGTATGATCAGTAAGTTCGCAGATGACATGAAAATTGGTGGGGTGGTAAATAGCGAGGAGGGAAGCCTCAGGCTACAGGACGATATGGATGGGTTGGTCAGATGGGCGGAACAGTGGCAAATGGAATTTAACCCTGAAAAGTGTGAGGTGATGCATTTTGGACGGACTAACAAGGCAAGGGAATACACAATGAATGGTAAGACCCTAGGAAAGACAAAGGATCAGAGGGAACTTGGTGTGCATGTACATAGATCCCTGAAGGCAGCAGAACAGGTGGATAAGGTGGTTAAAAAGGCATATGGGATACTTGCCTTCATTAGCCGAGGCATAGAATATAAGAGCAGGGAGGTTATGATGGAGCTGTACAAAACACTAGTTAGGCCACAGCTGGAATATTGTGTGCAGTTCTGGTCGCCACACTATAGGAAGGATGTGATTACATTAGAGACAGTGCAGAGGAGATTCACCAGGATGTTACCTGGGCTGGAGCGCTTCAGCAATGAAGAGAGACTGGACAGGCTGGGGTTGTTTTCCTTGGAGCAGAGAAGGCTGAGGGGGGACCTGATTGAGGTGTACAAAATTATGAGGGGCATAGATAGGGTACATAGTAAGGAACTTTTCCCCTTAGTAGAGGGGTCAATAACAAGGGGGCATAGATTCAAGGTAAGGGGCAGGAGGTTTAGAGGGGATTTGAGGAAAAACTTTTTCACCCAGAGGGTGCTTGGAATCTGGAACTCACTGCCTGAAAGGGTGGTAGAGGCAGGAACCCTCACAACATTCAAGAAGCATTTGGATGAGCAGTTGAAATGCCATAGCATACAAGGCTACGGACCAAATGCTAGAAAATGGGATTAGAATAGACAGGGCTTGATGGCCGGCATGGACACGATGGGCCGAAGGGCCTCTTTCTGTGCTGCAAAAATATATGACTCTATGACACACCCAACAGAATCCAGATAGTTAATAACAGTGAATGGACCCATCACACCCGACAGAATCCAAATAGTTAATAACAGTGAATGGACCCATCACACCCGACAGAATCCAGATAGTTAATAACAGTGAATGGACCCATCACACACCCGACAGAATCCAGATAGTTAATAACAGTGAATGGACCCATCACACCCGACAGAATCCAGATAGTTAATAACAGTGAATGGACCCATCACACCCGAGAGAATCCAGATAGTTAATAACAGTGAATGGACCCATCACACCCGACAGAAACTGTATTGATTTCTTTGTGGGTTCAATGACGAGACATTTATGAAAGAGAATGTCTTTTAATCTAAAGTCTGTTCAACTCTTTATACAGCTTTACAGGAGACACGATGCTAGTGATCCCTCTAGAACGAAACTGAAACTAAACTAAACTGCCTTGCTTGTCTTGGTCACATGCCCTCTGCTGGTCAGGCACAAGCAATCAATCAGGCAACTATGCTGGTAAGACATGATAATCAAACAGGCAAATAACATCACTATTTGCTGATATCATTACATCTCCCTTTCTTAAAACAAAAGTATTTTACTTTTAACTAACAACATGTTTTCTTTGTATTAATCTGCATTTTGACTGTAACACTTAATGAACTTACATTATCATTCTCATGATCAAGGTTTTTTAACCTTGCTTTGTGTGTTCACATGAAATATGTCAATACGCTAGAACTTGAAGAAAGAATAAGATAACATTACTTCCTTCTATAACAATAGTCCTTAAATTTGCTCAATGAGTCTCTCAGGAGGCTTCACGTGTCTTGAGGATTTTCTGATTGATTGTCCTTGAATCTGAGTTGTTGCCTCAGATGATGGTTTCTCAGCTGTGTGATCAGGTTGTTCAACAGTATCATTCTCTTGACGTGCTGTGGCTGGTCCCATGAGAAGATCTCGATGATTTCTTCCCAGTACAGCACCCTCATCTGTCTGAATGGTGTATGATCTTCATTGAACTTCACTCAGGACAGTTCCCTTCTGAGTCCATGTGTTTGTTTTGTCTTTGAACCTTACTTGGTCACCAGTGTGGAGTTCAGGTAGGTTTTGTGTTCCTCTGTCATAGTAGTACTTTTGCTTTTCTTTCTGTTGTTCTTTGAACTTCCTCACTTTCTCCCCCTCTTTTGTTTTCAGGAGGTTCTCCGGGATGGGTAGGTTTGACCTTAGCCGACGTCCCATCAGGAGTTGGGCTGGTGACTTACCACACTCGAGCGGCGTTGTGCGGTATACAAGCATGCTTTGGTAGAAGTCAGTTCCACTGTCTTTTGCCTTGTACATCGGTCTTTTCACTGTGTTTGCGGGCTCTCCTGGGTCAACAGCTCTGGACAACGTGTCTGCTGTATACATCAGCTTACCCGGTGTGTACGCAACATTCAGTTCATCATAGACTGTCTCTCCTTCGCTTTCCACAACGAGGACTCTCTTTACCAGGTTCAGTCTCTCACAGGCTTTTAAACCTAGTATGGCTTGCACATCCTTTGGCACCACAACTAATGCTAGCGTGTGCTCTCTGTCCTTGTGTGTTACTTTGACAATGCATCTTCCTTTCACTGGTATATCAGTACCTGAGTATCCTGTCATTTTCACTTTTATTCCATGTATCTTTGGTCTGGGTCTAATTTTCTTAAAATCAGTCTCTGATATCACATTAACTTGTGCTCCAGTATCCAATTTAAATGGAATGTGTATGTCATTCACTTTTAGTGTCAACATCCAGTCTCTTTCTTCTTCTTTGTTTTCAGACACAACATCTACATTGAACTCCTCTATCTCGCTTTCATCTACTGTATGGACCTTGCTTTGTTGCGCTTGGTTCTTGCAGCAACGGGCATAAAGGTTGTTTTTGTTGCAACTATTGCATGTTTTACCATATGCTGGACACTTTTTTGGTGGATGCTGTGTACCGCATCGACGACATGACTTTCGATTGTCCCTTTCATTTTCGTTCGCTGGCCACGCCTCTTTTTTCACATGGGCGCTCTTTTTGTTAAACGGTTTGTGTCCGTTCTTACTCACTGCATCCACGTTGCAGCTACTGTCACTGAACAGCTCCTTTGCCTGCGACTTCACAGTTTCTGTAGCCCTACACAGTGCTATGGCTTTTCCCAGGTCTAGATTTCGCTCTCTTAGCAGTCTTTCCCTTAGACCATTATCTGGAATACCACACACCAGTCTGTCTTTTATCAGCGAGTCTGTCAGTCCCCCAAATTCACACGATTTGCTTCTGTTTCTCAGTTCAGTCACATACTGATCAATAGTCTCACCCGTTTTCTGTACACATGTGAAAAATCTGTGCCTCTCAAACATCACGTTACGTTTAGGTATGCAGTAGGCCTCAAACTGTTCCATTATTTTATCTAGCTTCATTTTGTCTCCATCAGCAGCGAATGTGAAGTTATTATACACCTCCAGCGCTTCAGCACCCACGACATGTAAGAACACTGACGATTTCTTATTATCACTTTTCTCGTCAGTTCCGATTGCTGATAAAAACAACTCCAAACGTTGTTTGAATCTCCTCCAATTTTCAGCCACATTACCTGTCAAATGAAGCTTCGCCAGTGGGTGTAAACCTTCCATTCTTTCACTTCGTTTGCTATTCTCCAATGGTAAGCAACGATGTTCTCTTTTGGCTTGCTAATTTGTGGAGAGCTGATTTAACTTCAGATTTTTTTTCTTCATCATTTTCAGTCACTTCTGACATCATGTATTGATTTCTTTGTGGGTTCAATGACGAGACATTTATGAAAGAGAATGTCTTTTAATCTAAAGTCTGTTCAACTCTTTATAGAGCTTTACAGGAGACACGATGCTAGTGACCCCTCTAGAACAAAACTGAAACTAAACTAAACTGCCTTCCTTGTCTCGGTCACATGCCCTCTGCTGGTCCGGCACAAGCAATCAATCAGACAACGATGCTGGTAAGACATGATAATCAAACAGGCAAATAACATCACTATTTGCTGATATCATGACAGAAACCAGATAGTTAATAACAGTGAATGGACCCATCACACCCGATAGTATCCAGATAGTTAATAACAGTGAATGGACCCATCACAGACCCGACAGAATCCAGATAGTTAATAAGAGTGAATGGACCCATCAAACCCAACAGAAACCAGGTAGATAATAACAGTGAATGGACCCATCACACCCAACACAATCCAAAGAGTTAATAACAGTGAATGGACCCATCACACCCGACAGAATCCAGACAGTTAATAACAGTGATTGGACCCATCACACCCGACAGAATCAAGACAATTAATAACAGTGAATGGGCCCATCACACCAGACAGAATCCAGATAGTTAATAACAGTGAATGGACCCATCACACACCCGACAGAATCCAGACAGTTAATAACAGTGAATCGACCCATCACACCCGACAAAATCCAGATAGTTAATAACAGTGAATGGACCCATCACACACCCGACAGAATCCAGATAGTTTATAACAGTGAATGGACCCATCACACCCGACAGAATGCAGATTGTTAATAACAGTGAATGGACCCATCACTCCCAACAGAATCCAGAAAATTAATAACAGTGAATGGACCCATCACACACCCGACAGAATCCAGATAGTTAATAACATTGAATGGACCCATCAAACCCGACGGAATCCAGATAGTTAATAACAGTGAATGGACCCATCAAACCCGACAGAATCCAGATAGTTAATAACAGTGAATGGACCCATCACAGACCCGACAGAATCCAAATAGTTAATAACAGTGAATGGACCCATCACAGACCAGACAGAATCCAGATAGTTAATAACAGTGAATGGACCCATCACACCCGACAGAATCCAGATAGTAAATAACAGTGAATGGACCCATCACAGACCCGACAGAATCCAGATAGTTAATAACAGTGAATGGACCCATCAAACCCGACAGAATCCAGATAGTTAATAACAGTGAATGGACCCATCAAACCCGACAGAATCCAGATACTTAATAACAGTGAATGGACACATCAAACCCGACAGAATACAGATAGTTAATAACAGTGAATGGACCCATCATGAAGCCGACAGAATCCAGATAGTTAATAACAGTGAATGGACCCATCAAACCCGACAGAATCCAAATAGTTAATAACAGTGAATGGACCCATCACAGACCCGACAGAATCCAGATAGTTAATAACAGTGAATGGACCCATCACACCCGACAGAATCCAGATTGTTTTTAACAGTGAATGGGCCCATCACACCCGACAGAATCCAGATAGTTAATAACAGTGAATGGACCCATCAAACCCGACAGAGTCCAAATAGTTAATAACAGTGAATGGACCCATCAAACCCGACAGAATCCAGATAGTTAATAACAGTGAATGGACCCATCACACCCGACAGAATCCAGATAGTTAATAACAGTGAATGGACCCATCACACCCGACAGAATCCAAATAGTTAATAACAGTGAATGGACCCATCACAGAAACGACAGAATCCAGATAGTTAATAACAGTGAATGGACCCATCATGCAGCCGACAGAATCCAGATAGTTAATAACAGTGAATGGACCCATCACAGACTCGACAGAATCCAGATAGTTAATAACAGTGAATGGGCCCATCACACACACCCGACAGAATCCAGAGAGTTAATAACATTGAATGGACCCATCACACCCGACAGAATCCAGATAGTTAATAACAGTGAATGGACCTATCACAGACTCGACACAATCCAGATAGTTAATAACAGTGAATGGATCCATCAAACCCGAATGAAACCAGATAGTTAATAACAGTGAATGGACCCATCACACCCAACAGAATCCAGATAGTTAATAACAGTGAATGGACCCATCAAACCCAACAGAATCCAGATAGTTAATAACAGTGAATGGACCCATCAAACCCAACAGAATCCAGATAGTTAATAACAGTGAATAGACCCATCAAACCCAACAGAATCCAGATAGGTAATAACAGTGAATGGACCCATCACACACCCGACACAATCCAGATAGTTAAGAACAGTGAATGGACCCATCACACCCGACAGAATCCAGATAGTTAATAACAGTGAATGGACCCATCACACCCGACAGAATCCAGATAGTTAATAACAGTGAATGGACCCATCAAACCCGACAGAATCCAGACAGTTAATAACAGTGAATGGACCCATCAAACCCGACAGAAACCAGATAGTTAATAACAGGGAATGGACCCATCAAACCCGACAGAATACAGATAGTTAATAACAGTGAATGGACCCATCATGCACCCGACAGAATCCAGATAGTTAATAACAGTGAATTGCCCCATCAAACCCGACAGAATACAGATAGTTAATAACAGTGAATGGACCCATCACAGACTCGACGTAGTCCAGCTAGTTAATAACAGTGAATGGACCCATCACAGACTCGACAGAATCCAGATAGTTAATAACAGTGAATGGGCCCATCACACACACCCGACAGTATCCAGATAGTTAATAACAGTGAATGGACCTATCACAGACTCGACAAAATCCAGATAGTTAATAACAGTGAATGGATCCATCAAACCCGAATGAAACCAGATAGTTAATAACATTGAATGGACCCATCAAACCCGACAGAATCCAGATAGTTAATAACAGTAAATGGGCCCATCACACCCGACAGAATCCAGATAGTTAATAACAGTGAATGGACCCATCACCCCCAACAGAATCCAGATAGTTAATAACAGTGAATGGACCCATCACACCCGACAGAATCCAGATAGTTAATAACAGTGAATGGACCCATCACACCCGACAGAATCCAGATAGTTAATAATAGTGAATGGACCCATCACACCCGACAGAATCCAGATAGTTAATAACAGTGAATGGACCCATCAAACCCGACAGAATCCAGATCGTGAATAACAGTGAATGGACCCATCACAGACCCGACAGAATCCAGAGAGTTAATAACAGTGAATGGACCAATCGCAGACCCGACAGAATCCAGATAGTTAATAACAGTGAATGGACCCATCACAGACCCGACAGAATCCAGACATTTAATAACAGTGAATGGACCCATCACAGACCCGACAGTATCCAGATAGTTAATAACAGTGAATGGACCCATCACACCCGACAGAATCCAGATAGTTAATAACAGTGAATGGACCCATCACAACCGACAGAATCCATATAGTTAATAACAGTGAATGGACCCATCAAACCCGACAGAATCCAGATAGTTAATAACAGTGAATGGACCCATCACACCCGACAGTATCCAGATAGTTAATAACAGTGAATGGACCCATCACACCCGACAGAATCCAGATAGTTAATAACAGTGAATGGACCCATCATACCCGACAGAATCCAGATAGTTAATAAAAGTGAATGGACCCATCAAACCCGACAGAATCCAGATAGTTAATAACCGTGACTGGACCCATCACACCCGACAGAATCCAGACAGTTAATAACAGTGAATGGATCCATCAAACCCGAATGAAACCAGATAGTTAATAACAGTGAAAGGACCCATCACACCTGACAGAATCCAGATAGTTAATAACAATGAATGGACCCATCACACGCCCGACAGAATCCAGATAGTTAATAACAGTGAATGGACCCATCACACCCGACAGAATCCAGATCATTAATAACAGTGAATGGACCCATCACCCCCAACAGAATCCAGATAGTTAATAACAGTGAATGGACCCATCACACCCGACAGAATCCAGAGAGTTAATAACAGTGAATGGACCCATCACACACCCAACAGAATCCAGATAGTTAATAACAGTGAATGGACCCATCAAACCCGACAGAATCCAGATAGTTAATAACAGTGAATGGACCCATCAAACCCGACAGAATCCAGATCGTGAATAACAGTGAATGGACCCATCACAGACCCGACAGAATCCAATTAGTTAATAACAGTGAATGGACCCATCACACCCGACAGAATTCAGATAGTTAATAACAGTGAATGGACCCATCAAACCCGAGAGAATCCAGAGAGTTACTAACAGTGAATGGTCACATCACACACCCGACAGAATCCAGATAGTTAATAACAGTGAATGGACCCATCACAGCTGACAGAATCCAGATAGTTAATAACAGTGAATGGACCCATCACACCCGCCAGAATCCAGATAGTTAATAACAGTGAATGGACCCATCACAGACCCGACAGAATCCAGATAGTTAATAACAGTGAATGGACCTATCACAGACTCGACAGAATCCAGATAGTTAATAACAGTGAATGGATCCATCAAACCCGAATGAAACCAGATAGTCAATAACCGTGAATGGACCCATCACACCCGTCAGAATCCAGACAGTTAATAACAGTGAATGGACCCATCACACCCGACAGAATCCAGATAGTTAATAACAGTGAATGGACCCATCACACCCGACAGAATCCAGACAGTTAATAACAGTGAATGGACCCATCAAACCCGAGAGAATACAGATTGTTATTAACAGTGAATGGACCCATTAAACCCGACAGAATCCAGATAGTTAATAACAGTGAATGGACCCATCAAACCCGACAGAATCCAGATAGTTAATAACAGTGAATGGACCCATCACACCCGAAAGAATCCAGATAGTTAATAATAGTGAATGGACCCATCACACCCGACTGAATCCAGATAGTTAATAACAGTGAATGGACCCATCAAACCCGACAGAATCCAGATAGTTAATAACAGTGAATGGACCAATCACACCCGACAGAATCCAGATAGTTAATAACAGTGAATGGACCCATCACACCCGACAGAATCCAGATAGCTAATAACAGTGAATGGACCCATCACACCCAACAGAAACCAGATAGTTAATAACAGTGAATGGACACATCACACCCGACAGAATCCAGATAGTTAATAACAGTGAATGGACCCATCACAGGCCTGACAGAATCCAGATAGTTAATAACAGTGAATGGACCCATCACACCCGACAGAATCCAGATAGTTAAGAACAGTGAATGGACCCATCACAGCCGACAGTATCCAGATAGTTAATAACAGTGAATGGGCCCATCACAGACCCGACAGAATCCAGATAGTTAATAACAGTAAATGGACCCAACACACCCGACAGAATCCAGATAGTTAATAACAGTGAATGGACCGATCACACCCGACAGTATCCAGATAGTTAATAACAGTGAATGGACCTATCACAGACTCGACACAATCCAGATAGTTAATAACAGTGAATGGATCCATCAAACCCGAATGAAACCAGATAGTTAATAACAGTGAATGGACCCATCACACCCAACAGAATCCAGATAGTTAATAACAGTGAATGGACCCATCAAACCCAACAGAATCCAGATAGTTAATAACAGTGAATGGACCCATCAAACCCAACAGAATCCAGATAGTTAATAACAGTGAATAGACCCATCAAACCCAACAGAATCCAGATAGGTAATAACAGTGAATGGACCCATCACACACCCGACACAATCCAGATAGTTAATAATAGTGAATGGACCCATCACACCCGACAGAATCCAGATAGTTAATAACAGTGAATGGACCCATCACACCCGACAGAATCCAGATAGTTAAAAGCAGTGAATGGACCCATCAAACCCGACAGAATCCAGACAGTTAATAACAGTGAATGGACCCATCAAACCCGACAGAAACCAGATAGTTAATAACAGTGAATGGACCCATCAAACCCGACAGAATACAGACAGTTAATAACAGTGAATGGACCCATCATGCACCCGACAGAATCCAGATAGTTAATAACAGTGAATTGACCCATCAAACCCGACAGAATACAGATAGTTAATAACAGTGAATGGACCCATCACAGACTCGACGTAGTCCAGCTAGTTAATAACAGTGAATGGACCCATCACAGACTCGACAGAATCCAGATAGTTAATAACAGTGAATGGGCCCATCACACACACCCGACAGTATCCAGATAGTTAATAATAGTGAATGGACCCATCACACCCGACAAAATCCAGATAGTTAATAACAGTGAATGGATCCATCAAACCCGAATGAAACCAGATAGTTAATAACATTGAATGGACCCATCAAACCCTACAGAATCCAGATAGTTAATAACAGTGAATGGGCCCATCACACCCGACAGAATCCAGATAGTTAATAACAGTGAATGGACCCATCACACCCGACAGAATCCAGATCATTAATAACAGTGAATGGACCCATCACACCCGACAGAATCCAGATAGTTAATAACAGTGAATGGACCCATCACACCCGACAGAATCCAGATAGTTAATAATAGGGAATGGACCCATCACACCCGACAGAATCCAGATAGTTAATAACAGTGAATGGACCAATCGCAGACCCGACAGAATCCAGATAGTAAATAACAGTGAATGGACCCATCACAGACCCGACAGAATCCAAACAGTTAATAACAGTGAATGGACCCATCACAGACCCGACAGAATCCAGAGAGTTCATAACAGTGAATGGACCCATCAGACCCGACAGTATCCAGATAGTTAATAACAGTGAATGGACCCATCACACCCGACAGAATCCAGATAGTTAATAACAGTGAATGGACCCATCACAACCGACAGAATCCATATCGTTAATAACAGTGAATGGACCCATCAAACCCGACAGAATCCAGATAGTTAATAACAGTGAATGGACCCATCACACCCGACAGTATCCAGATAGTTAATAACAGTGAATGGACCCATCACACCCGACAGAATCCAGATAGTTAATAACAGTGAATGGACCCATCATACCCGACAGAATCCAGATAGTTAATAAAAGTGAATGGACCCATCAAACCCGACAGAATCCAGATAGTTAATAACAGTGAATGGACCCATCACACCCGACAGAATCCAAATCATTAATAACAGTGAATGGACCCATCACCCCCAACAGAATCCAGATAGTTAATAACAGTGAATGGACCCATCACACACCCAACAGAATCCAGATAGTTAATAACAGTGAATGGACCCATCAAACCCGACAGAATCCAGATAGTTAATAACAGTGAATGGACCCATCAAACCCGACAGAATCCAGATCGTTAATAACAGTGAATGGACCCATCACAGACCCGACAGAATCCAATTAGTTAATAACAGTGAATGGACCCATCACACCCGACAGAATTCAGATAGTTAATAACAGTGAATGGACCCATCAAACCCGAGAGAATCCAGAGAGTTACTAACAGTGAATGGTCACATCACACCCCCGACAGAATCCAGATAGTTAATAACAGTGAATGGACCCATCACAGCTGACAGAATCCAGATAGTTAATAACAGTGAATGGACCCATCACACCCGCCAGAATCCAGATAGTTAATAACAGTGAATGGACCCATCACAGACCCGACAGAATCCAGATAGTTAATAACAGTGAATGGACCTATCACAGACTCGACAGAATCCAGATAGTTAATAACAGTGAATGGATCCATCAAACCCGAATGAAACCAGATAGTCAATAACCGTGAATGGACCCATCACACCCGTCAGAATCCAGACAGTTAATAACAGTGAATGGACCCATCACACCCGACTGAATCCAGATAGTTAATAACAGTGAATGGACCCATCAAACCCGACAGAATCCAGATAGTTAATAACAGTGAATGGACCAATCACACCCGACAGAATCCAGATAGTTAATAACAGTGAATGGACCCATCACACCCGACAGAATCCAGATAGCTAATAACAGTGAATGGACCCATCACACCCAACAGAAACCAGATAGTTAATAACAGTGAATGGACACATCACACCCGACAGAATCCGGATAGTTAATAACAGTGAATGGACCCATCACAGGCCTGACAGAATCCAGATAGTTAATAACAGTGAATGGACCCATCACACCCGACAGAATCCAGATAGTTAAGAACAGTGAATGGACCCATCACAGCCGACAGTATCCAGATAGTTAATAACAGTGAATGGGCCCATCACAGACCCGACAGAATCCAGATAGTTAATAACAGTAAATGGACCCAACACACCCGACAGAATCCAGATAGTTAATAACAGTGAATGGACCCATCACACCCGACAGAATCCAGATAGTTAATAACAGTGAATGGACCCATCACACCCAACAGAATCCAGATAGTTAATAATCGTGAATGGACCCATCACACCCGACAGAAACCAGATAGTTAATAACAGTGAATGGACCCATCACACCCGACAGAATCCAGATAGTTAATAACAGTGAATGGACCCATCAAACCCAACAGAATCCAGATAGTTAATAATCGTGAATGGACCCATCACACCCGACAGAATCCAGATAGCTAATAACAGTGAATGGACCCATCACACCCGACAGATTCCAGATAGTTAATAACAGTGAATGGACCCATCACACCCAACAGAATCCAGATAGTTAATAATCGTGAATGGACCCATCACACCCGACAGAATCCAGATAGTTAATAACAGTGAATGGACCCATCACACCCGACAGAAACCAGATAGTTAATAACAGTGAATGGACCCATCACACCCGACAGAATCCAGATAGTTAATAACAGTGAATGGACCCAACACACCCGACAGAATCCAGATAGTTAATAACAGTGAATGGACCCATCACACCCAACAGAATCCAGATAGTTAATAATCGTGAATGGACCCATCACACCCGACAGAATCCAGATAGCTAATAACAGTGAATGGACCCATCACACCCGACAGAAACCAGATAGTTAATAACAGTGAATGGACCCATCACAGACGCGACGGAATCCAGATAGTTAATAACAGTGAATGGACCCATCACACCCGACAGAAACCAGATAGTTAATAACAGTGAATGGACCCATCAAACCCACAGAATCCAGATAGTTAATAACAGTGAATGGACCCATCAAACCCGACAGAAACCAGATAGTTAATAACAGTGAATGGACCCATCACACCCGACAGTATCCAGATAGTTAATAACAGTGAATGGACCCATCACAGACCCGACAGAATCCAGATAGTTAATAACAGTGAATGGACCCATCAAACCCGAGAGAATCCAGATAGTTACTAACAGTGAATGGTCACATCACACACCCGACAGAATCCAGATAGTTAATAACAGTGAATGGACCCATCACAGCTGACAGTATCCAGCTAGTTAATAACAGTGAATGGACCCATCACACCCGACAGAATCCAGATAGTTAATAACAGTGAATGGACCCATCACACCCGACAGAATCCAGATAGTTAATAACAGTGAATGGCCCATCAAACCCGACAGAATCCAGATAGTTAATAACAGTGAATGGACCCATCACACCCGACAGTATCCAGATAGTTAATAACAGTGAATGGACCCATCACACCCGACAGAATCCAGATAGTTAATAACAGTGAATGGACCCATCACACCCGACAGAATCCAGATAGTTAATAACAGTGAATGGACCCATCAAACCCGACAGAATCCAGATAGTTAATAACCGTGACTGGACCCATCACACCCGACAGAATCCAGAAAGTTAATAACAGTGAATGGATCCATCAAACCCGAATGAAACCAGATAGTTAATAACAGTGAATGGACCCATCACCCCCAACAGAATCCAGATAGTTAATAACAGTGAATGGACCCATCACACCCGACAGAATCCAGAGAGTTAATAACAGTGAATGGACTCCAAGATGGTATGTTGCCTCCCTGCTGCAAGGGTCAAGGATGTCTCGGAGCGGGTGCAGAGCATTCTGAAGTGGGAGGGGGTCAGCCAGTTGTCGTGGTACATGTCGGTACCAACCATGTAGGTAAAAAGAGGGAGGAGGTCCTACAAGCTGAATTTCGGGAGTTAGGAGCTAAATTGAAAAGTAGGACCTCAAAGGTAGTAATCTCTGGATTGCTACCAGTGCCACGAGCTAATAAGTTTAGAGAGAGTAAGATCGATAAGCTAAATACGTGGCTTGAGCAGTGGTGCAAGGGAGAGGGATTTAAATTCTTGAGGCATTGGAACCAGTTCTTGGGGAGGAGTGACCTGTACCAAGGGGACGGTCTACACCTGAACTGTGAGGGAGCCGATGTCCTCGGGGTAATATTTTCTAGGGCGGTTCAGGAGGATTTAAACTAATTTGGCAGGGGGATGGGAACCTAGGTAGTGGAAAAGAGGGAAGTCATATGAAGTCAGAAATAGATGGTAGAAAGGTGAGAAGCAATAAGCAAAGGAGAGAAACACAAAGGGCCAAACTAATTCATAATGAGAGTGTGAAAAAAGCAAGCCTGAAGGCTTTGTATCTTAATGCTAGAAGCATTAGAAACAAGGTGGATGAATTAGTTGTGGAAATAGAGGTAAACAAGTATGATTTGATTGGGATTACAGAAACGTGGCTGCAGGGTGGGCAAGGCTGGGAACTTAACATCCAGGGATATACAATATTTAGGAAGGATCGGCAAAAAGGTAGGGGAGGTGGGGTAGCATTGCTGGTAAAGGAGGGGATTAATGCAATGGAAAGGAAGGATATTAACTCGGATGAAACGGAATCTGTATGGGTAGAAATGAGAAATAGCAAGGGGAGGAAAACGTTAGTGGGTGTGATATATAGGCCTCCAAATAGTAATATGGAGGTGAGGGAAGGCATAAAAAGGGAAATTAGAGAAGCGTGCGATAAGAGCACAGCTGTCATCATGGGTGACTTTAATTTACATATTGATTGGACTACCCAAATTAGTAAAAATTCTGAGGAGGAGGAATTCCTGGAATGTTTTCGGGACGGTTATCTGGACCAATATGTCGAGGAGCCGACTCGAGATCAGGCCATTTTAGACTGGGTATTGTGCAATGAGAAGGGACTTATCAGCAATCTTCTTGTACGAGGCCCCTTGGGTCAGAGCGATCATAATATGATCGAGCTCTCAGTCGAGATGGAGAGTGAGGAAATTGAATCAGAGACTAAGGTCCAGAACTTAAATAAAGGGAATTACGAGGGTATGAGACGGGAATTGGGTAAGATTGATTGGGTGGTGTTTCTGGGGGGATTGACAGTGGATAGACAATGGCAAGCATTCAAAGATAGAATGGAAGAATTCCAGAACATGTTTATACCGGTTTGGCATAAAAATAAACCTAAAAAGGTGACTCAACCGTGGATAACGAGGGAAATTAGGGACAGCATAAAATCAAAAAAAAGGGCATATCAACTGGCAAAAAAAAGCACCAGACCGGAAGATTGGGGGCAGTACAGGATACAGCAAAAGAGGACAAAGGGATTAATCAGGAAGGGGAAAATAGAATACGAAAGTAAACTTGCAGCAAACATAAAGACAGACTGCAAAAGCTTTTATCGGTATATCAGGAGGAAAAGACTGGTAAAATCCCAAGTCGGCCCCTTGCAGTCCGATTCGGGAGAATATATAATGGAGAATAAGGAAATGGCAGACCAATTGAACTCATACTTTGGTTCTGTATTCACAAAGGAGGACACAAATAACCTCCCAGGAATATCGGCAAACATAGGGACTAATGAGAGGGAGGAGCTGACAGAAATTAGTATCTCTAGGGATATGGTGTTGGGTAAGTTGAGGGGACTGAAGGCCGACAAATCCCCGGGGCCTGATAAACTACATCCTAGGGTACTTAAGGAGGTGGCCCTGGAGATAGCAGATGCTCTAAGGATCATCTTCCGGAACTCCATTGACTCGGGAACAGTACCCGTGGATTGGAGGGTAGCTAATGTTACCCCAATATTTAAAAAGGGGGGTAGAGAGAAAGCAGGGAATTATAGACCAGTAAGCCTTACATCGGTTGTGGGCAAAATGCTAGAGTCCATTATTAAGGATAAAATAGCGGAGCACTTGACAAATGGGGAAAGGATCGGACAGAGTCAACATGGATTTACAAAGGGTAAATCGTGTTTGACTAATCTGCTGGAATTTTTTGAGGAAGTAACTGGTAAAATAGACGGGGGAGAGCCAGTGGATGTGGTGTACCTTGACTTCCAGAAAGCCTTCGATAAGGTTTCACACAAAAGATTATCATGCAAAATTAAGGCTCATGGAATTGGGGGCAAAGTATTAACGTGGATAGAGAACTGGCTGGCGGATAGAAAACAGAGAGTTGGAATAAACGGCTCGTTTTCGGAGTGGCAGGCAGTGACCAGCGGGGTGCCGCAAGGATCTGTCCTGGGACCCCAGCTGTTCACAATATATATAAATGATCTGGATCAGGGAATTGGATGCAATATTTCCAAATTCGCTGACGACACTAAACTAGGAGGAGGGGTGGGCTCTGATGAGGATGTCAGGAGGCTTCAGTGCGATTTGGACAGGTTGGGGGAATGGGCGGATACGTGGCAGATGCACTATAATGTGGATAAATGCGAGGTTATCCACTTTGGGGGTAAAAACAGGAGGGTAGATTATTATCTAAATGGCAATAGATTGGGAGATGGGGAAGTGCAGAGGGACCTGGGTGTTCTTGTGCACCAGTCACTGAAGGAGAGCATGCAGGTGCAACAGGCGATTAAGAGGGCAAATGGTATGTTGGCCTTCATATCAAGGGGGTTCGAGTATAGGAATAGGGATACCTTACTACAGCTGTACAAGGTGCTGGTGAGACCGCATCTGGAGTATTGTGTACAGTTTTGGTCGCCCCATCTGCGGAAGGATGTTCTTGCCATGGAAAGAGTGCAACGGCGATTCACCAGGCTGATACCTGGAATGGCGGGAATGACCTACGAAGAGAGATTAAATAGTTTGGGCTTGTACTCACTGGAGTTTAGAAGATTGAGAGGGGATCTCATCGAAACATATAAAATTATGGCAGGCCTGGACAGGCTGAATTCAGAGAGAATGTTTCCAATGGCCGGGGAGCACAGAACCAGGGGCCACAGTCTAAAAATAGCGGGCAAATCATTTAAAACAGAGATGAGGAAGAATTTCTTCACTCAAAGAGTGGTGAGCCTGTGGAATTCCCTGCCACAGAGGGCTGTGAAGGCTAATTCAATAAATATTTTCAAGAGAGAATTGGATATATTTCTGAAGGCTAAGGGGATTAAGGGTTACGGAGAAAAGGCGGGGACGGGGTACTGAACTGGTAAGATCAGCTATGATCTCAGACGAAGATCAGCCATGATCTCATTGAATGGCGGAGTAGGCTCGAAGGGCCGAATGGCCTACTCCTGTTCCTATCTCTATGTTTCTATGTTTCTATGACCCATCAAACCCGACAGAATCCAGATAGTTAATAAGTGAATGGACCCATCACAGACCCGACAGAATCCAAATAGTTAATAACAGTGAATGGACCCATCACACCCGACAGAATCCAGATAGTTAATAACAGTGAATGGACCCATCACAGCTGACAGAATCCAGATAGTTAATAAAAGTGAATGGATCCATCAAACCCGAATGAAACCAGATAGTTAATAACCGTGAATGGACCCATCACACCCGACAGAATCCAGACAGTTAATAACAGTGAATGGACCTATCACACCCGACAGAATCCAGACAGTTAATAACAGTGAATGGACCCATCAAACCCGAGAGAATCCAGATAGTTATTAACAGTGAATGGACCCATCACACCCGACAGAACCCATATAGTTAATAACAGTGAATGGACCCAACACACCCGACAGAATCCAGATAGTTAATAATAGTGAATGGACCCATCACACCCGACTGAATCCAGATAGTTAATAACAGTGAATGGACCCATCAAACCCGACAGTATCCAGATAGTTAATAACAGTGAATGGACCCATCACACCCGACAGTATCCAGATAGTTAATAACAGTGAATGGGCCCATCACAGACCCGACAGAATCCAGATAGTTAATAACAGTGAATGGGCCCATCACAGACCCGACAGAATCCAGAGAGTTAATAACAGTGAATGGACCAATCACACCCGACAGAATCCAGAGAGTTAATAACAGTGAATGGACCCATCACACCCGACAGTATCCAGATAGTTAATTACAGTGAATGGACCCATCACACCCGACAGAATCCAGATAGTTAATAACAGTGAATGGACCCATCAAACCCGACAGAATCCAGATAGTTCATAACCGTGAATGGACCCATCACACCCGACAGAATCCAGATAGTTAATAACAGTGAATGAACCCATCACACACCCGACAGAATCCAGATAGTTAATAACAGTGAATGGACCCATGAAACCCGACATAATCCAGATAGTTAATAACAGTGAATGGACCCATCAAACCCGACAGAACCCAGATAGTTAGTAACAGTGAATGGACCCATCACAGACCCGACAGAATGCAAATAGTTAATAACAGTGAATGGACACATCACAGACCCGACAGAATCCAGATAGTTAATAACAGTGAATGGACCCATCACAGACCCGACAGAATGCAAATACTTAATAACAGTGAATGGACACATCACAGACCCGACAGAATCCAGATATTTAATAACAGTGAATGGACCCATCAAACCCGAGAGAATCCAGATAGTTACTAACAGTGACTGGAACCATCACACCCGACAGAATCCAGATAGTTAATAACAGTGAATGGACCCATCAAACCCGACAGAATCCAGATAGTTAATAACAGTGAATGGACCCATCACAGACCCGACAGAATCCAGATAGTTAATAACAGTGAATGGACCGATCACAGACCCGACAGAATCCAGATAGTTAATAACAGTGAATGGACCTTTCACAGACTCGACAGAATCCAGACAGTTAATAATAGTGAATGGATCCATCAAACCCGAATGAAACTAGATAGTTAATAACAGTGAAAGGACCCATCACACCCGACAGAATCCAGATAGTTAATAACAGTGAATGGACCCATCACACCCGACAGAATCCAGATAGTTAATAACAGTGAATGGGCCCATCACACCCGACAGAATCCAGATAGTTAATAACAGTGAATGGACCCATCACACCCGACAGAATCCAGACAGTTAATAACAGTGAATGGACCCATCAAACCCGACAGAATCCAGATAGTTAATAACAGTGAATGGACCCATCACAGACCCGACAGAATCCAAATAGTTAATAACAGTGAATGGACCCATCACACCCGACAGAATTCAGATAGTTAATAACAGTGAATGGACCCATCACAGACCCGACAGAATCCAGATAGTTAATAACAGTGAATGGACCCATCAAACCCGAGAGAATCCAGATAGTTACTAACAGTGAATGGTCACATCACACACCCGACAGAATCCAGATAGTTAATAACAGTGAATGGACCCATCACACCCGACAGAAACCAGATAGTTAATAACAGTGAATGGACCCATCACACCCGACAGAATCCAGATAGTTAATAACAGTGAATGGACCCATCAAACCCGACAGAATCCAGACAGTTAATAACAGTGAATGGACCCATCACAGACCCGACAGAATCCAGAGAGTTAATAAGAGTGAATGGACCCATCACACCCGACAGAAACCAGATAGTTAATAACAGTGAATGGACCCATCACACCCGACAGAATCCAGATAGTTAATAACAGTGAATGGGCCCATCAAACCCGACAGAATCCAGATAGTTAATAACAGTGAATGGACCCATCACACCCGACAGTATCCAGATAGTTAATAACAGTGAATGGACCCATCACACCCGACAGAATCCAAATAGATAATAACAGTGAATAGACCCATCAAACCCGACAGAATCCAGATAGTTAAGAACAGTGAATGGATCCATCAAACCCGACAGAATCCAAATAGTTAATAACAGTGAATGGACCCATCACAGACACGACAGAATCCAGATAGTTATTAACAGTGAATGGACCCATCACACCCGACAGAATCCAGATAGTTATTAACAGTGAATGGACCCATCACACCCGACAGAATTCAGACAGTTAATAACAGTGAATGGACCCATCACACCCGACAGAATTCAGACAGTTAATAACAGTGAATGGACCCATCACAGACCCGACAGAATCCAAATAGTTAATAACAGTGAATGGACCCATCACAGACCCGACAGAATCCAGATAGTTAATAACAGTGAATGGACCCATCAAACCCGAGAGAATCCAGATAGTTACTAACAGTGAATGGTCACATCACACACCCGACAGAATCCAGATAGTTAATAACAGTGAATGGACCCATCACACCCGACAGAAACCAGATAGTTAATAACAGTGAATGGACCCATCACACCCGACAGAATCCAGATAGTTAATAACAGTGAATGGACCCATCAAACCCGACAGAATCCAGACAGTTAATAACAGTGAATGGACCCATCACAGACCCGACAGAATCCAGAGAGTTAATAAGAGTGAATGGACCCATCACACCCGACAGAATCCAGATAGTTAATAACAGTGAATGGACCCATCAAACCCGACAGAATCCAGATAGTTAATAACAGTGAATGGACCCATCAAACCCGACAGAATCCAAATAGTTAATAACAGTGAATGGACCCATCACAGACCCGACAGAATCCAGATAGTTAATAACAGTGAATGGACCCATCACAGACCCGACAGAATCCAAATAGTTAATAACAGTGAATGGACCCAGCACAGACCCGACAGAATCCAGATAGTTTATAACAGTGAATGGTCCCATCACAACCGACAGAATTCAGATGGTTAATAACAGTGAATGGACCCATCACAGACCCGACAGAATTCAGATAGTTAATAACAGTGAATGGACCCATCACAGACCCGACAGAATCCAGATAGTTAATAACAGTGAATGGTCACATCACACACCCGACAGAATCCAGATAGTTAATAACAATGAATGGACCCATCACAGCCGACAGAACCCAGATCGTTAATAACAGTGAATGGGCCCATCACACACACCCGACAGAATCCAGATAGTTAATGACAGTGAGTGGGCCCATCAAACCTATAGAAAAATAGAAACATAAAAGATAGGAGCAGGAGTAGGCCATTCGGCCTCTCGACCCTGCTCCGCCATTCAATGCGATCATGGCTGATCATCCAAATTCAGTACCCGGTCATTGCTTTCTCCCCATACCCCTTGATCCCTTTAGCCTTAAGAAATATATCCAACTCCCTCTTGAATGTATTTAATGTATTGGCCTCTACTACCTTCTCTGGTAGAGAATTCCACAGGTTCACCAGTCTCTGGGTAAAGAAATTCCTCCTCATTTTGTTCCTGAAGGGCCTACCCCTTATCCTTAGACTGTGACCCCTGGTTTTGGACTGCCCGGCCATCGGGAACATCCTTCCTGCATCTAGTCTGTCCAGTCCGGTCAGAATTTTATAAGTTTCAATGAGATCCCCTCTCATTCTTCTAAACTCCAGCGAGTACAAGCCCAATCGAACCAATCTCTTCTCATTCGTCATTCCTGGCATCCCAGGTATCAGCCTGGTGAATCTTTGCTGCACTCCTTCCATGGCAAGAACATCCTTCCTCAGATAAGGCGACCAAAACTGCACACATTACTCAAGATGTGGTCTCACCAAGGCCCTGTACAACTGCAGCAAGACAGAATCCAGATAGTTAATAACGGTGAATGGCCAATCACACCCGACAGAATCCAGATAGTTAATAACAGTGAATGGACCCATCAAACCCGACAGAATCGAGATAGTTAATAATAGTGAATGGACCCATCACACCCGACAGAATCCAGATAGTTAATAAAAGTGAATGGGCCCATCACACCCGACAGAATCCAGACAGTTAATAACAGTGAATGGACCCATTAAACCCGACAGAATCGAGATAGTTAATAATAGTGAATGGACCCATCACACCCGACAGAATCCAGATAGTTAATAACAGTGAATGGACCCATCACACCCGACAGAATCCAGATAGTTAATAACAGTGAATGGACCCATCACACCCGACAGAATCTAGATAGTTAATAACAGTGAATGGGCCCATCAAACCCGACAGAATCCAGATCGTTAATAACAGTGAATGGACCCATCAAACCCGACAGAAACCAGATAGTTAATAACAGTGACTGGACACATCACACCCAACAGAATCCAGATAGTTAATAACAGTGAATGGACGCATCAAACACAACAGAATCCAGATAGTTAATAACAGTGAATGGGCCCATCAAACCCAACAGAATCCAGATAGTTAATAACAGTGAATGGACCCATCAAACCCAACAGAATCCAGATAGTTAATAACAGTGAATGGGCCCATCACACACACCCGATAGAATCCAGATAGTTAATAACCGTGAATGGACCCATCACACCCAACAGAATCCAGATAGTTTATAACAGTGAATGGATCCATCACACCCGACAGAATCCAGATAGTTCATAACTGTGAATGGACCCATCAAACCCGACAGAATCCAGATAGTTAATAACAGTGAATGGAGCCATCACACCCGACAGAATCCAGATAGTTAATAACAGTGAATGGACCCATCACAGACCCGACAGAATCCAGATAGTTAATAACAGTGAATGGACCCATCAAACCCGACAGAATCCAGATTGTTAATAACAGTGAATGGACCCATCAAACGCAACAGAATCCAGATAGTTAATAACAGTGAATGGACCCATCACACCCAACAGAATCCAGATAGTTAATAACAGTGAATGGACCCATCACACCCGACAGAATCCAGATAGTTAATAACAGTGAATGGACCCATCACACACCCGACAGAATCCAGATAGTTAATAACAGTGAATGGACCCATCAAACTGAACAGAATCCAGATAGTTAATAACAGTGAATGGACCCATCACACCCGACAGAATCAAGATAGTTAATATCAGTGAATGGGCCCATCACACACACCCGACAGAATCCAGATAGTTAGTATCAGTGAATGGACCCATCACACCCGACAGAATCCACTGAGTTAATAACAGTGAATGGACCCATCACACCCAACAGAATCCAGATAGTTAATAACAGTGAATGGACCCATAAAACCCGACATTATCCAGATAGTTAATAACAGTGAATGGACCGACCACACCCGACAGAATCCAGATAGTTAATAACAGTGAATGGACCGACCACACCCGACAGAATCCAGATAGTTAATAACAGTGAATGGACCCATCAAACCCGACAGAATCCAGATAGTTAATAACAGTGAATGGACCCATCACACCCGACAGAATCCAGATAGTTACTAACAGTGAATGGACCCATGAAACCCGACAGAATCCAGATAGTTAATAACAGTGAATGGACCCATCAAACCCGACAGAATCCAGATAGTTAATAACAGTGAATGGACCCATCAAACCCGACAGAATCCAGATAGTTAATAACAGTGAATGGACCCATCAAACCCGACAGAATCCAAATAGTTAATAACAGTGAATGGACCCATCACACCCGACAGAATCCAGATAGTTAATAATAGTGAATGGACCCATCACACCCGACAGAATCCAGATAGTTAATAACAGTGAATGGACCCAACACACACCCGACAGAAACCAGATAGTTAATAACTGTGAATGGACACATCACACCCGACAGAAACCAGATAGTTATTAACAGTGAATGGACCCATTAAACCCGACAGAATCCAGATAGTTAATAACAGTGAATGGACCCATCACAGACCCGACAGAATCCCGATAATTAATAACAGTGAATGGGCCCATCACACCCGACAGTATCCAGATAGTTAATATCAGTGAATGGGCCCATCACACACACCCGCCAGAATCCAGATAGTTAGTATCAGTGAATGGACCCATCACACCCGACAGAATCCAGTGAGTTAATAACAGTGAATGGACCCATCACACCCAACAGAATCCAGATAGTTAATAACAGTGAATGGACCCATAAAACCCGACATTATCCAGATAGTTAATAACAGTGAATGGACCGACCACACCCGACAGAATCCAGATAGTTAATAACAGTGAATGGACCGACCACACCCGACAGAATCCAGATAGTTAATAACAGTGAATGGACCCATCAAACCAGACAGAATCCAGATAGTTAATAACAGTGAATGGACCCATCACACCCGACAGAATCCAGATAGTTACTAACAGTGAATGGACCCATGAAACCCGACAGAATCCAGATAGTTAATAACAGTGAATGGACCCATCAAACCCGACAGAATCCAGATAGTTAATAACAGTGAATGGACCCATCAAACCCGACAGAATCCAAATAGTTAATAACAGTGAATGGACCCATCACACCCGACAGAATCCAGACAGTTAATAATAGTGAATGGACCCATCACACCCGACAGAATCCAGATAGTTAATAACAGTGAATGGACCCAACACACACCCGACAGAAACCAGATAGTTAATAACTGTGAATGGACACATCACACCCGACAGAAACCAGATAGTTATTAACAGTGAATGGACCCATTAAACCCGACAGAATCCAGATAGTTAATAACAGTGAATGGACCCATCACAGACCCGACAGAATCCCGATAATTAATAACAGTGAATGGGCCCATCACACCCGACAGAATCCAGATAGTTAATAACAGTGAATGGACCCATCACAGACCCGACAGAATCCCGATAATTAATAACAGTGAATGGGCCCATCACACCCGACAGAATCCAGATAGTTAATAACAGTGAATGGACCCATCACACCCGACAGAAACCAGATAGTTAATAATAGTGAATGGACCCATCACACCCGACAGAATCCAGACAGTTAATAACAGTGAATGGACCCATCAAACCCGACAGAATCCAGATAGTTAATAACAGTGAATGGACCCATCACACCCGACAGAATCCAGATAGTTAATAACAGTGAATGGACCCATCACACCCGACAGAATCCAGATAGTAAATAACATTGAATGGACCCATCACACCCGACAGAATCCAGATAGTTAATAACAGTGAATGGACCCATCACAGACCCGACAGAATCCAGATAGTTAATAACAGTGAATGGACCCATCACAGACCCGACAGAATCCAGATAGTTAATAACAGTGAATTGACCCATCACAGACCCGACAGAATCCAGATAGTTAATAACAGTGAATGGACCCATCACACCCGACAGAAACCAGATAGTTAATAACAGTGAATGGACACATCAAACCCGACAGAATCCAGATAGTTAATAACAGTGAATGGGCCCGTCACAGACCCGACAGAATCCAGAGAGTTAATAACAGTGAATGGACCCATCACACCCGACAGAATCCAGATCGTTAATAACAGTGAAAGGACCCATCACACACCCGACAGAATCCAGATATTTAATAACAGTGAATGGACCCATCACACCCGACAGAATCCAGATCGTTAATAACTGTGAATGGACCCATCACTCCCAACAGAATCCAGGTCGTTAATAACAGTGAATGGACCCATCACACCCGACAGAATCCACAGAGTTAATAACAGTGAATGGACCCATCACAGACCCGACAGATTTCAGATAGTTAATAACAGTGAATGGACCCATCAAACCCGAGAGAATCCAGATAGTTACTAACAGTGAATGGTCACATCACACACCCGACAGAATCCAGATAGTTAATAACAGTGAATGGATCCATCACAGCTGACAGAATCCAGATAGTTAAAAACAGTGAATGGACCCATCACACCCGACAGAATCCAGATAGTTAATAACAGTGAATGGACGCATCACAGACCCGACAGAATCCAGATCGTTAATAACAGTGAATGGACCCATCACAGACCCGACAGAATCCAGATAGTTAATAATAGTGAATGGACCCATCACACCCAACAGAATCCAGATAGTTAATAACAGTGAATGGACACATCAAACCCGACAGCATCCGGATAGTTAATAACAGTGAATGGACCCATCACACACCCGACAGAATCCAGATAGTTAATAACAGTGAATGGACCCATCACACCCGACAGAATCCAGATAGTTAATAACAGTGAATGGACCCATCACACCCGACTGAATCCAGATAGTTAATAACAGTGAATGGACCCATCACATCCGACAGAATCCAGATAGTTAATAACAGCGAATGGACCCATCACACACCCGACAGAATCCAGATAGTTATTAACAGTGAATGGACCCATCAAACCCCACAGAATCCAAATAGTTAATAACAGTGAATGGACCCATCACACCCGACAGAATCCAGATAGTTAATAACAGTGAATGGACCCATCACACCCGACAGAAACCAGATAGTTAATAATAGTGAATGGACCCATCACACCCGACAGAATCCAAAGAGTTAATAACAGTGAATGGACCCATCAAACCCGACAGAATCCAGATAGTTAATAACAGTGAATGGACCCATCACACCCGACAGAAAGCAGATAGTTAATAATAGTGAATGGACCCATCACACCCGACAGAATCCAGATAGTTAATAACAGTGAATGGACCCATCACACCCGACAGAATCCAGATAGTTAATAACAGTGAATGGACCCATCAAACCCGACAGAATCCAGAGAGTTAATAACAGTGAATGGACCCATCACACCCGACAGAATCCAGATAGTTAATAACAGTGAATGGACCCATCACACCCGACAGAATCCAGATAGTTAATAACAGTGAATGGACCCAACACACACCCGACAGAATCCAGATAGTTAATAACTGTGAATGGACCCATCACACCCGACAGAATCCAGATAGTTAATAACAGTGAAAGGACCCATCACACCCGACAGAAACCAGATAGTTATTAACAGTGAATGGACCCATTAAACGCGACAGAATCCAGATAGTTAATAACAGTGAATGGACCCATCACAGACCCGACAGAATCCAGATAGTTAATAACAGTGAATGGACCCATCAGACACTTCAGAATCCAGATAATTAATAACAGTGAATGGACCCATCACACCCGACAGTATCCAGATAGTTAATAACAGTGAATGGACCTATCACAGACTCGACAGAAGCCAGATGGTTAATAACAGTGAATGGATCCATCAAACCCGAATGAAACCAGATAGTTAATAACAGTGAATGAACCCATCACACACCCAACAGAATCGAGATAGTTAATAACAGTGAATGGACCCATCACACCGAATAGAATCCAGATAGTTAATAACAGTGAATGAACCCATCAAACCCAACAGAATCCAGATATTTAATAACAGTGAATAGACCCATCAAACCCAACAGAATCCAGATAGTTAATAACAGTGAATGGGCCCATCACACCCGACAGTATCCAGATAGTTAATAACAGTGAATGGACCCATCACACCCGACAGAATCCAGATAGTTAATAACAGTGAATGGACCCATCAAACCCGACAGAATCCAGATAGTTAATAACAGTGAATGGACCCATCACAACCGACAGAATCCAGACAGTTAATAACAGTGAATGGACCCATCAAACCCGAGAGAATCCAGATAGTTATTAACAGTGAATGGACCCATTAAACCCGACAGAATCCAGATAGTTAATAACAGTGAATAGACCCATCAAACCCGACAGAATCCAGATCGTTAATAATAGTGAATGGACCCATCACACCCGACTGAATCCAGATAGTTAATAACAGTGAATGGACCCATCAAACCCGACAGAATCCAGATAGATAATAACAAGAATGGACCCATCACACCCGACAGAATCCAGATAGTTAATAACATTGAATGGACCCATCACACCCGACAGAATCCAGATAGTTAATAACAGTGAATGGACCAATCACACCCGACAGAACCCAGATAGTTAATAACAGTGAATGGACCCATCACAGACCCGACAGAATCCAGATAGTTAATAACAGTGAATGGACCCATCACAGACCCGACAGAATCCAGATAGTTAATAACAGTGAATGGACCCATCACAGACCCGACAAAATCCAGATAGTTAATAACAGTGAATGGACCCATCACACCCGACAGAATCCAGATAGTTAATAACAGTGAATGGACCCATCAAACCCGACAGAATCCAGATAGTTAATAACAGTGAATGGGCCCATCACAGACCCGACAGAATCCAGATAGTTAATAACAGTGAATGGACCCATCACACCCGACAGAATCCAGATCGTTAATAACAGTGAAAGGACCCATCACACACCCGACAGAATCCAGATATTTAATAACAGTGAATGGACCCATCACACCCGACAGAATCCAGATCGTTAATAACAGTGAATGGACCCATCACTCCCAACAGAACCAAGGTCGTTAATAACAGTGAATGGACCCATCACACCCGACAGAATCCAGAGAGTTAATAACAGTGAATGGACCCATCAAACCCGAGAGAATCCAGATAGTTACTAACAGTGAATGGTCACATCACACACCCGACAGAATCCAGATAGTTAATAACAGTGAATGGACCCATCACAGACCCGACCGAATCCAGATAGTTAATAACAGTGAATGGACCCATCACACCCGACAGAATCCAGATAGTTAATAACAGTGAATGGACCCATCACACCCGACTGAATCCAGATAGTTAATAACAGTGAATGGACCCATCACATCCGACAGAATCCAGATCGTTAATAACAGTGAATGGATCCATCACACCCGACAGAATCCAAATAGTTAATGACAGTGAATGGGCCCATCACACACACCCGACAGAATCCAGATAGTTAATGACAGTGAATGGGCCCATCACACACACCAGAAAGAATCCAGATATTTAGTACCAGTGAATGGGCCCATCACACCCGACAGAATCCAGATAGTTCATAACTGTGAATGGACCCATCAAACCCGACAGAATCCAGATAGTTAATAACAGTGAATGGACCCATCACACCCGACAGAATCCAGATAGTTAATAACAGTGAATGGAGCCATCACACCCGACAGAATCCAGATAGTTAATAACAGTGAATGGACCCATCACAGACCCGACAGAATCCAGATAGTTAATAACAGTGAATGGACCCATCAAACCCGACAGAATCCAGATTGTTAATAACAGTGAATGGACCCATCAAACGCAACAGAATCCAGATAGTTAATAACAGTGAATGGACCCATCACACCCAACAGAATCCAGATAGTTAATAACAGTGAATGGACCCATCACACCCGACAGAATCAAGATAGTTAATATCAGTGAATGGGCCCATCACACACACCCGACAGAATCCAGATAGTTAGTATCAGTGAATGGACCCATCACACCCGACAGAATCCACTGAGTTAATAACAGTGAATGGACCCATCACACCCAACAGAATCCAGATAGTTAATAACAGTGAATGGACCCATAAAACCCGACATTATCCAGATAGTTAATAACAGTGAATGGACCGACCACACCCGACAGAATCCAGATAGTTAATAACAGTGAATGGACCGACCACACCCGACAGAATCCAGATAGTTAATAACAGTGAATGGACCCATCAAACCCGACAGAATCCAGATAGTTAATAACAGTGAATGGACCCATCACACCCGACAGAATCCAGATAGTTACTAACAGTGAATGGACCCATGAAACCCGACAGAATCCAGATAGTTAATAACAGTGAATGGACCCATCAAACCCGACAGAATCCAGATAGTTAATAACAGTGAATGGACCCATCAAACCCGACAGAATCCAGATAGTTAATAACAGTGAATGGACCCATCAAACCCGACAGAATCCAAATAGTTAATAACAGTGAATGGACCCATCACACCCGACAGAATCCAGATAGTTAATAATAGTGAATGGACCCATCACACCCGACAGAATCCAGATAGTTAATAACAGTGAATGGACCCAACACACACCCGACAGAAACCAGATAGTTAATAACTGTGAATGGACACATCACACCCGACAGAAACCAGATAGTTATTAACAGTGAATGGACCCATTAAACCCGACAGAATCCAGATAGTTAATAACAGTGAATGGACCCATCACAGACCCGACAGAATCCCGATAATTAATAACAGTGAATGGGCCCATCACAGACGCGTCAGAATCCAGATAGTTAATAACAGTGAATGGACCCATCACACCCGACAGAATCCAGATAATTAATAACAGTGAATGGACCCATCACACCCGACAGTATCCAGATAGTTAATATCAGTGAATGGGCCCATCACACACACCCGACAGAATCCAGATAGTTAGTATCAGTGAATGGACCCATCACACCCGACAGAATCCAGTGAGTTAATAACAGTGAATGGACCCATCACACCCAACAGAATCCAGATAGTTAATAACAGTGAATGGACCCATAAAACCCGACATTATCCAGATAGTTAATAACAGTGAATGGACCGACCACACCCGACAGAATCCAGATAGTTAATAACAGTGAATGGACCGACCACACCCGACAGAATCCAGATAGTTAATAACAGTGAATGGACCCATCAAACCCGACAGAATCCAGATAGTTAATAACAGTGAATGGACCCATCACACCCGACAGAATCCAGATAGTTAATAACAGTGAATGGACCCATCACACCCGACAGAATCCAGATAGTAAATAACATTGAATGGACCCATCACACCCGACAGAATCCAGATAGTTAATAACAGTGAATGGACCCATCACAGACCCGACAGAATCCAGATAGTTAATAACAGTGAATGGACCCATCACAGACCCGACAGAATCCAGATAGTTAATAACAGTGAATGGACCCATCACAGACCCGACAGAATCCAGATAGTTAATAACAGTGAATGGACCCATCACACCCGACAGAAACCAGATAGTTAATAACAGTGAATGGACACATCAAACCCGACAGAATCCAGATAGTTAATAACAGTGAATGGGCCCGTCACAGACCCGACAGAATCCAGAGAGTTAATAACAGTGAATGGACCCATCACACCCGACAGAATCCAGATCGTTAATAACAGTGAAAGGACCCATCACACACCCGACAGAATCCAGATATTTAATAACAGTGAATGGACCCATCACACCCGACAGAATCCAGATCGTTAATAACTGTGAATGGACCCATCACTCCCAACAGAATCCAGGTCGTTAATAACAGTGAATGGACCCATCACACCCGACAGAATCCACAGAGTTAATAACAGTGAATGGACCCATCACAGACCCGACAGATTTCAGATAGTTAATAACAGTGAATGGACCCATCAAACCAGAGAGAATCCAGATAGTTACTAACAGTGAATGGTCACATCACACACCCGACAGAATCCAGATAGTTAATAACAGTGAATGGATCCATCACAGCTGACAGAATCCAGATAGTTAAAAACAGTGAATGGACCCATCACACCCGACAGAATCCAGATAGTTAATAACAGTGAATGGACGCATCACAGACCCGACAGAATCCAGATCGTTAATAACAGTGAATGGACCCATCACAGACCCGACAGAATCCAGATAGTTAATAATAGTGAATGGACCCATCACACCCAACAGAATCCAGATAGTTAATAACAGTGAATGGACACATCAAACCCGACAGCATCCGGATAGTTAATAACAGTGAATGGACCCATCACACACCCGACAGAATCCAGATAGTTAATAACAGTGAATGGACCCATCACACCCGACAGAATCCAGATAGTTAATAACAGTGAATGGACCCATCACACCCGACTGAATCCAGATAGTTAATAACAGTGAATGGACCCATCCCATCCGACAGAATCCAGATAGTTAATAACAGCGAATGGACCCATCACACACCCGACAGAATCCAGATAGTTATTAACAGTGAATGGACCCATCAAACCCCACAGAATCCAAATAGTTAATAACAGTGAATGGACCCATCACACCCGACAGAATCCAGATAGTTAATAACAGTGAATGGACCCATCACACCCGACAGAAACCAGATAGTTAATAATAGTGAATGGACCCATCACACCCGACAGAATCCAAAGAGTTAATAACAGTGAATGGACCCATCAAACCCGACAGAATCCAGATAGTTAATAACAGTGAATGGACCCATCAAACCCGACAGAATCCAGAGAGTTAATAACAGTGAATGGACCCATCACACCCGACAGAATCCAGATAGTTAATAACAGTGAATGGACCCATCACACCCGACAGAATCCAGATAGTTAATAACAGTGAATGGACCCAACACACACCCGACAGAATCCAGATAGTTAATAACAGTGAATGGACCCATCAAACCCGACAGAATCCAGAGAGTTAATAACAGTGAATGGACCCATCACACCCGACAGAAAGCAGATAGTTAATAATAGTGAATGGACCCATCACACCCGACAGAATCCAGATAGTTAATAACAGTGAATGGACCCATCAAACCCGACAGAATCCAGAGAGTTAATAACAGTGAATGGACCCATCACACCCGACAGAATCCAGATAGTTAATAACAGTGAATGGACCCATCACACCCGACAGAATCCAGATAGTTAATAACAGTGAATGGACCCAACACACACCCGACAGAATCCAGATAGTTAATAACAGTGAATGGACCCATCAAACCCGACAGAATCCAGAGAGTTAATAACAGTGAATGGACCCATCACACCCGACAGAATCCAGATAGTTAATAACAGTGAATGGACCCATCACACCCGACAGAATCCAGATAGTTAATAACAGTGAATGGACCCAACACACACCCGACAGAATCCAGATAGTTAATAACTGTGAATGGACCCATCGCACCCGACAGAATCCAGATAGTTAATAACAGTGAAAGGACCCATCACACCCGACAGAAACCAGATAGTTATTAACAGTGAATGGACCCATTAAACGCGACAGAATCCAGATAGTTAATAACAGTGAATGGACCCATCACAGACCCGACAGAATCCAGATAGTTAATAACAGTGAATGGACCCATCAGACACTTCAGAATCCAGATAATTAATAACAGTGAATGGACCCATCACACCCGACAGTATCCAGATAGTTAATAACAGTGAATGGACCTATCACAGACTCGACAGAAGCCAGATGGTTAATAACAGTGAATGGATCCATCAAACCCGAATGAAACCAGATAGTTAATAACAGTGAATGGACCCATCACACACCCAACAGAATCGAGATAGTTAATAACAGTGAATGGACCCATCACACCGAATAGAATCCAGATAGTTAATAACAGTGAATGAACCCATCAAACCCAACAGAATCCAGATATTTAATAACAGTGAATAGACCCATCAAACCCAACAGAATCCAGATAGTTAATAACAGTGAATGGGCCCATCACACCCGACAGTATCCAGATAGTTAATAACAGTGAATGGACCCATCACACCCGACAGAATCCAGATAGTTAATAACAGTGAATGGACCCATCAAACCCGACAGAATCCAGATAGTTAATAACAGTGAATGGACCCATCACAACCGACAGAATCCAGACAGTTAATAACAGTGAATGGACCCATCAAACCCGAGAGAATCCAGATAGTTATTAACAGTGAATGGACCCATTAAACCCGACAGAATCCAGATAGTTAATAACAGTGAATGGACCCATCACACCCGACTGAATCCAGATAGTTAATAACAGTGAATGGACCCATCAAACCCGACAGAATCCAGATCGTTAATAATAGTGAATGGACCCATCACACCCGACTGAATCCAGATAGTTAATAACAGTGAATGGACCCATCAAACCCGACAGAATCCAGATAGATAATAACAAGAATGGACCCATCACACCCGACAGAATCCAGATAGTTAATAACATTGAATGGACCCATCACACCCGACAGAATCCAGATAGTTAATAACAGTGAATGGACCAATCACACCCGACAGAACCCAGATAGTTAATAACAGTGAATGGACCCATCACAGACCCGACAGAATCCAGATAGTTAATAACAGTGAATGGACCCATCACAGACCCGACAGAATCCAGATAGTTAATAACAGTGAATGGACCCATCACAGACCCGACAAAATCCAGATAGTTAATAACAGTGAATGGACCCATCACACCCGACAGAATCCAGATAGTTAATAACAGTGAATGGACCCATCAAACCCGACAGAATCCAGATAGTTAATAACAGTGAATGGGCCCATCACAGACCCGACAGAATCCAGATAGTTAATAACAGTGAATGGACCCATCACACCCGACAGAATCCAGATCGTTAATAACAGTGAAAGGACCCATCACACACCCGACAGAATCCAGATATTTAATAACAGTGAATGGACCCATCACACCCGACAGAATCCAGATCGTTAATAACAGTGAATGGACCAATCACTCCCAACAGAACCAAGGTCGTTAATAACAGTGAATGGACCCATCACACCCGACAGAATCCAGAGAGTTAATAACAGTGAATGGACCCATCACAGACCCGACAGAATCCAGATAGTTAATAACAGTGAATGGACCCATCAAACCCGAGAGAATCCAGATAGTTACTAACAGTGAATGGTCACATCACACACCCGACAGAATCCAGATAGTTAATAACAGTGAATGGACCCATCACAGACCCGACCGAATCCAGATAGTTAATAACAGTGAATGGACCCATCACACCCGACAGAATCCAGATAGTTAATAACAGTGAATGGACCCATCACACCCGACTGAATCCAGATAGTTAATAACAGTGAATGGACCCATCACATCCGACAGAATCCAGATCGTTAATAACAGTGAATGGATCCATCACACCCGACAGAATCCAAATAGTTAATAACAGTGAATGGGCCCATCACACACACCCGACAGAATCCAGATAGTTAATGACAGTGAATGGGCCCATCACACACACCAGAAAGAATCCAGATATTTAGTACCAGTGAATGGACCCATCACACCCGACAGAATCCACGTACTTAATAACAGTGAATGGGCCCATTACACCCGACAGAATGCAGATAGTTAATAACAGTGAATGGGCCCATCATACCCGACAGAATCCATATATTTAATAGCACTTAATGAACCAATCTCACCCGACGGAATCCAGATAGTTAATAACCGTGAGTGGACACATCAAACCTATAGAAACATAGAAACATAGAAAATAGGAGCAGGAGTAGGCCATTCGGCCTCTCGACCCTGCTCCGCCATTCAATGCGATCATGGCTGATCATCCAAATTCAGTACCCGGTCCCTGCTTTCTCCCCATACCCCTTGATCCCTTTAGCCTTAAGAAATATATCCAACTCCTTCTTGAATATATTTAATGTATTGGCCTCTACTGCCTTGTCTGGTAGAGAATTCCACAGGTTCACCAGTCTCTGGGTAAAGATATTCCTCCTCATTTTGTTCCTAAATGGCCTACCCCTTATCCTTAGACTGTGACCCCTGGTTTTGGACAGCACGGCCATCGGGAACATCCTTCCTGCATCTAGTCTGTCCAGTCCAGTCAGAATTTTATAAGTTTCAATGAGATCCCCTCTCGTTCTTCTAAACTCCAGCGAGTACAAGCCCAATCGAACCAATCTCTGCTCATACGTCATTCCTGCCATCCCAGGTATCAGCCTGGTGAATCTTTGCTGAACTCCTTCCATGGCAAGAACATCCTTCCTCAGATAAGGCGACCAAAACTGCACACATTACTCAAGATGTGATCTCACCAAGGCCCTGTACAACTGCAGCAAGACAGAATCCAGATAGTTAATAACGGTGAATGGCCAATCACACCCGACAGAATCCGGATAGTTAATAATAGTGAATGGACCCATCACACCCGACAGAATCCAGACAGTTAATAAAAGTGAATGGGCCCATCACACCCGACAGAATCCAGATAGTTAATAACAGGGAATGGACCCATCACACCCGGCAGAATCCAGACAGTTAATAACAGTGAATGGACCCATCAAACCCGACAGAATCGAGATAGTTAATAATAGTGAATGGACCCATCACGCCCGACCGAATCCAGATAGTTAATAACAGTGAATGGGCCCATCACACCCGACAGAATCCAGATAGTTAATAACAGTGAATGGGCCCATCAAACCCGACAGAATCCAGATCGTTAATAACAGTGAATGGACCCATCAAACCCGACAGAAACCAGATAGTTAACAACAGTGAATGGACCCATCAAACCCGACAGAATCCAGATAGTTAATAACAGTGAATGGACCCATCACACCCAACAGAATCCAGATAGTTAATAACAGTGAATGGACCCATCACACCCGACAGAATCCAGATAGTTAATAACAGTGAATGGACCCATCACACCCGACAGAATCCAGATAGTTAATAACAGTGAATGGACCTATCACACCCGACAGAATCCAGATAGTTAATAACAGTGAATGGACCGACCACACCCGACAGAATCCAGATAGTTAATAACCGTGAATGGACCCATCACACCCGACAGAATCCAGATAGTTAATAACTGTGAATGGACCCATCACACCCGACAGAATCCAGATAGTTAATAACCGTGAATGGACCCATCACACCCAACAGAATCCAGATAGTTAATAACAGTGAATGGACCCATCACACCCAACAGAATCCAGATAGTTAATAACCGTGAATGGACCCATCACACACCCGACAGAATCCAGAGAGTTAATAAAAGTGAATGGGCCCATCACACCCGACAGAATCCAGATAGTTAATAACAGGGAATGGACCCATCACACCCGACAGAATCCAGACAGTTAATAACAGTGAATGGACGCATCAAACACAACAGAATCCAGATAGTTAATAACACTGACTAGACCCATCAAACCCAACAGATTCCAGATAGTTAATAACAGCGAATGGGCCCATCAAACCCAACAGAATCGAGACAGTTAATAACAGTGAATGGACCCATCACACCCGACAGAATCCAGATAGTTAATAACAGTGAATGGGCCCATCAAACCCAACAGAATCGAGACAGTTAATAACAGTGAATGGACCCATCACACCCGACAGAATCCAGATAGTTAATAACCGTGAATGGACCCATCACACCCAACAGAATCCAGATAGTTAATAACAGTGAATGGACCCAGCACACCCAACAGAATCCAGATAGTTAATAACAGTGAATGGACCCATCAAACCCGACAGAATCCAAATTGTTAATAACAGTGAATGGACCGACCACACCCGACAGAATCCAGATAGTTAATAACAGTGAATGGACCCATCAAACCCGACAGAATCCAGATAGTTAATAACAGTGAATGGACCCATCACACCCGACAGAATCCAGATAGTAAATAACATTGAATGGACCCATCACACCCGACAGAATCCAGATAGTTAATAACAGTGAATGGACCCATCACAGACCCGACAGAATCCAGATAGTTAATAACAGTGAATGGACCCATCACAGACCCGACAGAATCCAGATAGTTAATAACAGTGAATGGACCCATCACAGACCCGACAGAATCCAGATAGTTAATAACAGTGAATGGACCCATCACACCCGACAGAAACCAGATAGTTAATAACAGTGAATGGACACATCAAACCCGACAGAATCCAGATAGTTAATAACAGTGAATGGGCCCGTCACAGACCCGACAGAATCCAGAGAGTTAATAACAGTGAATGGACCCATCACACCCGACAGAATCCAGATCGTTAATAACAGTGAAAGGACCCATCACACACCCGACAGAATCCAGATATTTAATAACAGTGAATGGACCCATCACACCCGACAGAATCCAGATCGTTAATAACTGTGAATGGACCCATCACTCCCAACAGAATCCAGGTCGTTAATAACAGTGAATGGACCCATCACACCCGACAGAATCCACAGAGTTAATAACAGTGAATGGACCCATCACAGACCCGACAGATTTCAGATAGTTAATAACAGTGAATGGACCCATCAAACCCGAGAGAATCCAGATAGTTACTAACAGTGAATGGTCACATCACACACCCGACAGAATCCAGATAGTTAATAACAGTGAATGGATCCATCACAGCTTACAGAATCCAGATAGTTAAAAACAGTGAATGGACCCATCACACCCGACAGAATCCAGATAGTTAATAACAGTGAATGGACGCATCACAGACCCGACAGAATCCAGATCGTTAATAACAGTGAATGGACCCATCACAGACCCGACAGAATCCAGATAGTTAATAATAGTGAATGGACCCATCACACCCAACAGAATCCAGATAGTTAATAACAGTGAATGGACACATCAAACCCGACAGCATCCGGATAGTTAATAACAGTGAATGGACCCATCACACACCCGACAGAATCCAGATAGTTAATAACAGTGAATGGACCCATCACACCCGACAGAATCCAGATAGTTAATAACAGTGAATGGACCCATCACACCCGACTGAATCCAGATAGTTAATAACAGTGAATGGACCCATCACATCCGACAGAATCCAGATAGTTAATAACAGCGAATGGACCCATCACACACCCGACAGAATCCAGATAGTTATTAACAGTGAATGGACCCATCAAACCCCACAGAATCCAAATAGTTAATAACAGTGAATGGACCCATCACACCCGACAGAATCCAGATAGTTAATAACAGTGAATGGACCCATCACACCCGACAGAAACCAGATAGTTAATAATAGTGAATGGACCCATCACACCCGACAGAATCCAAAGAGTTAATAACAGTGAATGGACCCATCAAACCCGACAGAATCCAGATAGTTAATAACAGTGAATGGACCCATCACACCCGACAGAATCCAGATAGTTAATAACAGTGAATGGACCCAACACACACCCGACAGAATCCAGATAGTTAATAACTGTGAATGGACCCATCACACCCGACAGAATCCAGATAGTTAATAACAGTGAAAGGACCCATCACACCCGACAGAAACCAGATAGTTATTAACAGTGAATGGACCCATTAAACGCGACAGAATCCAGATAGTTAATAACAGTGAATGGACCCATCACAGACCCGACAGAATCCAGATAGTTAATAACAGTGAATGGACCCATCAGACACTTCAGAATCCAGATAATTAATAACAGTGAATGGACCCATCACACCCGACAGTATCCAGATAGTTAATAACAGTGAATGGACCTATCACAGACTCGACAGAAGCCAGATGGTTAATAACAGTGAATGGATCCATCAAACCCGAATGAAACCAGATAGTTAATAACAGTGAATGGACCCATCACACACCCAACAGAATCGAGATAGTTAATAACAGTGAATGGACCCATCACACCGAATAGAATCCAGATAGTTAATAACAGTGAATGAACCCATCAAACCCAACAGAATCCAGATATTTAATAACAGTGAATAGACCCATCAAACCCAACAGAATCCAGATAGTTAATAACAGTGAATGGGCCCATCACACCCGACAGTATCCAGATAGTTAATAACAGTGAATGGACCCATCACACCCGACAGAATCCAGATAGTTAATAACAGTGAATGGACCCATCAAACCCGACAGAATCCAGATAGTTAATAACAGTGAATGGACCCATCACAACCGACAGAATCCAGACAGTTAATAACAGTGAATGGACCCATCAAACCCGAGAGAATCCAGATAGTTATTAACAGTGAATGGACCCATTAAACCCGACAGAATCCAGATAGTTAATAACAGTGAATAGACCCATCAAACCCGACAGAATCCAGATCGTTAATAATAGTGAATGGACCCATCACACCCGACTGAATCCAGATAGTTAATAACAGTGAATGGACCCATCAAACCCGACAGAATCCAGATAGATAATAACAAGAATGGACCCATCACACCCGACAGAATCCAGATAGTTAATAACATTGAATGGACCCATCACACCCGACAGAATCCAGATAGTTAATAACAGTGAATGGACCAATCACACCCGACAGAACCCAGATAGTTAATAACAGTGTATGGACCCATCACAGACCCGACAGAATCCAGATAGTTAATAACAGTGAATGGACCCATCACAGACCCGACAAAATCCAGATAGTTAATAACAGTGAATGGACCCATCACACCCGACAGAATCCAGATAGTTAATAACAGTGAATGGACCCATCAAACCCGACAGAATCCAGATAGTTAATAACAGTGAATGGACCCATCACACCCGACAGAATCCAGATCGTTAATAACAGTGAAAGGACCCATCACACACCCGACAGAATCCAGATATTTAATAACAGTGAATGGACCCATCACACCCGACAGAATCCAGATCGTTAATAACAGTGAATGGACCAATCACTCCCAACAGAACCAAGGTCGTTAATAACAGTGAATGGACCCATCACACCCGACAGAATCCAGAGAGTTAATAACAGTGAATGGACCCATCACAGACCCGACAGAATCCAGATAGTTAATAACAGTGAATGGACCCATCAAACCCGACAGAATCCAGATCGTTAATAACAGTGAATGGACCCATCACACCCGACTGAATCCAGATAGTTACTAACAGTGAATGGTCACATCACACACCCGACAGAATCCAGATAGTTAATAACAGTGAATGGACCCATCACACCCGACAGAATCCAGATAGTTAATAACAGTGAATGGACCCATCACACCCGACTGAATCCAGATAGTTAATAACAGTGAATGGACCCATCACATCCGACAGAATCCAGATCGTTAATAACAGTGAATGGATCCATCACACCCGACAGAATCCAAATAGTTAATAACAGTGAATGGGCCCATCACACACACCCGACAGAATCCAGATAGTTAATGACAGTGAATGGGCCCATCACACACACCAGAAAGAATCCAGATATTTAGTACCAGTGAATGGACCCATCACACCCGACAGAATCCACGTACTTAATAACAGTGAATGGGCCCATTACACCCGACAGAATGCAGATAGTTAATAACAGTGAATGGGCCCATTACACCCGACAGAATGCAGATATTTAATAACAGTGAATGGGCCCATCATACCCGACAGAATCCATATATTTAATAGCACTTAATGAACCAATCTCACCCGACGGAATCCAGATAGTTAATAACCGTGAGTGGACACATCAAACCTATAGAAACATAGAAACATAGAAAATAGGAGCAGGAGTAGGCCATTCGGCCTCTCGACCCTGCTCCGCCATTCAATGCGATCATGGCTGATCATCCAAATTCAGTACCCGGTCCCTGCTTTCTCCCCATACCCCTTGATCCCTTTAGCCTTAAGAAATATATCCAACTCCTTCTTGAATATATTTAATGTATTGGCCTCTACTGCCTTGTCTGGTAGAGAATTCCACAGGTTCACCAGTCTCTGGGTAAAGATATTCCTCCTCATTTTGTTCCTAAATGGCCTACCCCTTATCCTTAGACTGTGACCCCTGGTTTTGGACAGCACGGCCATCGGGAACATCCTTCCTGCATCTAGTCTGTCCAGTCCAGTCAGAATTTTATAAGTTTCAATGAGATCCCCTCTCGTTCTTCTAAACTCCAGCGAGTACAAGCCCAATCGAACCAATCTCTGCTCATACGTCATTCCTGCCATCCCAGGTATCAGCCTGGTGAATCTTTGCTGAACTCCTTCCATGGCAAGAACATCCTTCCTCAGATAAGGCGACCAAAACTGCACACATTACTCAAGATGTGATCTCACCAAGGCCCTGTACAACTGCAGCAAGACAGAATCCAGATAGTTAATAACGGTGAATGGCCAATCACACCCGACAGAATCCGGATAGTTAATAATAGTGAATGGACCCATCACACCCGACAGAATCCAGACAGTTAATAAAAGTGAATGGGCCCATCACACCCGACAGAATCCAGATAGTTAATAACAGGGAATGGACCCATCACACCCGGCAGAATCCAGACAGTTAATAACAGTGAATGGACCCATCAAACCCGACAGAATCGAGATAGTTAATAATAGTGAATGGACCCATCACGCCCGACCGAATCCAGATAGTTAATAACAGTGAATGGGCCCATCACACCCGACAGAATCCAGATAGTTAATAACAGTGAATGGGCCCATCAAACCCGACAGAATCCAGATCGTTAATAACAGTGAATGGACCCATCAAACCCGACAGAAACCAGATAGTTAACAACAGTGAATGGACCCATCAAACCCGACAGAATCCAGATAGTTAATAACAGTGAATGGACCCATCACACCCAACAGAATCCAGATAGTTAATAACAGTGAATGGACCCATCACACCCGACAGAATCCAGATAGTTAATAACAGTGAATGGACCCATCACACCCGACAGAATCCAGATAGTTAATAACAGTGAATGGACCCATCACACCCGACAGAATCCAGATAGTTAATAACAGTGAATGGACCGACCACACCCGACAGAATCCAGATAGTTAATAACCGTGAATGGACCCATCACACCCGACAGAATCCAGATAGTTAATAACTGTGAATGGACCCATCACACCCGACAGAATCCAGATAGTTAATAACCGTGAATGGACCCATCACACCCAACAGAATCCAGATAGTTAATAACAGTGAATGGACCCATCACACCCAACAGAATCCAGATAGTTAATAACCGTGAATGGACCCATCACACACCCGACAGAATCCAGAGAGTTAATAACAGTGAATGGACCCATCACACCCGACAGTATCCAGATAGTTAATAACAATGAATGGACCCATCACAGACCCGACAGAATCCAGATAGTTAATAACAGTGAATGGACCCATCACATACCCAACAGAATCCAGATAGTTAATAACAGTGAATGGACGCATCAAACACAACAGAATCCAGATAGTTAATAACACTGACTAGACCCATCAAACCCAACAGAATCCAGATAGTTAATAACAGCGAATGGGCCCATCAAACCCAACAGAATCCAGATATTTAATAACAGTGAATGGACCCATCACACCCGACAGAATCCAGATCGTTAATAACTGTGAATGGACCCATCACTCCCAACAGAATCCAGGTCGTTAATAACAGTGAATGGACCCATCACACCCGACAGAATCCACAGAGTTAATAACAGTGAATGGACCCATCACAGACCCGACAGATTTCAGATAGTTAATAACAGTGAATGGACCCATCAAACCCGAGAGAATCCAGATAGTTACTAACAGTGAATGGTCACATCACACACCCGACAGAATCCAGATAGTTAATAACAGTGAATGGATCCATCACAGCTGACAGAATCCAGATAGTTAAAAACAGTGAATGGACCCATCACACCCGACAGAATCCAGATAGTTAATAACAGTGAATGGACGCATCACAGACCCGACAGAATCCAGATCGTTAATAACAGTGAATGGACCCATCACAGACCCGACAGAATCCAGATAGTTAATAATAGTGAATGGACCCATCACACCCAACAGAATCCAGATAGTTAATAACAGTGAATGGACACATCAAACCCGACAGCATCCGGATAGTTAATAACAGTGAATGGACCCATCACACACCCGACAGAATCCAGATAGTTAATAACAGTGAATGGACCCATCACACCCGACAGAATCCAGATAGTTAATAACAGTGAATGGACCCATCACACCCGACTGAATCCAGATAGTTAATAACAGTGAATGGACCCATCACATCCGACAGAATCCAGATAGTTAATAACAGCGAATGGACCCATCACACACCCGACAGAATCCAGATAGTTATTAACAGTGAATGGACCCATCAAACCCCACAGAATCCAAATAGTTAATAACAGTGAATGGACCCATCACACCCGACAGAATCCAGATAGTTAATAACAGTGAATGGACCCATCACACCCGACAGAAACCAGATAGTTAATAATAGTGAATGGACCCATCACACCCGACAGAATCCAAAGAGTTAATAACAGTGAATGGACCCATCAAACCCGACAGAATCCAGATAGTTAATAACAGTGAATGGACCCATCACACCCGACAGAATCCAGATAGTTAATAACAGTGAATGGACCCAACACACACCCGACAGAATCCAGATAGTTAATAACTGTGAATGGACCCATCACACCCGACAGAATCCAGATAGTTAATAACAGTGAAAGGACCCATCACACCCGACAGAAACCAGATAGTTATTAACAGTGAATGGACCCATTAAACGCGACAGAATCCAGATAGTTAATAACAGTGAATGGACCCATCAGACACTTCAGAATCCAGATAATTAATAACAGTGAATGGACCCATCACACCCGACAGTATCCAGATAGTTAATAACAGTGAATGGACCTATCACAGACTCGACAGAAGCCAGATGGTTAATAACAGTGAATGGATCCATCAAACCCGAATGAAACCAGATAGTTAATAACAGTGAATGGACCCATCACACACCCAACAGAATCGAGATAGTTAATAACAGTGAATGGACCCATCACACCGAATAGAATCCAGATAGTTAATAACAGTGAATGAACCCATCAAACCCAACAGAATCCAGATATTTAATAACAGTGAATAGACCCATCAAACCCAACAGAATCCAGATAGTTAATAACAGTGAATGGGCCCATCACACCCGACAGTATCCAGATAGTTAATAACAGTGAATGGACCCATCACACCCGACAGAATCCAGATAGTTAATAACAGTGAATGGACCCATCAAACCCGACAGAATCCAGATAGTTAATAACAGTGAATGGACCCATCACAACCGACAGAATCCAGACAGTTAATAACAGTGAATGGACCCATCAAACCCGAGAGAATCCAGATAGTTATTAACAGTGAATGGACCCATTAAACCCGACAGAATCCAGATAGTTAATAACAGTGAATAGACCCATCAAACCCGACAGAATCCAGATCGTTAATAATAGTGAATGGACCCATCACACCCGACTGAATCCAGATAGTTAATAACAGTGAATGGACCCATCAAACCCGACAGAATCCAGATAGATAATAACAAGAATGGACCCATCACACCCGACAGAATCCAGATAGTTAATAACATTGAATGGACCCATCACACCCGACAGAATCCAGATAGTTAATAACAGTGAATGGACCAATCACACCCGACAGAACCCAGATAGTTAATAACAGTGAATGGACCCATCACAGACCCGACAGAATCCAGATAGTTAATAACAGTGAATGGACCCATCACAGACCCGACAAAATCCAGATAGTTAATAACAGTGAATGGACCCATCACACCCGACAGAATCCAGATAGTTAATAACAGTGAATGGACCCATCAAACCCGACAGAATCCAGATAGTTAATAACAGTGAATGGACCCATCACACCCGACAGAATCCAGATCGTTAATAACAGTGAAAGGACCCATCACACACCCGACAGAATCCAGATATTTAATAACAGTGAATGGACCCATCACACCCGACAGAATCCAGATCGTTAATAACAGTGAATGGACCAATCACTCCCAACAGAACCAAGGTCGTTAATAACAGTGAATGGACCCATCACACCCGACAGAATCCAGAGAGTTAATAACAGTGAATGGACCCATCACAGACCCGACAGAATCCAGATAGTTAATAACAGTGAATGGACCCATCAAACCCGAGAGAATCCAGATAGTTACTAACAGTGAATGGTCACATCACACACCCGACAGAATCCAGATAGTTAATAACAGTGAATGGACCCATCACAGACCCGACCGAATCCAGATAGTTAATAACAGTGAATGGACCCATCACACCCGACAGAATCCAGATAGTTAATAACAGTGAATGGACCCATCACACCCGACTGAATCCAGATAGTTAATAACAGTGAATGGACCCATCACATCCGACAGAATCCAGATCGTTAATAACAGTGAATGGATCCATCACACCCGACAGAATCCAAATAGTTAATAACAGTGAATGGGCCCATCACACACACCCGACAGAATCCAGATAGTTAATGACAGTGAATGGGCCCATCACACACACCAGAAAGAATCCAGATATTTAGTACCAGTGAATGGACCCATCACACCCGACAGAATCCACGTACTTAATAACAGTGAATGGGCCCATTACACCCGACAGAATGCAGATAGTTAATAACAGTGAATGGGCCCATTACACCCGACAGAATGCAGATATTTAATAACAGTGAATGGGCCCATCATACCCGACAGAATCCATATATTTAATAGCACTTAATGAACCAATCTCACCCGACGGAATCCAGATAGTTAATAACCGTGAGTGGACACATCAAACCTATAGAAACATAGAAACATAGAAAATAGGAGCAGGAGTAGGCCATTCGGCCTCTCGACCCTGCTCCGCCATTCAATGCGATCATGGCTGATCATCCAAATTCAGTACCCGGTCCCTGCTTTCTCCCCATACCCCTTGATCCCTTTAGCCTTAAGAAATATATCCAACTCCTTCTTGAATATATTTAATGTATTGGCCTCTACTGCCTTGTCTGGTAGAGAATTCCACAGGTTCACCAGTCTCTGGGTAAAGATATTCCTCCTCATTTTGTTCCTAAATGGCCTACCCCTTATCCTTAGACTGTGACCCCTGGTTTTGGACAGCACGGCCATCGGGAACATCCTTCCTGCATCTAGTCTGTCCAGTCCAGTCAGAATTTTATAAGTTTCAATGAGATCCCCTCTCGTTCTTCTAAACTCCAGCGAGTACAAGCCCAATCGAACCAATCTCTGCTCATACGTCATTCCTGCCATCCCAGGTATCAGCCTGGTGAATCTTTGCTGAACTCCTTCCATGGCAAGAACATCCTTCCTCAGATAAGGCGACCAAAACTGCACACATTACTCAAGATGTGATCTCACCAAGGCCCTGTACAACTGCAGCAAGACAGAATCCAGATAGTTAATAACGGTGAATGGCCAATCACACCCGACAGAATCCGGATAGTTAATAATAGTGAATGGACCCATCACACCCGACAGAATCCAGACAGTTAATAAAAGTGAATGGGCCCATCACACCCGACAGAATCCAGATAGTTAATAACAGGGAATGGACCCATCACACCCGGCAGAATCCAGACAGTTAATAACAGTGAATGGACCCATCAAACCCGACAGAATCGAGATAGTTAATAATAGTGAATGGACCCATCACGCCCGACCGAATCCAGATAGTTAATAACAGTGAATGGGCCCATCACACCCGACAGAATCCAGATAGTTAATAACAGTGAATGGGCCCATCAAACCCGACAGAATCCAGATCGTTAATAACAGTGAATGGACCCATCAAACCCGACAGAAACCAGATAGTTAACAACAGTGAATGGACCCATCAAACCCGACAGAATCCAGATAGTTAATAACAGTGAATGGACCCATCACACCCAACAGAATCCAGATAGTTAATAACAGTGAATGGACCCATCACACCCGACAGAATCCAGATAGTTAATAACAGTGAATGGACCCATCACACCCGACAGAATCCAGATAGTTAATAACAGTGAATGGACCCATCACACCCGACAGAATCCAGATAGTTAATAACAGTGAATGGACCGACCACACCCGACAGAATCCAGATAGTTAATAACCGTGAATGGACCCATCACACCCGACAGAATCCAGATAGTTAATAACTGTGAATGGACCCATCACACCCGACAGAATCCAGATAGTTAATAACCGTGAATGGACCCATCACACCCAACAGAATCCAGATAGTTAATAACAGTGAATGGACCCATCACACCCAACAGAATCCAGATAGTTAATAACCGTGAATGGACCCATCACACACCCGACAGAATCCAGAGAGTTAATAACAGTGAATGGACCCATCACACCCGACAGTATCCAGATAGTTAATAACAATGAATGGACCCATCACAGACCCGACAGAATCCAGATAGTTAATAACAGTGAATGGACCCATCACATACCCAACAGAATCCAGATAGTTAATAACAGTGAATGGACGCATCAAACACAACAGAATCCAGATAGTTAATAACACTGACTAGACCCATCAAACCCAACAGAATCCAGATAGTTAATAACAGCGAATGGGCCCATCAAACCCAACAGAATCGAGACAGTTAATAACAGTGAATGGACCCATCACACCCGACAGAATCCAGATAGTTAATAACAGTGAATGGGCCCATCAAACCCAACAGAATCGAGACAGTTAATAACAGTGAATGGACCCATCACACCCGACAGAATCCAGATAGTTAATAACCGTGAATGGACCCATCACACCCAACAGAATCCAGATAGTTAATAACAGTGAATGGACCCAGCACACCCAACAGAATCCAGATAGTTAATAACAGTGAATGGACCCATCAAACCCGACAGAATCCAAATTGTTAATAACAGTGAATGGACCGACCACACCCGACAGAATCCAGATAGTTAATAACAGTGAATGGACCCATCAAACCCGACAGAATCCAGATAGTTAATAACAGTGAATGGACCCATCACACCCAACAGAATCCAGATAGTTAATAACAGTGAATGGACCCATCACACCCGACAGAATCCAAATAGTTACTAACAGTGAATGGACCCATCACACCCGACAGAATCCAGATATTTAATAACAGTGAATGGACCCATCACACCCGACAGAATCCAGATAGTTAATAACCGTGAATGGACCCATCACACCCGACAGAATCCAGATAGTTAGTAACAGTGAATGGACCCATCACACCCGACAGAATCCAGATAGTTAATAACAGTGAATGGACCCATCACACGCCCGACAGAATCCAGATAGTTAATAACAGTGAATGGGCCTATCAAACCCGACAGAATCCAGATAGTTAATAACAGTGAATGGACCCATCACACACCCAACAGAATCCAGATATTTAATAACAGTGAATGGACCCATCACACCCGACAGAATCCACATAGTTAATAACAGTGAGTGGACCCATCACACCTATAGAAACATAGAAACAAATAAGATAGGAGCAGGAGTAGGCCATTCGGCCTCTCGAGCCTGCTCCGCCATTCAATGCGATCATGGCTGATCATCCAAATTCAGTACCCGGTCCCTGCTTTCTCCCCATACCCCTTGATCCCTTTAGCCTTAAGAAATATATACAACTCCTTCTTGAATATATTTAATGTATTGGCCTCTACTGCCTTCTCTGTTAGAGAATTCCACAGGTTCACCAGTCTCTGGGTAAAGAAATTCCTCCTCATTTTGTTCCTAAATGGCCTACCCCTTATCCTTAGACTGTGACCCCTGGTTTTGGACTCCCCGACCATCGGGAACATCCTTCCTGCATCTAGTCTGTCCAGTCCTGTCAGAATTTTATAAGTTTCAATGAGATCCCCTTTCATTCTTCTAAACTCCGGCGAGTACAAGCCCAATCGACCCAATCTCTACTCATACGTCATTCCTGCCATCCCAGGTATCATCGAGTCATAGAGTTATACAGCACGGATAGAGTCCCTTCGGCCCATCGTGTCCACGCCGGCCATCAAGGCCCAGTCTAATCTAATCCCATAATCCAGCATTTGGTCCGTAGCCTTGTATGCTATGGCATTTCAAGTGCTCATCCAAATGCTTGTTAAATGTTGTGAGGGTTTCTGCCTCCACAACCCTTTCAGGCAGTGAGTTCCAGACTCCAACCACCCTCTGGGTGAAAAAGTTGTTTCTCAAATCCCCTCTAAACCTCCCGCCCTTTACCTTGAATCTATGCCCCCTAGTTATTGACCCTTCTACTAAGGGAAAAAGCTCCTCAGTATCCATCCTATCTATGCCCCTCATAATTTTGTACACCTCAATCATGTCCCCCCTCAGTCTCCTCTGCTCCAAGGAAAACAAACCCAATCTGCCCAGTCTCTCTTCACAGCTGAAGCACTCCAGCCCTGGTAACATCCTGGTGAATCTCCTCTGCACCCTCTCCAAAGCGTTCACATCCTTCTTGTAGTGTGGCGACCAGAACTGCACACAGTATTCCAGCTGTGGCCTAACCAGTGTTTGATACAGCTCCATCATATCCTCCTTGCTCTTATATTCTATGCCTCGGCTAATGAAGGCAATTATCCCATATGTCTTTTTTACCACCTTATCCACTTGTTCCGCCGCCTTCAGGGATCTGTGTACTTGCACACCCAGATCCCTCTGACCCTTCATCTTGCCTAGGGTCTTACCATTCATTGTGTATTCCCTTGCCTTGTTAGTCCCCCCAAAGTGCATCACGTCGCACTTTTCCGGGTTAAATTCCATTTGCCACTGTTCCGCCCATCTGACCAACCCATCTTTCTCGTCCTGCAGACTGAGGCTACCCTCCTCGCTATTTACCACCCTACCAATTTTTGTATCATCCGCGTACTTACTGATCATACCTTTCACATTCATATCCAAGTCATTAATGTAGACCACAAACAGCAAGGGACCCAGCACCGATCCCTGTGGTACCCCACTGGCCACAGGCTTCCAGTCACAAAAACAACCTTCGACCATCACCCTCTGCCTTCTGCCACTAAGCCAGTTTTGTATCCAATGTGCCAAGGCACCCTGGATTCCATGGGCTCTTACCTTCTTGACCAGTCTCCTGTGTGGGACTTTATCGAAGGCCTTACTGAAATCCATGTATACCACATCCACTGCGTTACCCTCATCCACACACCTAGTCACCCCCTCAAAAAATTCAATCAAATTAGTCAGACATGATCTTCCCTTGACAAAGCCATGTTGACTATCCCCGATTAATCCTTGCCTCTCCAAGTGGAGGCTAATTTTGTCCCTCAGAATTTTTTCCAATAATTTTCCTACCACTGATGTTAGGCTCACTGGCCTGTAGTTCCCCGGTTCTTCCCTACTTCCCTTCTTGAATAATGGTACTACATTAGCGGTTCTCCAGTCCTCTGGCACATCCCCTGTGGCCAGAGAGGTCCTGAATATTTGTGTTAGAGCCCCCGCAATCTCTTCCTTTGCCTCACACAGCAGCCTGGGATACATTTCGTCCGGGCCTGGGGATTTATCCATTTTTAGGCCTGCTAAAACCGCCAATACCTCCTCCCTCTCGATGTTAATATGTTCGAGCATATCACAGTCCCCCCGCCCTATTTCTATATCTACATCGTCCTTCTCCATAGTGAAAACAGATGCAAAAAATTCATTTAGAACCCCTCCTACATCTTCTGGCTCCACACACAGATTGCCACTTTTGTCCCTAATGGGCCCTATTTTTTCCCTAGTTATCCTCTTACCCTTAATATACTTATAAAACATCTTAGGATTTTCCTTTATTTTGCTCGCCAGTGTTATTTCATGGCCCCTCCTTGATCTCCTAATTTCTTTTTTAAGTATCCCCCTGCACTTTTTGTACTCCTCTGGGGCTTCCTCCGTCTTTAGCCTTTTGTATCTGCCAAAAGCCCTCCTTTTTTTCCTAATCCATTCTCGTATATCCCCTGACATCCAAGGTTCCCTGTGGTTTTTGGAACCACCCTTGACCTTTACGGGAGCATGTTGCCATTGTATGATCTCAATCTCCCTTCTGAAAGCCTCCCATTGCTCCGATGTGGATTTTCCTACAAGTAGCTGATCCCTGGTGAATCAGCCTGGTGAATCTTCGCTGAACTCCTTCCATGGCAAGAACATCCGTCCTCAGATAAGGTGACCAAAACTGCACACATTACTCAAGATGTGGTCTCACCAAGGCCCTGTACAACTGCAGCAAGACAGAATCCAGATAGTTAATAACAGTGAATGGACCCATCACACCCGACAGAATCCAGATAGTTAATAACAGTGAATGGACCCATCACACCCGACAGAATCCAGATAGTTAATAACAGTGAATGGACCCATCACACCCGACAGAATCCAGATCGTTAATAACAGTGAATGGACCCATCAAACCCGACAGAATCCAGATAGTTAATAACAGTGAATGGACCCATCACACCCGACAGAATCCAGAGAGTTAATAACAGTGAATGGACCCATCACACCCGACAGAATCCAGATAGTGAATAACAGTGAATGGACCCATCACACCCGACAGCACCCAGATAGTTAATAACAGTGAATGGGCCCATCACACCCGACCGAATCCAGAGAGTTAATAACAGTGAATGGACCCATCAAACCCGACAGAATCCAGATAGTTAATAACAGTGAATGGACCCATCAAACCCGACAGAATCCAGAGAGTTAATAACAGTGAATGGACCCATCAAACCCGACAGAATCCAGATAGTTAATAACGGTGAATGGACCCATCACACCCGACAGAATCCAGATAGTTAATAACAGTGAATGGACCCATCACACCCGACAGAATCCAGAGAGTTAATAACAGTGAATGGACCCATCACACCCGACAGAATCCAGATAGTTAATAACGGTGAATGGCCAATCACACCCGACAGAATCCAGATAGTTAATAATAGTGAATGGACCCATCACACCCGACAGAATCCAGATAGTTAATAACAGTGAATGGACCCATCAAACCCGACAGAATCCAGATAGTTAATAACAGTGAATGGACCCATCACACCTAGAGAAACATAGAAACATAGAAGATAGGAGCAGGAGTAGGCCATTCGGCCACTCGACCCTGCTCCGCCATTCAATACGATCATGGCTGATCATCCAAATTCAGTACCCGGTCCCTGCTTTCTCCCCATACCCCTTGATCCTTTTAGCATTAAGAAATATATCCAACTCCTTCTTGAATATATTTAATGTATTGGCCTCTACTGCCTTCTGTGGTAGAGAATTCCACAGGTTCACCAGTCTCTGGGTGAAGAAATTCCTCCTCATTTTGGTCCTAAATGGCCTACCCCTTATCCTTCGACTGTGACCCCTGGTTCTGGACCCCCCGACCATCGGGAACATCCTTCCTGCATCTAGTCTGTCCAGTCCTGTCAGAATTTTATAAGTTTCAATGAGATCCCCTCTCATTCTTCTAAACTCCAGCGAGTACAAGCCCAATCGACCCAATCTCTGCTCATACGTCATTCCTGCCATCCCAGGTATCAGCCTGGTGAATCTTCGCTGAACTCCTTCCATGGCAAGAACATCCTTCCTCAGATAAGGCGGCAAAAACTGCACACAGTACTCAAGATGTGGTCTCACCAAGGCCCTGTACAACTGCAGCAAGACAGAATCCAGATAGTTAATAACGGTGAATGGCCAATCACACCCGACAGAATCCAGATAGTTAATAACAGTGAATGGGCCCATCTAACCCGACAGAATCCAGATAGTTAATAACAGTGAATGGGCCCATCACACACACCAGACAGAATCCAGATAGTTAGTAACAGTGAATGGACCCATCACACCCGACAGAATCCAGAGAGTTAATAACAGTGAATGGGCCCATCAAACCCGACAGAATCCAGATAGTTAATAACAGTGAATGGCCCCATCAAACCCGACAGAATCCAGATAGTTAATAACAGTGAATGGACCCATCACACCCGACAGAATCCAGATAGTTAATAACAGTGAATGGGCCCATCACACCCGACAGATTCCAGATAGTTAATAACAGTGAATGGACCCATCACACCCAACAGAATCCAGATAGTTAATAACAGTGAATGGACCCGTCACACACCCGACAGAATCCAGATAGGTAATAACAGTGAATGGACCCATCACACCCGACAGAATCCAAATAGTTAATCCAGGTAGACTGTCCTTTATCCGAAAACCTCGGGACCAGCCGTGTTTCGGTTTTAGGAAAATTTCGGATTTCGGAAGGTGCGCGAAAACACTTCGGTTTTCAGAGGTAATTCGGTTTTCGGGAGTGCGGATAAAGGATACACTATCCCTTATCCGAAGTCATGCTTTGCTCCACTTTCGGCTTTCAGAGGTTTTCTGGTTTCGGATGTGCGGATAAAGGCTGGTACACTTACGCTGAGCGATTTCGGTTTTCAGAAGTGCGGAAAAATGCTACACTATCCCTTATCCGGCTAGGCCTGTAAGTCGTGCGCCACTCTGGTCATGTCGTGCGCACGACTTACGCTGACCGAAAAAACCTTCGGTTTTTAGAGGGTTTCGGTTTTTGGAAGTCCGGATAAAGGGTAGTCTACCTGTAACAGTGAATGGACCCATCAAACCCAACAGAATCCAGATGGTTAATAACAGTGAATGGGCCCATCACACACACCCGACAGAATCCAGATAGTTAATAACAGTGAATGGGCCCATCACACACACCAGACAGAATCCAGATAGTTAGTAACAGTGAATGGACCCATCACACCCGACAGAATCCAGAGAGTTAATAACAGTGAATGGACCCATCACACCCGACAGAATCCACATAGTTAATAACAGTGAATGGGCCCATTACACCCGACAGAATCCAGATATTTAATAACAGTGAATGGGCCTATCATACCCGACAGAATCCATATATTTAATAGCACTGAATGAACCTGTTGAGTCTGTGCTTTCAAATGTAGTTATGCTGAATAACTGGACACAGACTACAGAAATACTTAAACAGGTCTTTAGTAACTGAGGGTCAGGGCTGAACTGGAATACACTTTGCTCCACAGGGTTTATATACCGGTGTGGTCACCACCGGTACTTCAATGTACAGGAGCCATCAAAAAGTAATCCATCACCTTAAGGTATCCTCTTAAGGTGGTACAGGTTACATACACTACAATTCTTCCCCTTTTAGCTTAACAGTGTACACCCCAATTTAAACATTACATGGATAACATATATACAACTTTCACACAAAACTGTTCAAAGATTCAGTCTCTGAGGAGGCCTCCTGATCCGGGCCGGATAACGCCTTTCAGGGGTCTCTGGTTCTCGTTGCTGGGGTGACTCATCCATTTGATCTCCTATGGATTGAACATCATCATGTACGTTCGAGTCTGAGGGAGACGCTACAGGCTCAATAACCTCTTCAACTGGTGTCTCTGCCGTAGACATGGGGTCGACCCTTGTTCTCGATTCCACAAGTTGGTCAGCATGACATCGTATTACGTTCTCTCCAACGTCTACCGTGTACATCAAGGGTCCTTGTCGGGCACGAATTGTTCCGGATTGCCATTTATCATTCCTATAGTCCCTGGCCAACACTGGTTGTCCTATTTCGAAACTCCGAGTGGCCTTGTTATTTACGTGCTGGAATTGCTTGTTTTCGACTTCCCTACGCACATTGGGTTTTAACAAATCCAACCGGGACCGCAACCTCCTGTTATAGAACATTATGGCAGGGCTTTGATTTGTCATTGCATGCGTGGTGTTTCGATATGCCATCAGGAAATTGTCCACCTTGTGTTGTAGTGGAATATGATCTTCGCTCATGGCCTTTATCGCCTTTTTGAACGTTTGTACAAATCTCTCGGCCAACCCATTGGTAGCCGGATCATATGGGGCAGATGTATAGTGTTTCGCTCCATTCTTTTTCATGAATTTCTGGAATTCTTCTGACACGAACTGTGGTCCGTTGTCTGAACATATTTGTTCCGGCAACCCATTCCTTGCAAATATGGTTCTTAGAACTGCGATCGTCTTTTCAGAGGTAGTGGTCGACATCTTAATCACTTCTGGCCATTTAGAATGTGCGTCTACCGCTATCAAAAACATGGAATCCATGAATGGACCTGCGAAGTCAATATGTACACGTTGCCATGGGGTTGAAGGCCATTCCCACGGATGCAGCGGTGCAATTGGAGGTGCGTTTTGAACTTTTTGGCACCCTGAGCAGCTTTTAGTCAGATCCTCTATTTGTTTGTTGATACCTGGCCACCACACATAAGCCCTAGCAAGGCTTTTCATCTTGACTCCCTCCAGATGACCTTCATGCAGTTCCTTCACAACTCTCTCCCTTAATTTAGGAGGAATAATCACCTTTGTTCCATACACCAATGTTCCTTGACAGACGGACAGCTGTTCTCGTCTGGCTGAGAATGCTGGTAACAGTGGGTCGCCATGTGCTGGCCATCCCTTCACTGTCAAATCGTAGACCCGAGACAGTGTCGGGTCGTTTCGGGTCTCTCTCTCAATACTCGCATTGGTGACTGGTAAGCATTCGATGATGGTCGAGTGAAATATCTTGACAGGGTCAACTGTCGGTGCCTCTTCCGCTGTAGGTAGTGGCAGGTGCGACAGCCCATCAGCATTACCATGTTGCTTTGTACCTTTGAATTCGATATCATATTGATGTGCCCCTAGGAAAAGGGACCATCTCTGAAGCCTCTGCGCCATCATAACCGGAACACCCTTCTTAGGGTTAAAAATGGAAACCAACGGCTGGTGATCTGTCAGCAGCGTAAACTTTTGGCCTTGCAGGTAATGGTTAAATTTCTTAACTCCCCACATGAGGCTGAGAGCCTCCCTATCTATCTGAGCATAGTTGCGCTCTGCGGAGGTCAATGATCTGGATGCGAACGCGACTGGCCTTTCCAAGCCATTTGGCAACTTATGTGAGAGCACTGCCCCGATACCATATGGAGAAGCATCACAAGCTAAGCGAATAGGCAGCGTTGGGTTAAAGTGAGCCAACACTTCCTTAGAGGTGATCAGTGCCTTGCTTTTTTGAAAAGCCCGCTTACAATCCTCGCTCCACTTCCATGGTACTCCCATTTGCAAAAGAGTGTTCAGCGGGTGTAACACCGTGGATAAATTTGGAAGAAACTTGTGGTAATAGTTAACCAACCCAAGGAACGACCTCAACTGGGATACATTTTCCGGAGCGGGAGCTTTCACAACAGCTTCGATCTTGTCAGGTGACTTATGGAGCCCCTCCTGGTCAATGACATGGCCGCAGTACGAGATTCGCTTTTGAAAGAACTCACATTTCTGGCGATTAACTCTGAGTCCATATTCTTTCAATCTGGTGAGCACCTGCTCCAAATTCGCGAGGTGCTCCTTATCATCATCTCCTGTAATCAGAATGTCGTCCAGGTAGCATTGTGTGCCTGGAATTCCCTGCAATACCTGCTCCATGGCCCTTTGCCAAATCGCTGGAGCCGATGCCACTCCAAAAACCAGTCTATTATACCGATATAAGCCCTTATGTGTGTTGATCGTGAGATACTGGCGTGACGCTTCATCAACTTCCATCTGTAGGTACGCCTGCGCCAGGTCTATCTTGGTGAAGTGTTTCCCGCCAGACAGCGAAGCGAAGATATCTTCAATCCGCGGAAGCGGATATTGCACCGTGTGAAGAACCGGATTAACAGTGATCTTGAAATCGCCACAGATGCGAACCTTCCCAGGTTCCCCCGGCTTGTTGCTCAACGAACGCTTCATGACGGGAACAATGGGTGTGGCCCATTCGCTCCAGTCCACCTTTGACAGTACTCCTGAACGTTCTAGCCCTTCCAGCTCTGCTTCCACAGCAGGTCGTATCGCATAAGGTACCGGTCTGGCTTTGAAAATTTTTGGGTTTGCATGTTCTTCAACCTTGATGTTTGCCGTAATTCCTTTCAGTGTTCCCAGTCCCTGTTGGAACACCTCCTTAGCATCGTCCAATATTTTGGACAGTCGTTTAGGTTTGACGTCGTCCTCTTTACAGGAATCTACAGTTAGTGCCTGTATGGAATGCCAGTCCACATTTATTCTCCGGATCCATTCCCGTCCCAGTAGTGGCAGACCTCCCTCAGGTAACACATACAAGTCCATTTCCTGACTTTCTTTACCATTGTAGACCACATTTAACTTTATCTTTCTGATGGGGTATACTCTTTGCCCCGTGTATGTTTTCAATACAATCTCCGTATCCCTCAGGGGAATGTGTGAGAATAACCTTTTGTAATCTTGCTTATTCATGACCGTCAATGCCGATCCAGTGTCCAATTCCATCTTCACTTGGACTCCTGCTATCCGAAGCATGACCCAGATAGTTTGGTGGTCTGCTGTGTTACCCACATTATGTATTTTTAGACAACCCAGTTCCTTACTGCTGGAGTCTGAATCCATCTTCTGTTCATCCGAACTGTTCTCCGTCACCTTGTGTACTTTTTTGTACTTCTCCTGCGGCGACTTTTTGCTGCTGGTCTTCTTTCCTGACCGGCATACTCTCGCTATGTGACCAAGTTTGCCACATTGCCTACATTCTTTATCTTTGAACCAGCACTGGTTCTGGTCATGCGTTGTCCTTCCGCAACGATAGCACTTTACTGCGCCCAATGCCATTTCATTGGTGCTGAATTCCAATGGCCTTTGCTGCATTTCTGCAGTGCCTCGTGCTGCTGCCTCGTGCGATGCTGCAGTGCTGAAAGCTTTGTCCAGCGTAAGATCCTTTTCCTCTAGCAGTCGCTTCTGAGTTCCTTCCCTTAGTAGCCCACACACAAACTTATCTCTCAGTGCGTCTGCTAGTCCTGTACCGAACTGACAGTACTTTGATAACTTGCGCAGTTCGATTAAGAATTCAGCGTTGCTTTCCTCTTAGTTGAATTCTTTTGTAGAATTTAAATCGTTCCATTATCAGCAGCGGCGTGGGGTTTAAATGCTCTTGCAGGATAGTAACAATATCCGCAAAACTCTTTCCTACCGGTTTATCTGGTGTTACAAGGTTCCTTAATAACCCGTACGTCTTCGCACCCATCGAGTTTAATAGGGTTAGTGCTTTCTTATCCACCGGTACCTCATTCGCTGTACAGTAAACTTCAACGCGTTCCACATAAGTGGCCCAATCTTCCACATTGCTATCAAAAGCAGTGATGTTACCCGTTTTTGGCATTCTTGTTGAGTTTCCTTTCCTTCGGATTATGATTATTATTTTATTTTATTTTTCAAAATGGCGGCTTCCCGCGCTTGGCGGCTTTTCCCGCGCTTGTCTTCTTCCCCCGCCGACTAAAAATGGCGATTACTGCGCTGTTGCCGTTCTCGCCTCCCAGCGGTCCTTTATTTTCCCCGACGCTGCTGCTCTTGTTCCCCGCCGCTCCCGCGGTCCTTGTGGACATAAACGCTTTTCTGGCTGCTGCGCGTCTCTGCCCCGATTGCAGTCCGGCCCCTGACACCGGCTGCGGTCGTGTTCTCTGCCCTTTTCGTCATTTCCCTCCCCTTCTCTTACTGACAACTCGGCCGACTTCCCCCCCGTGCTGCTCGATCGGGCTTACCCGCCGCTGTCGTCGAAGGGATGTTCACTGATGTTAGACTTCGTGGCCAGAACCCAACCCGGGTTCCCGATTGCCTCCCGTGCTATGCAGTGCCCAGCAGGATGTTGAGGGTGGATGTCCTTGTTCGACGCCCGTTTCAGAGGCGAAGCTTCCTTTGATGCAACTGCCGCTAGGTAAGATCAGACTCGTCGCCACTGTTGAGTCTGTGCTTTCAAATGTAGTTATGCTGAATAACTGGACACAGACTACAGAAATACTTAAACAGGTCTTTAGTAACTGAGGGTCCTCTTTTTATTTGAACCCAAAAAACCAATCCGACTGTAAATAAACAAAAGTTCAACTAAATCTTAACAAATCAAATTAAAATTTGGTGTTCCGAATTGATGATGCACTCCAGTCCCCGCGGCGCCCAACGGTCGCGGGAATACTCAAGCGTACCGGCGGACACCGTGTGCTCCATCTCCAGGGCCACCCGGGCGCGAACATGGCCGCGGAAGAGAGGCAGGCAATCCGGCTGGACGACCCCCTCGACCGCCCGCTGCCTGGACCAATTGATTGCTCTTTTAGCCAGGCCCAGGAGCAGGCCCACAAGGAGGTCCTCCAGCCTGTCCGCTCCCCTCCGCACCGGGTGACCGTAGATCAAGAGCGTGGGACTGAAGTGCAACCAAAAATCGAGGAGCAGCCCCTTCAAGTAGTGAAAGAGGGGCTGCAACCTCTCACACCCCATATAAACGTGAAACACGGACTCCTCCAGGCCGCAAAAAACGCAGGCGGCCTGGGAGTCCGTGAACCTACTTAAAACCTTATTGCACGGGACCGCTCCATGCAACACCCTCCAGGCCAAGTCCCCGATAGAACAAGGGAGGACTCCCGCGTAGAGAGCCCTCCACTGGGGACCTCCGCCACCGCCAGTCGGCAAGACGCCACGCCAAGGCGTGTCCGGACGGCAGACGAAGATGGCAAAGTGGAGAGTGTGCAGGAGCAGCCCGTACAGGAAACCCCTCCGTGCGGAATGAAAAGGCACGGAGGGTATTTCCTCGAGACGGCTCAAGTTGTGAGGCGCCGGCTCCCGAGGGGAGTTTCGGGGCCGGGCGCCGATGAGGAACTCCGTCCGGATGGGGGTAAGCTCGGACGGGATCGCCCCACATGCTTGAGCCGCCTCGATACACCTAGTGGAGTCGGGGCCCAGTGCCGCTTTCACCGACTCGATGGCTTCGGCCGCGAGCCGGACGTTGGCCCAGGACAGGCGCCACGCCAGCTCCTCCGGCACCATCCAGCCCGCTCCTCCGACATCGAGCAGGTCCCCGACTCTGGTCACATTGCCAGTCACAGCCCCGCCCTCCGTCAGCCGCCCGAACCCGCGTACCTGGAGGTGCGGATTCCTGAGCAGCGGCTCCCGAAGGAGAGCTGCCGCTCCTGACGGGGGAGAGATCCGCCTGGAAGCGATGTAGTTCCAAACCCATAGTAGTTCCTGGTAGAAGACAGGCAGCTCCTGCAGGTCGGCACGCCTGCAGCCCACTTTCACAAACAGGAGCTGCGTGTCGTAATTGAGGCCATGCAGCTGGCGGAAGAAAAACGTCGCCAGCGCACACCATCTCGGAGGAATCTCAACGTACAGGTATCTCTGCAGCGTCTGAAGAAGGAAAGTCGCAGCCTGGGTGCGAAGGCACACCAGCGCCTGACCGCCCTCCCTAAGCGGGAGACACAGAACCGCGGCAGAGACCCAGTGCTTCCTTTTGTCCCAGAAGAAGTTGATGAGCTTCTTTTGCATCTTGGCGATAAACGCAGGGGGAGGGATCAAAGTGACCAACCGGTACCACAACATGGCGGCCACCAGCTGGTTTATGACCAGCGCTCGACCCCTGTAGGACAACACTCGGAGCAGTCCTGTCCAGCGCCCAAGGCGAGCGGTGACTTTGGCCTCCAGCTCTTGCCAGTTCGCTGGCCAGGCGTCCTCGGCAGGGCTAAGGTAGACTCCCAAATAGAGGAGGTGCGTGGTGCTCCAGGCGAAAGGCCTGAACTCCTCCGGCAGGGAGTCCACCCACCACTGACCCACCAGGAGTCCGTAACATTTCTCCCAGTTGATCTTGGCGGAGGATGCGTCCGAGTAAATCTGCTGGCATTCCCGCATCCTCCGCAAGTCAGCGGGACCCGTGACCGTGAGGAGCACGTCATCGGTGTAAGCCGAGAGGACAACCTCCACGCCCGGCCCTTGCAGAGCCAGTCCCGTCAACCTCTTCCGCAAGAGGCGCAGGAATGGCTCCACGCAAATGGTGTATAACTGACCGGACATGGGGCATCCCTGACGCACCCTCCTCCCGAAGCGAAGGGGCGCCGTCAAGGACCCGTTAACTTTAATCAGACACTCTGCGGCGGCGTACAGAAGTCGGATCCGGGTGACGAAATGCGTCCCGCACCCGAATGCGCGCAGAGTCCCGAAGAGACACTCGTGATCCACCCTGTCGAACGCCTTCTCCTGATCCAGGGAGAGGAAGGCGACCGACAGACCAGCCCTCTGGGAGTGGTGGACCAGGTCCCGGACCAGATGGATGTTATCGTTGATGGTCCGGCCCGGGACCGTGTAGGACTGGTCGGGGTGGATCATGTGGGCCAGCACGGTGCCAAGGCGAGCAGACATGGCCCTGGCAAAGATTTTATAGTCCGTGCTGAGGAGGGAGACCGGGCGCCAGTTCTTAAGGAGGCGGAGATCGCCCTTCTTAGGCAGCAGGACAATGACCGCCCTGCGCCAAGAGAGGGGCATCTCCCCGGTCGCCAAACTTTCCCCCAGGACCCGCGCGTAGTCGCCCCCCAAGACGTCCCAGAACATCCTGTGGAACTCCACGGTCAGCCCGTCCAGCCCCGGGGACTTTCCCCTAGAGAGCTGGCGGAGGGCGCCGGTCAGCTCCGCAAGCCTTAGCGGAGCATCCAATTTTTCGGCGCCGTCTGGACTGACCTTCGGCAGGTCCTCCCACAAAACTCTGCGTGCATCCTCGCTGGACGGATCCGGAGAGAACAGAGCCACGTAGTAGGCGCGTGTCTCCGCGTTGATTCCCTCCGGATCCGAGACCAGAATCCGTCATCGGCCAGCAGCCCCAAGAGCTGCTTACAGACCCCTCATCTTTTTTCCAGCGAGTAGAAGAAGGGGGAGCCGCGGTTCAGGTCCCGCAGGAGCTGGATCCGCGACCTCACGTACGCGCCTCGGGACCCAACAAGCTGCAGGTCCTTCAGCGCGCCCTTCTTCTCTTCGTCCACCTTCCGCAGGGCCGAGTCCCCGACGACTTGACCGAGACGGGACTCCAGGTCGAGCACCTCCTTCTCCAACCGCCCGACCCGGGCCTCCCGCCTCTTGGTCGACCCCTTCGCGTACTCCTGACAGAAGAGACGCACGTGAGCCTTGCCCACGTCCCACCACAGCCTCAAGGAGGGGAAGCCCCCCTGTTTCCTTCTCCAGTCGGCCCAGAAACGGCAGAACGAATCCCGGAACCGCGCGTCCTCCAGCAGCAGGTTGTTAAAGTGCCAGTACGCGGACCCCCACCGTGCGCGCAGCGGAACGAGCTCCGCCCACACCAGGTGGTGGTCCGCGCACGGCACCGGCCGCATGGAGGCCACCAGAACGCAGGAGACGTACGCCCGGGAAATGTAGAGGCGGTCGATTCTGGACCCTCCTCCTCCAGACCTCACGCTAGTGAAGGCGCTGGAGTCGGGATGAAGATTCCGCCAGACGTCCACCAAGTCGAAGGACCCGACCAGGTCCCTCAGCTTCTCCATCGCCGGTGGGCATCGCGGGGGACCCAGACGGTCCCTCGCCTCGAGGGTGCAGTTAAAATCCCCTCCGAGGATGACGCACTCGCCCACGTCGATGGAGCCCAGAAGAGCGGACACTTCTTCAAAGAAGCGCACTTGCTGCGCACCGGCCTGAGGGGCATACACGTTCATTAGATGGAGCGGCACGCCCCCAGGCGAACAGTGACCTGGAGCAAGCGGCCCGGCACGTGCTCCTTGACCCCCAAGATCTCTGGCTGAAAATGCGGGGCCAGCAAGATAGCCACCCCGCTGGAATTATTGGAGAGGTGACTCATGCTGACCCCTCCTTGCCACTCCAGGAGCCACGTGGCTTCGTCTCCCGGAACGGTGTGGGTTTCTTGCAGGAAGCACACCGCATACTTCCCGTCCCGAAGGACCGAGAAGTTATTGAATCTGCGGCGCGCCTCCCTGCTGCCATTGATGTTGAGGCTGGCTATGGTTATCTTCATGTCAGAAGCATAGTGCAACATCTGCCTACACCTAACGGGGGGAGGAAGCGCAGCCACTAGTCAGCCGCCACTTCCTCAGCAGCCCAGTGAGAAATGTTCTGAGCCGACGCAGCTCAAGCGGGTTCACACCCTCGTCCGCGCCCATGATCTTAACGGCGGCGCGGACGGATACGATCAGCAGCGCCAGCTCCGACCACCTGTCAAGGGCCAGCCGGACCTTCCTGCGCCGACCCAGGCACGTGGCCATAAAATCCCGGAGTTCCTTTACGGGAATGAGGGGAGACTCGGCAAGGGGCACGAGGTCGTCCACCGCCTCGTCGGCGCCGGAGTCCGAATCGTCCCCCATGCCCATCACCGAGTCCCCATCCTCCTCCAGGGGGTCGTCACCAGCGGCCGACCCGTCCTCCACGCAGTGCGCAGCGAACGGCTCGGCCGCACCAGCCAGCCCCGCCTCCGCCCGGACCCCACCCCCAGGATCAGCGGCAGAGGATTTCTCCCTGGGCTCCTCTAGGGGTGCTGGGCCAGAAGATGGCGGCGGTTCAGAGCTCCCCTCCGCCCCAGATGCCGGAACGACCGGAGAAACCAGGGAGAGAACAATTCCCAGCTCCTCCAGTACGTCCGGCACCAGAGACGCAACCAGAGGGCCATCCTCCTCCCCGTCACCAACCTCCGACCCAGCGGATGGGGTGTCCTGAATAAAATCCTCAACCAGGTCGAGCAGCCTCTGGGAGATGTCCGGGTCGCATTGGGCGAGCTCATTATCCCCGAGCTCGCCCGACCCAGACCCCAGGCCGCCCGACCCGGCGAGGGGTAACGGCACCGAAACAACGTTAATTTCGTTTTCCGCCGCGGGTTGTTCCGCGATCCCCCCCACGGGCAGGGTCTTGTCCCCATCCCCGGGAGGCACGCACCGGACAGACACATCTGCCTCAGCCTCCCGAGGGACAGGCGACCCCTGCCGATCGCTGGTGATGACGACAGCGGGGGGGGGGGGGCGCAGTACCCGCGGCGGGTGACGACTCCCCCTGCTCGTAGGGACCTTCCTCCTCCCGGTCCTCCTCCTCTTCCAGGGGGTCGCGCCTTCTTTTTAGCACGGAGGGAGCGAGGGAGACCTCCATGTCTGCAAAGGCCTCCTCCTCAACTCCCTCCGGCGGAGCAGGTTTGTCGGGTTCCTCGGGCCCGAGCCCGGCCGCAGGTAATGGCATTACCGCTGCGGCAGTTGCGGCCACAGGCTCGGGCACGAGGCCCCTCCCGCTCGCATCTGCCCCGATCAACTCCGCGAGGAGCGCGGGTGTAAGGGGCTCAAGGGGCAAGGGCTCGCCATCCACGGGGGGAACCGCCCTAAGGTGTTTTTTCTTTCCCCGTGCCTTCCTTCCGGCCGGACACGCTCCCTCCCCCCCGCCGGAGGCCTTGGTGGCATCGGCGCCCGACGTCAACCGCGCATTAGACGTACTTGACGCGCGGGCAGACCCGGGGGGAGGAGCAGTGGCGGCGCCAGCCTCGGCCGCACGAGATGATCCGGCGGCCTTGGAGGCAGGGCAGTTCTTCCTGATGTGCCCCACCTCCTTGCAGGCGTGGCACGGCACACCGTCTGACGTCCAAAAGGCGCGACAGGCGGTCCCCTCGTGGAGGACGACGAACGCCCCGTCAGTGTCCTCCTCCCGCGCCAGCTGGATAAACAGCTGGCGCCGGAAGGAGAAGACGTGGCGAAGGCTGGCCTCCCGGAAGCCAAGCGGGATGGGTGTGATCCCCGACCTCACCTCCCCAAGTTGTCGCAAATGGGGAAGGAGGAGCTCACCAGGAACATAGGGCGGGACGTTAGAAATGACGATCCTCTGCGCGGTGGCCTCGAGAGGATCCACCGGCAGGAAGGTCCCACCCACGGTGAGCCCCTTGGTGACAGCCAGGGACACCGCCCGCTCCGACCCCAGGAAGAATACAGCCTTCCCGTACATTTTTGAGGCCGCGACGATGGCTGAGGGGCCGACAACCCCAGCCATGGCTTTGACGCAGGCCTCGATGGTCATAGTGGGGTGAGTGTAGCTCTTCACCCCAAGCTTTTTCGTTATCAGTCTAAATGGTGACGGGGCAGCAGAAGCAGCGGGAGCAGCTGTGGCTGCAGCTGCCACTCTCGCATAAGTCCTGGCTGACCCCGCCACCGGCGAAGATGCAGTCGCCATTCTGGGGTGCTCTTTTAAGGGCTACACTCACCCCAAGTCACAGGCCTGAAGGTTTTAATGGCCTCGGGTAATTTTTCTGTCCTCTATTGAGCAGAGGGAGCTGGTTAAAATGAGGACACACCTCTCCCCTTACTGGTTGAAATTGGGAGAGGGGCCTTCTCCCCTCTGCTCAATAGGCAATTAATAAAAAAGAGATGAAACGGAAGTGCCTTAGAGAAACAGGCAGAGAGAGACAAAGAGAAAGAGAGAGGGGGGTGGGAAGGAGGGAGGCTGCAAGGGCAGTGTTGCCACTCAGGATGGTGGGTGGGTGTTGGCAGGGGTGCACTCTCCGATGAGACTTAGAAGTCTATGGTGGTGGTGGTTTTCTGGCAGGGGGAGAAGATGTCATCACCTGGGAAAGCTGGAGATGCCCAGGCTCAGTCCTGCAGCAGGTCTTAACGATGCAATTAATGAAATTAAAGACTTCACCTGGGCAGCTCCAGCTCTCCCAGGGCAGGCAATAGAAGGGATGCTAATTAGTGGTGTGTGTGGCCTATCTTTTAGCAAGAGCCACACACACACACACACACTACACCCCTTGATGATCCGACCTTGCTTCTTCTTTTCTCCCCCCACCTAAAATACAAAGTCTTGGGAGAGTGCTTCAAATAACACCCACCTGTAGATGTTCAGGATGATGTTTCTTCCCTCCTTCCAAACAGTTGGTTGTTTCCTGCTGAAGTTGGTTTCTCTCCCCTCTCCTGAAGTGGAGGCCAATTTGGGGAGGCAGTGATAGAAAAGGCCTCTCCCCTGGTTGGTGTTGATGCTGGCCTCCTTTCTCCTTCTCCTCCTCTGTCCTATCTCTCCAGGCACCCCAGTTGCTGTGAAAATGTTGGAGGAGGTGGTGGTGGTCTATCGTTCTCCTCCTCTTCCTGGTCAGGAGAGCACCACTTTCCACTCTCCACTCTCTTGGTTTGGCTGCTCCTTCTCCTCCTGCTGATTGAGACAGCTGCACAGCCAGAAATGCACTGAGGTCTTTAGTAACAGAGGGTCAGGGCTGAACTGGAATACACTTTGCTCCACAGGGTTTATATACCGGTGTGGTCACCACTGGTACTACAATGTACAGGAGCCATCAAAAAGTAGTCCATCACCTTAAGCTATCCTCTTAAGGTGGTACAGGTTACATACACTACAGAACCAATCACACCCGACGGAATCCAGATAGTTAATAACAGTGAGTGGACCCATCACACCTATAGAAACATAGAAGATAGGAGCAGGAGTAGGCCATTCGGCCTCTCGACCCTGCTCCGCCATTCAATGCGATCATGGCTGATCATCCAAATTCAGTACCCGGTCCCTGCTTTCTCCCCATACCCCTTGATCACTTTAGCCTTAAGAAATATATCCAACTCCTTCTTGAATATATTTAATGTATTGGCCTCTACTGCCTTGTCTGGTAGAGAATTCCACAGGTTCACCAGTCTCTGGGTGAAGAAATTCCTCCTCATTTTGTTCCTAAATGGCCTACCCCTTATCCTTCGACTGTGACCCCTGGTTCTGGACTCCCCGACCATCGGGAACATCCTTCCTGCATCTAGTCTGTCCAGTTCTGTCAGAATTTTCTAAGTTTCAATGAGATCCCCTCTCATTCTTCTAAACTCCAGCGAGTACAAGCCCAATCGACCCAATCTCTGCTCATACGTCATTCCTGCCATCCCAGGTATCAGCCTGGTGAATCTTCGCTGAACTCCTTTCATGGCAAGCACATCCTTCCTCAGATAAGGCGAACAAAACTGCACACAGTACTCAAGATGTGGTCTCACCAAGGCCCTGTACAACTGCAGCAAGACAGAATCCAGATAGATAATAACAGTGAATGGACCAATCACACCTGACAGAATCCAGATAGTTAATAACAGTGAATGGGCCCATCACACACCCGACAGAATCCAAATAGTTAATAACCGTGAATGGACCCATCACACCCGACAGAATCCAGATAGTTAATAACAGTGAATGGGCCCATCACACCCGACAGAATCCAGATAGTTAATAACAGTGAATGGGCCCATCACACCCGACAGAATCCAGATAGTTAATAACAGTGAATGGACCCATCACACTCGACAGAATCAAGAGAGTTAATAACAGTGAATGGACCCATCACACCCGACAGAATCCAGATAGTTAATAACAGTGAATGGACCCATCACACCCGACAGAATCCAGATAGTTAATAACAGTGAATGGGCCCATCACACACCCGACAGAATCCAGATAGTTAATAACAGTGAATGGACCCATCACACCCGACAGAATCCAGATAGTTAATAACAGTGAATGGGCCCATCACACCCGACAGAATCCAGATAGTTAGTAACAGTGAATGGACCCATCACACCCGACAGAATCCAGATAGTTAATAACAGTGAATGGGCCCATCACACCCGACAGAATCCAGAGAGTTAATAACAGTGAATGGGCCCATCACACCCGACAGAATCCAGAGAGTTAATAACAGTGAATGGGCCCATCACACACGCCAGACAGAATCCAGATAGTTAGTAACAGTGAATGGACCCATCACACACCCGACAGAACCCATATATTTAATAGCACTGAATGAGCCAATCACACCCGACGGAATCCAGATAGTTAATAACAGTGAGTGGACCCATCACACCCGACAGAATCCAGATAGTTAATAACAGTGAATGGACCCATCACACCCGACAGAATCCAGATAGTTAATAACAGTGAATGGGCCCATCACACACCCGACAGAATCCAGATAGTTAATAACAGTGAATGGACCCATGAAACCCGACAGAATCCAGATAGTTAATAACGGTGAGTGGACCCATCACACCTATAGAAACGTAGAAACATAGAAGATAGGAGCAGGAGTAGGCCATTCGGCCTCTCGACCCTGCTCCGCCATTCAATGCGATCATGGCTGATCATCCAAATTCAGTACCCGGTCCCTGCTTTCTCCCCATACCTCTTGATCCCTTTAGCCTTAAGAAATATATACAACTCCTTCTTGAATATATTTAATGTATTGGCCACTACTGCCTTCTCTGGTAGAGAATTCCACAGGTTCACCAGTCTCTGGGTGAAGAAATTCCTCCTCATTTTGTTCCTAAATGGCCTACCCCTTATCCTTAGACTGTGACCCCTGGTTCTGGACTTGCTGACCATCGGGAACATCGTTCCTGCATCTAGTCTGTCCAGTCCTGTCAGAATTTTATAAGTTTCAATGAGATCCCCTCTCATTCTTCTAAACTCCAGCGAGTACAAGCCCAATCGACCTAATCTCTGCTCATACGTCATTCCTGCCATCCCAGGTATCAGCCTGGTGAATCTTCGCTGAACTCCTTTCATGGCAAGCACATCCTTCCTCAGATAAGGCGAACAAAACTGCACACAGTACTCAAGATGTGGTCTCACCAAGGCCCTGTACAACTGCAGCAAGACAGAATCCAGATAGATAATAACAGTGAATGCACCAATCACACCTGACAGAATCCAGATAGTTAATAACAGTGAATGGACCCATCACACCTGACAGAATCCACATAGTTAATAACAGTGAATGGGCCCATCAGACCCGACAGAATCCAAATAGTTAATAATCGTGAATGGACCCATCACACCCGACAGAATCCAGATAATTAATATCAGTGAATGGACCAATCACACCCGACAGAATCGAGATAGATAACAACAGTGAACGGACCCATCACACACCCGACAGAACCCAGATAATTAATAACAGTGAGTGGACCCATCACACCCAACAGAATCCAGATAGTTAATAACAGTGAATGGACCCATCACACCCAACAGAATCCAGATAGATAATAACAGTGAATGGACCCATCACACCCGACAGAATCCAGATAGTTAATAACGGTGAATGGACCCATCAAACCCGACAGAATCCAGATAGTTAATAACAGTGAATGGACCCATCACACCCGACAGAATCCAGATCGTTAATAACAGTGAATGGACCCATCACGTCCGACAGAATCCAGATAGTTAATAACAGTGAATGGACCCATCACAGCTATAGAAACATAGAAACAGAAAAGATAGGAGCAGGAGTAGGCCATTCAGCCTCTCGAGCCTGCTCCGCCATTCAATGCGATCATGGCTGATCATCCAAATTCAGTACCCGGTCCCTGCTTTCTTCCCATACCCCTTGATCCTTTTAGCATTAAGAAATATATCCAACTCCTTCTTGAATATATTTAATGTGTTGGCCTCTACTGCCTTCTGTGGTAGAGAATTCCACAGGTTCAACATTCTCTGGGTTAAGAAATTCCTCCTCATTTTGGTCCTAAATGACCTACCCCTTATCCTTCGACTGTGACCCCTGGTTCTGGACCCCGCAACCATAGGGAACATCCTTCCTGCACCTAGTCTGTCCAGTCCTGTCAGAATTTTCTAAGTTTCAATGAGATCCCCTCTCATTCTTCTAAACTCCAGCGAGTACAAGCCCAATCGACCCAATCTCTGCTCATACGTCATTCCTGCCATCCCAGGTATCAGCCTGGTGAATCTTCGCTGAACTCCTTCCATGGCAAGATCATCCTTCCTCAGATAAGGCGGCCAAAACTGCACACAGTACTCAAGATGTGGTCTCACCAAGGCCCTGTACAACTGCAGCAAGACAGAATCCAGATAGTTAATAACAATGAATGGACCCATCACACACCCGACAGAATCCAGATAGATAATAAAGGTGAATGGACCCATCAAACGCGACAGAATCCAGATAGTTAATAACAGGAAATGGACCCACCAAACCCAACAGAATGCAGATAGTTAATAACAGTGAATGGGCCCATCACACCCGACAGAATCCAGATAGTTAATAACAGTGAATGGACCCATCAAACGCGACAGAATCCAGGTAGTTAATAACAGTGAATGGACCCATCACACACCCGACAGAATCCAGATAGTTAATAACAGTGAATGGACCCATCAAACGCGACAGAATCCAGATAGTTAATAACAGTGAATGGACCCATCAAATGCAACAGAATCCAGATAGTTAATAACAGTGAATGGACCCATCACACCCGACAGAATCCAGATAGTTAATAACAGTGAATGGACCCATCAAACACGACAGAATCCAGGTAGTTAATAGCAGTGAATGGACCCATCACACACCCGACAGAATTCAGATAGTTAATAACAGTGAATGGACCCATCAAACGCGACAGAATCCAGATAGTTAATAACAGTGAGTGGACCCATCAAATGCGACAGAATCCAGATAGTTAATAACAGTGAATGGACCCATCAAACCCAACAGAATCCAGATAGTTAATAGCAGTGAATGGACCCATCAAACCCGACAGAATTCAGATATTTAATAACAGGAAATGGACCCATCAAACCAGACAGGATCCAGATATTTAATAACAGGAATTGACCAGTGAACAGTGAATCCAGCCACAAGATGACCGAACCTATGTTCGATGGACTTACCGTTTGCCAATCTTTGCTCCCCTACCTGATACAAATTTGCCTCTGGTGAAGGTGGTCCTATGACACCGTGCAGTGATGTAGACTCTCACTCCACACATCTTCTCTCCTCCAACGTCGTGCCACTCCCAGGCTGGGCTGCTTCTGGTTGGAGCTTTCTCCAGTACTGTCTGCTCTTGTAATTGACTGCAGGACTGTTTCTGTAAGCATTCTACCTCTTACAAACTAACACCTGTATCTTTTAGTCTCTGCTTACTGAGTTAGTGTAGATCGTGTTTTTGTAATTTGTTCTCAGGATGTAGAAAGCACTGTAAAGTCACATTCATTACTCATTGCCCTAAGAAGATGGTGGTGGGTCTTCTCCTTGTCTTGGTGTCAGGTCGGTAATTCCAGGACATTGGCCCAGTGACAATGAAGTGCCGGTTACATGTCTCAGTCAGCATCTGACTTGGGTGGGGACTTGGTGCTGGTGCTCCCAACACATTGATGCTCTTGTCCTTCTTGTTAGTAAAGGTTATGGGGCTGAATGGTGCTGGCAATGTAAGCTTGATGAGTTGCTTCTCTGCATCCAGTAGACTGTACACACAGTAGCCACGTTGCGGTGGTGGGGGGCGGGCTGGATATTGGGTCTCGTGGCACGGGGGCCTGTCAAGTGAATGGTTCTGTCCTGGTTGGTGTTGAGCTTTTTAAGTGTGGTTGTGGTTGCATGCATCCAGGTGGGTGGTGAGTATTCCATCATACTCCTGACTTAAATCTTGTACATGGTTGATCCAGTTCAGCTTCTGATCAATGGTGACCCCCCCAGGGTGTTGATGCTGGGGAAGTCAACGGTGTTGGCTCCATTGGAGGTTAGGGGAAAATAGTCGAGCCTTTTCTTTTTGGAGATGGTCATTGTCTGGCACTTATGTGGCATGAATGTTACCTGCCACATGTCAGCCCAAGGCTGGATCTTATCCCAGCCCTGCTCTAGGTTGACATGGGCTTCTTCATTACTGGAGGAGTTGTGAATGGAGCTGAACACTGAGGACTCGTCAGCAAACAGCCCCACTTCTGAGATTATGATGGATGGAAGATCGTTGATGAAGAAGCTGAAGATAGTTGGGCTGAGGATGCTGCCTTGAGGAACTCCTGCAGCGATGTCCTGGGGCTGTGATGATTGACCTCCAACAACCAGAACTAGCTTCCCGTCTGTCAGTTATGACTCCAGTCACTGGAGGGTTTTCCCTTTGCCACAATAGGCTTGGGCAATTTTAACTCCCAGGCCTCGTGTCAATGATAGAACTGTGACTCCTGCCTGAAGACAGTGGGAGCGATGTGGAGACCAGCAGATGGGTGTGGGATCCGGGTGGCTGGAAGCTGTCAACGGGGTCCCGAGGGAGCAGTCCCCGGCACTAAGGTAAGTCTTCATGGTGGTGGAATGGGGCGGGGGCGGGGGGGGCGCTGTTTGATGGGATCCACGGCCAGAGAAGGATGGAAACCCCAGATAGGGGAACATTCCTGCTGCTCCTGGCTGACAAGGAATCATTTAAATCATTTTTCAAGAACACTTAACTGAAAGAAAGACTTGTATTTATATAGCACCTTTCATGATCTCAGGTTGCCCTAAAGTGCTTCACAGCTAATGAAGTACTTTTGAAGTGTCGTCACTGTTGTAATGTAGGAAACACGGCAATTAATATGTGCACTGCAACTCCCACAAACAGCAATTTGATAATGGCCAGATAATCTGTTTTGTGTTGGTTGAAGAATAAATATTGACCTGGACACCGGGGAGAATGCCCCTGCTGTGCTTTTAGTGTTTGGCGGTCTTTTATGCCCACCTGAGAGGGCAGATGGAGCCTTGGTTTAAAGTCTCATCTGAAAGAAAGCACCTCCGACAGTGCAGTACTCCCTCAGTAGTGCGCTGAAGTGCTTGAAGTACTGAACTGAACTGGGGCTCTTCTTGCCCTGGATCCTGTCTGCCACGAGTTAAAATCGCTTTGGCGACAAAATGACATCGTCAGGCCCTTGACATTTCAACATTTATCAGGACCCCCATCTGCCTGCGATGGGCGGCCTCAGCGCTCCAGAAAACCCGTGAGTTAAAATGGCAGTGGGTGCAATCATGGCAGGCCCGGCCACCATTTTAACCCGCTGTCCACCCCATTCCCGCTGGACCAGGCAGGGTTAAAATTGGGGCTTAACTGCTTCTATAAAGTCAAAAAAACAATTAGGAAGGCAAAGAGGAACTATGAAATTAAATGATCAAGGAACATAAAACAAAATAGTAAAATATTTTACAGGCATATCAATAAAAAAAAGGAAGGTTGGGATGGGAATAGGACCACTAAGAGATGGACAGGACAATATCACAGGGAACGATAGGGAGATGGCAGAAATATTAAATCATTATTTTGCTTCGGTATTTACCAGGGAGATAGAACAGGTGGCCATGACATTGGATGATGAGATGAGTAATGAGATAAGTGCATTTAAAATTTAAAAAAAGGGGATATATTAAATAAACTAATCAAACTCTAAGAGGATAAAACCCCTGGTCTGGATGGATTGCATCCACGCATTTTAAAAGAATCTAGGGAAGGGATAGCAGAGGCATTACTACACATATTTAATAATTCATTAGAAAAAGGTGTAGTGCCAGAGGACTGGCGGATAGGTAACATAATACCTATATTTAAGAAAGGAGATAGAACATGTCCAGGGAATTATAGACCAGTCAGCTTAACATTGGTGGTAGGAAAAATAATGGAATCGCTACTAAAGGAGAGAATAGAAGAACATCTAGAAACCAAAAACATAATAATGACTAGTCAACATGGATTTCAAAAGGGAAAGTCTTGCCTGACCAACATTATTGAATTTTTTGAACAGGTAACAGAGAGAGTGGACAATGGTAATGCAGTAGATGTAATTTATCTGGATTTTCAAAAGGCTTTCGATAAGGTACCACATAATAGACTGATGAACAAGGTCAGAGAATGCAGAGTCAGGGGAGAAGTAGCAGAATGGATTGCTGGCTGCCTTCAGGACAGAAAGCAGAGAGTAGGAGTAAAGGGTAGCAATTCACAGTAGCAGAAGGTGGGTAGTGGTGTTCCACAAGGATCAGTGCTGGGACCACTATTGTTCACAATTTACATTAACGACTTACCGACTTCGGAATCAAAAACACAATTTCTAAATTTGCGGATGACACCAAACTGTGGGGATAGTTAATACTGAGGAGAATTACAGAAGGACATTAATAAACTTGCAGAATGGGCAAATAATTGGCAAATGAAGTTCAACGCAGACAAATGTGAGGTATTACATTTTGGTAGGAAGAATAGGGAGGTCACTTATCACTGGGAGGGTGCGAATCTAGGTGGGCTAGAGGAACAAAGGGATCTCGGAGTACAAATATACACTTGTGGGGAAGAGCATAATTAGAGGCCATCAATATAAGATAGTCACCAAGAAATCAAATAGGGAATTCAGAAGAAACTTCTTTACCCAAAAAGCGGTGAGAATGTGGAAATCGCTACCACAGGGAGTGGTTGAAGCGAATAGTATAGATGGATTTAAAGGGAGGCTAGATAAGCATATGAGGGAGAAGGGAATAGAGGGTTATGCTGATAGAGTTAGATGAGGAAAGACGGGAGGAGGCTCGAGTGGAGTATAAACATCGGCATGGACTGGTTGGGCTGAATGGCCTGTTTCTGTGCCGTATATCCTATGTAATGTAATCTTATAATGGGTTCAGTGTGATTACACAGGGATTGTAAATCTAGAGAGAGAGAAGAAACAAGCAAAGTTCTAAAAGAATGTATATAATGCTTTACTAAAAAAAAACAATGGCTGGATTATGACATTAAAGGATGATTTGAATTTCAATCCTTTGAAAATGTTAGCTATTCCATACGGCCAATCCTCCCAGGCATCCCTGCAGTGTGCAGCATCGTAACTGATCTGGGCATTGGGAGCGGGGTTGTCCCAGAATTCCATGTGACATATGGTGCGGTGGCATTTCTGAACCAAAATAGTTGGGGAATGCATTCCGTGGGTCAGTCAGTGCGTAACCATGAGTCAGGCCCGATTCAGAGCATCTGCGAGCAGGGTGACTGCGAGGAGCCCGGTGAGGTACGGAGATGAAGGCCCACAGCCCATCACTAGTAGTCTGGGACGGCCCTGTGCTGCTTCTGCATCCCAAGCAAGGTACACCTTATTTTACAGAGAAGGTTCCTATTTACTCAAAAGAACAGCCGCCCGTCGATAAAACCAGCAGGGCGAGTGCGACCTTTCACCAGTGGTAAGCAGCTGTGATGGGTTTAATGGCAAAGAGTAGTAGTGCTGGAGTGCCAGGAGAAGATGCGTTCAAGTGGAATATGTCTTGGGTGTAAATGTGTGTATGTGTGGACCGTGAGTCCTGCAGAGGGACAACAGCCTCTTCCTTTCAGTGTTTAAATTCCCCAACTGTGTTTGGCTATATTTGGCATACTGCAGCCAGTTTGGCTTCCCTGCTCCCCAAGGCTGGGTTCTTGTAGACAATAAACACTGTTAAACACACAGTCAAAGAAGTGAGCCTCTGGCACTGGGACAATGCTGTGCCAAATCTCAGATGCCAGTTTGATGGACAATGGTAGTTTTACACATTCAGTGTTAGACCACTCATTCTCAGCTGGTACTGGACAAAACCCTGCTCCATGCCCACAGTTTTACCATGACTTGATTCCTTCATGCTGTGACTGTTGTACTTCTCAAATGGTTTGCGATGAAATGAGGAACTAACAAAAAAAATCTGGAGGTCAATTTGTCAAGAAGTGCGCTGGCTCTGAATTACACAGGAGCTCCGTACTGTGATGGGTAACGTGAACCCATAGTAAGGATCGCTTATGAATGTCTGAGGGAGCTGGAAATCCACAAAAATGTTTCTCAGCAGCTTCACTGGGCCCTTGTACAGCTGTTCAGGAAGTGCTGCAGAATGCAGTGACGAAGCTAAATGCATTCTCTGATCCGTCACTTACAGTCGCTGTGATTGGTTGGTTATTACTATCTCCCAAGGTTTACATGTGGCTGCATTCTGTTCTGAACACGAAGCAGCTAAACATGAAGGAGCATTGCCCAGGATTCAGAGATAGCTATTCACATTCATCTTCTGGGTTAGACAGTGTAAAGTTCCATCTACACTGTCCCATCAAACACTCCCAGGACATGTACAGCATGGGTTAGATACACTATCCAATCAAACACTCCCAAGGCAGGTACAACATGGGTTAGATACAGAGTAAAGCTCCCTCTACACTGTCCCATCAAACACTCCCAGGGTAGCTACAGCATGGGTTAGATAAAGAGTAAAGCTTGCTCTACACTATCCCATCAAACACTCACAGGGGTAGTGCAGCACGGATTAAACACAGAGTAAAGCTCCCTCTACACTGCCACATCAAAGATTCCGAGGGCAGGTACAGCGCAGGTTAGATACAGAGTAAAGCTCCCTCTACACTGCCCCATCAAACACTCCCAGGGTAGGTACAGCACAGGTTAGATACAGAAAAAAGCTCCCTCTACACTGTCCCATCAAACAATCAAAGTGCAGGTACAGAACGGGTAAGATACAGAGTAAAGCTCCCTCTAAACTGTCCGAACAAACACTCCCAGGGCAAGTATAGCACGGATTAGATAAAGAGTAAAGCTCCCTCTACACTGTCCCATCAAACACTCACACGGCAGGTGTAGTGTATGTACCTTTAAGAGAGAACTACTTTTACAGCTCCTGTATACTGTAGTACCGGCAGTGACCACACCTGTATATAAGCCTTGAGCATGCCTCTGTACCCGAGTCTTGAGACTACCCTACTCCAGTAAATACCTGTTGATTGTTAAGTTACAGCATCCGTGTGGTTATTGAAAAACATCATACTCTCAGAATCATGGATCTAACAGTGGCGACGAGTGTCGATTCGAATCTACCTGCAACTCTGCATTTCCCTTCGAGGATTCACTCCGGCAGAGCGGTGGAAGAAAGTCGAGGCCAGAAACACGGGCGTCGACCACGAGCAACCGCCCAGTTGTCCGGCAGAGAGTGAACATCGCAGGGGAGGCTGTGGAGAGCTGGGCTTGGTTCCCCAGCCACGAAGATCAGCAATAGACTGACGACAGGTACAGCACAGACCCTTCCCGGACAGCGGCGGCTGGAGCCGACCGACAGCGGAGAGAAAGCCAAGCAGCGTAGACGGGGTAAGACAGAGGGTGAAGCGCACAGGGCGCAGCCGGGGGTTGAAAACCGAGCGGCATCGATGAAAAACAAAACGGAGAGAGAGAGGGTAAAGCAACAGCCGGGTTCAGGACCGAGCAGCGGAAACGGGAAAGGCGCACACAAAAAAAAGAACGCGCAGAGCACAGCCAGAGCTCAAGGGCTGAACAGTGTCCGCGGGGAGAAGAAGGGAGAGCGCGGGAGACGCCATTGAGCCGCGGAGAAGAAGGAAGAGCGTGGGAGGTGCCATTTTTAGAAGCCGCAGTGGAGAAGGGCGAGTGCGGGAAGGAAGGAAAGCGCGGGAGACGCCATTTTGTGCCAGCAGAGAAGAAGGGGAAGCATGGGAGACACCATTTTTGACAGTTAAATCACACCCAGGGATGCAGAAGAGTGGCAGTATCTCTACGTTTGACAATGAAGTCGAAGATTGGGCGACATATGTGGAACGTATTGAGGTGCACTGCAGGGCGAATGAAGTGCCAGATGCTAGGAAAGCACTGGTTTTGTTAAATTCCATGGGTGCAAAAACTTATGGGTTACTGCGAAACCTAAGAACCCCAGAGTAGCCTGTGAACAAGAATTTCGAAAGCATAGTAGAAATCCTACAGGACCACTTAAACCCCACACCGCTGCTGATAGCAGAACGATTTAAGTTCCATAAAAGGAACCAACACAAAGACGAAAGCAATGCTGAGTACCTAACGGAACTGCGCAAGCTATCGAAACACTGCCAGTTTGGAGCGGGACTAGCAGATACGTTAAGGGACAAGTTTGTGTGTGGGCTTCAAAGTGAAGGAACCCAGAAACGGCTTCTATCAGAAAAGGATCTTACGCTGGACAAGGCTTTCAGTATGGCAGTATCACACAAAGCAGCCGCAAGGGGCGCTGCAGAGATACAACGGAGACCGCAAGAATATGGCACCAATGAAATGTCCTATGGAACAGGGAAGTGCTATCGCTGCGGCAGAACAACACATGACCAGAAGGATTGTTGGTTCAAGGACCAAGTGTGCAGACAGTGTGGAAAAGCAGGACACATAGCAAGAGTCTGCAGGTCTGGGAAGAAAACCAACAGTACGAAATCTCCACAGGAGAAGTACAAAAAGGTACACCAGGTGATGGACAGTAGTTCAGACGAACAGAAAAGTGACACAGACTCTGGAAGCAAGGAGCTGGGTTGTCTGAAACTACATAAGGTAACCAAAATGGAGGATCACCAGACTATCTGGGTTACACTCAAGATAGACGGAGTCCAAGTGAAAATGGAATTGGACACAGGATCAGCCCTAACAGTCATAAACCAAAGGGACTACAAGCGGCTATTTTCACATTTACCCTTGAAAGCTACAGAGATTGTCTTGAAGACGTACACGGGGCAAAAAGTCTACCCCAAAGGAAAAATAAGGGTGAAAGTGATATATCAAGGCCAGGAAATACCTAAAATGGATATATATGTATTGCCAGATGGAGGACCACCACTGCTAGGACGTGAATGGATCCGGAAAATACAATTAAATTGGCATTCCATACAGGCACTGAAGGTTGAGGCCAAAAAGGATGATGACATCACACCTGGACGACTGTCAAAAATGCTAACTGACGCAAAAGAAGTGTTCCAGGAGGGATTCGGAACACTAAAAGGCATAACAGCAACGATTAAATTGAGGAAAATGCAAGCCCAAAGTTTCTTAAGGCCAGACCAGTGCCTTATGCGATCAGACCAGCTGTCGAAGCAGAGCTGGAAGGGTTGGAACATTCAGGAGTACTGTCCAAAGTAGACTGGAGCGAGTGGGCTACACCCATCGTTCCTGTAATGAAGAGGTCATTGAGTAATACGCCTGGGGAACCAAAGAAGGTCCGCATCTGTGGGGATTTTAAGGTGACAGTGAACCCAGTCCTTCACACGGTACAATATCTGCTTCCACGAATTCAGGATATTTTCGCCTCGCTATCTGGAGGTAAATGCTTCACCAAAATTGATCTAGCCCAGGCGTACTTGCAAATGGAGGAAGGAGAAGCCTTGAAACAATACCTTACGATTAACACTCACAAAGGTCTTTATCAATACAACCGGCTGGTGTTTGGGGTAGCATCGGCTCTGGGTATTTGGCAAAGGGCGATGGATCAAGTTCTGCAAGGGATTCCAGGGACCCAGTGTTATTTGGACGACATCCTGGTCAGGGGCGAAAATGAGAGTGATCACCTCGCCAACTTGGAGAAGGTGCTCACCAGATCAAAGGAATATGGGCTACGAGCTAATCGCCACAAGTGCGAGTTTTTCCAAAGCAGATCTCGTATTATGGCCACGTCATCGATGAAGAGGGGTTACATAAGTCCCCTGAAAAGATTGAGGCAGTAGTCAAGGCTCCAGCACCGGAAAATGTGTCACAACTGAGGTCGTTCCTCGGGCTGGTAAACTACTACCATAAGTTCTTACCAAATTTGTCCATGGTATTACACCCACTGAACACCCTACTGCAAACAGGGGTACCATGGAAGTGGAATGACGAACGTAGATGAGCTTTCCAGAAGTGTAAAGAATTGATCACATCAAAAGAGGTGTTGGCCCATTTCAACCCAGCACTTCCAATTCGTTTGGCATGTGATGCATCACCCTATGGTATTGGAGCGGTGCTGTCGCACAAATTCCCAGACGGGTTGGAGAGGCCAGTAGCCTTTGCGTCTCAGTCACTAACCTTAGCCGAGCGCAACTACACCCAGATTGACAGGGAGGCCTCAGCCTAGTATGAGGAATAAAAAAATTCAACCACTATCTGCATGGGCAGAAGTTCACCTTGCTGACTGACCACCAACCACTTGTCTCCATCTTTAATCCTAAGAGGGGCGTTCCAGTGATGACGGCACAACAGTTACAAAGATGGTCCCTGTTTCTAGGGGCGAATCAATATGAAATAGAATATAAAGGCACGAAACAGCATGGAAACGCTGATGGGCTATCGCGCCTGCCACTGCCTACTGTGGAGGAAGCACCAGCAGTGGATCCTATCGAGATATTTTATTCGTGAATAATTGAACGATTGCCAGTAACGAACGCGGATATAGAGAAGGAGACCCGCAATGATCCGACGCTGTCTCGGGTATATGATTTGACGGTGAGGGGATGGCCAACACATGGCGACTCACTGTTGCCAGCATTCTCATCCAGAAGAGAACAGCTGTCAGTATGCCAGGGGACAGTGATGTGTGGATCCAGAGTGGTGATTCCACCCAAGTTAAGGGAGAGAGTGCTAAATGAGCTACATGAAGGTCATCTGGGGGGAGTGAAAATGAAAAGCCTTGCTAGGGCTTATGTGTGGTGGCCGGGAATCGATCAACAAATCGAAGGCCTAACCAAGAGCTGCTCAGGATGCCAGAAGGTCCAAAATGCACCACCACATGCCCCTCTACACCCATGGGAGTGGCCCTCCTCTCCATGGCAACGGGTGCATATTGATTTTGCTGGTCCATTCATGGACTCAATGTTCTTAATAGCAGTGGATGCTCATTCGAAGTGGCCTGAGGTGATAAAAATGTCCTCAACCACTACAAAGAAAACGATTGCAGTCCTACGGACCATATTTGTCAGAAACGGCTTGCCAGAGCAGATTTGCTCTGATAATGGACCACAGTTTGGGTCCGAAGAGTTTCGAAAATTTATGAGAAGGAATGGGGTAAGGCATTACACATCCGCCCCGTATCATCCAGCCACAAATGGATTGGCTGAGAGGTTCGTACAAACCTTTAAGAAGGCGATAAAGGCCATGTGTGGTGATGAAATTCCACTACAGCATAAGGTGGACAATTTCTTATTAGCCTACCGAAACGCGACACATGCAGTTACCAACCAGACCCCGGCCATGATGTTCTTTAACACAAGGTTGCGATCTCGTCTGGACTTGCTTAGACCAAATGTGCGAAGAAATGTTGAGGATAAACAATTCCAGCACATCAATGAGAAGCTGACAAGGAGCTTCAATGTAGGACAACCAGTCTTGGCCCGTGACTACCGAACAGAGAAATGGCAACCCGGAACGATATGCACACGGCAGGGGCCATTAATGTACACAGTGGATGTCGAGGAGAACATTGTGAGACGCCACGTTGATCAGATCTTAGCGTCACAGGAACGAGTCAACCGCATGTCTTGCGTACCTGGGGATGAACCCGACATACCGGTAGCATCTACCTCCGAACCAGTAGCAGTGGAACCCGATGAACTAACCGATGAAAAGGGGCCAGAATCGCCTCCACACCAAGAACAAGAACCTCAGGAAAGGCGCTATCCCGAAAGGATCAGGAAGCCGCCCCAAAGACTGAATCTATAAATGGACTATTGTTGTTTAATGTACATGTTAAAGTGTTAATTGTTATTTGAATATTATGGGTACTACTAATCTAAAAGGGGAGGAATTGTAGTGTATGTACCTTTAAGAGAGAACTACTTTTACAGCTCCTGTATACTGTAGTACCGGCAGTGACCACACCTGTATATAAGCCTTGAGCATGCCTCTGTACCCCAGTCTTGAGACTACCCTACTCCAGTAAATACCTGTTGATTGTTAAGTTACAGCATCCGTGTGGTTATTGAAAACATCATACTCTCAGAATCACGGATCTAACAGCAGGTACAGCAAGGGTTAGATACAGAGTAAGGCTCCCTCTACACTGTCCCATCAAACACTCCCAGGGAAGGTACAGCACGGGTTAGATACAGAGTAAAGCTCCCTCTACACTGTCCCATCAAACACTCCCAGGGAAGGTGCAGCACGGGTTAGATACAAAGTAAAGCTCCCTCTAAACTGTCCCATCAAACACTCCCAGGGCAGGTACAGCACGGGTTAGATACAGAGTAAAGCTCCCTCTTCAATGTCCCATCAAACACTCCCATGGCAGGTACAGCACGGGTTATTTACAGAGTAATGCTTGCTCTACACTGTCCCATGAAACACACCCAGGGCAGGTACAGCACGGATAAGATACAGGGTAAAGCTCCCTCTACACTGCCCGAACAAATAATCCCAGGGCAGGTACAGCACAGGTTAGATACAGAGTAATGCTCCCACTAAATTGTCCCATCAAACAATCACAGTGCAGGTACAGAAAGGGTCAGATACAAAGGAACTCACCCCACACTCCGCCCTGAACTCACCCCACACTCCCTGCCCTGAAATCACCCCACACTCCCTGCCCTGAAATCACCCCACACTGAGCCCTGAACTCACCCCACACTCCCAGCCCTGAACTCACCCCACACTCCCAGCCCTGAACTCACCCCACACTCCCAGCCCTGAACTCACCCCAAACTCCCTGCCCTGAAATCACCCCACTCCAAGCCCTGAAATCACCCCACACTCCCAGCCCTGAACTCACCCCACACTCCCAGCCCTGAACTCACCCCAAACTCCCTGCCCTGAAATCACCCCACTCCAAGCCCTGAACTCACCCCACACTCCCAGCCCTGAACTCACCCCACACTCCCAGCCCTGAACTCACCCCACACTCCCAGCCCTGAACTCACCCAACACTCCCAGCCCTGAACTCACCCAACACTCCCAGCCCTGAACTCACCCAACACTCCCAGCCCTGAACTCACCCCACACTCCCAGCCCTGAACTCACCCCACACTCCCAGCCCTGAACTCACCCCACACTCCCAGCCCTGAACTCACCCAACACTCCCAGCCCTGAACTCACCCAACACTCCCTGCCCTGAAATCACCCAACTCCAAGCCCTGAACTCCACCCACACTCCCAGCCCTGAACTCACCCCATACTGAGCCCTGAACTCACCCCACACTCCCAGCCCGGAACTCACCCCACACTCCCAGCCCTGAACTCACCTCAAACCCCCTGCTCTGGACTCACCGCACACTCCCAGCCCTGAACTCACCCCACACTCCCAGCCCTGAACTCACCCGACACTCCCAGCCCGGAACTCACCCCACACTCCCAGCCCTGAACTCACCCCACACTCCCAGCCCTGAACTCACCTCAAACCCCCTGCTCTGGACTCACCGCACACTCCCAGCCCTGAACTCACCCCACACTCCCAGCCCTGAACTCACCTCAAACCCCCTGCTCTGAACTCACCACACACTCCCAGCCCTGAACTCACCCCACACTCCGAGCCCTGAACTCACCCCACACACCGAGCCCTGAACTCACCCCACACACCGAGCCCTGAACTCACCCCACACTGAGCCCTGAACTCACCCCACACTCCCTGCCCTGAACTCACCGCACACTCCGAGCCCTGAACACACCCCACACTGAGCCCTTGATGCACTATCAACAACACCAAAGTCTACGAGTTGAACTTATACGAAGTAGGCTTTTATTGACTAAGAACTGGAGCATGCCTCTGCTAGTGGATCCATCCTAAGAGCTCCCGGGGGAAGGGTGGTGAGTCACCTTTATACCCGGGCTTAGGGGTAGAGCCAGGGGCGGAGATATGCCCGGACCTGTACAGAGTTAACAGTGGTTTACCACATTCACCCCTCGTTTAAAAAAGAGTCCGGCGGGGTGAAGTGTTTCAAAAGTTCGTATACGAAAGTCTCTCCGGGGGTCGTGTCTGCCGTAATGATCTTCGTGGTGCCGGTTGCGGTGGTTCTTTGCCCGCGGCCGCTTCTCGCGTGGGACGGAGCACTGGCGTGTCGTCCTCTCGGGGTAGGGATGGCACCGGCATGTCGTCAGTTCATGGTAGACACCCTGGTGGTGCGTCGTGGGTAGTGGTGGTGGGTGGAGGTAGTGGATGGTGATCGATGGTGTTTCGGGTGGTACCTGAGGGTGCGAGGTCTCGAATTGAGACTGTGTCCTCCCGCCCGTCAGGATACGCCACGTAGGCGTACTGTGGGTTGGCATGGAGGAGGTGAACCTTTTCAACCAGGGGGTCCGTCTTATGGCTCCTCACGTGTTTCCTGAGCAGGACGGGTCCCGGAGACGTCAGCCATGGCGGTAGTGATGTCCCCGAGGTGGATTTCCTGGGGAAGACAAATATCTTCTCGTGAGGGGTGGCATTTGTGGCAGTACAGAGCAGTGATCGTATGGAGTGGAGCGCATCGGGGAGGACATCTTGCCAGCAGGAGATTGGGAGGCCCTTGGATTTTAGGGTGAGCATGGCGGTCTTCCACACCATTGCATTCTCACTCTCTACCTGTCCGTTACCCCGGGGGTTGTAGCTGGTAGTCCTGCTCATGGCTATGCCCTTCTCAAGCAGGTACTGGCGCAGCTCGTCGCTCATGAACGACGAGCCCCTGTCGCTGTGGATGTAATTGGGGAAGCCAAATATGGCGAACAGGTCGTTGAGGCACCTGATGACTGTGGCGCTGGTCATGTCCGGGCAGAGGATGGCGAAGGGGAAACGGGAGTACTCATCAATAATATTGAGGAAGTACGTGTTGCGGTCAGAGGAGGGAAGGGGCCCCTTGAAATCGACGCTGAGACGTTCGAAGGGGCGGGTGGCTTTAATCAGGTGTGCCCTGTCTGGCCTGTAAAAATGCGGTTTGCATTCGGCGCAGACCTGGCAGTTCCTGGTCATGGTCCTGACCTCCTCGATGGAGTAAGGCAGGTTGCGAGCTTTAATAAAATGGAAGAACCTGGTGACCCCAGGTTGGCAGAGATCATTGTGGAGGGTCCGTAGCCTATCGACTTGTGCGTTGGCACATGTCCCACGGGATAGGGCGTCTGGGGGCTCATTAAGTTTCCCGGGCCGGTATAAGATATCGTAGTTGTAGGTGGATAACTCGATCCTCCACCGCAATATCTTATCATTTTTGATTTTCCCCCTTTGTCTGTTGTTAAACATAAATGCTACTGACCGTTGGTCAGTGAGCAGGGTGAAACGTTTACCGGCCAGGTAATGTCTCCAGTGCCGTACAGCCTCCACTATTGCCTGGGCCTCCTTCTCGACTGAGGAGTGTCGAATTTCGGGGCCCTGGAGGGTCCGTGAAAAGAAGGCCACGGGTCTCCCTGCCTGGTTAAGGGTTGCGGCTAGGGCAAAGTCGGATGCATCGCTCTCCACTTGGAAAGGGATGGACTCATCCACTGCGTGCATTGTGGCCTTCGCAATGTCCTCTTTTATGAGGGTGAAGGCCGCACGGGCCTCTGCCGTCAGGGGGAAGGAGGTTGACTTGATGAGGGGCCGGGCTTTGTCCGCATAGTTGGGCACCCACTGGGCGTAGTAAGAGAAGAACCCTAGGCATCTCTTCAGGGCTTTTAGGCAGTGGGGGAGGGCTAGTTCCAGGAGGGGGCGCATTCGGTCGAGGTCGGGGCCGATGACTCCGTTTTCCACCACGCAGCCAAGAATAGCGAGGCGCGTGGTGCGGAACATACATTTTTCTCTGTTGTATGTCAGATTCAGCCGTTGGGCCGTGTGGAGGAATTTTTCTAGGTTGGCGTCATGGTCATGCCGGTCATGGCCGCAGATGGTGACATTGTCTAGATAGGGGAAGGTGGCCCGCAGCGCGTTCTGGTCAACCATCCGGTCCATCTCCCTTTGGAAGACCGAGACCCCGTTGGTGACGCCGAAGGGGACTCGGAGGAAGTGGTAGAGGCGACCGTCGGCCTCGAAGGCCGTGTACTGGCGGTCCTCAGGCCTGATGGGGAGCTGGTGGTATGCCGACTTCAGATCAATCGTCGAGAATACCCGGTATTGTGCTATCTGGTTGACCATGTCAGATATGCGGGGAAGTGGGTATGCGTCTAATTGCGTGCATCGATTGATCGTCTGGCTGTAATCAATAACCAGGCGCTGTTTTTCGCCGGTCTTCACTACCACCACTTGGGCTCACCATGGGCTGGTGCTGCCCTCGATAATCCCTTCCCTCAGGAGTCTTTCTACTTCTGATTTAATAAAGCTCTTATCCCCGGCACTGTACCGCCTGCTTTTAGTAGCAATTGGCTTGCAGTCTTTGGCGAGGTTAGCGAACAACGGGGGGGGGGGGGGGGAGGGGTTTGACCTTCAGGGTGGACAGGCTGCATACTTTGCGCGGCACCGTGTTTAAATTCTGCCGGCTGCAGACTGTAAGTGGGGGCAGGGGCCCGCCATATGCCATCGTGACGCTCTCCAGATGGCACTGGAAGTCTAATCGTAGCAGTACGGGAGCGCAGAGCTGTGGCACGACGAGGAATTTAAAATCTCTGTACTCCACGCCGTTCACTGTCAGAGTCGCTACACAGTAGCTGCCGACGTCCGCCGTATGGGACTTTGAGGCCATAAAGACCTGGTGGCGTGTGGGCATAACCGATAGGGAGTCGCGTCGCACCGTGTCGGGGGGGATGAAGCTCTCCGTGCTTCCGCAGTCGAAAAGGCAATTTGTGGCATGGCCATTTACCTTTACATTCATCATGGACCTGGCTAGTTGATGGGGCCTAGATTGGTCCAGGGTGATGGAGGCCATCGTCGAGGTCGGTGGGTCGCTGTAGTATTCGCCCGCGCCGGGGGCCTGGTCTCGAAATGGTGTCCAAGATGGCGGCTCCCCCGCGGCTGGTGGTGCCCAAAATGGTGGCCCGCACGGCTCACACGTGGTTGGTGGGGTCCAAAATGGTGGCCTGCACGGTTCACACGCGGCGCTGCTGGAATTGGGGGTCGATTTCGCCCTGCACACTCTCGCGTAGTGGCCTTTCTTGCCGCATTTGGAGCAGGTCTCGTCCTTTGCTGGGCATTGCTGTCTGGGGTGCTTGGCCTGGCCGCAGAAGTAACATTTCTGGCCTCTGGTCATTGCAGCTGTAGTTGGGCTGCTGGCGGCTTGTGGCCTTACCGGGTCCCAAGATGGCTGCTCCCGTGACATCCACGTGGCCATCCGGTCAGGGGGGTAGGCGTCCATGTTCTGGAGGGCCACGTCTAACGAGTTAGCGAGGGCCACCGTCTTCTGCAGGTCGAGCCCCCTCTGTTCCAGCAGCCTCTGCCGAGTATAGTTGGACCTGATGCCAGCTACGTAGGCGTCTCGGATCAGGTCTTCCGTGCATTCCTTGGCTGTCACCGCTTTGCAATTACAGGCCCGGCCGAGGACTCTCAGTGCCAGTAAATATTCGGCGCCCGATTCCCCGGGGCGTTGTTTTCGGGTAGCCAGGAGGTGTCTGGCATAGACCTCGTTAAAAGGCCTCACGTATTGTTCCTTTAGCGTCGCGATGGCGGCCGCATAAGTTGTGGCGTCTCGGATGATCGAGTAGACTCGGTGGCTCACCCGTGAGTTCAAGACAAGCCGTTTCGCGTCATCTGTAGTGACGGTAGTGCTGGAGGCCTCCAGGAAGGCTTCGAAACAGCTCAGCCAGTGTTCAAAGTTATTGGCTGCATCTGCTGCTTGAGGATCCAGGTCTAAACGTTCCGGCTTCAAGATTTGCTCCATGTCGAAAATTTAGTCAATAAAATTGATGCACTATCAACAACACCAAAGACTACGAGTTGAACTTATACGAAGTAGGCTTTTATTGACTAAGAACTGGAGCATGCCTCTGCTAGTGGATCCATCCTAAGAGCTCCCGGGGGAAGGGTGGTGAGTCACCTTTATACCAGAGCTTAGGGGTGGAGCCAGGGGCGGAGACATGCCCGGACCTGTACAGAGTTAACAGTGGTTTACCACAGCCCTAAACTCACCCCACACTCCCAATTCTGAACTCACCCCACACTCCGAACCCTGAACTCACACCACACTCCGAACCCTGAACTCACCCCATTCTCCGAGCCCTGAACTCACCCCACACTCCGAACCCTGAACTCACACCACACTCCGAACCCTGAACTCACCCCATTCTCCGAGCCCTGAACTCATCCCACACTCCCTGCCCTGAACTCACCCCACACTCCCAGTCCTGAACTCACCCCACACTCCCAGCCCTGAACTCACACCAACCTGAGCCCTGAACTCACCCCACACTCCCAGCCCTGAACTCACCTCACACTCCCTGCCCTGAACTCACCCCAACCTGAGCCCTGAACTCACCCCACACTCCCAGCCCTGAACTCACCCCACACACCCAGACCTGAACTCACCCCACACTCCCAGCCCTGAACTCACCCCAACCTGAGCCCTGAACTCACCCCACACTCCCAGTCCTGAACTCACCCCACATTCCCTGCCCTGAACTCACCACTCACGCTGAGCCCTAAACTCACCCCGCTCTCCCAATTCTGAACTCACACCACACTGAGCCCTGAACTCACCCCACACTGAGCCCTGAACTCACCCCACACTCCCAACCCTGAACTCACCCCACACTCCCAGTCCTGAACTCACCCCAACCTGAGCCGTGAACTCACCCCACACACCCAGCCCTGAACTCACCCCACACTCCCAGCCCTGAACTCTTCTCACACTCCCTGCCCTGATCTCACCTCAGACTGAGCCCTGAACTCTCCCCACACTCCCTTCCCTGCATCACCCCACACTCCCAGCCCTGAATTCACCCCACACTTTCAGCCCTGAACTAACCCCACAAAGATCCCTGAATTCACCCCACCCCAAACCCTGATGAGGAAATCGGTGCCCCGTTATTCCTCTTCTGTTACCCAGAGAGTGACGGCAGGGCAGTTCTCATCAGTGTCTTAGAGACGGGATGGATCCTGGAGCACAAGTGCTCAGGGTAATGTGATTGTAGTTGAGGCCTTGTGAAGCCTCCTGGTCCTGTCCTCAGCACACTGATAAGAGAGCACCTCTCGCGTCGGAGGCCCCGCAGAGTTGGGCCACGTAGACCGCCTGTACCGATACAGAGTAAAGCTCCCTCTACACTGTCCCATCAAACACTACCCGGGCAGGTACAGCACTGGTTAGATATAGTGTAAAGCTCCCTCTACACTGTTGCATCACACACTCCCAGGGCAGGTACAGCACGGGTTAGATACAGAGTAAAGCTCCCTCTACAGGGGCCCATCAAACATTCTCAGGGCAGGTACAGCATGGTTTAGATACAGAGTAAAGCTCCCTCTACACTGTCCCATCAAACACTCCCAGGGCTGGTGCAGCATGGGTTAGATACAGAATAAAGCTCCCTCTACACTGTCCAATCAAACACTCCCGGGGCAGGTACAGCACAGGTTAGATACAGAGTAAAGCTCCCTCTACACTGTCCCATCAATCACTCTCAGGGCAGGTACAGCACGGGATAGATACAGAGTAAATCTCCCTCTACATTGTCCCATCAATCACTCCCAGGGCAAGTACAGCAGGGGCTAGTTGTATCAGAAACAAATGAACAATAATGAATGGGGAAAATGCCAATGCAACAGATGTGAAATTTAAACAGAAAATACCACAAAACATGGTGGATCCACCATTCACAAGAAGAGGAAAAGGGCAGATCCACACATGGGCTCAAACCCCCACTGGCCCCCCCCTCCCACCAGTGCTTTGTTCTGACCAAGGATCTCCGCCCCAAATGTCAACCAGCCTCCCCTCCCTCCAGACACTGACAGCCCTGTCTGACATCGCAAGTCTCCACTCAAGTGAAGAAAATGGAGTGTTGCTAAGGGTGGTTAACTTGCTATTTTCAGATTAGCTGCTTGTTATATTTCGGACATCCCTCACCTTGATGAACACCAAAATATATGTAAAAAAATACTCCCTTAACCATACCTGGGCCACCACTCCCAGGACAGGAAGAGGTTAGATACACAATAAAACTCCCTCTAAAGCAGTAATGTGCCTCAGTCTCATTCTCAAAAGTACACCAGTGTGACATTTCCATCTCTCACACTGACCGTTCTTGTCGCCTCTCCAGATGGCTCTTGATTTGCTGCCCAATTACAGCACTTATAAATGGGCTGAGATTGCCCAAGCTCATTTCATGAAGAACCCTGAACCATCAGCAAACAGGAGAGACTTTCATCCTCTCAGGAGATGCTGAATATTAAGTCAGATCCCAGGCACAGTGTTGATCTCACTATGCCACAGTCTTAATGTTTCCAATATTCTCAATTTTTGTTTGAAGAAGACTGTTGAACTAATCTTTACTCACATGGACTATTTGCAACCTTGCAGTCCTATTTAACAGTGAGCTGAGCTTCCAAGCGCATATCCTCCATTCCAAAGACCGCCTACTTCCACCTCGTAACATTGCCCGCCTCCACCCTGCCTCAGCTCATCTGCTGCTGAAAACCTCATCCATACCCTTCTTATCTCTAGACTCGACTATTTCAATGCTTTCCTGGCCGGGTTCTCACTTTGCAGCTTCCGTAAACTTGAGCTCATTCAAAACTCTGCTGTCCGTATCCTAACTCGCACCAATTCCCACTCACCCGATCACCCCTGTGCTCACTGACCTACTTTGGCTCCTGGTCAGGCAACACCTCGATTTTAAAATTCTCATCCTTCTGCTCAAATCCCTCCAAGGCCTTGCCCCTCCCTATTTCTGTAATCACCACCAGCCCTACAAACCTCCGAGATTTCCGCGCTCCTCCAATTCTGGCCTCTTGCACATCCCTGATTTTAATCGCTCCACCATTGACGGCCGTGCCTTCAGCTGCCTGGGCCTTTAGCTCTGGAATTCCCTCCCTAAACCTCACTGCCTCTTGACCTCTCCTCCGTTTTCAATGCTCCTTAAAACCTACCTCTTTGACCAAGCTTATGGTCCTAATATTTCCTTATGTGGCTCGGAATCAAATTTTGTCTGATAAGCCCCCATAAAGCAGCTTGGGACGTTTTTACTACGTTAGGCGCTATATAAAGGCAAGTTACTGATGTTGTTGTGTTGGGAAGTCGATTTTTCTGTTGTTAAAGATACAACAGTGCACCGAGCTACTTTGTTTCAAGTTTCTCATAGTTTTCGGGGTTGAAAATGCAGTCCTTGGTAATTGAATTTGCCGACGACTGTACATAAAAGGGTCGTGAGGTGTACAGGTGACACGGCAAAATAAGGCCATCAGGGACTCGGCGGGTCTGAGTCAGCATCCACGAACAAAGGCTACAATGACTCCTGCTGAGCAAGGAGAGTGTGGCTGAGCAAAGGTCAAACTTCAGCCTGAACTCCCTTAATCAATCCGATTCTCCAACTGTTTCATGTAATTCTCACTAATCTGCTGTGGGTGTCCGTTAAACCAGAGCTCCAATACATGGGCACACGAGAGAATTTCAGCTCTGACTAAATTCATTAGGATTAAATTGATTTTGAAGTCTGAAGGGATTAAAGAACAGTTCAAGATGGATTTACATAAATAAGCTGCTTTCTTGAGGAAAAGTCTTAAATTAATGGAGCTGGAGACAAATTTTGAGATCCTGACTGTCTCAAATAAAAGTAGCAATCAGAAGGAAGCAATGTTGGAGCTCAGGTATCTGAATGAGCTGGTGTGATACAGCAATACAGTGCCCTGGAGTGGCAGCACAAAGATTCATTCAACAATCTGATAGGCTCCTCATCTTAGCCACTGGTGAGGTACTGAGCAAAACCAAATGGGAGAAAGGACGAATGGGAGGGAGCAATCCCTGGTTTACACGCTATCTCTCTGTGTAACACACCCTCTACCCTCTCTCTGTGTAACACACCCTCTACCCTCTCTCTGTGTAACACACCCTCTACCCTCTCTCTGTGTAACACACCCTCTACCCTCTCTCTGTGTAACACACCCTCTACCCTCTCTCTGTGTAACACACCCTCTACCCTCTCTGTGTAACACACCTGTTATGTTCATAAATAAATAGACATTCTTATTATGAACAGCTAGCTTGGAGCTAGTCACTTTATTCAGCTATGTGGACTTGTACAGCATCCATCTTGACTACTGCCTTGTGGGTAGCCTAGTGCATCGTGGGTAGCCCACAATTAAACATACATACAGCTAGACATACAGCTCCACCTAGTGTACCATCCTAGGATGACATGTTACTGATCATTACAACACCCTCTTCCCTCTCTGTGTGTAACACACCCTCTACCCTCTCTCTCTGTAATACACCCTCTACCCTCTCTCTCTGTAATACACCCTCTACCCTCTCTATGTCCAACACACCCTCTACCCTCTCTGTGCTACACACCCTCTTCCTTCTCTCTGTGCAACACACCCTCTACCCTCTCTCTGTGCAACACACCCTCTACCCTCTCTATGTCCAACACACCCTCTACCCTCTCTGTGCTACACACCCTCTTCCTTCTCTCTGTGCAACACACCCTCTACCCTCTCTCTGTGCAACACACCCTCTACCCTCTCTCTGTGCAACACACCCTCTACCCTCTCTCTGTGTAACACACCCTCTACCCTCTCTGTGCTACACACCCTCTTCCCTCTCCCTGTGCAACACACCCTCCTCCCTCTCTGTGCAACACACCCTCCTCCCTCTCTCTGTGTAACACACCCTCTCCCCTCTCTCTGTGTAACACACCCTCTGCCCTCTCTCTGTGTAACACAATCTCTGCCCTCTCTTTGTGTAACACACCCTCTCCCCTCTCTCTGTGTAACACACCCTCTGCCCTCTCTCTGTGTAACACAATCTCTGCCCTCTCTTTGTGTAACACACCCTCTCCCCTCTCTGTGTAACACACCCTCGACCCTCACTCTCTGAGTAACACACCCTCTGCCCTATCTCTGAGTAACACAAAATCTACCCTCTCTGTGTGTAACACACCCTCTACCCTCTCTGTGTAACACACCTTCTACCCTCTCTGTGTAACACACCCTCTACCCTCTCTCTGCTTAACACATCCTCTACCCTCGCTTTGCAACACACCCTCTACCCTCTCTCTCTGTTACACACCCTCTACCCTCTCTCTGTGTAACACACCCTTCACCCTCTCGCTCTGAGTAACACACCCTCTACCCTCTCTCTGTGTAACACACCCTCTACCCTCTCTCTGTGTGAGATTTACACGGAGATACTGAGGGAGATTAACACTGAGATACTGAGGGAGATTGACACTGAGATACTCTGGGAGATTAAAACTGAGAAACCGAGATAGATTAGCACTGAGATACTGAGGAAGTTTAACACTGAGATAATGAGGGAGTTTAACACAGATACTGAGGGAGATTAACACTGAGATACTGAGGGAGATTACCACTGAGATATTGAGGGAGATTAAAACTGAGATATTGAGGGAGATTAACATGGAGATCCAGATTGAGATTAACGCTGAGATATTGAGGGAGATTAACACTGAGATACTGAGGGAGATTAACACTGAGATACTGAGGGAGATTAACACTGAGATACTATGGGAGATTAAAAATGAGATACTGAGGGAGATTAACACTGAGATATTGAGTGAGATTAACACTGAGATACTGAGGGAGATTGAAACGGAGATACCGAGATAGATTTACACTGAGATACTGAGTGAGATTAACACTGAGATACTTTGGGAGATTAACACCGATATACTGAGGGAGATTAACACTGAGATACTGAGGGATATTAACATTGAGATGCTGAGGGAGATTAAGACTGAGATACTGAGGGAGATTAATACTGAAATATTGAGGGAGATTAAAACTGAGATATTGAGGGAGATTAACACTGAGATACTATGGGAGATTAAAACTGAAATACTGAGGGAGGTTAACATGGAGATCCTGATTGAGATTAACGCTGAGATATTGAGGGAGATTAAAATTTAGATATTCAGAGAGATTACGACTGAGATAATGAGGGAGATTAACACTGAGATAATGAGAGAGATTAACACTGAGATACTGAGAGAGATTAACACTGAGATACTGAGTGGGATTAACACTGAGATTCTGAGTGAGATTAACACTGAGATACTGAGGGAGATTAACACTGAGAAGTTGAGGGAGGTTAACACTGAGATACTGAGTGCGATTAATTACTGAGATACTGAGGGAGATTAACACTGAGATACTGAGGGAGATTAACACTGAGATTCTTTGGGAGATTAACACTGAGATACTGAGTGAGATTAACACTGACATACTATGGGAGATTAAAACTGAGACACTGAGAGTGATTAACACTGAGATACTGAGATAGATTAACACTGAGATACTCTGGGAGATTAAAACTGAGATACTGAGGGAGATTAACGCTGCTATACCGAGATAGATTTACACTGAGGTGCTGAGTGAGATTATAACTGAGATACTTTGGGAGATTAGCACCGAGATACTGAGGGTGATTAACTTGGAGATCCTGATTGAGATTAACGCTGAGATATTGAGGGAGATTAAAACTCAGATATTCAGGGAGATTACGACTGAGATACTGAGGGAGATTAACACTGAGATACTGAGGGAGATTAACACTGAGATACTGAGGGAGATTAACATTGAGGTACTGAGAGAGATTACGAATGAGATACTGAGGGAGATTAACACTGAGATACTGAGGGAGATTAACACTGAGATACTGAGGGAGATTAACACTGAGATACTGTGGGAGATTAACACCGCTATACTGAGGGAGATTAACACTGAGATACTGAGGGAGATTAACATTGAGATACTGAGGGAGATTAACACTGAGATACTGAGGGAGAATAACACTGAGATACTCAGGGAGATTAACACGGAGATATTGAGGGAGATTAACACTGAGATACTGAGGGACACTAACATTGAGATACTGAGGGAGATTAACACAGATACTGAGTGAGATTAACACTGAGCTACTGAGGGAGATTAACACTGAGATATTGAGGGAGATTAACATTGAGATACTATGGGAGATTAAAACTGAGATACTGAGAGAGATTAACACTGAGATACTGAGGGAGATTAACACCGATATACTGAGGGAGATTAACACTGAGATATTCAGGGAGATTAACATGGAGATCCTGATTGAGATTAACGCTGAGATATTGAGGGAGATTAAAACTCAGATATTCAGGGAGATTACGACTGAGATACTGAGGGAGATTAACACTGAGATAATGAGAGAGATTAACACTCAGATACTGAGTGGTATTAACACTGAGATTCTGAGGGAGATTAACACAGATACTTTGGGAGTTTAAAACTGAGATACTGAATGCGATTAACACTGAGATACTGATGGAGATTAACATGAAGATCCTGAGTGAGATTAACACTGAAGTATTGAGGAATATAAACACTGATATACTGAGTGAGGTTAACACTGAGATACTATGGGAGATTAAAACTGAGACACTTTGAGTGATTAACACTGAGATACTGAGAGTGATTAACACTGAGATACTGAGGGAGATTAACACTTATATACTTTGGGAGATTACAACTGAGATACTGACGGAGATTAACACTGAGATACTGATGGAGATGATCACTGAGATACTGAGGTTGATGAACACTGAGATACTGTGGGAGATTAACACCGCTATACTGAGGGAGATTAACACTCAGATACTGGGATAGATTAATACTGAGATACTGAGGGAGATTAACACTGAGATACTGAGGGAGATTAACACTGAGATACTATGGAAGATTGAAACTGAGATACTGAGGGAGAATAACACTGAGATACTCAGGGAGATTAACACAGAGATATTGAGGGAGATTAACACTGAGATACTGAGGGAGACTAACATTGAGACACTGAGGGAGATTAACACAGATACTGAGTGAGATTAACAGTGAGCTACTGAGGGAGATTAACACTGAGATATTGAGGGAGATTAACACCGATATACTGAGAGAGATTAACACTCAGATACTGAGATAGATTAATACTGAGATACTGAGGGAGATTAACACTGAGATACTGAGGGAGATTAACACTGAGATATTGAGGGAGACTAACACTGAGATACTGAGGGAGATTAACACTTATATACTTTGGGAGATTACAACTGAGGTACTGAGAGAGATTAACGCTGCTATACCGAGATAGATTTACACTGAGGTACTGAGTGAGATTAACACTGAGATACTTTGGGAGATTAGCACTGAGATACTGAGGGTGATTAACATGGAGATCCTGATTGAGATTAACGCTGAGATATTGAGGGAGATTCAAACTCAGATATTCAGGGAGATTACAACTGAGATACTGAGGGAGATTAACACTGAGATATTGAGGGAGATTAACATGGAGATCCTGAGGGAGATTAACACTGAGATACTGAGGGAGATTAACACTGAGCTACTGAGTGAGATTAACACTGAGATACTGAGGGAGATTAACACTGAGCTACTGAGGGAGATTAACACTGAGCTACTGAGGGAGATTAACACTGGGATACTGAGGGAGATTAACACTGGGATACTGAGGGAGATTAACACTGAGATACTGAGGGAGATTAACGCTGATATACCGAGATAGATTAACACTGAGATACTGCGGGAGATTAACACTTATATACTTTGTGAGATTACAACCGGAGATATTGATGGAGATTAACACTGAGATACTGATGGAGATTATCACTGAGATACTGAGAGAGATTAACGCTGCTGTACCGAGATAGATTTACACTGAGGTACTGAGCGAGATTAACACTGAGATACTTTGGGAGATTAGCACTGAGATACTGAGGATGATTAACATGGAGATCCTGAATGAGATTAACGCTGAGATATTGAGGCAGATTAACACTGAGATATTGAGGGAGATTAACATGGAGATCCTGAGGGAGATTAACACTGAGCTACTGAGGGAGATTAACACTGAGATACTGAGGGAGATTAACGCTGAGATACTTTGGGAGATTAGCACTGAGATACTGAGGGTGATTAACATGGAGATCCTGATTGAGATTAACGCTGAGATACTGAATGAGATTAACAATGAGATATTATGGGAGATTAACACTGAGATTCTGAGATAGATTAGCACTGAGATACTGAGAGAAATTAACCCCGAGATACTGAGGGAGATTAACACTGAGATACTGAGTGAGATAAAAATTGAAATACTGAGGGAGATTAACACTGAGATACTGAGCGAGATTAACACTGCGATACTGAGGGAGATTCACACTGACATACTGAGGGAGATTTACACTGAGATACTGAGGGAGATTAACACTGAGATACTGAGTGAGATTAACAATGAGATACTGAGGGAGATTAACACTGAGATACGGAGGGAGATTGACACTGAGATACTGGGGGGGATTAAAACTCAGATATTCAGGGAGACTAACACTGAGATACTGAGGGAGATTAACATTGAGGTACTGAGAGAGATTACGACTGAGATACAGAGATAGATAAACACCGATACTGAGGGAGATTAACACTGAGATACTGAGAGTGATTAACACTGAGATACTGAGGGAGATTAACACATATACTTTGGGAGATTACAACTGAGATACTGACGGAGATTATCACTGAGATACTGATGTTGATGAACACTGAGATATTGTGGGAGATTAACACTGAGATACTATGGGAGATTAAAACTGAGATACTGAGGGAGATTAACACTGAGATACTGAGGGAGATTAACACTGAGATATTGAGGGAGATTAACACAGATACGGAGTGAGATTAACACTGAGATACTGAGGGAGATTAACACTGAGATATTGAGGGAGATTAACACTGAGATACTATGGGAGATTAAAACTGAGATACTGAGGGAGATTAACACTGAGATACTGAGGAGATTGACACTGAGATACTGAGGGAGATTAACACTGAAATATAGAGGGAGATTAACATGGAGATCCTGATTGAGATTAACGCTGAGATATTGAGGGAGATTAAAACACAGATATTCAGGGAGATTACGACTGAGATACTGAGGGAGATTAACACTGAAATACTGAGGGAGATTAACACTGAGATACTGAGGGAGATTAACATTGAGGTACTGAGAGAGATTACGAATGAGATACTGAGGGAGATTAACACTGAGATACTGAGTTAGATAAACACCGATACTGAGGGACATTAACAGTGAGATACTGAGGGAGATTAACAGTGAGATACTGAGAGTGATTAACACTGAGATACTGACGGAGATTAACACTGAGATACTGATGGAGATTATCACTGAGATACTGGGATAGATTAATACTGAGATACTGAGGGAGATTAGCACTGAGATACTGAGGGAGATTAACACTGAGATACTATGGGAGATTGAAACTGAGATACTGAGGGAGAATAACACTGAGATACTCAGGGAGATTAACATTGAGATACTGAGGGAGATTAACACAGATACTGAGGGAGATTAACACTGAGATAATGAGAGAGATTAACACTCAGATACTGAGTGGTATTAACACTGAGATTCTGAGGGAGATTAACAGATACTTTGGGAGTTTAAAACTGAGATACTGAGTGCGATTAACCCTGAGATACTGAGTGAGATTAACACTGAGATACTGAGGGAGATTAAAACTGTGATACTGAGGGAGATTAACACTGAGACACTGAGGGAGATTAACACTCAGATACTGAGATAGATTAATACTGAGATACTGAGGGAGATTAACCCTGCAATACTGAGGGAGATTAATTCTGAGATACTGAGGGAAATTAACATTGAGATACTGAGAGCGATTAACATTGAGATATTAAGGTAGATTAACATGGAGATCCTGAGTGAGATTAACACTGAGATACTATGGGAGATTAAAACTGAGATACTGAGGGAGATTAACATTGATATACTGAGGGAGATTAACACTGAGATACTGAGGGAGATTAACACTGAGATACTGAGGGAGATTAACACTGAGATACTGAGGGAGATTAACACTGAGATACTATGGGAGATTAAAACTGAGATACTGAGGGAGATTAACATTGATATACTGAGGGAGATTAACACTGAGATACTGAGGGAGATTAACACTGAGATACTGAGGGAGATTAACACTGAGATACTGAGGGAGATTAACACCGAGATACTGTGGGAGTTTAACACTGAGATAGTGAGGGAGATTTACACTGAGATAATTTAAGACTGAGATTATGAGTGGGATTAACATTGAGATATTCAGGGAATTTAACACCGAGATATTGAGAGAGATTAACACTGAGATACTGAGGGAGATTAACCCTGCGATACTGAGAGAGATTAATTCTGAGATACTGAGGGAGATTAACATTGAGATACTGAGAGAGATTAACATTGAGATATTCAGGGAGATTAACACTGAGATACTGAGGGAGATTAACATTGAGGTACTGAGAGAGATTACGACTGAGATACTGAGGGAGATTGACACTGAGATACTGATGGAGATTAACACTGAGATACTGAGGGAGATTAACACTGAGATACTGAGATAATTTAAGACTGAGATTATGAGTGGGATTAACACTGAGATATTGAGGGAATTTATCACCGAGATACTGAGGGATATTAACACTGAGATACTGAGTGAGATAATCACTGAGATACTGTGTTAGATTAGGACTGAGATACTGAGATAGATTTAAACTGAAATATTGAGGGGGATTAAAACTGAGATACTGAGGGAGATTAACACTGAGATAGATTAATACTGAGATACTGAGATGGATTAATACTGAGATACTGAGAGAGATTAACACTGAGATACTGAGGGAGATTAACACTGAAATACTGAGATCAATTAACACTGAGATACTTTGGGAGATTATCACTGAGATACTGAGGGTGATCAACACTGAGATACTGAGGGAGATTAACACTGAGATATTGAGGGAGATTAACACGGAAATACTAACGGAGATTAACACTGAGATACTGAGTGAGATTAACACTGAGATATTGACGGAGGTTAACACTGAGATACTGAGAGAAATTAACACTGAGATATTGAGGGAGATTAACATGGAGATATTGAGGGAGATTAACATGGAGATCCTGATTGAGATAACGCTGAGATATTGAGGGAGATTAAAATTCAGATATTCAGGGAGATTGCGACTGAGATACTGAGGGAGATTAACACTGAGATACTTTGGGAGATTAAAACTGAGATACATGTGCAATTAACACTGAGATACGGAGATAGATTAACACTGAGATACTGAGTGAGATTAACACTGAGATACTGAGAGAGATTAAAACTGCGATACTGAGGGAGATTAACACTGAGATACTGAGGGAGATTAATACTGAAATACTGAGATAGATTAACACTGAGATACTTTGGGAGATTAACACTTAGATACTGAGGGAGATTAAAACTGAGATACTGAGGGTGATTAATGTAATGATATCAGCAAATAGAAATGGTATTTGCCTGTTCGATTATGATGCCTTAATAGCATGTTTGCATGTATTGATTGCTTGTGCCTAACCAGCAGAGGGCATGTGACCGAGAGAAGCAAGGCAGGGAGTTTTAGTTTCAGTTTCGTTCTAGATGCACAAGCATCGTGTCTCCTGTAAAAGCTGTATAAAAGAGTTTAACAAGCTTTAGATTAAAAGTCATTCTCTTTCATAAATGTCTTGTCATTGAACCCACAAAGAAATCGATACATGGTGTCAGAAGTGGCTGAAAGAGATGAAGAGAAAAAATATGAAGTTAAATCAGCTCTCCACAAATTAGCAAGCCAAAAGATAACATCGTTGCTTACCATTGGAGAATAGCTAACGAAGTGAAAAAATGGAAGGTTTACTCCCACCGGCGACGCTTCAGTTGACAGGTAATGTGGCTGAAAATTGGAGGAGATTCAAACAACGTGTAGAGTTGTATTTAGCGGCAATCGGAGCTGACGAGAAAAGTGATAATAAGAAATCGTCAGTGTCCTTACATGTCGTGGGTGATGAAGCGCTGGAGGTGTATAATAACTTCACATTCGCTGCTAATGGAGACAAAATGAAGCTAGATAAAATAATGGAACAGTTTGAGGCCTACTGCATACCTAAACGTAACGTGACGTTTGAGAGGCACAGATTTTTCACGTGTTCAGAAAACAGGTGAGACTATTGATCAGTATGTGACTGAACTGAGAAACCGAAGCAAATCGTGTGAATTTGGGGGACTGACAGACTCGCTGATAAAAGACAGACTGGTGTGTGGTATTCCAGATAATGGTCTAAGGGAAAGACTGCTAAGAGAGCAAGATCTAGACCTGGGAAAAGCCATAGCACTGTGTAGGGCTACAGAGACTGTGAAGTTGCAGGCAAAGGAGCTGTTCAGTGACAGTAGAGGCAATGTGGATGCAGTGAGAAAGAACGGACACAAACCGTTTAACAAAAAGAGCGCCCATGTGAAAAAAGAGGCGTGGCCAGCGAACGAAAATGAAAGGGACAATCGAAAGACATGTAGTCGATGCGGTACACAGCATCCACCAAAAAAGTGTCCAGCATATGGTAAAACATGCAATAGTTGCAACAAAAACAACCATTATTCCCGTTGCTGCAAGAACCAAGTGCAACAAAGCAAGGTCCATGCAGTAGATGAAAGCGACATAGAGGAGTTCTATGTAGATTTTGTGTCTGAAAACAAAAAAGAAGAAAGAGACTGGATGTTGACACTAAAAGTGAATGACATACACATTCCATTTAAATTGGATACTGGAGCACAAGTTAATGTGATATCAGAGACTGATTTTAAGAAAATTAGACCCAGACCAAAGATACATGGAATCAAAGTGAAAGTGACAGGATACTCAGGTACTGAAATACCAGTGAAAGGAAGATGCATTGTCAAAGTAACACACAAGGACAGAGAGCACACGTTAGCATTAATCGTGGTGCCAAAGGAGGTGCAAGCCATATTAGGTTTAAAAGCCTGTGAGAGACTGAACCTGGTAAAGAGAGTCCTCGTTGTGGAAAGCGAAGGAGAGACAGTCTATGAGGAACTCATGAAAGAGTACAAAGACCTATTTAAGGGTCTAGGCTGCATTCCAGGAGAACACACGATCAGAGTAGATAAAAGTATGACACCGGTCATACATCCATGCAGAAAAGTTCCGTTTGCTCTTCAAAAGCAACTGAAGGCAGAGTTGGACAGGATGGAAAGCCTGAACGTGATTCAGAAGATAGATGAGCCAACTGAGTGGGTGAGTTCCCTCGTCGTAGTGGACAAAAAGAATGGAAAGCTCAGAATTTGCCTGGATCCAAGAGATCTAAACAGAGCAATAAAGAGAGAGCACTTCAAGCTTCCTACACGTGAGGAAATCATGGCACAGTTTGCAAATGCAAAATATTTCAGCAAGTTCGATGCATCATCAGGATTTTGGCAGATGAAGCTGGACGAAGCAAGTACAAGACTGTGCACATTCAACAGTCCATTTGGCAGATACAGATTCCTAAGGTTACCATTTGGCATTGCCTCAGCTCCTGAAGTGTATCACAAAACAATCCATATGATCTATGAGCACCTGGAGGGAGTTGATACATCAATGGATGACATCATAGTATGGGGAACCATGAGAACTGAGCATGACGAGAGACTGAAAAAAGTGCTGGAAGCAACAAGGAAAACAAACCTGAAGCTGAATAGAGAGAAATGCCAGCTCGGGGTGACAGAACTGACATTCGTGGGAGATATCCTTAGCAGTGAGGGCATCAGACCAGATCCCAGAAAAGGTGTCTGCCATTGAGAATATGCCAAGGCCACAATGCAAAAAGGACGTGCAGAGTTTTAATGGAATGATCAACTACATGGGTAAATTCATATCCAACCTCTCAGAAAAGATGGCGCCACTGAGAAGACTAACTGAAAAGAACATAGAATGGGAATGGAATCATGAGCATGAGAAGTCATGGAGCAATCTAAAGAAACTACTCACAGAGGAATCAGTTCTGAGGTTTTATGACCCAGCGAGACCCATCAAGATATCATCAGATGCATCACAGAGTGGGTTCGGTGCCGTTCTTCTGCAACAATATGACTACTGGCAACCTATTGCATATGCATCGCGCTCAATGACAGACGCGGAGACGCGATATGCTCAAATAGAAAAGGAGCTGCTCAGCATCACATACGCCTGTGAAAGATTTCACCAGTTTGTGGCAGGACAAGCAATCAGTGTAGAGACTGACCATAAGCCCTTGATTGCATTGTTCCAAAAGCCACTAAATAGCTGTCCGCTTAGAATACAAAGAATGATGATCAGGCTGCAACGCTATACACTGAATGTTGCGTACACACCGGGTAAGCTGATGTATACAGCAGACACGTTGTCCAGAGCTGTTGACCCAGGAGAGCCCTCAAACACAGTGAAAAGACTGAAGTACAAGGCAAAAGACAGTGGAACTGACTTCTACCAGAGCATGCTTGTATACCGCACAACGCCGCTCGAGTGTGGTATGTCACCAGCCCAACTCCTGATGGGACGTCGGCTAAGGTCAAACCTACCCATCCCGGAGAACCTCCTGAAATCAAGAGGGGGAGAAAGTGAGGAAGTTCAAAGAGCAACAGAAAGAAAAGCAAAAGTATTACTATGACAGAGGAACACAAAACCTACCTGAACTCCACACTGGTGACCAAGTAAAGTTCAAAGACAAAACAAACACATGGACTCAGAAGGGAACTGTCCTGAGTGAAGTTCAACCAAGATCATACACCATTCAGACAGATGAGGGTGCTGTTCTGAGAAGAAATCGACGAGATCTTCTCATGGGACCAGCCACAGCAGGTCAAGAGACTGATACTGTTGGACAACCTGATCACACAGCTGAGAACACATCATCTGAGGCAACAACTCAGATTCAAGGACAATCAATCAGAAAATCCTCAAGACACATGAAGCCTCCTGAGAGACTCATTGAGCAAATTTAAGGACTATTGTTATAGAAGGAAGTAATGTTACCTTATTCTTTCTTCAAGTTCTAGTGTATTGACATATTTCATGTGAACACACAAAGCAAGGTTAAAAAACCTTGATCATGATAATGATAATGTAAGTTCATTAAGTGTTACAGTTAAAATGCAGATTAATACAAAGAAAACATGTTGTTAGTTAAAAGTAAAATACTTTTGTTTTAAGAAAAGGAGATGTAATGATATCAGCAAATAGAGATGGTATTTGCCTGTTCGATTATGATGCCTTAATAGCATGTTTGCTTGTATTGATTGCTTGTGCCTGACCAGCAGAGGGCATGTGACCGAGAGAAGCAAGGCAGGGAGTTTTAGTTTCAGTTTCGTTCTAGATGCACAACAAGCATCGTGTCTCCTGTAAAAGCTGTATAAAAGAGTTGAACAAGCTTTAGATTAAAAGTCATTCTCTTTCATAAATGTCTCGTCATTGAACCCACAAAGAAACCAATACAATTAACATTGAGATAGATTAACACTGAGATACTGAGGGAGATTAACACTGAGATACTGAGGGAGATTAACACTGAGATACTGTGGGAGATTAACAGAGATACTGAGGGAGATTAACACTGAAATATTGAGGGAGATTAACCCTGTGATACTGAGTGATATTAACCCTGTGATACTGAGGGAGATTAACTCCGTGATACTGAGGGAGATTAACCCTGTGATACTGCGGGAGATTAACTCTGAGATATTGAGGGAGATGTACAAGTACAGTTTTTAAAATGTTTTGCCTCATGCTTTTTAAATGTTTGTGAGTTGAACACGATTTTGGACACAAGATAACTTATCCTACTCACTCCCCTTTAATGTGGAACTGGACCTGTTAAACGCCATCGGATTTTTGATGCAGTAATATTTCTGTATATCTGCTTTTTTATTCTGATTTGCAATTCCCGTCTGATTATATAAATCGAACTGCATCTTCTTCGACTGCCTGTACCTTGCTGTTCCATTCAGAAAGCCCCTGAATGTGCCATGCTTATTAATGGGGAGTCTGCAGCCAGCTCCTCTCGCCTGGCTGTCCGTGAGCAAAGGCTTGTCATGCCCTTCTGTGGCCGGTTCCAATACTTCTGCCCTGCCTCTGAATCGTAGTATCATAAACACCGTAATTTCTGATTCAATCTCGAACCTTCCCCTCCCCCAAGAGAGCTTAAACAATATGCTGAGCCTTTGTGATAGAAAGCAGCAAAGGAACTGAAGGCAAGGAAATTAATATTAAAAGCTCGGCACTCCGTCGCTCAGGTTAACTGAACCTGGCCTTGACTCCGGTTGGGACAATAGCAGGCAGCCCTCCCCAGAGGTGCATTGCAAGGAGCCAGCCTATATCAAAAGCTTCTTTAACAACACTCACAAGCTACTTGTGTGTGAAATGATGACTGTTGGATGGACTGAGTGTGGCAGGTCGTGTTTGCTGTGCTTTATGAGAGAGGAGGAGGGTGTATCAGGGAGTGGGATTCTGAATAGTGGATGAGTGTGAGTGCATGAAGCTCACCTGTGGTCGTGCGGGATTCTAACAGCATCCGGCCTGTATGGCAGTGAGCTGGGGCCAGTGGGGATAATGAGGCAGCGTGAACTGTAAAGCAGGCTGCAGCCCAGAAGACGGGATAGGGAAGCTGAAGTGGCCTCAGAGGAACCAAGTTGTACTGGTGCGGAGTAGGAGACGGTGCTCCCCTCTGCAGCAGCCTGCCTCTGCTGCTCTCTCTCTGATTGGCTGGCGGAGCTCCAGCCCCGATTGGCTGAGAGGGAGCTGTGGTTAATGACGGGGAAGCTTTGATTGGAGAGGGAGGAAGAGACAGTGAGAGAGAGAGCGAGACAGGGAGCAGGAGGTGGAGAGTGCTGACCAGGCACTAAGGAAAGGGATCTCTGTACACAGAATAGCTGGTGCTTTGACACTGACTGGAGGGGATGGTTGGATGTCAGGAGCTGCTTCGGTCTGGAGTGAAGGAGAGAGCTCTGAATGAGAGCAGGACTTGCTGCTGTAGGTGGTAGATGCTCAGAGGTGAAGAAAGCTGTCTTGCTGGAAGTGAGGGGAGATCACAGGCTGCAGCTGAGAAGGCAAACGGGATACAGGCAGAGCAGAACTGCAGGAGGCTGCAGCTGGGTGAACCATGTGTGAAAGGGCTTGCAATCGGCATTCACTGTCCAGCTGCCTTCGGTAGAATTGAAGAGGGTTATACCGTTCCCCAGGTGCCAGCGATTGATTTGAACCGCTTCTCACTCTGAAGGGATTCCTGCAATTGTCACTTCCTTGCTTAACTCCTCTCATTCTGAGACCATGCTAATCTGCAGAAGAGTTTGTTTTGCATGAAAAGATCCCACGGAAGTCTTTCGAAGATGAATCGATCCGACAGCGATGAATCAGCCTATCACCGCAGCCCGTCCCTGGACAGCAAGGACTATTCTGCGGCACATGGCGCTTTCCGCCGCTACAGCAGCATTTACGGTGGCCAGTTTGGGGCCAACTCCTCCTTCTTTGGATTGCACAATAACCCTGGCCCTAAAGCCAGCAAAGCGGAGTACACATCCCCGAAGGGCAGTAAATATGTGGTCTTTTACCTGGATCTCTCCTTTATATTCCTTCTAGAGCTGAAGAGGTGCAACATGGCTCAGAATTGCTTGCAGTGTCTGAAGTACCTCATGTTCGTCTTTAACCTCTTATTCTGGGTAAGTGCGGTTTGTCTTCTCGGTCCTTTCAAAGACCGCCTGCCTGCTTGTTCCACCTCAGTCGCCGTACTTTATCCGGTCTTCACTCCCCATCAGTACCTGATTGTATTTCAGTTCAATGATGCCTTTATAGCCGGAGCCTGGCTCCTAAATGATGAGGGGGGTAGAAGTTAAGTTCCACTCCCACTCCACCACTGTAACTTTGATAGAAAGCAGGAGGACCACCTCCAAACACCACCGCCCCCCCCACCCCGACCTCCGAGGAAATTCACCCCTTTTGCACTTAAGCGGAGCCTGTTGGTGGAGGTGGGATCCAATTACAGCTAGGACATTGTAAGCTCCCCTCACACATGTCCATCCCCCTCCAATTTGGAACTCACCAGCCTGTGCCTGGGCAAATATCATCACAACTCCAAATGCGGCCGAACATAATATTCCACGGGAGGGCTGGGAAAGCAGACTGGGTGGGAGGGCCATTCATTGGATGGCACCGGCAGCAGTGCTTCACGTGATTGGATGGAGCGATGAGCCCGTCCGGCTGTTCTTATTTGGAAACAGAGAAGAACCAGGTGGCAGAGGGCCGCACAATTTCTTAGGACCTGATTTAACTCATCACATTTATTTGTTTGTATATGAAACAGGGTATGTCTTTCTAAAAAGACAGTGCCCCTTTAAACAGTGACAATCACCATTGTCGTAGTGCATGATAGTTACGATAGTATCACAGTGTGTGGATCCCAGGTGCTCGGAGATGTACCAGTAAACTAGTCAGGAAGCAATCCCTGCCCATATCCTCCATCAACACTCAGGGGATAAGATATTTTAATATTTCTCCACCTAGATTAAAATCATTTACAGCTGCTGACTTGTGTCAACACATTCTGGTCTGTGGCTCTGTAACTGGTGTAAGCACCAGACAAACATCAGTTTCAGAGAGTGTCAAGGTATCATTTCACTGTGGGACTGTGTATCTTTACATGGCGATATCATTATCGGTCTGTGTATCATTACATGGCGATATCAGTGTGGGTCTGTGTATGAATACAGTGAGATATCATTTAGGGACTGTGTATGAATACAGTGAGATATCATTTAGGGACTGTGTATCTTTACAGTGAGATATCATTGTGGGACTGTGTATCTTTACAGTGAGATATTATTGTGGGACTGTGTATCTTTACAGTGAGATATTATTGTGGGACTGTGTGGACACGAAATCCGTGCTTGTAGCGCCGGCCATTAAATGTTGTTGAAGAAATGGTGGCCGCCTCGCTTCCGCCTGCTTCCGGAACACGGTGGCCGCCATTTTGTAGAGGTCGGCAGCGCTGCCGTTGGCTGCGCTTGCCTCACAGGTAAATATGAAGATCAGGATGTCAATCACTGTCCAACGCCTGAATTGGCACAGGACTACAATTTTGGACGTCGCCACTTTGCATACCACCCTCTCCTAACCAGACATGGAAGAACATGTGTGCTGCAGTTGTGCAGAGACACTGTCAGCACTTCTTAAAGGGACACACACATCTTTCAGGTAGATTTCGATTTCAACTTTTGGAGTGTTTTTAAAAATTTTATTGGAGTAGTGGCTTGTTGCAAAACATTTTAAAAGTTGTTAAAGTGTGCAGGGAGTGCTGCTGGATGCTTGCAAGGCTTTGGATGTTAAAGGAAGGCCTCTGAGAAGGCCACTTGCTCCCAGTCCTGGGGGTCTAGTTGCAGTCCTCCTTGGGCTGCAGCATGACTTGGAGATGGAGCAGAGGCAGCAAAGGGACAAGCTGCTCGCAGAGGGAGGAGGAAGCAGAAGAGGAGGAAGTGGAAGGAAACCAAAACAGCCCCTTTCTGGCTGGCATTTCCGGGATGGGATCATTTGCCTGCGGTACTAGTGACCACAACCACAATTCCCCTTTTACCATTTGTCCCACACCTTCACTTCCCTCTGTTACTCACCATCACAGGGTCCTCTTGGCCACAATGCTGAAATAAAAGCCATCACAAACCAAACTTACAATTCAAATTTATCCATATATGCATCCAATATTATAGAAAAAAATCAACTAATCGCCTTGTGCATTCCCTTAGTGACTGTCTTGTGTGTGCCTTTGCCTGTCCTACACAGTGCTACCCCAATGGCTGCAGCATGGCTGGTGGAAGGCTTCTGACTTTCAGTGGGGGAGACTGCAGATGGCCTTGCAGGACGAACTTGAGGAGCTGGTGGCTGAGAGTGTGAAATTGAGTGATGGTGTTTCTTCTTCTTCTGAACCCTCCTCTCCCTCTTCTTGGTGAACCACGGGCTGGGCAGGCTGGATTTCTTGGGTGTGTGAAATGAGGAAGGCAGGAGAGTGAGGGGAGGGCGGGTAAGCAAGAGGTGCATGCTTACACCATGTGCAGCTTGTACATCAGAAGATATTGTGGGATGAGGGGGAAATGGGATGTGAGAAGGAGGATAACATGTGAGGATACCGGCATCTTGTATTCTTTCTGCCCCACCGCTGGCCAAGGGCTCAGCCATGCCCCTGCCATAAATGGCCAGCACCGTCTCCTCCAAAGGGGTGAGGTGAAGCTAGAACTGTTTGGTAGAGATTCTTGGGAGGTGAGTGATGGGGGTGGGCGGGGGTGGCATTATGCGTTGAGCAGTGTGTGAGGCTGGTGGTGCAGTTGGTGGAAACAGGTTTTGAAGATGCATTCACTGACCTTGACCAATTGTGTGAGGTCATGAAACTTCTTTGGAAACTGGAGCCAGGTCCTGGGGATGACATGGCTGACAGTGATGGCCTCGGTGATCTGGTCCCACATCCTTCTTTCTGGCCACCTGTGGCTAGAGGACCTCTCTTCCAGTGTTGACCCCCTGCACAAAGCTCGAGTGCTGCGTCCGAGACCCTGGGTGCCCTTTCCCTGGCTTCTTGAGCCTTTAGTGTTGTTTCAGCCCTGCCGCTGGCCATGGTCTCAGCGATGGCCCTCCCAATAATGGCCAGCACCGTCTCCTCCATCGGGGTCAGGTTATGCAGGTGCGCCTGTTCCCCGCCAATTAGGTCCTGCTGCCTCCGGTTGTGAGCCACCTTGTCCTGCAAGAGAAAGGGACGTGTGTCAGTGAGTGTGATGCAGTGTGTTTGGGTGATATGCCTGTCATGGTAGAATAGGTGACAGTGTGTGCAAGCTGTGAGATGTGGGTATGAGGCTTGCAGCAGTGGTAAGGTTGTGAGGGTGAGGTGAAGCTATGAATGTGAGGTATGAGTCGTGTTTAGTAGAGATTGTTGGTAGGTGAGTGATGGGGGTGTGGTGCATTGAACAGTGTGTGAGGTTGGTGGTGCTGATGGTGGGATATGGCATTTGAAGATGAATTCACTGACCTTGACCACTAGTGTGAGGTCTTTAAACTTCTTCCTGCACGGCGTCCACGCCCTCGGGGCTACACTGCTGGCATTCACCATGATAGCCATGTGCTCCCAATAGCTTTTGCGCATTTGCCGGGAGGGCTTCCTGGCTCCCTGTGGACACAGGACCTCTCTCCTCATGTTCACCTGTTGCACCAAGACCTCCAGTGCTACATCAAAGAACCTTGGAGCACGCTCTCTCCCCTGTTGTGACATCAGTAGATTGCTTCGCTGCTCTGACTCTGTTCTCCAGCCAGTTCAATCACTTGCTGCAGGCAGAATGCTCCTCCCCTTTAAGTGGTGCAGACTGCCTTTAAGAAGTGCAGGCTAGCTTTAATTGGAGCTAGCCTCGTGTGAACTTGGGCCCCCTGCTGAGCGTTCAGCCACTCAGCAACACATTCAGGTTGGAGCACATGTGTGTAAATTCATGGTCTGATTAATAAGGTTGGTGAGCTGCAGGTGCAATTGGCCACGTGGGAATATGATGTCGTGGTGATAACTGAGACCTGGCTCAAAAAGGGGAGGATTGGATGCTTAATATTCCTGGGTACAAGGTATTCAGGAAGATATGAAAGGAAAAAAGAGGAGGTGTAGCAGTTTTGATTAAGTAAAATGTTACAGTGCTAGAAAGAGAATGTCCTTGACGGGTCTAAGGCAGGATCTATTTGGTTGGAGTTGAGAAACAATAAAGCGGCTATTACGCTACTTGGTGTATTTTATAGGCCACCAAATACTGGGAAGGAGATAGTGGAGCAGATTTTGCAGAGAAATTACTGAGAGGTGCAAGAACAACAGATCAGTGTTAATGGGAGACTTTAACTATCCCAATATTGAATGGGGCAGTGATTGTGTTAAGGGCAGAGAGGGGGAAGAATTTCTGAAGTGTGTTCAGAAGAACTTTCTTGATTAGTATGTTTCCTGCCCAACAAGGAAGGAGGAATTTCTGGATCTAGTCCTGGGGAATGAAGCAGGTCAAGAGGAGAATGTCACAGTGGGGGAGCATCTCAGGAATAGTACCATAAGGTTTAGATTAGTTATGGAGGACAAGGAGCAATCTAGAATAAAAATACTCAACTGGAGGAGGGCTAATTTCAGAAAATTGTGGCAGGATCGAGGTACAGTCGAGGTACAGTCCCACAAGGGGGAAAGGGAGGGCAACCAAAGTGACAGCTCCCTGGATGAAAGAGTGAGAGAGTGGGATGCAGCAGGGAGAGGAAGTGTATGACAGATGTCTGCTTGATAATACAAGGGAGAACCAGGCTGAACATAAAATGTACAGAGAAGTGAAAAAGGAAATAAGAGGGGCAAAGAGACAGTACAAGAATAGATTGGCGGCTAACATAAAAGGGAATCCAAAGGTCTTCCATAGGCATATTAACACTAAAAGGGTTGTCAAAATGGAGATACATTGGTGGAGGCAGAAGGCATGGGTGTAGTACTAAATGAGTACTTTGCATCAGTGTTTACCAAGGAAGAGGACTTTGCCAAAGCTACGGTAAACAAGGAGGTTGTCAGAATACTGGATTAAATAAAGATAAAAAGGAGGTGCTGGAAAGGCTGGCAGTACTTAAAGTGAGCAAGTCACCTGGTCAGGATGGGATGCATCCCAGGTTGCTGAGGGAAGTAAGGGTAGAAATTGCAAGGGTGCTGGTCATAATCTTCCAATCCTCCTTAGATACAGAGGTGGTGCCAGAGGACTGGAGAATTGCAAACGTTACACCCTGGTTCTAAAAAGGGGAGAAGGATAAACTTGGCCAGTCAGTTTAATATCAGTAGTGGGGAAGCTTTTAGAAACAATAATGCAGAAGAAATGTAACAGCTACGTGGACAAGTGTGGATTAATAAAGGAAAGCCAGCGCGGATTTGTTAAAGGCAAATCATGTTTGACTAACTTGACTGAGTTTTTTGATGAGGTAACAGAGAGGGCGGATGAGGGCAGTGCGGTTGATGTGGTGCATATGGATTTTCAAAAAGCATTTGATAAAGTACCACATAATCGGCTTGTTAGCAAAATTGAAGCCCATGGGATAAAAAGGGTAGTGCCAGCATGGATGTAAAATTGGCTAAGGGATCGAAAACAGAGAGTTGTGGTGAATGGCTGTTTTTCAGACTAGAGGGAGGCATACAGTGGTGTTCCCCAGGAGTCGGTATTAAAACCACTGCTGTTTTTGATATATATTTAGACTTGTGGGTACAGGGCACAATTTCAAGATTTATGGGTGACACAAAACTCGGAAGTATAGTAAACAGTGAGGAAGATAGTAATAGGCTTCAAGAGGACTTAGACAGGCTGGTGGAATGGGGGGACACATGGCAGATGAAATTCAGCGCAGAGAAGTGTGAGGTGATACATTTTGGTAGGATGCATGAGGAGAGACAATACAAGCTAAATTCAAGCTTTCCTGGATTTGGTCCCTTGGTTTCAGGAGCCTTCTGGTGCTCCATGCACATTTGTTAGGGTTTGGTCCCATAGTTTCAGGTACCCTCCAGTGCTCCATGACTACTGGGCTTTGGTCCATGGGTTTCAAGCACCCTCCAGTGCACAGTGACTGTTGGGGTTCGGTCCCTTAGTTTCAGGTACCTTCCTCCACTGTCACCCTGCTTGTCCGACATCCAGTACTGGATCAGCAGAAATTTCCTTGTGGTGGGGATTGTCTTCGGTCCCCACCACAAACTTTGTTCCCTATCCACCAACTCCATCTCTCTCCCTGGCAACTGTCTGAGACTGAACCAGACTGTTCACAACCTTGGTGTTGTATTTGACCCCAAGATGAGCTTCTGCCCGCATCTCTGCACCATTACCAAAACTGCTGACTTCCACCTCCGTAACATCGCCCAACTCCACCCCTACCTCAGCTCATCTGCTGCTGAAACCCTCCTCCATGCCTTTGTTCCCTCTAGACTCGACTATTCCAGTCCTCTCCTGGCCAACCTCCTGTAGTGATCAATAACATGTCATTCTGTGGTGGACACTCGGTGGAGCAGTAGAGCTGTATATAGCTGCATGTATAAGACTACACTACCCAGCTATATATTATATTAAGACTACATTACCCATGAGGCTAGACTACCCACAAGGCAACAGTCAAGATGGCAGCCTGCACACAGGAGCACACACGGAAGCCTCTACAGATACTGTACCTAGAGTACGTGTACTGAATAAATAACTAGCTAGAAGCTAGCTGTGTTCATAATAAGAATGTCTAGTTATTAATGAACATAACACCTCCCATCTTCCACCCTCCATAAACTTGAATTCTACCAAAACTCGGCTGCCCGTGTCCTAACTCGCAACAAGTCCTGTTCACCCATCACCCCTGTGCTCGCTGATCTACATTGGCTCCCGGTCCGGCAACGCCTCGATTTTAAAATTCTCATTCTTGTTTTCAAATCCCTCCAGAACCTCACCCCTCCCCATCTCTGTAACCTCCTCCAGCCCTCCAACCCTTTGAGATCTCTGCGCTCCTCCAATTCTGGCCTCTTGTGCATCCCTGATTTAATTTGCTTCACCATTGGTGGCTGTGCCCTCAGCTGCCGAGGCCCTAAGCTCTGGAATTCCCTCCCAAAACCTCTCCGCCACTCTCCTCCTTTAAGATGCCCCTCAAAATGTACCTCTTCACCAATCTCCTCCTTATGTGGCTCGGTGTCAAATTCTTTTTGGTAACGCTCCTGTGAAGCGCGTTGGGACGTTTTACTACATTAAAGGCGCTATATAAGTAAAAGTTGTCCTTGTTTTTGTTTCTGTGCTCAGTGAATGTTGGGGTCCGGACGCCTAGTTTCAGGTACCTCTGTGCGTTTTTTGGGGGGTTTGGTCCCTAGTTTCCAGTACCGTCTTTCCAGTGCTCAGTGACCGTTTTGGTTTGGCCCTAGCTACAGGTATCCTCCAGTGTTCAGTGATTGTTGGGGTTTATGCATGTTTTTCAGGGACAGTCTAGTGCTTAGTCACTGTTGGAGAACATTCCCCTAGTTTCACATACCCTCCAGTGCCCAGTGACGGTTGGGGTTTGGTCCCCTAGTTTCCGGAATCTTCCAATGCTCAGTGACGGTTGGGGTTTGGTCCCCTAGTTTCAGGTATCTTCCAATGCTCAGTGACGGTTGGGGTTTGGTCCCCTAGTTTCAGGTATCTTCCAATGCCCAGTGACGGTTGGGGTTTGGTCCCCTACTCTCAGGTATCTTCCAATGCTCAGTGACGGTTGGGGTTTGGTGCCCCAGTTTCAGGTATCTTCCGGTGCTCAGTGATGGTTGGGGTTTGGTCCCCTAGTTTCAGGTATCTTCCAATGCTCAGTGACGGTTGGGGTTTGGTCCCCTAGTTTCAGGTATCTTCCAATGCTCAGTGACCGTTGGGGTTTGGTCCCCTAGTATCAGTTACTATCCAAGCTCAGTGACGGTTGGGGTTTGGTCCCCTAGTTTCAGGTATCTTCCAATGCTCAGTGACGGTTGGGGTTTGGTCACCTAGTTTCAGGTATCTTCCAATGCTCAGTGATGTTTGGGTTTAGTCCCCTAGTTTCAGGTATCTTCCAATGCTCAGTGACGGTTGGGGTTTGGTCCCCTAGTTTCAGGTATCTTCCAATGCTCAGTGATGGTTGGGGTTTGGTCCCCTAGTTTCAGGTATCTTCCAATGCTCAGTGACGGTTGGGGTTTGGTCCCCTAGTTTCAGGTATCTTCCAATGCCCAGTGATGGTTGGGGTTTGGTCCCCTTTCAGGTATCTTCCAATGCTCAGTGACGGTTGGGGTTTGGTGCCCCAGTTTCAGGTATCTTCCGGTGCTCAGTGATGGTTGGGGTTTGGTCCCCTAGTTTCAGGTATCTTCCAATGCTCAGTGACGGTTGGGGTTTGGTCCCCTAGTTTCAGGTATCTTCCAATGCTCAGTGACCGTTGGGGATTGGTCCCCTAGTATCAGTTACTATCCAAGCTCAGTGACGGTTGGGGTTTGGTCACCTAGTTTCAGGTATCTTCCAATGCTCAGTGATGTTTGGGTTTAGTCCCCTAGTTTCAGGTATCTTCCAATGCTCAGTGACGGTTGGGGTTTGGTCCCCTAGTTTCAGTTACTATCCAATGCTCAGTGACAGTTGGGGTTTGGTCCCCTAGTTTCAGGTATCTTCCAATGCTCAGTAATAGTTGGGATTTGGTCCCCTAGTTTCAGGTATCTTCCAATGCTCACTGACAGTTGGGGTTTGGTCCCCTAGTTTCAGGTATCTTCCAATGCTCAGTGACGGTTGGGGTTTGGTCCCCTAGTTTCAGTTACTATCCAATGCTCAGTGACAGTTGGGGTTTGGTCCCCTAGTATCAGTTACTATCCAATGCTCATTAACGGTTGGGATTTGGTCTCCTAGTTTCAGGTATCTTCCAGTGCTCATTGACGGTTGGGGTTTGGTCCCCTAGTTTCAGGTATCTTCCAATGCTCAGTGACAGTTGGGGTTTGGTCTCCTAGTTTCAGGTATCTTCCAATGCTCATTAACGGTTGGGGTTTGGTCCCCTAGTTTCAGGTATCTTCCAATGCTCAGTGATGTTTGGGGTTTGGTCTCCTAGTTTCAGGTATCTTCCAGTGCTCACTGACAGTTGGGGTTTGGTCGCTGTGGTAAACCACTGTTAACCTGTACATGCCTGTGTGGTAAACCACTGTTAACCCTGTACAAGTCCAGGCATGTCTCAGCCCCTGGCTCCACCCCTAAGCCTGGGTATAAAGGTGACTCACCACCCTTCCCCCGGGAGCTCTTAGGATGGATTCACTAGCAGAGGCATGCGCTAGTTCTTAGTCAATAAAAGCCTACTTCATTTAAGTCCATCTCGTAGTCTTTGGTATTGTTGATAGCACATCAATTTTATTGACTAATTTTCAACATGGAGCAAATCTTGAAGCCGGAACGTTTAGACCTGGATCCTCATGCAGCAGATGCAGCCAATAACTTTGAACACTGGCTGAGCTGTTTCGAAGCCTTCCTGGAGGCCTCCAGCACTACTGTCACTACAGATGACGCGAAATGGCTTGTCTTGAACTCACGGGTGAGCCACCGAGTCTACTCGATCATCCGAGACGCCACTACTTACGCGGCCGCCATCGCGACGCTAAAGGAACAATACGTGAGGCCTGTTAACGAGGTCTACGCCAGACACCTCCTGGCTACCCGAAAACAGCGCCCCGGGGAATCGGGCGCTGAATATTTACTGGCACTGAGAGTCCTCAGCCGGGACTGTAATTGCAAAGCGGTGACGGCCAAGGAATGCACGGAAGACCTGATCCGAGACGCCTACATAGCTGGCATCAGGTCCAACTATACTCGGCAGAGGCTGCTGGAACAGAGGGGGCTCGACCTGCAGAAGACGGTGGCCTTCGCTAACTCGTTAGACGTGGCCCTCCAGAACATGGACGCCTACCCCCTTGACCGGATGGCCACGTGGATGCCACGGGAGCAGCCATCTTGTGACCCGGTAAGGCCACAAGCCGCCAGCAGCCCAACTACAGCTGCAATGACCAGAGGCCAGAAATGCTACTTCTGCGGCCAGGCCAAGCACCCCAGACAGCAATGCCCAGCAAAGGACGCGACCTGCTCCAAATGCGGCAAGAAAGGCCACTACGCGAGAGTGTGCAAGGCGAAATCGACCCCCAATTCCAGCAGCGCCGCGTGTGAACCGTACAGACCGCCATTTTGGACCCCACCAACCACGTGTGAGCCATGCGGGCCGCCATTTTGGACACCATCAGCCGAGGGGGAGCCGCCATCTTGGACACCATCTCAGGACCAGGCCCTCAGCGCGGGCGAATACTACAGCGACCCATCGACCTCGACGATGGCCTCCATCACCCTGGACCAATCTAGGCCCCACCAACTAGCCAGGTCCATGATGAATGTAAAGGTAAATGGCCATGCCACAAATTGCCTTTTCAACTGCGGAAGCACGGAGAGCTTCATCCACCCCGACACGGTGCGACGCTACTCCCTATCGGTTATGCGCACACGCCACCAGGTCTTTATGGCCTCAAAGTCCCATACGGCGGACGTCAGCGGCTACTGTGTAGCGACTCTGACAGTGAACGGCGTGGAGTACAGAGAGTTTAAATTCCTCGTCGTGCCACAGCTCTGCACTCCCGTACTGCTAGGATTAGACTTCCAGTACCATCTGGAGAGCGTCACGATGGCATATGGCGGGCCCCTGCCCCCACTTACAGTCTGCAGCCAGCAGAATTTAAACATGGCGCCGCCAAAGTATGCAGCCTGTCCACCCTGAAGGTCAAACCCCCCCCCCGTTGTTCGCTAACCTCGCCAAAAACTGCAAGCCAATTGCTACTAAAAGCAGGCGGTACAGTGCCGGGGATAGGAGCTTTATTAAATCAGAAGTACAAAGACTCCTGAGGGAAGGGATTATCGAGGGCAGCACCAGCCCATGGCGAGCCCAAGTGGTGGTAGTAAAGACCGGCGAAAAACAACGCCTGGTTATTGATTACAGCCAGACGATCAATCGATACACGCAATTAGACGCATACCCACTTCCCCGCATATCTGACATGGTCAACCAGATAGCACAATACCGGGTATTCTCGACGATTGATCTGAAGTCGGCATACCACCAGCTCCCCATCAGGCCCGAGGACCGCCAGTACACGGCCTTCGAGGCTGACGGTCGCCTCTACCACTTCCTCCGAGTCCCCTTCGGCGTCACCAACGGGGTCTCGGTCTTCCAAAGGGAGATGGACCGGATGGTTGACCAGAACGCGCTGCAGGCCACCTTCCCCTATCTAGACGACGTCACCATCTGCGGCCATGACCGGCAGGACCACGACGCCAACCTAGAAAAGTTCCTCCGTACGGCCCAACGACTGAATCTGACATACAACAGAGAAAAATGTATGTTCCGCACCGCGCGCCTCGCTATTCTTGGCTGCGTGGTGGAAAATGGAGTCATCGGCCCCGACCCCGACCGAATGCGCCCCCTCCTGGAACTACCCCCCCCCCCCCACTGCCTAAAAGCCCTGAAGAGATGCCTAGGGTTCTTATCTTACTACGCCCAGTGGGTGCCCAACTATGCGGACAAAGCCCGGCCCCTCATCAAGTCAACCTCCTTCCCCCTGACGGCAGAGGCACGTGCAGCCTTCACCCTCATAAAAGAGGACATTGCGAAAGCCACAATGGACGCAGTGGATGAGTCCATCCCTTTCCAAGTGGAGAGCGATGCATCCGACTTCGCCCTAGCCGCAACCCTTAACCAGGCGGGGAGACCCGTGGCCTTCTTTTCACGGACCCTCCAGGGCCCCGAAATTCGACACTCCTCAGTCGAGAAGGAGGCCCAGGCGATAGTGGAGGCTGTACGGCACTGGAGACATTACCTGGCCGGTAAACGTTTCACCCTGCTCACTGACCAACGGTCAGTAGCATTTATGTTTAACAACAGACAAAGGGGGAAAATCAAAAATGATAAGATATTGCGGTGGAGGATCGAGTTATCCACCTACAACTACGATATCTTATACCTGGGAAACTTAATGAGCCCCCAGATGCCCTATCCCGTGGGGCATGTGCCAACGCACAAGTCGATAGGCTACGGACCCTCCACAATGATCTCTGCCACCCGGGGGTCACCAGGTTCTTCCACTTTATTAAAGCTCGCAACCTGCCTTACTCCATCGAGGAGGTCAGGACCATGACCAGGAACTGCCAGGTCTGCGCCGAATGCAAACCGCATTTTTATAGGCCAGACAGGGCACACCTGATTAAAGCCACCCGCCCCTTCGAACGTCTTAGCGTCGATTTCAAGTGGCCCCTTCCCTCCTCTGACCGCAACACGTACTTCCTCAATAATATTGACAAGTACTCCAGTTTCCCCTTCGCCATCCCCTGCCCAGACATGACCAGCGCCACAGTCATCAGGTGCCTCCACGGCCTGTTCGCCATATTTGGCTTCCCCAATTACATCCACAGCGACAGGGGCTCGTCGTTCATGAGTGACGAGCTGCACCAGTACCTGCTCGAGAAGGGCATAGCCACGAGCAGGACTACCAGCTACAACCCCCGGGGTAACGGACAGGTAGAGAGGGAGAACACAACGGTGTGGAAGACCGCCATGCTCGCCCTAAAATCCAAGGGCCTCCCAATCTCCCGCTGGCAAGATGTCCTCCCCGATGCGCTCCACTCCATACGATCACTGCTCTGTACTGCCACAAACGCCACCCCTCACGAGATGATGTTCGTCTTCCCCAGGAAATCCACCTCGGGGACATCACTACTGCCATGGCTGACGTCTCCGGGACCCGTCCTGCTCAGGAAACACGCGAGGAGCCATAAGACGGACCCCCTGGTTGAAAAGGTTCACCTCCTACGTGGCGTATCCTGACGGGCGGGAGGACACAGTCTCAATTCGAGACCTCGCACCCTCAGGTACCACCCGAAACACCATCGATCACCATCCACTACATCCACCCACCACCACTACCCACGACGCACCACCGGGGTGTCTACTACAAACTGACGACATGCCGGTGCCATCCCTACCCCGAGAGGACGACACGCCAGTGCTCCGTCCCACGCGAGAAGCGGCCGCGGGCAAAGAACCGCCGCAACCGGCACCACGAAGATCATTACGGCAGACAAGACCCCCGGAGAGACTTTCGTATACGAACTTTTGAAACACTTCACCCCGCCGGACTCTTTTTTAAACGAGGGGTGAATGTGGTAAACCACTGTTAACCTGTACATGCCTGTGTGGTAAACCACTGTTAACCCTGTACAAGTCCAGCCATGTCTCAGCCCCTGGCTCCACCCCTAAGCCTGGGTATAAAGGTGACTCACCACCCTTCCCCCGGGAGCTCTTAGGATGGATTCACTAGCAGAGGCATGCTCTAGTTCTTAGTCAATAAAAGCCTACTTCATCCAAGTCCATCTCCTAGTCTTTGGTATTGTTGATAGCGCATCAGTCGCCTAGTTTCAGGTATCTTCCAATGCTCAGTGATGCTTGGGGTTTGGTCCCCTAGTTTCAGGTATCTTCCAATGATCATTGCTTGCTGGGATACTGGCTCCATCTGTCCTACATACAACATATTCTTTACGGAGCTTGTATTCAGCATGAACCTGACTGTTCCACATACAGTTACACTCTCAAATCTAACACTGCTCAATTACTCACTGACTCATATATGAATCCAATTCTCCCCTAATTTGTCCATTCTATCTACCTCTCGTGTCCCTGGCAGTCTGTCTATATAAAGTAGTTAAATCTATCAGGAGACGTCCAAGGATGTGTCTCCGTGGCTCTTATAGACGTTCACCATGGAGCTTCAGGCACCACTTGTAGGCTCAGAGTTACCTCATCGCAGCTGGTGTGGAGCCAACCTGTGGAAACTGGTGGGGGGAGGCGGAGTGACAGCATGCCTGTTATGCAGCTCTCTAATAAATGAGTGGAAAATCAGAGTGAGATATGATCACATAAGGGAGCCGCCCAATTAATAAAACAAAAGAACTCCCATTTATAGAGCATCTTTCACCATCTCGTGATGACCCAAAGCACTTCACAGCCAATGTAGTCACTGCTGTAATGTTGGAAATGCTGCAGCCAATGTGCGCACAGCAAGCTCCCACCAACAGCAATGTGATAATGATCAGTTAACCTGGTTTTACCGATGGTGGTCAGGATACCTAGCGAAGTCCTCTGCTCTTCTTCGGAGAGTATCATGCAATATTTTACGTCTACCCGAGAGACCCGTAAGATGGGAGCTCTGCCAGTGCAGCCCTGCCTCAGTACTGCATTGAAGGGGCAGCCTAGATTTTGTGCTCAACTATCTATAGTGTGACTGGAACCCACAACCTTCTGACTCAGAGGCGAGAGTCAAGGCTGACACCACTATAATAGAAACTATTTAGCGGGGTTGGGGATTGGGCAGAGGATCACGTGCCTAAAATGGAATGCCCCAACTAATGGAAAATCAAGGCAAGGCGTTGTGTGAGTCAGTTCATGGACAAATAAGGTGGATGAACTGAAGGTGTTGATAAACACATGGGAGTATGATATTGTTGCTATCACGGAGACATGGTTGAGGGAGGGGCAAGACTGGCTGCTCAATATTCCGGGGTACAGAATCTTCAGGCGAGACAGAGGGGGAGGTGTAAGAGGAGGGGGTGTCGCAATATTAATTAAGGAGTCAATTACTGCAGTAAGGAGGGATGATATATTAGCAGGTTCCTCTAATGAGGCCATATGGGTGGAGCTTAAAAACAAAAAGGGGGCAAGCACTTTGCTGGGAGTGTACTATAGGCCTCCAAACAGTCAGGGGGAGATAGAGGAACAGATATGTAGGCAAATCTCAGAGAAATGTGCAAATAATAGGGTAATAATAATGGGGGATTTCAACTTCCCCAATATTAACTGGGATAGTCAAAGTGTGAAAGGCACAGAGGGTGTAGAATTCTTAAAGTGCATCCAGGAGAGCTTTTTGAGCCAGCATGTAGAAAGTCCTACAAGAGAGGGGGCGGTACTGGACCTAATTCTAGGGAATGTGGCCGGCCAAGTGGAAAAAGTGCTAGTCGGTGAGCACTTTGGTGATAGTGACCATAATATGGTAAGATTTAAGGTGGTCATGGAAAAGGACAGGGATGGGCCGGAAATAAAGGTTCTAAATTGGGGGAAGGCCGATTTTAATCGGATAAGGCAGGATCTGGCCAAAATGGACTGGGATCAGCTACTTGTAGGAAAATCCGCATTGGAGCAATGGGAGGCTTTCAGAAGGGAGATTGAGATCATACAATGGCAACATGTTCCCGTAAAGGTCAAGAGTGGTTCCAAAAACCACAGGGAACCTTGGATGTCAGGGGATATACGAGAATGGATTAGGAAAAAAAGGAGGGCTTTTGGTAGATACAAAAGGCTAAAGACGGAGGAAGCCCGAGAGGAGTACAAAAAGTGCAGGGGGATACTTAAAAAAGAAATTAGGAGATCAAGGAGGGGCCATGAAATAACACTGGCGAGCAAAATAAAGGAAAATCCTAAGATGTTTTATAAGTATATTAAGGGTAAGAGGATAACCAGGGAAAAAATAGGGCCCATTAGGGACAAAAGTGGCAATCTGTGTGTGGAGCTGGAAGATGTAGGAGGGGTTCTAAATGAATTTTTTGCATCTGTCTTCACTATGGAGAAGGACGATGTAGACATAGAAATAGGGCGGGGGGACTGCGATATGCTCGAACATATTAACATCGATAGGGAGGAGGTATTGGCGGTTTTAGCTGGCCAAAAAATGGATAAATCCCCAGGCCCGGATGAAATGTATCCCAGGCTGCTGTGTGAGGCAAAGGAAGAGATTGCGGGGGCTCTAACACATATATTCAGGACCTCTCTGGCCACAGGGGATGTGCCAGAGGACTGGAGAACCGCTAATGTAGTACCATTATTCAAGAAGGGTAGTAGGGAAAAACCGGGGAACGACAGGCCAGTGAGCCTAACATCAGTGGTAGGAAAATTATTGGAAAAAATTCTGAGGGACAAAATTTGTCTCCACTTGGAGAGGCAAGGATTAATCAGGGATAGTCAACATGGCTTTGTCAAGGGAAGATCATGTCTGACTAATTTGATTGAATTTTTTGAGGGGGTGACTAGGTGTGTGGATGAGGGTAACGCAGTGGATGTGGTATACATGGATTTCAGTAAGGCCTTCGATAAAGTCCCGCACAGGAGACTGGTCAAGAAGGTAAGAGCCCATGGAATCCAAGGTGCCTTGGCACATTGGATCCAAAACTGGCTTAGTGGCAGAAGGCAGAGGGTGATGGTCGAAGGTTGTTTTTGTGACTGGAAGCCTGTGGCCAGTGGGGTACCACAGGGATCGGTGCTGGGTCCCTTGCTGTTTGTGGTCTACATTAATGACTTGGATATGAATGTAAAAGGTATGATCAGTAAGTTCGCGGATGATACAAAAATTGGTAGGGTGGTGAATAGCAAGGAGGGTAGCCTCAGTCTGCAGGACGATATCGATGGGTTGGTCAGATGGGCGGAACAGTGGCAAATGGAATTTAACCCGGAAAAGTGCGAGGTGATGCACTTTGGGGGGGACTAACAAGGCAAGGGAATACACAATGAATGGAAAGACCCTAGGCAAGACGGAGGGTCAGAGGGATCTGGGTGTGCAAGTACACAGATCCCTGAAGGCGGCGGAACAGGTGGATAAGGTGGTAAAAAAGGCATATGGGATACTTGCCTTCATTAGCCGAGGCATTGAATATAAGAGCAAGGAGGTTATGATGGAGCTGTATAAAACACTGGTTAGGCCACAGCTGGAATACTGTGTGCAGTTCTGGTCGCCACACTACAGGAAGGATGTGATCGCGTTAGAGAGGGTGCAGAGGAGGTTCACCAGGATGTTACCAGGGCTGGAGCGCTTCAGCTATGGAGCGAGACTGGGCAGATTGGGTTTGTTTTCCTTGGAGCAGAGGAGGCTGAGGGGGGACATGATTGAGGTGTACAAAATTATGAGGGGCATAGATAGGATGGATGCCGAGGAGCTTTTTCCCCTTAGTAGAGGGGTCAATAACTAGGGGGCATAGATTCAAGGTAAAGGGCGGGAGGTTTAGAGGGGATTTGAGAAAGAACTTTTTCACCCAGAGGGTGGTTGGAGTCTGGAACTCACTGCCTGAAAGGGTTGTGGAGGCAGAAACCCTCACAACATTTAAGAAGCATTTGGATGAGCACTTGAAATGCCATAGCATACAAGGCTACGGACCAAATGCTGGAATATGGGATTAGATTAGACAGGGCTTGATGGCCGGCGCGGACACGATGGGCCGAAGGGCCTCTATCCGTGCTGTATTACTCTATGACTCGATGACTGTGCGTGGCGCTGTCTGATGCGGCGAGCTTTGTGTTTTCAAAAGCAAAACTTGCCTTCTCCTTAAGTGACAACCTGTGATAAAGCCCAGTGAGAGACGCTTAGGTTTCACCTTGTATTAAGGTACTTACCTTTAATATGTCTGAGACTACAGGCCACTAAATCAATGCCTCACTGACACCACCTTGGGACACTCTCAAGTTCTGACATTGCTTGCCCATGCTCAGGCTGTGCACAGATCACCTGGTCCATTGTGGGTCGCTCCGACATGGGCTCAGTTGGAGAGCTCAGGAAACCAAACTCCCCCATCTCCAACACGTCAGGGGCTCTGCCACAAACTGTCCCCTTAAACACCGTTTCTACTGTGGTGTTGTTGGTGTAACAAATCACAGCAACCTCTATCTATCTCTCACTGTCTCTTTCTCTTTCACACTCTCCCTACGCTTTCTCTCTCCTCGGTCTGACATATTATTGTACTTTCGTGCTGTGCCCCTCTTCCTTTCATAGACATTCAGCTCTCTGGTTTTCACACATTTGCTCCTTCCCTCACCGACTCTTTTCTCCCTCACATACATCTGTGTCCCTCTCCATCACTTACCGTTTATAATACAGACCCATGATCCTGGGCTATTGAGGAGGGGTCCGTGTCTGTATCTACTGAAGAGACGCACATCCCGGGGAAATTGAGGAAGGGGCCCTGTCTGTATCTACGGACCAGACCAATATCCCGGGGAAGTTGAGGAGGGGTCCCTGTCTGTATCTACAGACCAGACCCACATCCTGGGGAAATAGAGATGGGGTTCCTGTCTGTATCTATTGACCAGACCCACATCACGGGGAAATTGAGGAGGCGTCCTTGTCTGTATCTATTGACCAGGCCCACATCCTGGGGAAATTGAGGAGCGATCCCTGCCTGTATCTATTGACCAGACCCACATTCCGGGAAATTGAGGCGGGGTCCCTGTCTGTATCTACGGATCAGACCCTCGTCCCGGGAAAATTGAGGAGCTGTCCCTGTCTGTATCGACAGACTAGACCCACATTCTGGAGAAATTGAGGAGGGTCCCTGTCTGTATCTATTGACCAAACCCACATCCTGCGGAAATTGAGGAGGAGTCCCTGCCTGTTTCTATTGACTAGACCCACATCCTGGGGAAATTGAGGAGGGATCACTGTCTGTATCTACAGACTAGACCCGTATCCTGGGGAATTTGAGGAGGGGTCCCTGTCTGTATCTATTGACCAGGCCCACATCCTGGGGAAATTGAGGAGGGGTCCCTGTCTGTATCTATTGACCAGGCCCACATCCTGGGGAAATTGAGGAGGGCTCCCTGTCTGTATCTACGGAGCAGACCCACATCCCGGGGAAATGGAGGAGGGTACCCGTCTCTTTCTATTGACCAGACCCACCTCCCGGGGAAATTGAGAAGGGGTTCCTGTCACTATCTAGTGACCAGGCCCATATCCCAGGCGAGATTGAGGAGGGGTCCCTGTCTGTATCTACAGACTCGACCCACATACCATGGGAATTGAGGAGGGGTCCCTGTCTGTATCTATTGACCAGACCCACGTCCTGGGGAAATTGAGGAGAGGTCCCTGTCTGTATCTATTGACCAGGCCCACATCCTGGGGAAATTGAGGAGAGGTCCTGTTGTGTCTGTGTATAATAAGACACAGACTGCAGGAGAACGGTACAACAGGTGTTTACTCAACGTGGCTCACACTGGAACTGATGTGTACAGATTACTACTCAGTGCTATATACAGGTGTGGTCACTGCCGGTACTGCAGTATACATGAGCTGTAAAAGATAGTTCCCCCCTTAAAAAGGTATATACATTACAATTCCTCCCCTTTTAGATTAACAATACCATAACACTCATTTAACAATTAAATATCAAACTAATTACAATTAACACTTTTAACATGCAACATTAGCTGAAAATAGTCTATTTATATATTCAGTCTTTTGGGTGGCTTCCTGATCCTTTTTGGATAGCGCCTTTCCCGAGTGTCTTGCTCTTGGTGCGGAGGCGATTCTGGCCCCCTGTCGTCAGTTGGTTCATCAGCTTCCGATGCTACTGTTTCTGGGGTAGATGCGACCTGTACGTCGGGTTCATTCATCACCAGGTACGTATGAGCGAGGCATGGGGTTGACTTGTTCCTGTGACTCTAGGATCTGGTCAGCATGGCGTCTCACGATGCTCTCCCCAATGTCCACTGTGTACATTAGTGGGCCCTGCCGTGTGCATATCGTTCCTGGCTGCCATTTTTCTGTTTGGTAGTCGCGGGCCAAGACTGGTTGCCCTTCATTGAAGCTCCTTGTTGGCTTCTCATTGATGTGCTGGCATTGCTTACTCTCAACATCTCTTCGTACGTTTGGTCTGAGCAAATCCAGGCGCGATCTTAACCTTCGGTTAAAGAACATCATGGCTGGGGCCTGGTTGGTGACTGCATGTGTCGCATTCCAGTAGGCGAACAGGAAATTGTCCACCTTGTGCTGCAGCAGAATGTTGTCATTGTACATAGCCTTTATTGTCTTCTTAAAGGTTTGTACGAACCTCTCAGCCAATCCATTTGTGGCTGGATGATACGGGGCGGATGTGTAATGCCTTACCCCATTCTTTTTCATGAACCTCCGGAACTCTTCGGACACAAACTGTGGTCCGTTGTCGGAGCAAATCTGTTCTGGCAAGCCGTTCCTGGCAAAAATGGTCCATAGGACTGCAATAGTTTTCTCCGTGGTGGTGGAGGACATTTTGATGACCTCAGGCCATTTCGAGTGCGCATCCACAGCTATTAAAAACATTGAGTCCATGAATGGACCAGCAAAATCAATATGCACCCGTTGCCATGGAGATGAGGGCCACTCCCATGGGTGTAGAGGGGCCTGTGGTGGTGCATTTTGGACTTTCTGGCATCCTGAGCAGCTCTTGGTCAGGTCCTCGATTTGTTTATCGATTCCCGGCCACCACACATAAGCCCTGACTAGGCTTTTCATTTTTACCCCTCCCAGATGACCCTCATGAAGCTCATTGAGCACTCTATCCCTTAACTTGGGTGGAATTACCACTCGGGATCCACACATCAAGGTCCCCCGGCACACTGACAGCTGTTCTCTCCTTGTCGAGAATGCTGGCAACAGTGAGTCGCCATGTGCTGGCCATCCTTTCACCGTCAAATCATATACCCGAGACAGTGTCGGGTCATTTCGGGTTTCCTTTTCGATACAAGCGTTAGTTACTGGTAGGTATTCAACTATAGTCGAATGGAATATTTCGACAGGATCCACTGCTGGTGCTTCCTCCGCAGTCGGCAGTGGCAGGCATGATAGCCCATCAGCATTTCCATGCTGTTGCGTGCCCTTATATTCAATCTCATAGTGGTGCGCCCCTAGAAAAAGTGACCATCTTTGTAGTCGTTGCGCAGTCATCACCGGAACGCCCTTCTTCGGATTAAAAATGGAGACAAGAGGCTGGTGATCAGTCAGCAAGGTGAATTTCTGCCCGTGCAGATAGTGATTGAAGTTTTTCACTCCCCACACTAGGCTGAGGGCCTCCCTGTCAATCTGGGTGTAGTTACGCTCGGCTGAGGTTAGTGATCGTGACGCAAAGGCTATTGGCCTCTCTGAGCCATCTGAGAATTTGTGCGACAGCACCGCTCCAATGCCGTAGGGTGACGCATCACATGCCAATCGAATTGGTAATGCCGGGTTGTAATGGGCCAATACCTCTTTCGATGTGATTAGTGTTTTGCTCTTCTGGAAAGCTCGTCTACATTCGTCACTCCACTTCCATGGCACCCCAGTTTGCAGTAGGGTGTTCAGTGGGTGTAGTATTGTAGACAAATTTGGCAAGAACTTATGGTAGTAGTTTACCAGCCTGAGGAATGACCTCAGTTGTGAAACATTTTCCGGTGCTGGAGCCTTGACTACTGCCTCAATCTTCTCTAGGGACTTATGTAACCCCTCTTTATCGATAACGTGGCCACAATACGAGATCTGTTTTCTAAAAAACTCATGTTTGGGGCGGTTAGCTCGGAGCCCATATTCCTGCAATCTAGTGAGCACCTGCTCCAGGTTGGCAAGGTAATCACTGTCATTTTCGCCCGTGACCAGGATGTCGTCCAAATAACACTGGGTCCCTGGGATCTCTTGCAGGACTTGTTCCATTGCCCTCTGCCAAATAGCCGGAGCTGATGCTACCCCGAATACCAGCCGGTTGCATTGGTAGAGACCTTTATGGGTGTTGATTGTGAGGTATTTTTTTGATGCTTCTTCTACCTCCATTTGCAGATACGCCTGGGCCAGATCAATCTTAGTGAAGCATTTCCCTCCAGATAGCAAGGCGAAAATATCTTCAATCCGCGGAAGTGGATATTGTACAGTGTGAAGGACCGGGTTCACTGTTACCTTAAAGTCCCCACAAATGCAAACCTTCCTTGGTTCTCCAGGCGTGTTGCTCAACGACGTTTTCATCACAGGGACGATGGGTGTAGCCCACTCGCTCCAGTCTACCTTGGACAGTACACCTGAACATTCCAGACTCTCCAGCTCTGCTTGGACGGCTGGGCGGATCGCATAAGGTACCGGTCTGGCCGTAAAAAATTTTGGGCTTGCGTTTTCTTCAATTTTAATCGTCGCTGTCATGCCTTTTAGTGTTCCGAGTCCTTGCTGGAACACTTCTTTCGCATCAGTTAGGATCTTTGACAGTCGCCCAGGTGTGACGTCGTCATCCTTTTTGTCAGCCACAGTCAGTGCCTGTATGGAATGCCAATCCAGTTGTATTTTCCGGATCCATTCACGTCCCAGTAATGGTGGTCCTCCATCTTGCAATACATACAGGTCTAGTTTTGGTGTTTCCTTACCGTTATATATAATGGTCACCGTTATTTTTCCTTTGGGGTAGACTTTTTGCCTCGTGTACGTCTTCAAAATAATTTTTGTGTCTCTCAAGGGTATGTGTGAGAATAGCCGCTCGTACTCCCGTCGGTTTATGACTGTTAGGGCTGATCCTGTGTCCAATTCCATCTTTACCTGGACTCCTGCTATCTTGAGTGACCCAAATGGTTCGGTGATCCTCCGTTGTGATCACATTATGTAGTTTCAGACAACTCAGTTCCTGCTTTCGGAGTCGTTATCACTCTTTTGTTCATCTGAACTATTCTCCGTCATCTTATGTACCTTCTTGTACTTTCCTTTGGTAGGTTTCTTATTGCTGGTTTTCTTTCCCAACCTGCAGACTCGTGCTATGTGTCCTACTTTTCCACACTGTCTGCACACTTTGTCTTTGAACCAGCAATTATTCTGGTCGTGTGTTGTTCTGCTGCAGTGATAGCACTTCTCTGTTCTATATGACATTTCGTTTGTGCCATATTCTTGCGGTCTCTGTTGTATCTCTGCAGCGCCCCGTGCTGCTGCTTCATATGATACCGCAATGCTGAAAGCCTTTTCCAGCGTAAGGTCCTTTTCAGATAAAAGCCGTTTCTGGGTTCCTTCACTTTGAAGCCCACACACAAACTTGTCCCTTAAGGTATCTGCCAGTCCCGCTCCAAACTGGCAGTGTTTCGATAGTTTGCGCAGTTCTGTTAAATAATCAGCATTGCTTTCATCCTTATGCTGGTTCCGTTTGTGAAACTTGAATCTTTCTGCTATGAGCAGCGGTGTGGGGTTTAAATGTTCCTGTAGTATCATTACTATGTCTTCAAAACTCTTTTCCATTGGCTTCATTGGGGTTACTAGATTTCGTAATAAACCATACGTCTTTGCACCCATTAAATTTAACAATACCGATGCTTCCTTGTCATCTGACACCTCATTTGCCTTGCAGTATACCTCTATTCATTCGACATATGTAGTCCAATCTTGGACTTCATTGTCAAATGCGGTGATACTGCCACTCTTTGGCATTTTGGGTGTGGTTTAAAATGGCATCTCCCAATGGCTTAAAATGGCATCTCCCGCGCTTTCCTTCCTCCCCCGCTGCTGCCAACGCCACTCCTGGTGGTTCTCGTGGCAATGGCGGCACCCTGTAGGTTTTGCGCGCTTCTCCTGCGCTGCTGCCAACGCCGCTCTCGGCGGTCCTCATGGCAATGGCGGCGCCTCGTGGGTTTCTACGCGTCTCTCTCTCCCTCTCTTCGACGCTGCTCGGCCCCAGAACACCGGCTGCGCCCTATGCGCTCTGCCCTCTCTCTCTCTCCATCGACGCTGCTCGGACCTTTGCTGTGCCGCTCGGTCGGGCTCTATCCCGCCGCTGTCCGGGAAGGGTATGCGCACTACCTGTTGCCAGCCCGTTTCACTGGACCACCTCGACTGGAAAGCCAAGCCTGGCTCTCGACAGCCTCCCCCACAATTTTCGAGTCTCTGCTGGATGACTGGGCGGTTGCCCGTGGTCGACGCCCGAGTCTCTGGCCTTGACCTCCAATCCACTGATCTCCAGGAACGAATCCGCGGGAGGTGATGCAGTGTTGCAGGTAGGTTCGAACTTGCCTCGTCGCCAATGTTGTGTCTGTGTATAATAAGACACAGACTGCAGGAGAACGGTACAACAGGTGTTTACTCAACGTGGCTCACACTGGAACTGATCTGTACAGATTACTACTCAGTGCTATATACAGGTGTGGTCACTGCCGGTACTGCAGTATACATGAGCTGTAAAAGATAGTTCCCCCCTTAAAGGTATATACATTACAGGTCCCTGACTGTATCTATTGACCAGGCCCACATTCCGGGGAAATTGAGCCGGAATCCCTGTCTGGATCTATTGACCAGACCCACATCCTGAGGAAATTGATGAGAGGTCCCCGTCTGTATCTAATGACTAGACCCACAACCCGGGGAAATTGAGAAGGGTTCCCTGTCTGTATCTAATGACTAGACCCACAACCCAGGGAAATTGAGGAGGGGTCCCTGTCTGTATCTATTGACCAGGTCCACATCCCGGGGAAATTGAGGAGGGGTCCCTGTCTGTATCTATTGACCAGGCCCACATCCTGGGGAAATTGAGGAGGGGTCCCTGTCTGTATCTAATGACTAGACCCACATCCTGGGGAAATTGAGGAGGGGTCCCTGTCTGTATCTATAGACTAGACCCACATCCTGGGGAAATTGAGGAGGGGTCCCTGTCTGTATCTATAGACTAGACCCACATCCTTGGGAAATTGAGGAGGGGTCCCTGTCTGTATCTATAGACTAGACCAACATACTGGGGGAATTGAGGAGGGGTCCCTGTCTGTATCTATTGAATCGGCCGACATCCTGGGGAAATTGAGGAGGGGTCTGTCTGTATCTATTGACCAGACCCACATCCCGCGGAATTTGAGGAAAGGTCCCTGTCTGTTTCTATTGACCAGACCCACATCCCGGGGAAATTGAGGAGGGGTCCCTGTCTGTATCTATTGAATCGACCCACATCCCGGGGAAATTGAGGAGGGGTCCCTGTCTGTATCTATTGACCGGACTCACATCCCGGGGAAATTGAGGAGGGGTCCCTGTCTGTATCTATTGACCGGACTCACATCCCGGGGAAATTGAGGAGGGGTCCCTGTCTGTTTCTATTGACCAGACCCACATCCCGGGGAATTTGAGGAAAGGTCCCTGTTTGTATCTATTGACCAGACCCACATCCTGGTGAAATTGAGGAGGGGTCCCTGTCTGTATCTATTGACCAGACCCACATCCCGGGGAATTTGAGGAAAGGTCCCTGTCTGTTTCTATTGACCAGACCCACATCCCGGGGAAATTGAGGAGGGTTCCTGTCTGTATCTATTGACTGGACTCACATCCCGGGGAAATTGAGGAGGGGTCCCTGTCTGTATCTACTGACTAGGCCCACATCCTGGGGAAATTGAGGAGGGGTCCCTGTCTGTTTCTATTGACTAGACCCACATCCCGGGGAAATTGAGGAGGGGTCTCTGTCTGTATCTATTGAATTGACCCACATCCTGGGGAAATTGAGGAGGGGTTCCTGTCTCTATCTATTGAGCAGACCCACATCCCGGGGAAATTGAGGAGGGGTCACTGTCTGTATCCATTGAGCAGACCCACATCCCGGGGATTTGAGGAGGGGTCCCCATCTGTGTCTATGGAGCAGACCCACATCCTGGGGAAATTGAGGAGGGGTCCCTGTCTGTTTCTATTGACCAGACCCACATCCTGGGCAAATTGAGGAGGGGTCACTGTCTGTATCCATTGAGCAGACCCACATCCCGGGGATTTGAGGAGGGGTCCCCATCTGTGTCTATGGAGCAGACCCACATCCTGGGGAAATTGAGGAGGGGTCACTGTCTGTATCTATTGACCAGACCCACATCCTGGGGAAATTGAGGAGGCGTCTGTCTGTATCTATTGACTAGACCCACATCCTGGGGAAATTGAGGAGGGGTCCCTGTCTGTATCTATTGACTAGACCCACATCCTGGGGAAATTGAGAAGGGGTCCCTGTCTGTATCTATTGACCAGACCCACATCCTTGGGAAATTGAGGAAGGGTCTCTGTCTATTGACCAGACTCACATCCCGGGGAAATTGAGGAGGGGTCCCTGTCTGTATCTACAGGAAACTCTCGTTTAAACGGCAACTAAATATCCGGAATTCTCACTCAGAAAACAACAACACCTCAATAACCAGCAATGTTGCCGAGTCCGAGTCTCCCGTGGTGGCCGAGTTAGTCAGTGGGGCTAGTTCTCCAAACTGCCACTACTCGGCTTCTTGGCGTGTTCAGAAGTTGGAACACCTGAATACCCCTGTAACAGGAGCCTGACTCCACCGCGCTGCCGGTAGTCTCTTCTGATCTGCCATTTTACAGGGGTACTGTGTGTCTCCCATGTTGCTGGTAGTCAGTGCATTGCATTACCCTCAACTGGCAGTACTGTACTTAATCAAGCATCTTCCACCATCCATTTAACACAACATTCTGTAGGTGATTACCCAATTACTGTATACTACACATTTCTTGAATTTTTTAAATTTTTCTTTGTTAAAAATAGCCTCGGTAGATAACCCTCTCCGTCATCCGGAATTTTTGCTCAACCGGCAACACGCCGGTCCCGTCGGTGCCGGATACCAAAGAGTTTCCTGTATTGACCAGACCCACATCCTGGGGAAATTGAGGAGGGGTCCCTGTCTGTATCTACTGACTAGGCCCACATCCTGGGGAAATTGAGGAGGGGTCCCTGTCTCTATCTACAGACCAGACCCACATCCTGGGGAAATTGAGGAGGGGTCCCTGTCTGTATCTATTGACTAGGCCCACATCTTGGGGAAATTGAGGAGGGGTCCCTGTCTGTATCTACTGACTAGACCCACATCCTGGGGAAATTGAGGAGGGGTCCCTGTCTGTATCTATTGACCAGACCCACATCCTGGGGAAATTGAGGAGGGGTCGCTGTCTGTATCTACTGACTAGGCCCACATCCTGGGGAAATTGAGGAGGGGTCCCTGTCTGTATCTACTGACTAGGCCCACATCCTGGGGAAATTGAGGAGGGGTCCCTGTCTGTATCTATTGACTAGGCCCACATCCTGGGGAAATCAAGCAGATTGTGAGAAAGCGGAGTTTCGGTATTGTGGCGAATATTTTCCAACGAAACTGATGAATACTTAATCCTCTCCTTTAACTCCTCACTGAGGAAGTGTCTGGTGTTTAAGTCCCTGTATAGATCTAGACATGAATGATGCCTGACCGTCTTACTCAAACCAGTTCAATTCAAAATTAGTTTAATTTACTAACCCTCGATTAGGTTACCCTTAGGCTGACTGAGTGAATTAACTCTTTCTTGTCGAGTCACTGAGGAAGAGATCACAAGTGAAGCACTAAATACTAGTTAATGGTCACATATCATAACTTCAACGCTTAATAAACATGCGTAAATATAAACAGATTTATCCAGCAGTAGAGTAGCAAATCTTTAATAGACAGATTTAGTTAACAAAATAGGTAATAACGGTAGCATAGACACTGCAATTCAGCACTGACAGATGCTGAGTATTAAAGATAGCAGTGTTAGTAGTGCAGGCTTATGGTTCCGACCGACAGATAAACAATAAAAAGACAGCAGTAAATGGGTTGGCACAACACAAGCATTTATATGAATAAAAACTGCAATCTGACAGCATTTGAAATCTTTGGAAGGAGACAAACAAACTACATGGCAAAAACCATTTCACACAAGAAAGCTTCAACCTGCTTTGACAGAGAGCTTGGGTTTGTATAATGCTCCCTGCATAAGACGAAAGTAGGAAAATCTTTATCAAAACAAAGTGGAATAAATGTTGTACATGAAGGGTATGAAGGAGCAGCTCAATTTTCCGTTAGCATTTAGCTTTGTGTTGAAGGCTCCCCCATTCTAACAAGCACCTGCTGTCATTCGCAATCTGCTGTCTTCCACCCACTCGACAATGTCCTTGAAACTGTAACCTAACTACTTCTCGTACTGTCAGCATATATTGGCACAGGCTGGTGGCTTCAATAAGTCCCGAATATTGCAGATGCTCTGCTCTTCTAACATAGTGGTGAGTGGATTAACGGTTATTGGTGGTGATTGGGGGGGGGGGGGAAAAATCGGTGATGGGGATCGGTGATTGGGCTCGAACGGGATCGGTGATGGGGATCGATCGGGATCGGTGATGGGGATCAATGATTGGGATCGGTGATGGGGCTCGAACGGGATCGGTGATGGGGATCGGTGATTGGGCTCGATCGGGATCGGTGATGGGGATCGATCGGAATCGGTGATGGGGATCGATGATTGGGATCGGTGATGGGGATCAATCGGGATCGGTAATGGGGATCGATCGGGATCGATGATTGGGATCGGTGATGGGGATCAGTGATGGGGATTGATGATTGGGATCGGTGATGGGGCTTGATCGGGATCGGTGATGGGGATCGATGATGGGGATCGGTGATGGGGATCGATCGGGATCGATGATGGGGATCGGTGATGGGGATCGATCGGGATCGATGATGGGGATCAATGATGGGGATCAATGATGGGGATCAATGATGGGGATCAATGATGGGGACCAATGATGGGGACCAATGATGGGGACCAATGATGGGGACCAATGATGGGGACCAATGATGGGGACCAATGATGGGGACCGATCAGGATCGATGATGGGGATCGATTGAGATCGGTGATGGGGATCGATCGGGATCGGTGATGGGGATCGATGATTGGGATCGGTGATGGGGATCGGTGATGGGGATCAAATCGGGATCGGTGATGGGGATTGATGATTGGGATCGGTGATGGAGCTCGATCGGGATCGGTGATGGGGATCGATGATGGGGATCGATGATGGGGACCGATCAGGATCGATGATGGGGATCGATCGGAATCGGTGATGGGGATCGGTGATGGGGATCGATCGGGATCGGTGATGGGGACCGGTGGGGAGTTGGGTGGGGAAGTCTGGGGTGGGGCAGAATTGGGGAGTGGAGCTGGGTGGGGAAGTCTGGGTGGGTTGGGGAGGGCGGGGAAGTCTGGGTGTGGGTTGTGGAGGGTGGGGAAGTCTAAGGTAGGGCGGGGGGGAAGGGGAGCTGGGATGTCTGGGTGTGGGTTGTGGAGGGTGGGGAAGTCTGAGGTGGGGCGGGGAAGTCTGAGGTGGGGTGGGGGAGGGAGGGGAGCTGGGTGGGGAAGCCTGGGGGGAGGTTTGCTGGGTAGAGGATGCCTTGTGGGGGGGGGGGGTATGGGGATGGGGAAGTTGGGGTGGGTGGGAGGGAGGGGAGAGGCTATGATTATGTGGGGGGGGAGGGGAAGTTTCATAGAGTGTAAGGGGTTTTCCTCGAGAGGTTTCCCTGAGGTTTCTCTCTCTGGAGGCCTCTCTTGCACAGTAAACCTTGAGTGGTTCGACCCACTCGCCCCTTAGATTCTGTACTCGGGCCAAGACTTTACAGGCTGAGGCGTTCGGGTCGACCTGCGAGAAGGTACTTTGGGCGTGGCTCCCTTCGCGAGTGGGCCTTCGGGTGGGATCTCAGCTCTCACAGCCCGTGGCTTTTCCACGACTGTCGGCTTCGGCTCCCTTCCCTCAGGCTCCGCCCCTTTGGGATTTGGGCAGGCTCCCTTGGCGAGTGGACCTTCGGGTGGGACTTCAGCTCTCACAGCCCGTGGCTCTTCCACGACTGTGGGCTTCGGCTCCCTCCCCTCAGGCTCCGCCCCTTCGGGAATTGGGTCTGTGGCAGACGGCTATGATCGCTTCAATCGCATCGGGATCCACTACTGCACCAGCTCCTTGCGCTGGGGCAGGAGCTCCGGCTTGGTTTTGGGCTGGTACTGAGGAGGCGGTCTGGGCTTGGGCTTGGAATACGGGAAATTTCCCTCTACTATCCTTCCACGGATTTCTACAGTCCTTGCGCCAATGTCCATCCTTCCCACACCCGTAACAATTGAGCTTGGCTTCGACAGGGCGATTCCCTTCCTGCCTCCACTCCTTCATGCTTGGGGGTTCGGGTTTTGCCTCATGCACCTTTCCTTTCTGGGGAGGTGTTTCCTGACTTCTACAATTCTTATACGCTACATTTAACTGACGGAGTACCGTCTCTTCCATGACACCGGGACCTTGGGGATCAAACCATGACCTGGCTAGGGCCCGTATCTCTGGCAAGCTGTTGGTAACCACGCAACAGAACCAATGAACCCACTGTTCATCGCTCATTTGAGCCCGTTCAGGCATACCCGGACAGCTGCGTCGATACACTGGCCACAGCCTTTCTTCAAAAACCCGTGGGGGTTCTCCAGATAGCTGCAGGGTCCCTTCCACACGGTCGAACGGACTACCGTCGTCCACTCCCATTACTTCTAAAACTTCCTCTTTGAGATCCGTATACCCTTTCCGTCCCCTCTTGGCATCCTCTGAGAGGCACTGAAGGATTGTAGGATCCAGGGAGAAAAGCAACAGTTTAACCTGTTCCTGATCATCGCAGTCATTTATGGCTGCTGTTTCCTCTATCTCCCTGAAATGAATTGAGGGATCTCCCTTTACTGTGAGTCGTGTGAGGTGGCTCACCATGGACCTTAAGTTCAGGCCAGCGTAGGGCACCACGAGCTGGTTCTGGTGGGGTCCGATACCGCCATCGGCAGTGTTGGAACCGAACCTCTGGTGCCGAGCGGGACACATCGGTGCCAGTCCCGGCTTTGCGACCAGTGGTTCTTCCACACACTCCACCTCAGCTACCTCCTCTTTCGCTACCCCCTCCTTTTCCGACCAAGTCTCACTATAGCTCGGCGGTGCTGAGGGCTCGGTGGCTGGTACCACAATTACCTCAGCTGGAATCGGCTGTTTCGATTCCTTCAAAAAGTCCATGTGACTGGCTTTCGGGCTGACGAGACACACCATGCCTCTTGCCTTAACCAAGACCGTTCTTAGGTCCTCTATGGTCTTTTGGCAGGGGCTGTGGTCTGTGCTCTCAAACCCGTGCTCAAGGGCCAGCTTGTAAGCTGCCTTAACCTCCACTACTCTCTCCTCCTGCGCTCTTAGCTGTTGTGCGAGGCGGGCGCTTTTCTCCCGTATCCTCGTTTCATTAATCTTTGCTTCAGTAACCTGGCACTCCAGGTACTCTATCCTAGCCTGATGTTGACTAGCTACCACTTGGCGTTCCTGATTCAGCGCGTGAAGCGCTGTGATGAGTTTTTCCCCACCCATGGCCTTTTCCTCTATCTCTGCTGCCTGGGTTGTGATCTTGGCTGCCTGTGCTGCAACGACTCGGTCCAAGATCTGGACCTGCTTCTTGTAACACATCAGCCACACTGCCTTTTCCACTGACTTCTTATGCTCTTTGCTCTCTGTCCACCTGATGGCTGCGTCCACTGGACGCCCATCCAGCAAGAGATCGGAAATCCACTGTTTAGTGTGATTTACCTTGCCAAAGACATAATCTGCTATTCTCTCATCCATTGCATTTCGACCATTCAAACTTGGATCTACTACTTGCAATCCTGCCGCCAGAGTCCTGCCGCGGTCGCCATTTTCTGTAAGGGGTTTTCCTCGAGAGGTTTCCCTGAGGTTTCTCTCTCTAGAGGCCTCTCTCTCTTGCACAGTAAACCTTGAGTGGTTCGACCCACTCGCCCCTTAGATTCTGTACTCTGGACTTAGGCGCAGGAACTACAATGTAGAGAAAACTCGTGTAGACCAAGTTTGATGAAACAAAATGAAATTTTTATTGCAAATGGAAAAATATATCAAATCAAATGCAACACAGATAAGAGTACGGTACATGGGAGGGAAAAACAAACAAATCATAACGACATTATACTAACTGAGGCAAATACAGGCATCTTATATTCGACAAAGATCATCATGAAATAAGGAAACACACGGAACATCGAGGGACAACAACTCATGTTAATTGTACCCTTAAATCCACCCCCTTATTAAACCTATCTAGATCTGATTGTGAAGGGCCAGAAACATGCTCACCAATCCCACTAGGAAGTGCAAGGTTTTGAAAATGAGTCTGTGTTTGGTCCTTTCAGGCGTCTCGTCTCCACGTGGATCGTGGAGCCCCTGCGAACTGCGCCACACCTCTCTCCTGAGGTGGGGGTCGGGGGCGGCTGGACACCGGCGGGCCTGGATGTCGGCGGGGTCGAGGATCGTCGGCTCGACCCTAGTTAGAGGAGCTTTGGGCTGGTGTGGCCCCTTCTACTTTCAGCTACGGCCCGGGGATGGTCGATGATCTCCCGATAGTTTTCCCCGGGGCGGGACGTTGGTTTCGAGCGACTTTCTTTATACAGTCATAATTATCTTTCTCCTCCGACGGTGGAGAGGAGTCCGCTGATCTTTCCCCAAGCCAGCTCCTCTTCGCCCAGCTCAAAAGCTGGACCAGCTGCTGGGGCTGCAACGACTGTCCGACTGTAAACTGTCTTTTAGCTCGACTCTCCTTGTGACTGTTCAAGCTTGTTGATTCAAGCTTCCTCCCGCGTCTTCTCCCAAGCTGTGTGTCTGCCCAATCTACTGCCGTGTCGAGTCGTGTCCCACTGCCCTGTCTCAACTTCTTCTGGCCTGCCTGTCCCGACTGCTTCCGAGCGCTTGCCCAACCGCTGAAAAGTCTCTCCAGATATACCTTTCTTCCCGAGGCTTCACTTCCTGCCCAAAATCAGGTTAGTCTTTGTTTTAACTTTGGTGGGCTTTGAGCACAGCGGGGCAGTTATTATATTTAAAATCATTTTAAGCGGCTGGTAACACGCCCATTTCTGGTTGGAAATGGCTTTCATTGTTTTGAATGTCCTGCTGATCTCATTATCTAGTCCTGGGTGCTGTTCTCATGAATATGAAATTATCCCCTTTTGTCTGGGGCAGCATCTTGATGGCCTCTGTCTCCAGGCCGATCTTGAGTGGATCTGCATTTAATCCATGTGCATGCCTGTGGGTCTGGTTTCGTTCTCTCAGAAAACGGCTTCCAGAACTTACTAAGGGTTCAATCCACATAGCTGTCTGAGGTTGCGCAGGAACCGTTTTAAAGTGTCCCAATAAGCTGGTCACATGATACGGCGGCCATTTTGTATGCCCCTTTTTCTGGGCTTCTTTTAAAACAGTCTTAGAATCACAGCCTCTTCTGCCATTTAACCCTTATTATGAAATCCAATTTTGCGAATCCTACAAGAGGAAGCCACAAAAGCAAGATGGAGATCGGTGGCAGTAGTGGTCTGCCCTAAACCCCACAGGGATTTCTATTACCTCCGTGTGGGGGAGGGGGTTGTTTATAAAAACATACTTGCTAAGAAAACCATTTGATTGAAATTAGGAGCTCGAGTTCTGTGACTGTCTCCATCGGTCATATTAGAGAGCATTGCTATGTCGGCGGCTCACTCAACCCTGGTGCTTCGTAACATTGAGCTCCCACCAAATGTGGCTCATTTGATAGCAATCTCACCTCTGAGTCAGAAGGTTGTGGGTTCAAGTTGCGCCCCGTAAACCTGAGCACACTTACTAGGCTGACACTCCAGTGCAGTGCTGAGGGAGTGCTGCACTGTCGGAGGTGCCGTCTTTTGGATGAGATGTTAAACCGAGGCCCCGTCTGCCCTCTCAGGTGGATGTAAAAGATCCTATTTCAAAGAAGAGCAGGGGAGCCTGTCCTGGGCCAATCAATCAATGTCACTAAAACAACGATTATCTGGGCATTATCACATTGCTGTTTGTAGGAGCTTACTGTGCACAGATTGGCTGCTTCCTACATTACAGCAGTGATACACTTCAAAAGGACTTATTGGCTGTAAATCGCTTTGGGAGTTCCAGATGTTGTGAAAGGCGCTATATGAATGCAGCTCTCTTCTCTCTTTCTCCCGCTGTTTGAGGCTGCTCCAAGAAACTACTTGGGAGAGCAGAGACTACAGAATCAATCACCGATTGAAGGGAGAGAATTCATGAAGGGTAGAACCACTGTGTTACCATTAAGTAGCGTTAAACCGTGACGCTGGGCTGTGCCATTCGTCCTAATTACTTTCAGGCTGGCGCTCGGAATATCTTGTTCTCCAAGGGTCATTAAATTTATCCTGCCGGCTTTTAGTTTCTGAATGGATATTGCCCAGTGCCCTCAGTATGGAGCTCGGTGCCCTTGACCACAAATAGCCTGAGCTGTCACTGCTGAGACAGACTCAAGCTGTTAGCTTCACCTTGTAGTTGGTGTGAGAGAAGGAGATGTACTGCTGCAGCTGAGACTGAGAGGAGCGAGGAGGCGGAGGAAAAGGACCTGATGGGAGCAATTGTGTTTTGCTTTCCCTGATTGCTTTCTTGTTGGCTCTCCATATTGGGAGAGGGAGAGAGAGGAGGAGACAACAACAACAACAGGGCTGCAAGAAATAAAATCATCTGCTTGGAAGGGGCGAGAGTCAGACCAACTTTCTACAAGATCAAGAGGTGAGTATCTTGGTGCAGTTTCACTTAAATGACTGTTACCTGTAGGTGGGGGGAGGAAAGAAGAAAAAGGCTGGAAGATCATAGGGGATGTGTGAGTGTGAGTGAGTGTGTGTGTATGTGAGTGTCAGTGTGTGTGTGGTGTGCATGTGTGACTGTGTGTGTGCGAGTGCATGTGTGTGTGTGCGAGTGTGAGTGCATGTGTGTGTGTGAGAGAGTGTGTGTGAGAGAGTGTGCGTGCGAGTGTGTGCGTGCGGGCGTGCGGGGGTGCAGGCGTGCGGTGTGGGCGGGCGTGCGGTGCGGGCGTCAGAGTCATACAGCACAGAAAGAGGCCCTTCGACCCATCGCGTCCGCGCCGGCCCTCAAGCCGTCTAATCTAATCCCATTTTCCAGCATTTGGTCCGTAGCCTTGTATGCTATGGCATTTCAAGTGCTCATCCAAATGCTTTTTGAATGTTGTGAGGGTTCCTGCCTCTACCACCCTTTCAGGCAGTGAGTTCCAGATTCCAACCACCCTCTGGATGAAAAAGTTCTTCCTCAAATCCCCTCTAAACCTCCTGCCCCTTACCTTGAATCTATGCCCCCTTGTTATTGACCCCTCTACTAAGTGAAAAAGTTCCTTTCTATCTACCCTATCTGTGATGTCCGAGTGGTAAGGTCCAATAACTGCTATAAGCCAGACTTCAGGAACCAAAACTTTAACTGTTTAATTACACAGTTTAGGAGAGAACATAGCTCTTACAGCTGCAGGCATGCACTTCTATTTCTTAGTGCACGAGCAAAAGATGGAGGATCAACCTCTGAGTCATACCCAGAATGCAATGCCACTACCTTAACAAGTGGTGTGCCAGGACATTACCTTAAAACACTGGTAATGGTAATCCCTTAACATTTGTCTCCATCTGGTGGATAACTTAAGCATTACATCCCAGATTACTATACTATCTATGCCCCTCATAATTTTGTGCCCCTCATAATTTTGTACACCTCAATCAGGTCCCCCCTCAGCCTTCTCTGCGCCAAGGAAAACAACCCCAGCCTGTCCAGTCTTTCTTCATAGCTGAAGCGCTCCAGCCCAGGTAACATCCTGGTGAATCTCCTCTGCACCCTCTCCAAAGCAATCACATCCCTCCTATAGTGTGGCGACCAGAACTGCACACAGTATTCCAGCTGTGGCCTAACCAGCGTTTTGTACAGCTCCATCATAACCTCCCTGCTCTTATATTCTATGCCTCGGCTAATGAAGGCAAGTATCCCATATGCCTTTTCAACCACCTTATCCACCTGTTCTGCTGCCTTCAGGGATCTATGTACATGCACACCAAGGTCCCTCTGATCCTCTGTCTTTCCTAGGGTCTTACCATTCATTGTGTATTCCCTTGCCTTGTTAGTCCCTCCAAAATGCATCACCTCACACTTTTCAGGGTTAAATTCCATTTGCCACTGTTCCGCCCATCTGACCAACCCATCTATATCGTCCTGCAGACTGAGGCTACCCTCCTCGCTATTTACCACCCCACCAATTTTCGTGTCATCTGCGAACTTACTGATCATACCTTTTACATTCACATCCAAATCATTAATGTAGACCACAAACAGCAAGGGACCCAGCACCGATCCCTGCAGTACCCCACTGGACACAGGCTTCCAGTCACAAAAACAACCTTCGACCATCACCCTCTGCCTTCTGCCACTAAGCCAGTTTTGGATCCAATGTGCCAAGGCACCCTGGATCCCATGGGCTCTTACCTTCTTGACCAGTCTCCTATGCGGGACTTTATCGAAAGCCTTACTGAAATCCATGTATACCACATCCACTGCACTACCCTCATCCACACACCTAGTCACCCCCTCGAAAAATTCAATCAAATTGGTCAGACATGATCTTCCCTTGACAAAGCTATGCTGACTATCCCTAATTAATCCTTGCCTCTCCAAGTGAGTGTGTGAGTGTGAGTGAGTGGTGTGATTGCGTATGAGTGTGTGGTGTGTGTGTGTGAGAGTGTGTGTGTGTGTGTGTGTGTGTGTGTGTGTGTGTGTGTGTGTGTGAGTGTGAGTGTGCAAGAGTGATTGTGTACGAGTGTGTGTGGTGTGTGTGTGTGAGAGTGTGTGTGTGTGTGTGTGTGTGTGTGTGTGTGTGTGTGTGTGTGTGTGTGAGTGTGCGTGTGCAAGAGTGATTGTGTACGAGTGTGTGTGGTGTGTGTGTGTGAATGTGTCTTCTTAAAGGGGAGGGGCCTGGCACAGCGCGTCCCAGCGCCCAGCTGAGCCAACAGGGGTCGGGAGTGCCGGCAAACAAGGAGTGCCGGGCTAACCGAGAGCAGCCGGCACCCTGCGGGGGGCTTCACGGGGGCCGGGGACAGCGATGTGGGCAGGTGCTGGCGGGTGGCCAGCAACAAAAATGGCTGCCTGCCACCTCCCCTTTAACTTGCGCTGCCCTGGCCGCAGGTAGGCCCCCCTGACCCTGTGGACATAGCGTCCGTAGTAAGTTGGGGGGGGGGTCACCACCCAATATTACAGCCGGGGCACAAGTGTGGCGCTGCGCACGGTGATGACGTCATCACTGGCATCGCAGCGCTGGCGCTAACCTCCCGCTGAATTTCGTGGGAGGCGTTATCAGCGCCGCGCCCAAGTTGATTTGCCTTTTAAAATAACTGATAATATCAGGCCTAAGACTTGGGATGATTGTAGCCCTTCTTTGACAACTCCATCTTCACCAGTGGCGGGGCCAGCCAGAAAATTACTTAGGAGTCACAGCTACAGCTGCTCCTGCTGCCCCTTCACCTTTCACACTAATAACTAAAAAACATGATGTGAAGAGCTAACCTCACCCAAACATGATGATTGAGGCATGTGTGAAATCCATGGCTTGGGTTGTTGTCCCTTCAGCCATCGTAGCCGCCTAAAAGTTGTTCAAGAAGGCTGTGTTCTTCCTGAGGTCGGAGCGGGCGGTGTTCACGGCCTTCAATAAGGGGCTCATGGTGGGCAGCACCTTCCTGCCGGTGGGTCCTCTTGAGGCCACCGTGCAGCGAATCATTTTATCCAATGTCCCGCCCTTCATCCCCAGTGAGCTCCTCCTCCCCTCCTACGTCAACTGGGGGAGGTGAGGCCGGGGATAACGCCCATCCCGCTCGGCTTCAAGGAGACCAGCCTCCGTCATGTCTTCTCCTTACAGCGCCAGCTCTTTGTTCAGCTGGTGCGGGAGGAGGACACAGGGTGCTTTTATCGGGCACTATTGAGGGACAGCCTACCGCGTCTTCTGGACAGCGGATAGTGTGTGGTGCCACGCCTGTAAGAAGGTGGGTCTTATGTTCATTAATAAATAGACATTCTTATTATGAACACAGCTAGCTTTTGCTAGACACTTTTATTGAGCACATGTGGACTAGGTACAGTATCTGTAGAGGCATCCATCTTGACTGCTGCCTTGTGGGTAGCCTAGTGCCTCATGGGTAATGTAGTCTTAATATACATGCAGCTGGGTGGTGTAGTCTTATATACATACAGCTATATACAGCTCTACACCTCCACCTAGTGTCCACTATAGAATGACATGTTATTGATCATTACATGGGGTGTGCAATGTATTATCACATGGCTTGTCACATGGTTTGGTATGAGCAAGCTCAGTTCGCTCTGGCCTAGTAAAGCAAGCACATGGACTAACAACTCACCGTGTCTCTGTCCTTCAATTTGTTCTACCCAAGTATGTAACATTTTGGCAATGAGCATGAGATCCCAAATCCATTTTTAGGGATCATGGAAGGACACAGTGTTCAACCTTTGAGTGGACAAGTTTAAAGTGAATTTGTGACACCTAAACTGAATTTTTGCGATGCGTTATCGTTAATACTCGTGCAGAATCGTCTGTGCTTCACCTTTGTCTGTATGTATACACAGCAACAGCGGCATTGATTCTCACAGCTACACAGGTAGCGTGCTGAGTCACTGTTTGACGGGATCGGGGCAATCATGGCCACACCCACAGGATTCATCGGAAGCCTTGGCATGTATTACCGAGCTCGTGAACCATTCAGTTCTTACATTGAGCAGATGGAGATTTTTTTTAGGGCCAATAACATTATTGAGACCAAAGTTGCAGCTAAGAATATTCAAGCTCAAAATAAAATGATTTGTGAATGTAAGAAAGCAATTTTTCTAATGGAGATCGGGCCAGATGTCTACGGAACATTGACAAACCTACTTGCGCCAGGGAAAGCGAAGGATGAGTCGTTTGAAGACATTGTTGAGAAACCATTTCAACCCAAAGCCATTAGAAATAGCAGAGAGCTAGAAGTTCGGTACCAGAAACCAAAAACAAAGTGAAACCATCAGTGAGAACATTGTAGCTCTTAAGAATCTGTCTTTGCATTGTAACTGCGGCACATTGTTGGATCGTGCGTTGTGAGGTAAGTTTGTGTGTGGACTGGTGGATGAGCGCACACAGTCCAAGTTACTTAACACTCCGAAACTAATGTTTGACATAGCATGGAGCATGCAAAATGGCCCTATCTATGGCGATGGCGTCTAAGAATGCTAGGGAACTCCGTCCAACTCAAGTGACTAGTGCAGCTGAGGTCTACAGTCATAAAGCCACCGCCGAACCAAAAGCTGAGAGACCGAGTCAAACACATGTCAGTGAGAGCAGATCAATGAATTGTTATCGTGGCAATGGAAATCACTCAGCACAGACCTGCCAATACAGAAATGTGAAGTGTTTCACTGCCAGAAGCAAGGACATATTTCAACAGCTTGCAGAGCTAGATCGAAAGCAGGAATTAAGAACCATTCTAGTGGCAATGCAAAGCAGTGACAATAAAAGGAGGAATTCACAATATTTAAGTGAACACACCTGATGTTGAAGACTAGACATCTACAGTATCTATGCCACTAGTGGCAACACTAGCAGTCGTGAGAAAGACTTCCGAACAAAAATTTTGATCAACAAGCAATATCATAGAATCATAGAATGGTTACAGCAAGGAAGGCGGCCATTCGGCCCATTGAGCCTGTGCCGACTCTCAGCTAGTCCCACTCCCCCGCCCTTTCCCCGTAGCCCTGCAAATTTTTTCCTTCAGATATTTATCCAACTCCATTTGAAAGATAAGATTGAGTCTGCCTCCACCACCCTTTCAGGAAGTGCATTCCAGATCTTAACCACGCGCTGCGTAAAAAAGTTTTTCTTACGCCGCCTTTGGTTCTTTTGCCAATCACCTTAAATCTGTGTCCTCTGGTTCTCGGCCCTTCCGCCAATGAGAAAAGTTTCTCTCTACCTACTCTGTCCAGACCCCTCATGATTTTGAACACCTCTATCAAATCTCCTCTTAATCTTCTCTGCTCCAAGGAGAACAACACCAGCTTCTCCAGTCTATCAACGTAACTGAAGTCCCTCATTCCTGGAATCATTCTCGTAAATCTTTTCTGCACCTTCTCTGAGGCCTTCACATCCTTCCTAAAGTGTGGTGCCCAGGATTGGATACAATACTCCAGTTGGGGCCGAACCAGTGTTTTATACAGGTTCATCATAACTTAGTCATAGAAGTCATAGAATTATACAGCACAGAAAGAGGCCCTTCGGCCCATTGTGTCGGCGCCATCCATCAAGCCCTGTCCAATCTAATCCCATTTTCCAGCATTTGGTCCATAGCCTTGTATGCAATGGCATTTCAAGTGCTCATCCAAATGCTTCTTGAATGTTGTGAGGGTTCCTGCCTCTACCACCCTCTCAGGCAGTGAGTTCCAGACTCCAACCACCCTCTGGGTGAAAAAGTTCCTCCTCAAATCCCCTCTAAACCTCCTGCCCTTCACCTTGAATCTATGCCCCCTTGTTATTAACCCCCCTACTAAGGGGAAAAGTTCCTCTTTATCTACCCTATCTATGCCCCTCATCATTTTGTACACCTCAATCAGGTCCCCCCTCAGCCTTCTTTGCTCCAAGGAAAACAACCCCAGCCTGTTCAGTCTTTCTTCATAGCTGAGGCGTTCCAGCCCAGGTAACATCCTGGTAAATCTCCTCTGCACCCTCTCCAATGCAATCACATCCTTCCTATAGTGAGGCGACCAGAACTGCACACAGTACTCCAGCTGTGGCCTTACCAGCGTTTTGTACAGCTCCATCATAACCTCCCTGCTCTTATACTCTATGCCTCGGCTAATGAAGGCAAGTATCCCATATGCCTTTTTAACCACCTTATCTACCTGTTCCGCTGCCTTCAGGGATCTATGTACATGTACACCAAGGTCCCTCTGACCCTCTGTACTTCCTAGGGTCCTACCAATCATTGTGTATTCCCTTGCCTTATTTGTCCGTCCAAAATGCATCACCTCGCACTTTTCAGGGTTAAATTCCATTTGCCACTTTTCCGCCCATCTGACCAACCCGTTTATATCGTCCTGTAGCCTGAGGCTTTCCTCCTCGCAATTTACCACACCAATTTTCGTGTCATCTGCGAACTTACTGATCATACCTTTTACATTCTCCTCCAAATCATTTATGTAGATCCAAACAGCAAGGGACCCAGCACCGATCCCCGAGGTACCCCACTGGACACAGGCTTCCAGTCACAAAAGCAACCTTCGACCATCACCCTCTGCCTCCTGCCACTCAGCCAGTTTAGGATCCAACATGCCAAGGCACCCTGGATCCCATGGGCTCTTACCTTCTTGACCAGTCTCCTATGCGGGACTTTGTCAAAAGCCTTACTGAAGTCCATGTATACCACATCCACAGCATTTCCTTCATCCACACACCTAGTCACCCCCTCGAAAAATTCAATCAGATTGGTCAGACATGATTTACCCTTGACAAAGCCATGCTGACTATCCCCGATTAATCCTTGCCTCTCCAAGTGGAGACTAATTTTGTCCCTCAGAATCTTTTCCAATAATTTCCCTATCACAGATGTTAGGCTCACTGGCCTGTAATTTCCTGGTTTATCCCTGCTACCCTTCTTGAATAATGGTACTACGTTAGCTGTTCTCCAGTCCTCTGGTACATCCCCTGTGGCCAGAGAGGTTCTGAAAATTTGTGTCAGAGCCCCTGCAATCTCCTCCTTTGCCTCACACAGCAGCCTGGGATACATCTCGTCCGGGCCTGGGGATTTATCCACTTTTTGGCCTGCTAAAACCTCTAGTACCTCTTCCCTCTCAATGCTAATACACTTTTGTACTCTATACCACTATTTATGAAGCCCAGGATGTCGTAAGCCTTTTTAACTGCTTTCTCAACCTGCTCTGCCACCTTCAATAATTTGTGCACACATACCCCCAGGTCTCTCGGTTCGTGCACCCCCTTTAGGATTGTACCCTTTAGTTTATATGTCCTCTCCTCATTCTTTCTACCAAAATGTATCACTTCAAACTTTTCTGTGTTAAATTTAATCTGCCACGTGTCCACCCATTTGTTTATGTCTTTCTGAAGTCTATCCCTCTCCTCCTCACTGCTCACTGTACTTGCAAGTGTTGTGTCATCTAAATTGTGCCCTGTACACCCACGTCCAACTCATTAATATATATCAAGAAAAGCAGTGGTCCTAGGACCTACCCCTGGGGAACACCACAATATACTGATATGCATGTTGACACGGTGGCAGACTGCTCTATCATGAGTAAGGACACGTGAGTGTAATTTTAATCAAATACCACTTACAAAGAGTACTGTGGAGTTAAAAACCTACTCTGGAGAAATCCTAAAGACATGTGGACAAATGGAATGTACAGTTCAGCACAATGGCCAGTCAGTAAAGCTGCCTATTATTGTAGTGAGCTATAACAACAGGCCAACCCTCATGGGCAAAGACTGGTTGAGAAAGTTAAAACTAGATTGGAAAAGCGTCTTCAGTGTAGATGCGTCAAAGTGACTCTACACAATGCTGAACAAATATGAAAGCCTGTTCACAGATAGTTAGGAGGGCATCACTAGGTATGACGCACACATCCGCATCAAGTCCAATGCGATGCCTGTCTATTGTAAGGCAAGGCCCCTATGCATTGAAAAGTCAGGTGGAGGAAGAGCTATCTCAGAGAGAACGGAGTGCTAGTAAAAACTGACAAAAGTGAATGGGCTACCCCGATTGTGGTAGTGCCCAAAGCAGACAAAACTGTACGCTTGTGCGGTGACTACAAAGTTAATATCAGCCAAGCAGTTGACGATCAGCAGTACCCATTACCTACATCGCAAGATTTGTATGCAGCACTCTCTGGGTCAAAGGTTTTCTCCAAGCTTGACCTGTCGCACACTTACGAGTCAACAGTTTCTCACCATCAACACACACAAGGGACTGTACTCATACACCAAGCTGCCGTATGGTGTAAAGTCCTCCCCCAAAGCCTTCAGGCTATAATGGATAAGATTTTACAAGGAGTTCCAAATTGCTTATGCAATCAAGACAATGTGCTGATCGCAACAAGCAGCGAGGAAGAAAATCTAGAAGTGTTAGATATAGTGCTTCAAAGGTTGAATGCCCACAATGTCAAATTGAAAAGGAGCAAATGTGGTTTTGTGCAACCTGAGGTTGTGTACCTTGGTCTAAAAGTTGATGCAAATGGCTTGCAACCAGTGAAGGAAAAGGTTGATGCTGTCATCAATGCTCCAAAGTAACATAACGTGTCTGAGTGAAGATCTTTCCTTGGAATGGTCCAGTGCTACGCACGTTTCTTACCTGAGTTAGCGACCATGTTAGCTCCATTGCACGAGCTCCTCAAGAAGGATGTCCAGTGGAAGTGGACGAAAGTGCAACAAGAAGGCTACGGCACTTGTAAGAGAAGTCTCTCTAGCGATGCCCTACTTGGGCACTACGACACAGAGCGTGAGCTTAAGGTAGTGTGTGATGCTTCCAGTTACGGAGTGGGAGCTGTCATAACTGTCATAATGGATGACGGCCAAGAGAATCCAATCGCGTTCGCATCGCGAACCCTCAAAGAGCGAAAGAAACTATGCACAAATTGAAAAGGAAGCACTTGCTACAATGTTTGGAATCAGGAAATTCCAACAGTTCCTGATCGGCAGAAAGTTTACCCCGATAACCGATCACAAACCGCTCCTTGCAATATTAGGGCCCAAATCTGCCATCCCTGCAATGGCCGCATCAAGAATGCAACGTTGGGCAGTGTTGTTGTCACAATATGACCACACGATTGAATATCGCACTTCAAAGCAAAACGCAATCGCAGATGCCTTGTCTAGGTTGCCACATGAAGTCTCATGTTGGGAGTGAAGGTGCGATTTTCATGTTAGGTGCATAAAGACTTTCCCGCGAATGCAACTGAGATTGCAGATGAGACTCAAAAGGACTCAGTACTGAAGAGAGTGTATGAAAACACCTTGAATGGATGGACTGATCAGTGTATGGACACAGAATTGAAACCATTCCATAACCATCGTACTGAATTGTTTTGTGAGCAAAGTTGTATCAAGTGGGGAAACAGAGTGGTGGTACCTACTTCTTTGAGAGATAGAATTCTGGCCGAACTTCATACTGAACATCCAGGGATCGTCAGTATGAATCAATTGCAAGAAGCTTTGTTTACTGGCCTGGATTGAACCGTGATCTTGAATAATTTGTCAGCAATTACAGCGTTTGCCAAAATTGCAGAAACAAACCACCCAAAACTCCACTAAAACCCTGGTCATGGCCAAGTAGACCTTTTCAGAGAGTACATGTAGACTTCTGTGAGAAAACAAATTATTATTTCCGGGTACTTGTAGATAGTCACTCAAAGTGGATTGAAGTGAAACACATGGATTCAAATACTACAGCTGAATGTACCATAGATGAGTTGAGGTCTATCTTCGCATGTCATGGCTTACCTGAAGAGCTTGTTTCTGACAATGGCCCTCGGTTCCGTTCTGCTCTATTCCAAGAGTTCATGAAATGGAACGGTATTAAATACGCTCTCGTTCCACCATATCATCCAGCTTCAAACAGAGCAGCTGAAAGGTCAGTCAGAATAGTGAAAGAAGCTCTCAAAAAACAAGTGTTGCAGGGTTGCTTGGGACTCAGCATGAAGCAACATTTAGCACATTTCTTGCTGAAATACAGAACTGCTCCACACACTACAACTGGACATACCCCAACAGAACTTTTGATGAAGAGGAGATTGAGAACACAATTGAGTCTTGTTCAACCAACTTTGGCCTCAAGAGTTGAACAGAAACAGTTGAGTCAGAAAAATTATGACAGCAATCGGAAAGAACGCAGTTTCAGACCAAATGAGTGTATTCGTGTTCTCAGACCCCCTGGCAAGTCGAGTTCACACAAGTGGGATGTAGGAATCATAGTAGAGGTTGGTGGAACCAAGAGATATTTGGTTGAAATTGGTGACAACGTCCGAAGTGTTTATGTAGATCAAATGATCTCTGCTAGAGATGAACCACTTGGTCCTGAACTCATACATGAGTTTGACTCAGTTCAGACTTCAGTAACTGAAGTACCAGGTTTAAACAAATCTGAGATAGAAACAGGATCATCTTTGAGTTCGGAACCAAAACAAAACAGCCCGAAAATTGGTTGAACTCCAAAACCGTCTTTAAGGAGATCAGGAAGGCTCCGCAAAACTGTTATTAAACTGGATTTGTAGTTTATTTAAAAGAAAAAAAGCCAGGAGTTTTTGTTGTGTGATACATGTAATGCAGGGTAAGGTGGGACCGTTGTTGTGTTGTGTGATACATGTAATGCAGGGTAAGGTGGGACCGTCGTTGTGTTGTGTGATACATGTAATGCAGGGTAAGGTGGGACCATAGTTGTGTTGTGTGATACATGTAATGCAGGGTAAGGTGGGACCATAGTTGTGTTGTGTGATACATGTAATGCAGGGTAAGGTGGGACCATAGTTTTGTTGTATTTCAGAGGGAGTATATACTTTTTAAGGGGAAAGCAGTGTAATGTATTATCACATGGTCTGTCACATGGTTTGGTATGAGCATGCTCAGTTCATTCTGGCCTAGTAAAGCAAGCGCATGGACTAGCAGCTCATCTTGTCTCTGTCCTTCATTTGTTCCACCCACATATACTATAGGGCATGTACGTAAAAAGTGGGGCCCCGGACCCACCTACACCTATTTCACAACCATCACTGGTCGCCGGGTTGGGCGTCAGGAGGCTGAGGTGGGCGAGGCCAATGAGGCGGAGTTCACCCAGCCACACCATTACATCTGCCAGGAACTGCTCCACCTGGTGGGCCACTTTAATAAAAACACCCCGTCTGCTGGGCTGGAAGGTGGTGGCAGGGAAGAGGAAGTCTCTGACTTTGGTGCCAGGTGTGTTGGTGGAACTCGGGATGGAGCTTATCCCGGTTTTGCCATACAGCTTGGTGCCCGAGGCGGAGGGGGACCCCGAACTGCTGCCGCCTGCTGATCCAGCCCTCCCCGAGGAGCACAGGGAGGACTTCACCGCCGTCGATCCTGGGGGTGGGATCATGGCAGAGGTGGGACCGGCTGGTGTGGCCGAGCCATTCAATGCACCCAGTGCGGTGCGTGGGTCAGCCGCTGGCGACCGCCTCCTAGTGGAGGATGGTGACTCGGGAGGGCACTGGGGACGATTTGGAGTCCATCACCAGTGGGCAGCGGATGCCCTCGTGCCCTTTGAGAAACTCCAGTAATTTCTGGCAGGTTGCCTCAGTCGTCATGATAAAATCCAGCTGGCCCTCGACACATGGTTGGAGCTGGTGCTGCTCCTCAGGTCTGTCCACTCTGCTGTTAAGTCCCTGAGCGTGGGCAAGGGCGTGAGCTACCGTGAGCTGCACCGGCTCAATACGTTCCTCACTGGGCTGCTGAGGGAGTGGAGGATAAAGAGATACCTCGCTCCCTCCCCACAGTAGGTTAAGTAAAAGTTGCACTATGCTCTTGTCATGAAGATAGCCAGCCTCAACATCAACGGCAGCAGAAAGACAACCGCAGATTTATTAATGTGGTGTGCTTCCTGCAGGAAACCCACAGCATTCTGGGAGACGAGGTGACGCGGTTCCTGGAATGACAAGGAGGGGTCTGCATGAGCCACCTCGCTAACAGTTCTTGCGGCGTGGCTATCTTGTTGGCCCCACATTTTTGGCCGTAGATCTTGGAGAGCAAGGAGCCTGTGCCAGGCCACTTGCTCCATCTCACTGTCCGCCTGGGGGACGTGCCGCTCCACCTAGTGAAAGTGTACACTCCCCAGACCAGTGCGCAGCAAGTGTGCTTCTTTGAAGAAGTGTCTGCTCTTTTAGGCTCCATCGACGCCAGCGAGTGCATTATCCTTGGGGGGGGGGGGGGGGCGGATTTCAACTGCATCCCTCGAGGCGAGGGACCATTCCGGTGTTCCACACAGCCTGGCGGTGGTGGGAAAGTTGAGGGACCTGGTCGGGTCCTTTGACTTGGTGGACGTGTGGTGAAATCTCCATCCCGACTCCAGCGCTTTCACTCGCGTGAGGTCTGGAGGAGGAATGTCCAGAATCGATCGCCTTTACATTTCCCGGGCGTACGTCTCCCGCGTTCCAGCAGCTTCCACGTGGCCGATGCCACGTTCGTACCAACACTTGGCGTGGGCGGAGTTCGCTCCACTCCGTTCGCGGGTGGCGTCCACGTACTGGCATTTTAACAACCTGCTGCTGAAGGATGGGCGGTTCGGGGATCCGTTCTGTCAATTTTGGGCCAACTGGAGAAGGAAGCAGGGGGGCTTCCCCTCCTTCAGGCTATGGTGGGACGTGGGCAAGGCTCCCGTCCGTCTCTTCTGTCAGGAGTACGCGAAGGGGTCGACCACGAGGTGGAAGGTCCAGATCGAGTGGTTGGAGAGGGAAGTGCTCGACCTGGATTCCCATCTTGGTCAAGTTGTTGAAGACCCGGCCCTGCGGACGGTGTATGAAGAGAAGAAGGGGGCGCTGAAGGACCTGCAGCTCGTCGGGTCCCGAGGGGCAAATGTGAGGTCGCGGATCCGGCTGCTCTGCGACCTGGACCGCGGCTCCCCCTTCTACTCGCTGGAAAAAAGACGGGTGGTCCGTAAGCAGCTCTTGGGGCTGTTAGCCGTCGACGGATCTCTGGCCTCGGATCCGGAGGGCATCAGCACGGAGGTCCGGGCCTATTACGGGGCTCTGTTCTCTCCGGATCCATCCAGCGAGGATGCTCCCAGAGTTTTGTGGGAGGTCCTGCCGAAGGTCAGCCCGGAGGGCTCTGAACAGCTGGTCACTCCACTGAGCCTGGCGGAGCTGACCGGTGCCCTCGGCCAGTTCTCATGGGGTAAGTCCCCAGGACTGGATGGGCTGACCCTGGAGTTCCACAGGGCGTTCTTGGATGTCCTGGGTGGCGACTACGCAGGGGTTCTGGGGGAAATGTCTGGTGACCGGGGACGTACCCTTCTCTTGGCATAGGGCAATCATCGCCCTGGTACCCAAGAAAGGCAATCTCTGCTTACTTAAGAACTGGCAACCAGTCTCCCTCCTCAGCACAAACTAAAAGATCTTTGCCAGGGCAATGCCTGCTTGCCTTGGTACCGTGCTGGCCCACAGGATCCATCCCGACCAGTCCTACATGGTCCCGGGCCGGACCATCCACAATAACATCCATCGGGTCTGGGACCTGGTCCACCATTCCCAGAGGGCTGGTCTGTTGGTCGCCTTCCTTTCCCTGGATCGGGGAGTGGCCAGCTCCTGGGCCTGGCCAAGGTGGCCATAAACAGGTCCAGGCAACGAGTGGTCGAGGGAGATGTTCGGCCCAACTGCCTACATCTCTTCCGCTGCAACGTTGACGGCCGGGTGTCCCTGGAGATGGAGCACGCGGTGTCCGCTGGCACGCTTGAGGCCTTCCTCGACCGGTGGGTACCGGAGGGACTAGACTGCTTCATCACCCCCAGAATAGAATTTTGATTTAATTTAAGTTTCCTTTAATTTTGGTTTGTTACAGTTTTATTGGTTGTGCCCTTTTAAGAAGGGGAGCACCTGCTTCTGTTTTTATCGGTGATTGCATTGCCATCAATCACCGAAATTAAACAAAAATAGGTAAACTGAGGCCCCGTCTGCTCTCTCAGGTGGACGTAAAAGATCCCGTGGCACTATTTCGAAGAGGAGCAGGGGAGCGTGTCCTGTGCCAATCAATCAACGTCACTAAAACAACGATTATCTGGGCATTATCACATTGCTGTTTGTGGGAGCTTGCTGTGCACAGATTAGCTGCTTCCTACATTACAGCAGTGATACACTTCAAAAAGGACTTATTGGCTGTAAATCGCTTTGGGAGTTCCAGATGTCGTGAAAGGCGCTATATGAATGCAGCTCTCTTCTCTCTTTCTCCCGCTGTTTGAGGCTGCTCCAAGAAACTACTTGGGAGAGCAGAGACTACAGAATCAATCACCGATTGAAGGGAGAGAATTCGTGAAGGGTAGAACCACTGTGTTACCATTAAGTAACGTTAAACCGTGAGGCTGGGCTGTGCCATTCGTCCTAATTACTTTCAGGCTGGCGCTCGGAATACCTTGTTGTCCAAGGGTCATTAAATTTATCCTGCCGGCTTTCAGTTTTCTGAATGGATATTGCCCAGTGCCCTCAGTATGTTCCAGGTACTTGAGTTAAATGTAAGGGTCCTTGCTTGATGTGCAGCCTCTGCCCTCCAGAAGGCAGACGGCAAGCTGTGTCATTGATGCTCCCTGCACGGTGCAGGAAGCAGATAATTAATTCCCATCCAGCAGACTCTGTCGCTCTCTAATCCACAGATACCTCCCCTGTGGGTCACTGAGCTCCAGCTCACATTAATAACCAGTACTTGCGCTTCTTTAAATGAGACTCGCTAAGCGATGTCATTAAAGGGAGAAATTAAAAAAACTACAACCGGAGGCCAGGAGGATTTTGCTTTTATTGCGTTCGGAGCCTGCACACTGGGCCCTGCCATTCATTCCCAACTTGAGCTTTATCATTCTTCAGTTATAATTCAGAAGAGGGATAGAGTCAGGGTCACAGAGTCATAGGGGGAAAAATTCAGTTGGTTTGCGCCTCCCGTTAGCGCCTTAAGAGGGCGCTAATGGGGCGCAAAGCAACCAGTGCCCGGCGGCGGCGATGTTTGCGCCGCTCGCGAAATTAACTAGACATTTTGCGGTGGCACTAAACACTATCCCCACAGTCTCCTGCCCCGGCAGATCGTGACATCAAAGTCGAGTGTGCAACGCCCCGGTAGTGCCCCGGACCGGATATTGAGTGGCGCCCCCTGCCTTACCGCCTGCCGCTAGCAACGACAGGTTGAGGGGAGTGTTTTGCCGTCAGGAAGGGACTGGGGGAGCGCTATTTAAAGGCGACCACTTCCTGCCTTTTTTTGTTGGTGGCATTTTTGTACCACGCATTCGGAGAGACTTCTGGAGAAATTCAACACTGTGTGAAGGAGTTTTGCATACTGAGCAGCACTTTGCAGGTTCATTTTGATTTGCCCTTCCTTGTATTGATTTAGAAGAGACTGTGGGGGCTGCACTCTGAGCTCTTTCCCTGGGCCTCTCCATTGTTCTTTCCAGCAGATTTGATGTACAGGTCTCTTCAGGCCGATATGCAAGGCTACAATGAGCAGGATGTGGATGGAGAGCAAGATCAACCCTTCCCTTTAAGAACTGGCCGGCACCATTGTGTCTGTGTTCCATTGCTGACTGACATCACATGAGCTTCGCCAGCACTCTGAGGTAGCACCTCGCTCCTCGGCCTTTGCGCCTTAGGAGAGTTGTGTAGCGCCTGATTTCGCGCTCCAATCAACTCTGGGGGCGATAAAAACCAAGTTTGCAGTTGGAGGCGCTAAACTTTGCACTCAGACGATAATCACGTCCCAAACGGGGCGATACTGAATTTTTCTCCCATAGAGTCATAACGGCACAGAAAGAGGCGATTCGGCCCATCGAGTCCGTGCCGGCTCTCTGTAGAGCAATCCAGTCAGTCACATTCCATGCTCTATCCCCGTAGCCCTGCAAGTTTATTTCCCTCAAGTGCCTATCCAGTCTCCCCTTGAAAACATTGAGTTACTCCGCTTCCACCACTTCCGTCGGCAGCGAATTACAGGTCCTCACCACTCGCTGCGTAAAAATGTTTTTCCTCATGCCCCCCCTGTATCTCTTGCCCAAAACCTTAAATCGGTGTCCCCTAGTTCTTGTACCATCAACTAGTGGGAACAGCCTTTCCCCGTCTAGCCTATCCAAGCCCGTCATTATCTTGTACACCTCTATCAAATCACCCCTCAACCTCCTTTGCTCTAATGAAAACAAATCCAGCTTCTCCAACCTGTCCTTGTAGCTAAGATCCCCCATCCCCGGAACCATTCTGGTAAATCTCCTCTGCACCCTCTCAAGGGCCTTCACATCCTTCCTAAAGTGTGGTGACCAGAACTGGACACAATACTCCAGTTGTGGCCTAACCAGTGTTTTATAAAGGTTCAGCATAACTTCTCTACTTTTGTACTCAATGGGTTGGATTTTACCTGCCGAGACGAGTTGGGGGCGGGACTGCTGCCTTCCGGGTTTTAGTCCCGCCCCCAGTGACATCTGACACACAGACTCTATTTTCCCCTGATTGGCCTTGTTAAGCCCGCCCTGTGGGCTTGTTGGCCAATTAAGGGAAAGTCGATGTCAGATGACGTCAGTTGATGACGCGTCATCTGCCAGTTTTCTTAAAAGGGACATGAACCATTCATTTTTGACACATGATTTGACAGTGTTTGACAGCATTGAGGTGCTGACAATCACTGTACAGAGGTGATCCCTTGCACCCAGGCTCTCCGTTGACTCTCTCCTTAGGATAAAACAGATGGCAGCTGCAGGTGAGGGTACAGATGCGATCTGTCACTTCCCCCAATGAGGTGAGGCCACACAAACACTTCAAAGCTTGTCACCTACAGAAAAATCTAAACACATTAAAAATGACTTTCCCAACATTTCCTTTCCTCTGATACTCACCAGTGTCCCATTGCATCCTTCACACCACTTTTGCAGCTGTCATCTATACACAAACATTGCAACAGACCCACACACGCCTCACTTACCCTGGCGGGGTTCCCCGACGTCAGGAAATCACAGCAGAAGTCTCAAAATGGGAAAAAAAACTCTTAAGTGCCTGTTAACTACCTCTAAACAGGCAGTTAAGTGGCTATAATCCTCTTCCCGCCGCTAGGAGTCGGGCCCTTGCACAAATCGGGGACCCGACTCCCGGGAAGATTGGTTGGAGGCAGGTTGGGAGCGGGTTCGGGACCAGCTCCCATTCTTTTTGATTTTCCCAGTAATCCATCTCAATACCTCTATTTATGAAGCCCAAGATCCCATATGCTTTGCTAACCACTCTCTCAATATGTCCCGCCACCTTCAGGGACCTATGCACAAACTCCCAGGTCCCTCTGTCCCTGCACACTCTTTAACACTGTGCCATTAAGTGTATATTGCCTCTCCCTGTTCCTTCTGCCAAAATACATCACCTCATACTTCACTGTATTAAATTCCATCTGCCACTTGTCTGCCCATTCTGCTAGCCTTTCTATGTCCTGTTGCAGTCAATTGGTATCATTCTCACTGTTTGCCACACCCCCAAGTTTGGTGTCATCGACAAATTTAGAAATTCTACTCTGTATTCCAATATCCAGGTCATTTATATATATCAAAAAAAGCAGTGGCCCCAGCACTGACCCTTGGGGAATACCACTGTCTACCATCCTCCAGTCTGAAAAACAGCCATTTACCACAACTTGCTGTTTTCTGTCCTTAAGCCAATTCCTTATCCAGCCTGCCACTGACCCATCTATTCCATGAGCCTCAATTTTGTTAACCAGCCTTCTTTGTGGTACTTTGTCAAACGCCTTCCAAAAATCCATGTAGACAACATACATTGCATTCCCTTCATCAAACCTCTCTGTTACTTCAATTATTCAAAAATTCAATTAGATTAGTCAAACATGATCTGCCTTTTACAAATCCGTGTTGGCTCTCCTTAATTAGCTTAAACCTCTCCAAGTGCCCATTAATTTTTCCCTTATTGTTTCTAAAACTTTACCCACCACTGATGTTAAACTGGCTGGCCTGTAGTTACTAAATTGTCCTTACACCCTTTTTTGAAGAATGGTGTCACATTTGCCACTTCCCAATCCTCAGGCACCTCCCCCGCATTTAGGGAAGATTGGAAAATTATGGCAAGCCCTTCCACTATCTCCTCCCCCAATTCCCTTAGCAACCTGGGATGCAAGCCATCTGGACCAGGTGAATTATCCACTCTAAGCATACCCAGCCTTTCTCGTACATCCTGTCTATCAAATTTCACCCTTTTCATTGCTTCAACCTTTTCCACTTCCACCGATATTTTGTCAGCATCCACCTCCTTAGTAAACACCGATACAAAGTACTCATTGAGTATTCTAGCCTTGCCCTGCGCCTCTAAGCATATATCACCTTCTTTGTCCCTAATAGGCCCCACCCCGCCTCTTGCTACCCACTTACTAAATACATGACAGCAAAAGATTTTTGGGTTCCCTGTTAAGTTTACCGCCATTCTACTCTCATATTCTCTCTTTACCAATCTAATTTTCATCTTCACATCCCCTCTCAACTTATTGGCCCATATTTTCCAATCACAGGCCTTCCACGGGCGGAGGCCTACGATCTGGAAAAATCTACGCCCTTACCTGAGGGTTCAGGGGACGCACACGCTTTCGCTCCCGGGCCTCTCCAAACTTGAAGTGTGCAGGTCCTACGTATCCCAGGGGTGCATGTAGTTCGCAGCGTCCCTGGGATCACGTGGGCCCTGGGAGCCAATCGCAGAAGGGAATCTCCCTTCATACATTTGACAAGAAGACCTGTCAAATATATGAATGGAGATCAGCCCAAAAACATAGTAAAACTTTAAATACGTTTTTTTTTAATCACATTTTTAAAACGACGTGAAATTACAATAAATTAAGTATTTTAAACAAAAATTTAATTATTTGAAAAAAGTCATTAAAGTTTTTTACGGGGCTAAAGATAAACTTGTGGCAGAGCCACTAAGGGACTCTGAACAACTGTACATAATTCCCTTTAACAATCTGTTAGCTGCAGCCTGAACCTGTATCTTTGTATATACTGTTTGCATGTACAGAGCGCGGTCCCTTTAAGAGCGCGGGCAAACGCGATGACGTCATGCCATTAATCACGTGATCCTCCAACGGCGGGAAAAATGTGATGACGTCATGACGCCGTCCACGGGACCGCCCGGGCAGTCCTCGTGGAGCCTTCGAACTGTAAAGACCTGTATCCGTAGTTCTCTTGCATTTGTCTGTTAAAATCAGTTAGTTTTACATTAAACTTCTTTTGATTGATCGCCTGAGTCGACCTCAGTCTCTTGATAGGAATTAGATCATTCCTACATTGGTGACCCCGATTTTTGCGAACAATATTCGCAGAAGGAACGAAGCATGGAAGCAAACTCCATTGCATGAAGCTGCCAGAGTTCTGGGAGCAACAGGCGACCTTGTGGTTTATCCAAGCCGAAGCCCAGTTCGCACTGCGGAACATCGTTGCGGATCAGATCCAATACTTTTACGTGGTCTCCGCACTCGACGGCTCCACCGCCTCGCGGATCGTCAGCCTGCTTGAGAACCCCCCGGACGACCGCAAGTATGAAACACTCAAGGCGCGGTTGCGACAGGTCTTCGGGCTCACGAAGTCGGAGCGCGCCCGCCGACTGCTCGCTATGCCCGGCCTCGGGAACTCCAAGCCTCCCGAGCTAATGAGCTAAAATGCTCACGCTCCTGGGCTCCGAACCGGAATGCTTCCTCTTTAGGGAGCTATTCCTCAGCCAATTACCGGAACAAGTACAAGCTGCCCTGGCCAGGTCCGAAGTCACAGTCTGCGCAGCGCTTGCTGCCGAAGCGGACAAGATCTTCGCGGTTACACAGCAGGACTGCGCTGCCACGAGGCGCCCATCCCCCACAGACGCTACCCCAGCTCCTCAACCCGCAGGGCTGTGCTTCTACCACGCCCGTTTTGGCGCGAAAGCAAGATGTTGCCGCCCTCCCTGCAGCTTCTTGCCCCCAAAAAAACAGCAACTCTGCCAAAAGAGGATCGGGTATAACGGGTGCCCCGTGGCTGCGATGACAATTGGAAATTCAGGCAAGCTCCTGTTTATCACCGACTCCCTCTCCGGTCGGCGATTCCTATGCAACTCCGGGGCGCAGTGTAGCATCCTACCCGCGTCAGCTCTTGATGTACAGGCTGGAAGGCACGGCCTCTCCCTCGAGGTGGCTATTGGCGGGGCTATTCGGACCTTCGGCAGACGGAGGGTCCAGGTGTGCTTCGGCGGCCAGCGGTTTTACTGGGAATTCGTTACGGCCAAGGTCTCTCAAGCCATCCTCGTTGCAGATTTCTTGTGCGCCAACAGCCTCCTGGTCGATGTAAGGAACCGACGGTTAATCAATGCGACCACGTTTCACTCTATCCCTTGCCACCGCGGTAACGCCGTGTCGCGCACCGTCTGCTGTGCTTTCCCGACTCCGGATGAGTTCACTCGCCTGCTAGGCGAATTCCCAGACCTGACCAGACCCACCTTCTCCTCTACGGCCACTAAACATGGTGTCGAACACCATATCACCACTACTGGCCCCCCCGGTCTACGCACGGGCCCGGCGCCTCGAACCTGGCAAGCTCGCAGCCGCGAAAGCGGAGTTCGCCACAATGGAACGGTTAGGGATTATTCGCCGGTCGAATAGTCCCTGGTCTTTGCCTCTCCACATTGTCCCGAAACCTGACGGCGGATGGCGGCCATGCGGCGACTACCAATGCCACTACTCCTGATCGGTACCCGATCCCTCATATCCAGGATTTCTCTGCCCATTTGGCAGGAAATACCATTTTTTCCCCAAAGTCGACCTTGTCCGTGGCTACCACCAGGTCCCGGTGCACCCGCAAGATGTCCAGAAAACTGCAGTCATCACCCCATTCGGCCTTTTCAAATTCCTGCGGATGCCATTTGGACTGAAGAACGCTGCCCAGGCTTTCCAGCGCCTGATGGACTCCGTACTCCGGGACCTCAAATTCATATTCGTCTACCTGGACGATATTCTCATCGCCAGCCCTAACAAGGAGCAGCACATCGGTCACTTATGCACCCTTTTTCGGCGCCTCAGCCAACACGGCCTGATCATCAACCTGGCCAAGTGTCAGTTCGGCCTGCAACAAATTGATTTCCTGGGGCATCGCATCACCTTGGAAGGAGCAGTTCCTTTGCAAACGAAGGTGGAGGCAGTATCATCTTTCCCACGCCCAGAGAATATTAAGGCCCTGCAAGAATTCCTCAGTATGGTAAACTTCTACCACCGTTTCGTGCCGAAGGCAGCACTGCTCATGCAGCCCCTCTACGAGGCCCTCTAGGGCAAGTCTGGCAAGGATCCGGTAAGCTGGACGGTCAACATGGACCGTGCTTTCGCTGACACCAAAAGCGCCTTGGCCAGCGCGACCATGCTGGCGCACCCGCTGCCAGGAGCCACCATCGCCCTCACCACCGACGCGTCAGACTACGCCATTGGTGCAGTACAAGAACAGTGGGTAAACGGAACGTGGCAACCGCTGGCGTTCTTCAGCCGTCAACTACGGCGGAACGAGCGAGCGTACAGTACCTTCGACCAGGAGTTGCTGGCTCTTTTTCTGGCCATCCGCCATTTCCGGTTCTTGTTGGAAGGGCGTCCTTTCACCACTTTTGTGGACCATAAGCCACTAACTTGCGCCATAGCCAAGACCGCCGAACCGTGGTCAGCCCGACAACAACGTCAGCTAACGTTTATATCTGAATTCACTACAGATATTCAGCACATGGCCGGTAAAGACAACCTGGTGGCAGATTGCCTCTCCCGCGCGACCGTTCATGCAGTCCAGCTTGGCATCGACTATGCCCTCATGGCCGCTGATCAAGCCTCGGATCCGGAGGTGCAGGCTTACCGAACCAGCCCCTCTAGCCTCCAAGTGGCCGATGTCAAACTCCATGCCGCAGGCACCACGCTACTTTGTAACGTCTCCGTAGGAGATCCTCACCCTATTGTGCCGGTCACCTGGCGCCGCAAAGTGTTTGACGCCATACACGGGTTGTCACACCCTGGAATGAAGGCCTCGCAAAGGCTGATGTCGTCCAAGTTCGTTTGGCGGGGCATGCATATGGATGTCCGCGACTGGGCCAACACCTGCGTGGTCTGCCAAAAGGCCAAGGTGCAGCGTCACATCAAAGCTCCATTGGCCACCTTCGCTGTTCCGATCACGTGAATGTGGACCTGGTGGGGCCACTTCCACCTTCCCATGGGTTTACACATATCCTAACGATGGTAGACTGCACCACTAGATGGCCAGAGGCAGTTCCCTTGTCATCCACCACTTCGGCAGACATAGCCAGGGCGTTCATCTCCTCTTGGGTCGCCCGTTTCGGGGTACCTGCGGACATCTCTTCTGATCGTGGACCGCAGTTTTCCTCTGAGCTCTGGAAAGCAGTGGCTCAGCATCAAGCTACATCGCACCACAGCCTACCATCCACAGGCGAGCGGCCTGTGCGAACGATTTCACAGGTCACTCAAAGCCGCGCTGCTGGCCAGCCTCCAAGGCGCTGGATGGGCGGACAGGCTACCATGGGTCCTGTTGGGTCTTCGCACGGCGCCCAAGGAAGATCTTCGCTCATCCTCGGCAGAGCTCGTCTATGGCCAGCCGCTACGCATACCAGGGGATTTCCTTCCGACTCCAACAGAGCCATGGTCCGCATCCGACCAACTCATCAGCCACCAGGAGGCAGCCAGGTGTTTCGCACCTGTACCAACATCGCAGCACGGCTTTCACAGCTCACACGTCCCAGCACAGCTGAAGAACACCAAATGTGTTCATCCACCGCGACGCTCATCAGGATCCGCTCAAGGCCCCTTACACCGGTCCTTTCCGCGTGCTAGAGGCAGGAGACAAAAGCTTCTCAGTGGACATCGGGGGTAAACCGGACCACATTTCAGTGGACCGTTTGAAACCGGCAGACTTGGACCTTGACCGTCCTGTCGAGACCGCACAGCCGCCAAGACATGGTCGACCGTCCACAATTGCCGTGCCAGGACAAGCGCAACCACCCGATAGCCCGCCCGCCGTCCAGCAGCTTCCACTTCAGGAGTACAGAAGTCGCTCTGACAGGCTTGTCAGGCCTCCTCGCCGTTTGACTTTTTCCGTTAAAGACAATTCTGGGGGGGGGGGGGCGCATGTGGCAGAGCCACTAAAGGACTCTGAACAACTGTACATAATTCCCTTTAACAATCTGTTAGCTACAGCCTGAACCTGTATCTTTGTATATACTGTATGCATGTACAGAGCGCGGTCCCTTTAAGAGCGTGGGCAAACGCGATGACGTCATGCCGTTAATCATGTGATCCTCCAACGGCAGGAAAAACGTGATGATGTCATGGCGCCATCCACGGGACCGCCCGGGCAGTCCTCGTGGAGCCTTCGAACTGTAAAGACCTGTATCCGTAGTTCTCTTGCATTTGTCTGTTAAACTCAGTTAATTTTACATTAAACTTCTTTTGATTGATCGCCTGAGTCGACCTCAGTCTCTTGATAGGAATTAGATCATTCCTACAAACTTACCTTTAAATAAAGTATTTTTAAATGATAAATCAGTGAATTTTTTTTATTTTTAAAAAACTTTTTTCAACTCTTATCTTGGTAAAAGCAAGCCTTACTCCTGCTTTTACCAGGCATATGACTTGTAAGGGTTTTCTGCGAGCGGAGGGTCTCCAAAAAGCGGAACTATCCGCCCGCAGAGGCCCTGCTCCAAGGCAGCCGGAGGATCTCTCAAGACCATTCTTGACTGATCGGAAATGCCGGTTTCCAGCGCATGCCTGAAACCGGCATTTCCAATGTCCCTACGGGTGGGTACACAGCCCGTAGGGATCGGAATATCTGGGCTATTGTATTTGGTCTGGTTCTCCCTTGAAGAATTCACCTGTCATACACCTTTTTTTGTTTCATCATCTTCTCTATCTCCCTCATCTTCCAAGGAGCCCTTGCTTTGGTTCCCTTACCCTTCCCTCTTGTTGGAATGTACCTAGCCTGTACTTGGACCATCTCCTCCTTTAAGATCACCCATTGTTCCGTTACAGTTTTTCCGGTCAGTCTTTGGTTCCATTTTACCCTGGCTAGATCCTTTCGCCTCCCATTGAAGTTAGCCCTATTCCAGTTTAGAAGTTCCACTCTAGATTGTTCCTTGCTCCTCTCCAATGCTAATCTAAATCTTATGATACAAAGATCACTCGTACTCAAGTGTTCTCCCATAGACTGAAAATAGGCAGGTAGTTTGTTGTGGTGAAGTAGAGCTTTGGTCCTGCATCAAATCAGGACAAATTCTTTGGATATTTTCATGACATGACTTTAAGGTGAACGAATTAAACAGGAATCCATTTGTTTATCTGTCACCAAGCGACTCAATCGCTTTGGCTGCAGACAGGATGCCGTGCCTGGCCATGCACTGTGCCAGCTCCACTGACGACATCCAGCCTGCTCCTCTGCCATCCAGTGAGACACTGACTCTGGTCACATTTCCAGCCAGGGACCTGCCCTCCGCCAGCCACCTGAACCCGCGGTCATGGAGGTGCGGGTCCCTGAGCAGCAGCTCCCAGAGGATAGCGACCACTCCTGACGGGGGAGAACTCCACTGGAGGCGACCATGTACCAGATCAGTTCCTGGTAGAAGACAGGCAGCTCCCACAAGGAGGCATGACTACACCCCAGTTTTACAAACAGGAACTGCACGTCATAATTGAGGCCGTGAATCTGGTGGAAGAAATACATCATCATCGCACACCAGGAGCATCCTCAACATATAGGTATCCCTGCAGGGTCGGAAGATGGAAATTTGCAGTCTGGGTACGCATGCACACCAACGCCGAACCTCCCTCCCCAAGAAGGAGACTCAAAACCGCGGCAGAGACCCAATGCTTCCTTTTGTCCCAGAAGAAGTCAATGAGCTTCCTCTCAATCTTGGCGACATATTCAGGGAATGCTTCAAAGTGACCAACCGGTACCACAGCTTAGCGGCCGCCAGCTGATTTATCACCAGCGCTCGATCCTTGTAGGATTGAAGGAAGAGAATTCAGTGAACCAGATTCACCCTCACACCCAGTTCACACTCAGTGTGAACCAGATTCATCCACACCCAGTCTCAGGTCAAAATTTACCTTCACACCCAGTTCACACAGTGTGAACCAGATTCAGCCACACCCAGTTCACAATCAGTGTGAACCAGATTCACCCTCACACCCTGGTCACACTCAGTGAGAACCAGATTCACTCTCACTCCCAGTTCACAGTCAATGTAATCCAGATGCAAACTCATACCCAGTTCACACTCAGTCTGAACCAGATTCACCCTCACACCCAGTTCACACTGAGCAGGCGGTTAAGAAGGCAAATGGTATGTTGGCCTTCGTAGCAAGAGGGTTCGAGTACAGGAACAAGGATGTCTTGCTACAGTTGTACAGGGCCTTGGTGAGACCGCACCTTGAGTATTGTGTGCAGTTTTGGTCACCTTACCCGAGGAAGGACGTTCTTGCCATGGAGGGAGTACAGCGAAGATTCACCAGGCTGATACCTGGGATGGCAGGAATGACGTATGAGGAGAGATTGTGTCGATTGGGCTCATACTCACTGGAGTTTAGAAGATTGAGAGGGGATCTCATCGAAACCTATAAAATTCTGTCAGGTCTGGACAGACTAGATGTTTCGGATGGCCGGGGAGTCCAGAACCAGGGGTCATAGTCTAAGGATAAGGGGTAAGCCATTTAGGACTGAAATGAGGAGGAACTTCTTCACCCAGAGAGTGGTGAACCTGTGGAATTCTCTGCCACAGAGGGCGGTGGAGGCCAGTTCATTAAATATATTCAAGAAAGAGTTGGATATATTTCTTGAGGCTAAAGGGATCAAGGGATATGGGGAGAAGGCAGGGACAGGGTACTGAATTTGGATGATCACCCATGATCTCATTGAATGGCAGAGCAGGCTCGAAGGGCCGACTGGCCTACTCCTGCTCCTATCTTCTATGTTTCTATGTATGAACCACATTCACACTCACACACATTCACAAACAGTGAGAACCAGTTTCACCCTCACCCCTAGTTCACAATCAGACTGTGATCCAGATTCACCCTCACACCCAGTTCACAGAGTGTGAACAAGATTCACCATCACACCCAGTTCACAATCAGAGTGTGAACAAGATTCACCCCGACACACAGTTCACACTCAGACTGAAACAGATTTACCCTCACACCCAGTTCACACTCGGTGTGAACCAGATTCACCCTCACACCCAGTGTGAACCAGATTCACACTCACACACATTCACAATCAGTCTGTGATCCAGATTCACCCTCACACCCAGTTCACACTCCGTGTGATCCAGATTCACACACACACCCAGTTCACACTCAGACTGGACCTGATTCACCCTCACACCCAGTTCATACTCAGTGTGAACCACATTCACACACAATCACAGTGTGAACTAGTTTCACCCTCACCCCTAGTTCGCAATCAGACTGTGATCCAGATTCACCCTCACACCCAGTTCACACTCAGTGTGAACCAGATTCACACAAACACAGTTCACACTCAGTGATCCGGATTCACCTGCACACCCAGGTCACACTCAATGTAATCCAGATGCAAACTCATACCCAGTTCACACTCAGTGTGAACCAGATTCACCCACACACCCAGTTCACAATCAGAGTGTGAATAAAATTCACCCTCACACCCAATTCACACTCAGTGTGAACCAGTTTCACCCTCACCCCAGTTCACAATCAGTCTGTGATCCAGATTCACCCGCACACCCAGTTCACACTGAATGTAATCCAGATGCAAACTCATACCCAGTTCACACTCAGACTGAACCTGATTCACCCTCACACCCAGTTCACATTCAGTGTGAACCACATTCACACGCACACACATTCACAGTGTGAACCAGTTTCACCCTCACCCCTAGTTCACAATCAGACTGTGATCCAGATTCACCCTCACGCCCAGTTCACAATCAGTGTGATCCAGATACACCATCACACCCAGTTCACACTCAGTGTGAACCACATTCACAGTGTGAACCAGTTTCACCCACACACCCAGTTCACACTCAATGTAATCCAGATGCAAACTCATACCCAGTTCACACACAGTGAACATCAGATTCACACACACACACAGTTCACACTCTGTGATCCACATTCACCGTCACACCCAGTTCACACTCAATGTAATCCAGATGCAACTCATAACCAATTCACACTCAGTGTGAACCAGATTCATCCACACACCCAGTTCACAATCAGAGTGTGAACCAGGTTCACCGTCACACCCAGTTCACACTCAGTGTGAACTAGATTTACCCTCACACCTAGATCATACACAGCCTGTGATCCAGGTTCACCCTCACACCCAGCTCACTCAGACTGAACCTGATTCACCCTCACACCCAGTTCACACTCAGTGTGAACCACATTCACACTCATCCCTAGTTCACAATCAGACTGTGATCCAGATTCACCCTCACACCCAGTTCACACTCAGTGTGAACCAGATTCACCCACACCCAGTGTGATCCAGATTCACCCTCACACCCAGTCTGTGATCCAGATTCACCCTCACACCTAGTTCACACTCAGCGTGATCCAGTTTCACCCTCACACCTAGCTCATAGACAGCCTGTGATCCAGATTCACACTCACACCCAGTTCACTCAGACTGAACTTGATTCACCCTCACACCCAGTTCACACGCAGTGTGATGCAGATTCACCCTCACACCCAGTGTGATCCAGATTCACGCGCACACCCAGTTCACACTCAGTGTGAACCCGATTTACCCTCACACCTAGATCATACACAGCCTGTGAACCAGATTCACCCACACACCCAGTTCACACTCAGTGAGATCCGGTTTCACCTGCACACCCAGTTCACATTCAGTGTGAACCAGACTCACCCTCACACCCAGTTCACACTCAGTGTGAACCAGATTCACTCACTCAGTTCACAGAGTGTGAATAAAATTCACCCTCACACCCAGTTCACGCTCAGTCTGTGAGCCAGATACTTCCGCACACCCAGTGTGAACCAGATTCACCCTCACACCCAGTTCACACTCAGCGTGATCCAGTTTCACCCTCACTCCCAACCCCCAGACAAGGCCTCCTGGAAGCTTCCGGTTAAGGCTAGGACCTGACATATCCAGCAGTTTCCAGCTGTTTTGAAGTTATAGAGGGTGTGCGCCAGAACGGTCAAATAAATTCAGGCTCTGCATCTTTAATATTAGTTACACTGAGATCCCAGCCCAGGCAGAGGATTGAAAGAATAGAGGGGGTGGAGGATCTGGAAGCGCAGAGAGAGAGAGAGAGAGAGAGAGAGAGAGTGAGGGAACAAAAGAACGAGATGATTAGAAAGGGAGGGAAAGAGAGAGGAGAGTAGGAGCACAGAGAGTGTGATGGAGAGAAAGAGAGAGCAATATCAAAGAAAAGAGAATAGAGAGTCAGACAGCAGAAAATTTCTGCTTCGTGTTTTGTGGCGTCTTATGACAGTCCAGCTGTAGTATTGGCTGATCCAAGAGCTGACTTGTATTTTATGTAAATTTGATTCACTGGTACCAAGGTTCTAATTGGTATTTTCTGGAAATATACGAGTGCCTCCTCGAATCTCCATTGTCTGCTTCAGTTACTGTGGAAAAGAGTCACTTGAAAACCTGTACCATTTTAGCACTTCAAAAGCGATTTCAATCAACTTTAATATGGTTATTAAGGCTTCATTCACACTGGAGCCTACTGCTGTGTGACAGCTTGCCCCACAGTGACTGTCGGCCGGTGAGTGTATAGGTGGGTCTCTACAAAGCAGGAAGCTGTGCAATTCAGTGAGTCAGTCAGGTCCATCAGGCACATCCTCCTTTCCATTTGGAACATAGTTTATCAAGGTCTCAATTCCCGACCTCATTCATTTCCAAGGTGCTCCAGTCTGTTAAAGTACAAGTGCCCATTCGCAGAGATCCAGCCTCCTAATCACCATGGGTTCCCAGCTGCACATTGTTACCAGTCAAGAGTAGTGCAGAGTGTAGTCTCCATTACCCACACTCCAATTATCTGTCTTTGCAACTATCTACCAGAACTTCCACAGGGCAAAGGCTTGTCACTTCATTACACAACTCACAAACACCAATCTCCTCCTGTATGACATAAATCAGATCAAGACACATTCAATTACATTTACTTCCTTCAACTTGCTCTTTGCCTTCATTCATTTTGGCTTAAGGTTTTGCTGAGGTGTTACTGTATGTGTGAAACTGGATTGCAGGCACTCTTGGCTACCCACTGATCTCCATTAGTCACCTTTCCGAGGGTGAGATCTCCTCCATAATGGAGGTTTTGCTGAAGACTCTGATATTAGACTGATATGCTGCATATTTACCCTGTTAACTTCAGGAACAAAGAATAATTACATAGCAGTTTCAATCCTTAACCTGTCTCCCTGTGGTCTTACAGTTCCCTCAGATGGCTAAAGAGGTTAGAGAGTGAATCAAATGATACTATAATAGTAAACATTATTACAGGAGATATCTATATCGTTACTGCTGTCTTTCAGTTACTCGTGTGTGGTTAAAATGTTCACCTAAACCACTGGACAGGATTAACACCCTTATCTAACCGATTGTACAAGATTAACAAGCTCACAAATCCCCAATTGTACAACATCAACTTCCTCAACTGACCCATTGTACATGATGAACAACTTCATCAAACCCCAATTGTACAAGATCAACATTCTCACCTAACTCCCATTGTACAAGTTTAACATCCTCAACTAACACATTGTACAAGATTAATATCCTCACATAAAGCTCATTGCACAAGATTAACATCTTCACCTGGACTCCCATTGTACAAGATTAGCATCCTCACCAAACACCCATTGTACAAGATTAACATCCTCACCAAACCCACATTGTACAAGATTAACATCCTCACCAAACCCACATTGTACAAGATTAGCATCCTCACCAAACACCCATTGTACAAGATTAAAATCCTCACCAAACCCACATTGTACAAGTTTAACATATTCACCTAACCCTCATTGTATAGATTACCACCCTCACCAAACTCCCATTGTACAAGATTAACACCCTCACCTAGCCCCTATTGTACAAGATTAACATCTTCACGAAACCCACATTGTACAAGATTAACATCCTCACCAAACCACATTTGTACAAGTTTAATATGATATGATTGGGATTACAGAAACATGGCCCCAGGGTGGCCAAGTCTGGGAACTCAACATCCAGGGGTATTCAATATTCAGGAAAGACAGGCAAAAAGGAAAAGGAGGTGGGGTAGCATTGCTGGTTAAAGAGGAGTTTAACACAATAGTAAGGAAGGATATTAGCTCTGATGATGTGGAATCTGTATGGGTAGAGCTGAGAAATAACAAGGGGCAGAAAACGTTGGTGGGAGTTGTGTACAGACCCCCAAAGAGTAATGCTAAGGTTGGGGATGGCATTAAATGGGAAATTAGAGACGCGTGCAATAAGGGCACAGCAGTTATCATGGGTGACTTTAATCTACATCTAGATTGGGCTAACCAAATTAGTAACAATACTGTGGAGGAGGAATTCCTAGAGTGTATACGGGATGGTTTCCTGGACCAATATGTCGAGGAACCAACTAGAGATCAGGCCCTCTTAGACTGGGTATTATGTAATGAGAAAGGATTAATTAGCAATCTTGTTGAGCGAGGCCCCTTGGGTCAGAGCGATCATAATATGATCGAATTCTTCATTAAGACGGAGAGTGAAGTATTTGACTCAGAGACTAGGGTCCTGAATTTAAATAAAGGAAACTACGACGGTATGAGGTGCGAGTTGGGTAGGATTGATTGGGGAATGTCACTCAAAGGGTTGACGGTGGATAGGCAATGGCAAACATTTAAAGATCGCATGGATGAACTACAGAATTTGTTCATTCCTGCTTGGCATAAAAATAAAACAAAAAATGTGACTCAACCGTGGCTAACAAGGGAAATTAGGGATAGCATACGATCCAAGGAGAGGACATATAAATTGGCCAGAAAAAGCAGCAAACCTGAGGATTGGGAGCAGTTTAGGATTCAGCAAAGGAGGACAAAGGGATTAATTAAGAGGGGGAAAATAGAGTATGAGAGTAAGCTTTCAGGGAACATCAAAACTGACTGTAAAAGCTTCTATAGATATGTGAAGAGAAAAAGATTGTCGAATGTCGACAGCAGGGCAGTGAGAGCCTGGTGATCGGTTCGCAGGGTGAAGGCACGGCCATACGTGTACAGGTGCCACCGCTCACATGCCCAGACGCACGCCAGCGCCTCACGCTCGCCTACTGAGTACTTCTGTTCAGTGGGGCGAAGGGCTCGGGAGGCAAGGGCGATTGGTTTCTCCACTCCATTCTGTATCTGTGATAACACCGCCCCCACAGCTGCAGCGGACGCGTCGCAGGTGACGAGGGTGGGGCTGGTGACGTCAAAGTGAGCCAACACTGGAGGCGATGTGAGCTGCGATTTGAGGAGGCGAACAGCTTCCGTACAGGCTTGTGACCACACCCAGGGCTCATCCTTTCGCAGGAGCTGGCGCAGTGGGGCTGTGGTGGCTGAGTACTGGGGCAAAAACTTCAGGTAGTACCCAGTCATGCCAAGGAAGGAGGCAACCTGTGCTGCAGAGCTGGGTTCTGGGATGCTGTGAATGGCATCCATGTTTGACTGGAGTGGGGATATACCGTCAGCCGACAACCAAAACCCCACAAATTCGATCTCTGAAACAGCAAAGACACACTTTTCGCCATTCAGTGTGAGCTTGTGTTTTGCTAGAGCCGTGAAAACTCTGCAGGCGTTCGTCGTGAGTGGAGGTCGAGGGCCCATGCACGACGATGTCATCCAGGTAGATGGCCACCCCAGGAATGCCTGCGAGCACAGAGGACATTACCTTTTGGAAGCAGCTGGGTGCAGAGCTAAGTCCAAATGGCATCCTGGTGTACCGAAAGACACCAGCATGTGTCACAAAAGCAGTGAGGTCCCTGCTGCTGGGGTGGAGGGGAACCTGTAGATAGCCCTGTCGAAGGTCCAGTTTCGAGAACAGGATGGAACCATAGAACTGCGCTGTGAGTTCCTCTGACGTGGGCAGTGGTTATTTGTCAGGGATTAGGGCCTTATTCACTGCTCGAAGATCGACATAGACGCGTAGACCACCTGACTTTTTCGTTGCGACCACCAGGTTGGAGACCCATGGGGAGGCATCAACTGGTTCGATGATGCCAGCTTCCAGTAGCTGCTTTAGTTCAGCTGTGACCCCGTCACGGAGAGCAAGCGGGATGCAGCGCAGTGGCTGAATGACAGGGGTAACGGTGGAGTCAACCATGGGCTGGTGGGTGAAGGCAGTCAGGCAGCCCAGACCCTCGAAGAGTGCTGGCCATGTTTGGTGCCACGGTGAGGCGACGTGCAGAATTGCAGACCCGCCGGTGTCCAAGAGAGAAAAACCCAGGTCAGTAAAAAGATCCAGTCCCATCAGGTTAGCTCCTTGGCGTGCCACATGAAAACAAAAATCTGGCAAAACTTTTGTTCCATAGGGTACAGTGAGGTTGGCTGAGCCCACTAGTCCAATTTTCGAATTACCATACCCGCAAAGGGCAGTGGAGGGCGCAGAGAGTGGCAGGGAGCTGAAAAAGCGTTTGAATGTGTCCACATTCAGCAGTGAGACGCTGGCACCGGTATCCAACAACAGAGGGATGCACACATCATTCAGGTTAATTGTGCATGACTTGAAAGCCACTACTGGCCCAGAGCTCACGTTGTGAATTATAGGCCAACTGTTTGAGGACTGAGAGTGTTCATTTGTAGCAACAGGGGCAGAGCGGCAGACATTGGCAAAGTGATTTTGTTTTCCACAATTGCGACAGGCTTGGCCGCGTGCGGGGCAATTCTGCGCTCTGGTAACATGTGAACGAGATCCGCAGTTTCCACACTGTTGCCACGGTAGCGCGCGTTGCTGCCGTCGCGCGAGCATTACCGTGTCAGAGCTGTCGGGGCCGAGGGCGCTGTCACTGGGTGTGTGTGCTAGTTTCGCTGCACATTCGGCTGCAGACTCCACTTGAAAGGCAATGTTGACTGCCTGTGACAACGACAGATCATCGGACTCGAGTAACAGTCTTTCACGCACTCTCACGTTGTTGGTGTGCTCTATTAGTTGATCACGCACCATTTCGTCTTGTAGTGCACCGAACTTGCACGAGCTAGCTAACCCCCTCAAATTAGCCACGTATTGATGCACCGACTCGCCGGGGAGTTGACGCTGTCTAAAAATGAATCGCTGCAGGAGGGAACTTGGTGGGGCAGAGAAGTGTGTGCTTAACAGAGCCACAGCCACATCATACGTTTGAACTGAGTCTGCTGCGCATAATGTCCCAAGAACACGCTGGCCCTCCGCTCCCAAGCAATGGGATAACAGTGCCTTTTTCCGTGCTGTACTCACATTTTCTAGTCCAAGAGCAATGAGGTAGGTTTCAAAGGATTGTAACCAGCGAACCCATGGGATCGGGGGCTCACCAGGTAGTGCAAGGAAGGGAGCAGGTGGTGGAAGAGAGATTTCAGCCATCCTCGTCGCCAAATGTTGCGTTTGCAAAGATAATCCAGAGGCCGTATGCAGAGCTCAGTTCATGTTGCTTTTAATGGCTGATCCAAACACACACTTCCAGGCAAAAGCAATAGAATACCTATATCCAATGTCAGACACAATACAACGATAACAGCACTATCAAACTCCATGTGCTCAGGCCAAGGCAATCGAGTACCTATCACCAATGTCAGACATAACATAACCGCCATTGTACAAGAATATCTTCCTCACCTAACCCTTATTCTACAAGATTAACATCCTCATTGAACCCTCATTGTACAAGATTAACATCTTCAGCAAACCCCCATTGTACAAGATTAACATTTTCACCATAACCCATTGTATAACATTAACATCTTCAAAAAACCCCATTGTACAAGATTAACATCCTCACCATACACCATTGTATAAGATTAACATCCTCAACAATCCCCCATTGTACAAGATTAGCAACTTTACCAAACCCCCATTGTACAAGATTAACATCCTCACTTAACCCCCATTATACAAGATTAACATCCTCACCTAACACCCATTGTACAAGATTAATATCCTCACCAACCCCCCATTGTACAAGATTAACATCTTCATCAAAACCCATTGTACAAGATTAACAACCTCACCTAACTCCATTGTACAAGATTAACATCCGCACCTAACCACCCTTGCACAGGATTAACATCTTCACCAAACCCCCACTGTATAAGATTAACAACCTCCCCAAACCCCCAGTGTACAAAATTAACATCGTCACCAAACCTCGACTGTACAAGATTAACATCCACACCAAACCCCCAGTATAAAAGATTAACATCTTCATCAAACCCACGTTGCAGAGTTGGAATAAACGGGTCTTTTTCCGAGTGGCAGGCAGTGACTAGTGGGGCACCGCAGGGATCGGTCCTTGGACCCCAGCTATTCACAATATATATTAATGATCTAGACAAGGGAACTAGATGTCATATCTCCAAACTTGCAGACGACACAAAGCTGGGTGGGTGTGTGTGCTGTGAGGAGGATGTTGAGAAGCTCCAGATGATTTGGACATGTTGGATGATTGGGCAGAAACATGGCAGATGCAATATAACGTGGATAAATGTGAGGTTATCCACTTTGGTGGCAAAAACAGGAAGGCAGATTATTATCTAAATGGCAATAGATTGAGAGAAGGGGAAGTGCAATGAGACCTGGGTGTCCTTGTGCACCAGTCGCTGAAGGTAAGCATGCAGGTGCAGCAGGCGGTTAAGAAGGCAAATGGTATGTTGGCCTTCGTAGCGAGAGGGTTTGAATACAGGAACAAGGATGTCTTGCTGCATTTGTACAGGGCCTTGGTGAGACCACATCTTGAATATTGTGTGCAGTTTTGGTCGCCTTATCTGAGGAAGGATGTTCTTGCCATGGAAGGAGTTCAGCGAAGATTCACCAGGCTGATACCTGGGATGGCAGGAATGACGTATGAGGAGAGATTGGGTCGATTGGGCTTGTACTCGCTGGAGTTTAGAAGAATGAGAGGTGATCTCATTGAAACTTATAAAATTCTGACAGGACTGGACAGACTAGATGCAGGAAGGATGTTCCCGATGGTCGAGGAGTCCAGAACCAGGGACACAGTCTAAGGATAAAGGGTAGGCCATTTAAGATAGAAATGAGGAGGAATTTCTTCACCCAGAGAGTGATGAACCTGTGGAACTCTTTACCACAGAAGGCGGTGGAGGCCAGTTCATTAAATATATTCAAAAAGGAGTTGGATATATTTCTTAAGGCTAAAGTGATCAAGGGATATGGGGAGAAAGCAGGGACAGGGTACTGAATTTGGGTGATCAGCCACGATCGCATTGAATGGCGGAGCAGGTGCGAGGGGCCGAATGGCCTACTCCTGCTCCTATCTTCTACGCTTCTATGTACAAGATTAATATCCTCCCCAAATCCCCATTGTACAAGAAAAACAGTCACCTCACCCATTGTACAAGGTTAGCATCACAAAACGCCCATTGTACAAGATGAACATCTTCACCAAACCCACATTGTACAAGATTAGCATCTTCACCAAAGCACCATTGTACAAGTTTAACATCTTCACCTAACCCATGTACACTGATTAACAATCACACCTAACCCATTGTACAAGATTAAATTCCTCACCAAACCCAATGTAAAAGTTTAATATCTTCACCAAACCCCCATTGTACAAGATTAACAAATTCACCAATACCCCCATTGTACAAGATTATCATCTACACCTAAACCCCATGGCACAAGATTAACAAATTCACCAATAACCCCATTGTACAAGATTAAAATCCTCACCTAACCTCCATTGTACAATACTTACACCCTCACGAAACCGATTGTGCAAGATTAGCATCCTCACAAACACCACATTGTACAAAATTAACATCCTCACCAAAGCCCCATTATACAAGATCATCCTAAGCTAACCCATTGTACAAGACTAACATCCTCACCTAAACCACTTTGTACAAGATCATCCTAAGCTAACCCATGTACAAGACTAACATCCTCACCTAACCTAATTGTACAAGTTTAACATCTTCACCTAACACCCATTGTACAGGGTTAACATCCTCACCAAATCCCTAGTGTACAAGATTAGCATCATCACCAAATATATATTGTACAATATTAACATCTTCACCTAAACCCCACTGTACAAGATTAACATCTTCACCAAACATATAGGGGGAGAAATTGGGTATGTAGCGCCACCTATTAGCGCCTAAAGAGGGCAGTCAGTGGCTGTAGCACCACTGGCCGCGTCTCCCGCGATATTCAGTGGGGGCGCTAATGGTGGCATTAGCCTGTTGCGCTGCCCCGCCACCGATGACGTCATCGGTGTGCGCAGCGCCCCATTAGCGCTCCGATCGCGATATTTGGTAGCGAACGCCGCTGTAGCGCCGTTCACTACCCGCGCCCGGTTCACGGGGCCTTGCTGTGCCGGCAGTGGCGCAAGCTAAGGTGGAGGTGCGGGGCGGCCGCCTGCCAGCACCTCTGTCCCCGGCCTCCTAACCCCCCCCGCGCGGCATTGCCGGCTGTTTCCCCCGAGAGCCTGGCACTTCTCCTCGGTGCCGGGCTCTTTTGCCGGCACTCGCGATCGCGCGGTTGCAGGCCCCTCCCCCTTAACAATGGGAGGAAGGCCTGCAGTACCGCAGTGTGCTGTGTCGCAGCGTGTGGCGCTGCAGCACATTGCGCTGCGATATTCAGTTTCAGCGCCCTAAGAGGGACGCGGAGCGCCTCGAGCCTCGCCCCGTCTCCCTCTAGGGGCGCTGAAACTGAATTTCTGACGTTCGTTAATGCTCCGAACGCTGCGCAAAAATCAGCGCCCAGGCGAACTTGGCGCCACTTTGGCGCCTCAACCCAATTTCTAGGCCATATTGCACAAGATTAACATCCTCACCAAACCCCCATTGCACAAGATTAACATCCTCACCAAACCCCCATTGCACAAGATTAACATCCTCCCCAAACCCCCATTGCACAAGATTAACATCTTCACCAAACCCCCATTGCACAAGATTAACATCCTCCCCAAACCCCCATTGCACAAGATTAACATCCTCCCCAAACCCCCATTGCACAAGATTAACATCCTCACCAAACCCCCATTGCACAAGATTAACATCTTCACCAAACCCCCATTGCACAAGATTAACATCCTCACCAAACCCCAATTGTACAAGATTAACATCCATACCATAACCCCATTGTACAAGATTAACATCCTCACCAAACCCCCATTGTACAATAGCAAAATACTGCAGATGCTGGAAATCCGAAATAACAACAGAAAATGCTGGAAAAACTCAGCAGGCCAGACAACATCCGTGGAGAGAAATTATAGTCGACGTTTCGGGTGAACCCTTTTTCAAAACCGGAAAGGAAGTGAAATAGATCGAAGGCAGGGCTGTGATAGAACAAAAGACATTAAGAGGTATTCAAAACCAGACGAGATGGTACTAGGACAGTGGAGACAAAAGGCGGCTCAGATTAGGTGTGAAGTGTACTGGCAGGATGAGAGACAGCTGCCATGTGGGAGAGAGAAAAAAAAAAGGGGGGCGGGGGGGGGGAGGGAAAACCCAAAAGAAAGGGGTGGAAAAAAAAAGTAAAAATGTAATAGGGGCCGAGGTTATGATCTGAAATTGTTGAACTCGATATTGAGTCCGGAAGGCTGTAAAGTGCCTAATCGGAAGATGAGGTGCTGTTCCTCGAGTTTACGTTGAGCTTCCGTGGAACAATGCAAGAGGCCAAGGACGGTGAGGTTGGTGGCCGCGGGGGGAAGATCTCCAGATCCAACCCTGACATTGTCATTAAACCCGCTGACAAGGGTGGTGCTGTTGTTGTTTGGCGAACTGACCTCTACCTAGCGGAAGCTGAACGCCAACTCTCCGACTCCTCCTCCTACCTCCACCTGGGCCATGACCCCACTACCGAACATCAAACCACCGTTTCCAAGACTGTCACTGACCTCATCTCCTCTGGAGATCTTCCCCCCACGGCCACCAACCTCATAGTTCCCCAAGCCCGCACAGCCCGCTTCTACCTCCTTCCCAAGATCCACAAACAGGACTGCCCTGGTAGACCCATCGTTTCAGCCTGTTCTTGCCCCACGGAACTTATCTCTTCCTATCTCGACTCTATCTTTTCTCCCCTTGTCCAGTCTCTTCCCACCTACATCCGCGACTCTTCCGACGCCCTCCGCCACTTTAACAGTTTCCAGTTTCCTGGCCCCAACCGCTTCCTTTTCACCATGGACGTACAATCCCTCTACACCTCCATCCCCCACCAGGATGGCCTGAGGGCGCGCCGCTTCTTCCTTGAACAGAGGCCCGACCAATCCCCATCCACCACCACCCTCCTCCGCCTGGCTGATCTTGTTCTCACATTGAACAACTTCTCCTTTAACTCCACTCATTTCCTCCAAATCAAAGGTGTTGCTATGGGTACCCGCATGGGTCCTAGCTATGCCTGCCTTTTCGTGGGATACGTGGAACACTCTTTGTTCCAGTCCTACTCCCTCACCTCTTTTTCCGATACATTGATGACTGTATCGGTGCCGTTTCTTGCTCTCGCCCCGAACTAGACAATTTCATTCACTTTGCCTCCAATTTCCACCCTTCCCTCACCTTCACATGGTCCATCTCTGACTCTTCCCTTCCTCGACTTCTCCGTCTCCATCTCTGGGGATAGGTTATCGACCAATATTCACTACAAGCCCACTGACTCCCACAGCTACCTGGACTACACTTCCTTCCACCCCACCTCCTGTAAGGACTCTATTCCATTCTCCCAGTTTCTCCGTCTCCGCCGCGTCTGTTCTGACGATGCCACCTTCCACACCAGTGCTTCCGACATGTCTTCCTTTTTCCTCAACCGAGGATTCCCCTCTACCGTGGTTGACACGGCCCTCGACCGTGTCCGTTCTATCTCCCGCACTTCTGCCCTCACCCCTGCCCCTCCCTCCTGGAACCATGATAGGGTTCCCCTAGTCCTCACCTTTCACCCCACCAGCCTCCACATTCAATGGATCATCCTCCGCCATTTCCGCCACATCCAATGTGATCCCACCACCAAACGCATCTTCCCCTCCCCTCCTCTTTCAGCATTCCGTAGGGACCGCTCCCTCCGAGACACCCTAGTCCACTCCTCTATCACCCCCAACAGCCCTTCCCCTTCGCCTGGCACCTTCCCGTGCAAGCGCAGGAGATGTAACACCTGCCCCTATACCTCCCCCCTTCCCACTGTCCAGGGCCCCAAACAACCCTTCCAGGTGAAACAGCGATTTACTTGTACTTCTTGCAATCTAGTATACTGTATTCGCTGCTCACGATGCGGTCTCCTCTACATTGGGGAGACCAAACGCAGATTGGGTGACCGCTTTGCGGAACACCTCCGTTCAGTCCGTAAGGGTGACCCCGAGCTCCCGGTCGCCTGTCATTTTAATTCACGTCTCCATTCCAACTCGGACCTCACCGTCCTTGGCCTCTTGCATTGTTCCACGGAAGCTCAACGTAAACTCGAGGAACAGCAGCTCATCTTCCGATTAGGCACTTTGCAGCCTTCCGGACTCAATATCGAGTTCAACAATTTCAGATCATAACCTCAGCCCCTATTACATTTTTACATCCTCACCAAACCACCAGTGTACAAGATTAACATCTTCAGCTAACCCCCATTGCACAAGATTAACATCCGCTCCAAACCCATTTGTACAAGATTAACATCCTCACCAAACCCCCATTGAACAAGATTAACATCCTCACCAAACCCCCATTGTACAAGATTAACATCCGCTCCAAACCCCTTTGTACAAGATTAACATCTTCACCAAATCACCCATTGTACAAGATTAACATGTTCACCAAACCCATTGTAAAAGATGAACATATTCACCAAACCCCCCATTGTACAAGATTAGCATCCTCACCAAAACCCCCATTGTACAAGATTAACATCCTCACCAAAACCCCCATTGTACAAGATTAACATCCTCACCAATCCCCCATTGTACAAGATTAACCTCTTCACCTAACCATTTGTACAATATTAACAACTTCATCAAACCTCCATTGTACAAGTTTAACATCCTCACCATCACCCGTTGAACAAGATTAACATCCTCACCAATTCCCCATTGTGCAAGATTAACATCTTCACCTAATACGCATGGTATAAGATTAAATACATCAACAAACCCATTGTACAATATTAACATCCTCACCAAACCGCCAGTGTACAAGATTAACATCACCAAACCACCACTGTACAAGATTAACATCCTCACCAAACCACCATTGTACAAGATTAACATATTCACCAAACCACCATTGTACAATATTAACATCCTCACCAAACCGCCAGTGTACAAGATTAACATCACCAAACCACCATTGTACAAGATTAACAACCTCACCAAACGCCCATTGTACAAGATTAACATTCTCACCTAACCCCCATTGTACAAGATTAACATCCACAATAAACCCCCATTGCACAAGATTAAGAACCTCACCAAACCGCTTGTGAGATTAGCAACCTCACCTAATCCGCATTGTACAAGATTAACATCCTCATCAAACCTATTGCACCAGATTAACTTCCTCGCCAAACCCCCATTGTACAATATTAACAGCTTAACCAAACCCTTGTACAAGGTTAACATCTGCACCAAACCACCATTGTACAAGAATAACATCCTCACCAAACCCCCATTGTACATGATTAACAACCTCACCAAACCCCCATTGTACAAGATTGGGAGCAGTTTAGGATTCAACAAAGGACGACAAAGGGATTAATTAAGAAAGGGAAAATAGAATATGAGTGTAAGCTAGCAGGAACATCAAAACTGACTGTGAAAGCTTTGATAGATATGTGAACAGAAAAAGATTGGTGAAGTCAAGCGTAGGTCCCTTGCAGTCAGAATCAGGGGAATTTATAATGGGAAACAAAGAAATGGCAGACCAACTAAATTCATACTTTGGTTCTGTCTTCACAAAGGAGGACACAAATAACCTCCCAGAGATGCCGGGGAACATAGGGTCTGATGAAAGGGTGGAACTGAAAGAAATCAGTATTTGTAGGGAAATGGTGTTAGGAAAATTGATGGGACTGAAGGCCGATAAATCCCCAAGAGCCTGATAATCTACATCCCAGGGTACTTAAGGAAGTGGCCCTAGAAATAGTAGATGCATTGCTGGTCATCTTCCAGAACTCGACAGACTCTGGAACAGTACCCATGGATTGGAGGGTAGCTAATGTTACCCCACTGTTCAAAAAAGGTGGTAGAGAAAAAGCGGGGAATTATAGACCGGTAAGCCTGACATCGGTAGTGGGGAAAATGCTAGAGTCTATTATAAAAGATGTAATAGCAGAGCACTTGGAAAGCAGTGACAGGATCGGACAAAGTCAACATGGATTTACAAAAGGTAAATCATGCTTGACTAATCTACTGGAATTTTTTGAGGATGTAACTGGTAAAATAGATAAGGGAGAACCAGTGGATGTGGTGTATTTGGACTTTCAGAAGGCTTTCGATAAGGTCCCACATAAGAGATTAGCGTGCAAAATTAAGGCACATGGGATTGGGGGCAAGGTATTGACTTGGATAGAGAACTGGTTGGCGGACAGAAATCAAAGAGTTGGAATAAACGGGTCGTTTACCGAGTGGCAGGCAGTGGCTAGTGGGGTACCGCAAGGATTGGTCCTAGGACCCCAGCTGTTCACAATATATATTAAATGATCTGGACGAGGGAATTGGATGTAAGATCTCCAAATTTGCAGATGACACAAAGCTGGGTGGGAGGGCAAGCTGTGAGGAGGATGTCGTGAAACTCCAGTACGATTTGGACAGGTTGGGTGATTGGGCAGAAACATGGCAAATGCACCATAATGTGGATAAATGTGAGGTTATCCACTTTGGTGGCAAAAACAGGAAGGCACATTATTAGTTGAATGGCAATAGATTGGGAGAAGGGGAAGTGCAAAGAGACCTGGGTGTTATTGTGCACCAGTCGCTGAAGGTAAGCATACAGCTGCAGCAGGCGGTTAAGAAGGCAAATGGTATGTTGGCCTTCGTAGCAAGAGGGTTCGAGTACAGGAACAAGGATGTCTTGCTACAGTTGTACAGGGCCTTGGTGAGACCGCACCTTGAGTACTGTGTTCAGTTTTGGTCGCCTTACCTGAGGAAGGACGTTCTTGCCATGGAAGGAGTGCAGTGAAGATTCACCAGGCGGATACCTGGGATGGCAGGAATGACGTATGAGGAGAGATTGTGTCGATTGGGCTTATACTCACTGGAGTTTAGAAGATTGAGAGGGGATCTCATCGAAACCTATAAAATTCTGTCAGGCCTGGACAGACTAGATGCAGGAAGGATGTTTCTGATGGCCGGGGAGTCCAGAACCAGGGGTCATAGTCTAAGGATAAGGGGTAAGCCATTTAGGACTGAAATGAGGAGGAATTTCTTCACCCAGAGAGTGGTGAACCTGTGGAATTCTCTGCCACAGAGGGCGGTGGAGGCCAGTTCATTAAATATATTCAAGAAAGAGTTGGATATATTTCTTAAGGCTAAAGGGATCAAGGGATATGGGGAGAAGACACAGACAGGGTGCTGAATTTAGATGATCAACCATGATCTCATTGAATGGCGGAGCAGGCTTGAAGGGCCAAATGGCCTACTCCTGCTCCTATCTTCTATACCAAACTCCCATTGTACAAGATTAATATTCTCACCAAACCCCCATTGTACAAGATTAACATCCTCACCAAACCCCCATTGTACAACATTAACATCTTCACCAAACCAACATTGTACAAGATTAACTTCCTCACCAAACCCATTGTACAAGATTAATATCTTCACCTAACCCCTGTGGTACAAAATTAACATTCTTACCAAACCCATTGTACAAGATTAACATCTTCACCAAACCCACATTGTACAATATTAGCATCTTCACCAAACCCCCATTGTACAAGGTTAACATAGAAACATAGAAGATAGGAGCAGGAGTAGGCCATTCAGCCCCTCGAGCCTACTCCGCCATTCAAGGAGATCATGACTGATCATTCAAACTCAATACCCTGTCCCTGCCTTCTCCCCATATCCCTTGATCCCTTTAGCCTTAAGAAATATATCTAACTCCTTCTTGAATAAATTTAATGAATTGGCCTCAACTGCCTTCTGTGGTAGCGATATCCACAGCTTCACCACTCTCTGGGTGAAGAAATTCCTCCTCATCTCAGTCCTAAATGGCTTATCCATTATCCTTAAACTGTGACCCCTATTTCTGGACTCCCTCACCAAAGCGCCATTGTACCAGATTAACATCCTCACCAAACCCCCATTGTACAAGATTAACATCCTCACCAATCCCACATTGTACAAGATTAACATATTCACCAAACCCCCATTGTACAAGATTAACATCCTCACCAAACCCCCATTGTACCAGATTAACATCCTCACCAATCCCACATTGTACAAGATTAACATATTCACCAAACCCCCATTGTACAAGATTAACATTCTCAAATAACCCCCATTGTACAAGATTAACATATTCACCAAACCCCCATTGTACAAGATTAACATCCGCTCCAAAACCATTGTACAAGATTAACATCTTCACCAAACCCCCATTGTACAAGATTAACATCCTCACCAAACCCATTGAGCAAGATTAACATCTTCACCAAACCAATGTACAAGATTATCATGATAGCAAAATACTGCAGATGCTGGAAATCCGAAATAACAACAGAAAATGCTGGAAAAACTCAGCATGTCAGGCAACACCCGTGGAGAGAAATTTGAGTTGACGTTTCGGGTCGAAACCCTTCTTCAAAACTGGAAAGAAAAGAAAATAGATCGAAGGCAAGGCTGCGATCGAACAAAAGAGACAAAAGGCAGCTGAGATTAGGTGTGAAGTGTACTGACAAGATTAGCATCCTCACCAAACCCCCATTGTACAAGATAAACATCCTCACCTAACCTCCATTGTACAACATTAACATCTTGTTAACATTAACAGCGTGTCAGGAAGGGACAGAATATATAAAGGAAAGGTAAAGTAGTAAAGGGGGTAAAAGCAGGAATAAATTATCACAAAACATATTTAAAAGTTCTTTATCTGAATGCACGCAGCATTCGTAACAAAATAGACGAGTTGACGGTACAAATAACTACACATGGGTCTGATCTGGTGGCCATTACGGAGACATGGCTGCAGGGTGACCATGACTGGGAACTAAACATCCAGGGGTATTTGACTATTAGGAAGGACAGACAGGAAGGTAAGGGAGGTGGGGTGGCTGTGTTAATAAAGGATGGAATCACTGCAAGTGAGAAATGATATTGGGTCAAAGGATCAGGATAGTGAAATGGTTTGGGTGGAGATAAGGAATAATAAGGGGAAAAAGTCACTAGTGGGCATAGTCTATAGGCCTCCTAACAGTTGCAACTCTATTGGTCGGAGTATAAATCAGGAAATAGTTGGGGCTTGTAATAAGGGAACAGCTATAATCATGGGAGATTTTAACTTTCATATTGACTGGACATATCAAATTGGGCAGGGCAGCCTTGAGGAAGAGTTCATAGAGTGCATTAGGGATGGGTTCCTTGAGCAGTATGTTACTGAACCAACCAGGGGGCAGGCAATCTTAGATCTGGTCCTGTGTAATGAGACAGGATTAATAAAAAATGTCCTAGTAAAGGATCCCCTTGGAATGAGTGACCATAACATGGTTGAATTCCAAATTCAGTTGGAGGGTGAGAGTTGGGGAGGAGTGACCTGTACCAAGGGGACGGTCTACACCTGAACTGTGAGGGAGCCGATGTCCTCGGGGTAATATTTTCTAGGACGGTTCGGGAGGATTTAAACTAATTTGGCAGGGGGATGGGAACCTAGGTAGTGGAAAAGAGGGAAGTCATATGAAGTCAGAAATAGATGGTAGAAAGGTGAGAAGCAATAAGCAAAGGAGAGAAACACAAAGGGCCAAACTAATTCATAATGAGAGTGTGAAAAAAGCAAGCCTGAAGGCTTTGTATCTTAATGCTAGAAGCATTAGGAACAAGGTGGATGAATTAGTTGTGGAAATAGAGGTAAACAAGTATGATTTGATTGGGATTACAGAAACGTGGCTGCAGGGTGGGCAAGGCTGGGAACTTAACATCCAGGGATATACAATATTTAGGAAGGATCGGCAAAAAGGTAGGGGAGGTGGGGTAGCATTGCTGGTAAAGGAGGGGATTAATGCAATGGAAAGGAAGGATATTAACTCGGATGAAACGGAATCTGTATGGGTAGAAATGAGAAATAGCAAGGGGAGAAAAACGTTAGTGGGTGTGATATATAGGCCTCCAAATAGTAATATGGAGGTGAGGGAAGGCATAAAAAGGGAAATTAGAGAAGCGTGCGATAAGAGCACAGCTGTCATCATGGGTGACTTTAATTTACATATTGATTGGACTACCCAAATTAGTAAAAATTCTGAGGAGGAGGAATTCCTGGAATGTTTTCGGGACGGTTATCTGGACCAATATGTCGAGGAGCCGACTCGAGATCAGGCCATTTTAGACTGGGTATTGTGCAATGAGAAGGGACTTATCACCAATCTTCTTGTACGAGGCCCCTTGGGTCAGAGCGATCATAATATGATCGAGCTCTCAGTCGAGATGGAGAGTGAGGAAATTGAATCAGAGACTAAGGTCCAGAACTTAAATAAAGGGAATTACGAGGGTATGAGACGGGAATTGGGTAAGATTGATTGGGTGGTGTTTCTGGGGGGATTGACAGTGGATAGACAATGGCAAGCATTCAAAGATAGAATGGAAGAATTCCAGAACATGTTTATACCGGTTTGGCATAAAAATAAACCTAAAAAGGTGACTCAACCGTGGATAACGAGGGAAATTAGGGACAGCATAAAATCAAAAAAAAGGGCATATCAACTGGCAAAAAAAAGCACCAGACCGGAAGATTGGGGGCAGTACAGGATACAGCAGAAGAGGACAAAGGGATTAATCAGGAAGGGGAAAATAGAATACGAAAGTAAACTTGCAGCAAAAATAAAGACAGACTGCAAAAGCTTTTATCGGTATATCAGGAGGAAAAGACTGGTAAAATCCCAAGTCGGTCCCCTGCAGTCCGATTCGGGAGAATATATAATGGAGAATAAGGAAATGGCAGACCAATTAAACTCATACTTTGGTTCTGTATTCACAAAGGAGGACACAAATAACCTCCCAGGAATATCGGCAAACATAGGGACTAATGAGAGGGAGGAGCTGACAGAAATTAGTATCTCTAGGGATATGGTGTTGGGTAAGTTGAGGGGACTGAAGGCCGACAAATCCCCGGGGCCTGATAAACTACATCCTAGGGTACTTAAGGAGGTGGCCCTGGAGATAGCAGATGCTCTAAGGATCATCTTCCGGAACTCCATTGACTCGGGAACAGTACCCGTGGATTGGAGGGTAGCTAATGTTACCCCAATATTTAAAAAGGGGGGTAGAGAGAAAGCAGGGAATTATAGACCAGTAAGCCTTACATCGGTTGTGGGCAAAATGCTAGAGTCCATTATTAAGGATAAAATAGCGGAGCACTTGACAAGTGGGGAAAGGATCGGACAGAGTCAACATGGATTTACAAAGGGTAAATCGTGTTTGACTAATCTGCTGGAATTTTTTGAGGAAGTAACTGGTAAAATAGATGGGGGAGAGCCAGTGGATGTGGTGTACCTTGACTTCCAGAAAGCCTTCGATAAGGTTCCACACAAAAGATTGTCATGCAAAATTAAGGCTCATGGGATTGGGGGCAAAGTATTAACGTGGATAGAGAACTGGCTGGCGGATAGAAAACAGAGAGTTGGAATAAACGGCTCGTTTTCAGAGTGGCAGGCAGTGACCAGCGGGGTGCCGCAAGGATCTGTCCTGGGACCCCAGCTGTTCACAATATATATAAATGATCTGGATCAGGGAATTGGATGCAATATTTCCAAATTCGCTGACGACACTAAACTAGGAGGAGGGGTGGGCTCTGATGAGGATGTCAGGAGGCTACAGTGCGATTTGGACAGGTTGGGGGAATGGGCGGATACGTGGCAGATGCACTATAATGTGGATAAATGCGAGGTTATCCACTTTGGGGGTAAAAACAGGAGGGTAGATTATTATCTAAATGGCAATAGATTGGGAGATGGGGAAGTGCAGAGGGACCTGGGTGTTCTTGTGCACCAGTCACTGAAGGAGAGCATGCAGGTGCAACAGGCGATTAAGAAGGCAAATGGTATGTTGGCCTTCATATCAAGGGGGTTCGAGTATAGGAATAGGGATACCTTACTACAGCTGTACAAGGTGCTGGTGAGACCGCATCTGGAGTATTGTGTACAGTTTTGGTCGCCCCATCTGCGGAAGGATGTTCTTGCCATGGAAAGAGTGCAACGGCGATTCACCAGGCTGATACCTGGAATCGCGGGAATGACCTACGAAGAGAGATTAAATAGATTGGGCTTGTACTCACTGGAGTTTAGAAGATTGAGAGGGGATCTCATCGAAACATATAAAATTATGGCAGGCCTGGACAGGCTGAATTCAGAGAGAATGTTTCCAATGGCCAGGGAGCACAGAACCAGGGGCCACAGTCTAAAAATAGCGGGCAAATCATTTAAAACAGAGATGAGGAAGAATTTCTTCACTCAAAGAGTGGTGAGCCTGTGGAATTCCCTGCCACAGAAGGCTGTGAAGGCTAATTCAATAAATATTTTCAAGAGAGAATTGGATATATTTCTGAAGGCTAAGGGGATTAAGGGTTACGGAGAAAAGGCGGGGACGGGGTACTGAACTGGTAAGATCAGCTATGATCTCAGACGAGGATCAGCCATGATCTCATTGAATGGCGGAGCAGGCTCGAAGGGCCGAATGGCCTACTCCTGTTCCTATCTCTATGTTAAACCAGCGTACTAAGCTTAAATAAAGGAGACTATGAAGGTATGAGAGCAGAGTTGACTAAAGTGGACTGGAAAATAGATTAAGGTGTAAGACAGTACATGAGCAGTGGTGTACATTCAAGGAGATATTTCACAACTTTCAAGAAAAATACTGAGGAAAAAGGGATGTAAAAGAAAAGACAGCCATCCGTGGCTAAGTAATAAAGGATGGTATCCGACTGAAAACAAGGGCATATAAAGTAGCCAAATCTAGTGGGAGGATAGAAGATTGGGAAGCATTTAAAAGCTAGCAAAGAATAACTAAAAGATTAATTAAGAAAGGGAAGATATATTATGAAAGTAAACTAGCAAAAAATATAAAAACAGATAGCAAAAGTTTCTACAGTTATATAAAAAGAAAAAGGGTGGCTAAAGTGAATGTTGGTCCCTTAGAGGACGAGACCGGGAAATTAGTGTTGGGGAACATGGAGTTGGCAGAAACGCTGAACAAATATTTTGTATCAGTCTTTACAGTAGAGGACACTAAAAATATCCCAACACTGGACAAACAGGGGGCTATAGTGGGGGAGGAGCTAAACACGATTAAAATCACTAAGGAGATGGTACTCGGTAAGATAATGGGACTTAAGGCGGATAAATCCCCTGGACCTGATGGCTTACATCCTAGGGTCTTGAGAGAAGTAGCGGTAGGGATTGCGGATGCATTGGTGGTAATTTTCCAAAACTCCCGGATTCAGGAAAGGTCCCAGCAGATTGGAAAACTGCTAATGTAACGCCCTTATTTAAAAAGGGAGGTAGACAAAAGGCTGGAAACTATAGACCAGTTAGCCTAACATCTGTGGTTGGTAAAATGTTAGAGTCCATTATGAAGGAAGCAGTAACAGGACATTTGGATAAGCATAATTTAATCGGACAGAGTCAGCATGGTTTTATGAAGGGGAAGTCATGTTTGACAAATTTGCTCGAATTCTTTGAGGATGTAACAAATAGGGTGGATAAAGGGGAACCAGTGATGTGGTGTATTTGGACTTCCAAAAGGCATTTGACAAGGTGCCACACAAAAGATTACTGCACAAGATAAAAAATCACAGGATTGGGGGTAATATACTGGCATGGGTGGAAGATTGGCTATCTAACAGAAAACAGAGAGTTGGGATTAATGGTTCATTCTCGGGTTGGCAATCAGTGACTAGTGGTGTTCCGCAGGGGTCAGTGCTGGGACCCCAACTCGTTACAATCTATATTAATGATTTGGAGGAGGGGACCAAGTGCAACATATCCAAGTTTGCCAACGATACAAAGATGGGAGGGAAAGCAGTGAGTGAGGAGGACATAAAAAACCTGCAAAAGGACATAGACAGGCTAGGTGAGTGAGCAGAAGTTTGGCAGATGAAATATTGGAAAGTGTGAGGTTATGCACTTTGGCAGAAAAAATCAAAGAGCAAGTTATTATCTAAATGGAGAGAAACTGCAAAGTGCTACAGTACAAAGGGATCTGGGGGTCCTGGTGCATGAAACACAGAAGGTTAGTATGCAGGTACAGCAGGTGATCAGGAAGGCCAATGGAATCTTGGCTTTTATTGCAAAGGGGATGGAGTATAAAAGCAGGGAGGCCATACCTGGAATATTGCATACAGTTTTGGTTTCCATATTTAAGAAAAGATATACTTGCTCTCGAGGCAGTTCAGAGAAGGTTCACTCGGTTGATTCCGGAGATGAGGGGGTTGACTTATGAGGAAAGGTTGAGTAGGTTGGGCCTCTACTCATTGGAATTCAGAAGAATGAGAGGCGATCTTATCGAAACATATAAGATTGTGAGGGGCTTGATCGGGTGGATGCGGGGAGGATGTTTCCACTGATGGGTGAGACTAGAACTAGGGGGCATAATCTTAGAATAAGGGGCTGCCGTTTCAAAACTGAGATGAGGAGAAACTTCTTCACTCAGAGGGTAGTAAATCTATGGAATTTGCTACCTCAGAGAGCTTTGGAAGCTGCGACATTAAATAAATTTAAAACGGAGATAGACAGTTTCCTAGCTGATAAGGGAATTAGGGGTTACGGGGAGCGGGCAGGGAAGTGGACGCGAGTCTAGGTTCGGATCAGCCATGATCCTATTGAATGGCGGAGCAGGCCTGAGGGGCCGTATGGCCTGCTCCTGCTCCTACTTCTTATGTTATGTTCTTATCTTCACCAAAACCCCCATTGTACAAGATTAACATTCTCAAATAACCCCCATTGTAAAAGATTAACATCTTCACCTAACCCATTGTACAAGATTAACTTCCTCACCAAACCCCCATTGTATAAGATTATCATTCTCATATAACCCCCATTGTACAAGATTAACATCTTCACCTAACCCATTGTACAAGATTAACATCCTCACCAAACCCCCATTATACAAGATTAACATCTTCACCTAACCCATTGTACAAGATTAACATCCTCACCAAACCCCCATTATACAAGATTAACTTCCTCACCAAACACACATTGTACAATATTAACTTCACCAAACCCCCATTGTACAAGATTAACATCCTCACCAAACCCCCATTGTACAAGATTAACATCCTCACCAAACCCCCATTGTACAAGATTATCATTCTCATATAACCCCCATTGTACAAGATTAACATCTTCACCTAACCCATTGTACAAGATTAACATCCTCACCAAACCCCCATTATACAAGATTAACATCTTCACCTAACCCATTGTACAAGATTAACATCCTCACCAAACCCCCATTATACAAGATTAACTTCCTCACCAAACACACATTGTACAATATTAACTTCACCAAACCCCCATTGTACAAGATTAACATCCTCACCAAACCCCCATTGTACAAGATTATCATTCTCATATAACCCCCATTGTACAAGATTAACATCTTCACCTAACCCATTGTACAAGATTAACATCCTCACCAAACCCCCATTATACAAGATTAACATCTTCACCTAACCCATTGTACAAGATTAACATCCTCACCAAACCCCCATTATACAAGATTAACTTCCTCACCAAACACACATTGTACAATATTAACTTCACCAAACCCCCATTGTACAAGATTAACATCCTCACCAAACCCCCATTGTACAAGATTAACATCCTCACCAAATCCCATTTAACAAGATTAACATCCTCACCAAACCCCCATTGTACAAGATTAACATTCTCACCCAAGCCCCGTTGTACAAGATTAACAACCTCACCAAACCGATATAACAACAGAAAGTGCTGGAAAAACTCAGCGGGCCAGGCAACATCCGTGGAGAGAAATTAGAGTTGACGTTTCGGGTCGAAACCCTTTTTCAAAACTGGAAAGGAAATAAAATAGATCGAAGGCAGGGCTGCGATAGAACAAAAGAAGTAAAGAGACATTAAGAGGTATTCAAAACCAGACGAGATGGTAATAGGACAGTGGAGACAAAATATGGCTCAGATTAGCTGTGAAATGTACTAGCAGGATGAGAGACAGCTGCCATGTGGGAGAGAGAAAAAAAAAGGAAAGGGGGGAGGGAAGGTAAAACCCAAAACAAAGGGGTGGAAAAAAATATAAGTAAATATGTAATAGGGGCCGAGGTTATGATCTGAAATTGTTGAACTCGATATTGAGTCCGGAAGGCTGCAAAGTGCCTAATCGGAAGAGTAGGTGCTGTTCCTCGAGTTCACCAAACCCCCATTGTACAAAATTAACATCTCCACCAAACCCCCATTGTACAAGATTAGCATCTTCGCCAAACCCCCATTGTACAAGATTAGCATCTTCGCCAAACCCCCATTGTACAAGATTAGCATCTTCGCCAAACCCCCATTGTACAAGATTAGCATCTTCGCCAAACCCCCATTGTACAAGATTAGCATCTTCGCCAAACCCCCATTGTACAAGATTAGCATCTTCGCCAAACCCCCATTGTACAAGATTAGCATCTTCGCCAAACCCCCATTGTACAAGATTAGCATCTTCGCCAAACCCCCATTGTACAAGATTAACATCTTCACCAAAACCCCATTGTACAAGATTAACATCCTCACCAAAACCCCAATGTACAAGATTAACATCCTCACCAAACCCCCATTGTACAAGATTAACATCCTCACCAAACCCCCATTGTACAAGATTAACATCCTCACCAAACCCCATTGTACAAGATTAACACCCTTACCAAACCCCAATGTACAAGATTAACATCCTCACCAAACCCCCATTGTACAAGATTAACATCCTCATCTAACTTCCACTGTTATGGTTAAAAATGTAGTGCCCTGCTCCCAGGACAGGGTCAGCTTACAGCAGAGAGATTTAATAGAGAGTTGCGTTTGCAAGGTAAGTGGTGTGAGGAGTGATGTGATGCATTAGGCTTGACAAGGCAGAGGGGCGAGGTTAAGGGGGGTGATATGTACAGTAGGAAGTAGGTGAATGTGCAACTGTACTCACCTGATTAGGTCATTAAAGCCCTTCCTGCACTGAATCCAGGCCTAGAATCTTAATTTGGAGGTGGATCGGGTGGATGTGGGGAGGAGGCTGTAATGCGGTTGGGAAACCCGGGTTTCTCTCAGGCGCTGCCCAATTTAATGGCAGGGCCTGATTAACATTTTGATTCTCTGTTTCCCGCCTGCAGCCAGCCAGATGGTGAGGCACGCCGTTGGGCGGGTCGGCCTGCAGCACCAGGCCGCGGAGAGGAGAGGGAGAGGGATCGGGGCTGTGGAGGCAGGTCGGTAGACTGGGGATCGTCGGTCGGGGGCTGGGGGTCGGAGGGGAGGTCGGGGGCTGGAGGTCGGTCGGGGGCTGGAGGTCGGTCGGAGGCTGGGGGCTGGAGGGGAGTCGGAGGCTGGGGGTCGGAGGGGAGTCGGAGGCTGGGGGTCGGAGGGGAGTCGGAGGCTGGAGGTCGGTCGGAGGCTGGAGGTCGGAGGGCTTCAGGAATCCGAAGTCCGGAGGGGGGATCGGAGTTCCGAGGCGGTGGTGGGCGGGGGGGGGAGCGGACGCCACGGGTCGGGAGTTCAGGGGGAGATGGGAAGGGTTGGCGGGTGTCCGATGGTGGTGGGGGGGTTTTGAGGAAGGAACTCTGGATCCAGAAGTAAGTGGACAGTCAGTTACTGCCTGGATCCAGCAGCCTCGCCTTCCATTAGCTGGCGGGTTTCCCGATGCCCAGGAAACCTGGCCAGTGAGAGTTAAATTTAAAATGGTTTTAATGGAACTGGTTGGTTGGCTGCCTGGTTCCTGTCCCATCGTCATTAAAACCGGAAGTGGATGGGTTGGAAGTGGCTTAGGTTCGGGATTCAGATTTCTAAAACTTTAACCTCCCACCCAACCACAACCCACCTGTTTTTGGGGGTTTAAATTGCCGCCCCAGGAGCGTGGCACGATGCTCCTGTTGCTGATCTCCTGGCCCACCTCCAGCCACGCCTTCTATGCTGCAGCAACAGGTTTCTTCCTCCTGTTGCTGGGGAAGAGTATCCCTCTCTGGCTCCTCACTGCCCCCAGCAGTGCATCAATTGATGCCTTGTTGAAGTGAGCTGCAGCCTTTGAGCGTCCTGAGTCTATGATGAAACTTCTCCCTCTATTTTCAAACTCCTAATTCCTGCAGCCGTGCTGTACCTGCCCCAGGAGGGATAGTGTAAAGGGAGCTTTACTCTGTAACTATTTATCTTGCCATGCGTTGGAACCTCTGGTGCTGCGTATGGGATTGCAAAGCGTGCAAGTTAGCGGCAGACTGGGCTAAGCCTTAACTGCAGACCGGGTTGGATCCCTCCGCTCATTATTGGTCGCACTGCCATCATGGAGGGCATCGCACTCGAAAGGATGTACGGGTCTCTCCTCCCTTGCGGTGTCGCTGGAAAAGCAGTGTCCCTTTAAACTTTGAGGAGCAAGGAAAAAGTGCAGCTGGGTCCGTGAAGTGGGATTTACCCTTCGGATTCACAGTTCAAAAATAGACTGAAATTGTAAAACAGAATCCTCTGAGGGCAAACAGAACTGATGATAAAAGGAGCTGTCAGGGCACGGTACTGGACTCATACTTTATAGAGCAATTCCAAAAGAGAGGTAGGAATAAAGTAGCTGGAGATAAAACAAAATAGCTCTCGGAAAAACAACTAGCAGCACGGAGACAAGGAAGCAGTGGAGCCTGTGTTGTCAGGAATGGACTGTGCTTGGAGGTCCTGCTGGTATCTGGTTGTGTCTTTGTGAGGCAGAGTTATGTATATTGGAACCAACAGAGTCCGAGCACTAACCCTTGCAGAACTCCACTAAGCACCTCCAGCAGTCTGATATCAAAGCTCCCATGAGTGCCCTCCAGTCCCTATTAACTAGCTTCCTAAGCAGCGTTGCACCCTGGATTCCTGCCTTTTAGTTTAATTAGCAGTCTTTCTTATGGAACTTTATCGAAAGCTTTCTGAAAGTCCCAAATCAAGCAAACCATAAGGAATTTCAATACCCCTAAGGTCCTCTGAGAAGTCAAGGAGATTTGTTTGAACAGGATACTCCCCTTCTAAATACAAGCAGACTGTTTCCCATTAACCTCCTTCAACTACCACTTGATGTTAGGCCGGTGCTCTGTAACTGTCCAGATCATCATTTTTATAATAGGGGTTCCCCTCGCCCACCTCTAAGCCTGCCAAACCGGGGCCAGAGATTCCTTAACTCCCGCACCCTGGAATCTATATCGCATCTGGCCAAGAGATTTGTTAGTCTTAAGTCCCCTTAACTTACCCCTGATACAGTGAATTCAAAACCCTTTGGGCAGAAAATTGGAGTCGTTTGCGCTGGCTGTTCAGGCCGTTTGGAAGAAAAAATGCGGGCCGCCTCGTTTCCGCCTGCTTCTGGCGCGGAACGCAGCAGCCGTGATTTTGGGAAGGTCGGCAGCACTACTATTGCCTGTGCTCACTTCACATATTTAAATGATGATCTAGAGCGTGACGTCAATAAATACATAAAGAGCAAGAGGATAAGTAAAGAAAGAGTAGGGCCTATTAGAGACCAGAAAGGAAGCTTGTGTGTGAAGGCAGAAGACGTGGGTATGGTTCTTAATGAGTACTTTGCACCTGTCTTTACAAAAGAGAGGGAGGATGCTGACATTGCAGTTGAGGAGGAGTGTGAAGTATTAGATGAGATAAATATAGCGAGAGCGGAAATATTAAGGGGTTTAGCGTCTTTGAAAGTAGATAAATCGCCAGGATAAAATGTATTCCAGGTTGCTAAGAGAAGCAAGGGAGGAAATAGCGGAGGCTCTGACCATCATTTTCCAATCCTCTCTGGCTACAGCTGTGGTGCCGCAGGACTGGAACATTGCTAACATTGTACCGTTGTTTAAAAAGGGAGAAAGGGATATCGAGTAATTATAGGTCAAACAGCCTAACCTCGGTGGTGGGCAAATTGCTGTAAAAAATTCTGAGGGACAGTTTTAATCATCATTTAGAAAGGCACGGATTAATCCAGGACAGTCAGCATGGATTTGTTAAGAGAAGGTTCTGTCTAACTAACTTGATTGAATTTTTTGAGTAGGTAATGAGGGTTGATGAGGGTAGCGCATTTGATGTAGTCCACATGGATTTTAGCAAGGCTTTTGATAAGGCCCCACATGGCAGACTGGTCAGAAAAGTAAAAGCCCAGGGGATCCAAGACAAAGTGGCAAGTTGGATCCGAAATTGGCTCAGTGGCAGGAAACAGAGGGTAATGGTCAACGGGTGTTTTTGTGACTGGAAGGTTGATTCCAGTGGGGTTCCGCAGGGCTCAGTACTGGGTCCCTTGCTTTTTGTGGTATGCATCAATGATTTAGACTTCAATGTAGGGGATATGATTAAAAAGTTTGCTGGTGATACAAAAGTTGACCGTGTGGTTGATACTGAAGAAGAAAGCTGTAGACTGCAGGACTGGTCAGGGGGGCAGAAAAATGGCAAATGAAATTCAATCCGAAGAAGTGTGAGATAATACATTTAGGAAGGCCCAACAAGGGAAGGGAATACATAATAAATGGTAGGATACGGAGAAGTGTAGAGGAACAGAGGGGCCTTGGAGTGCATGTCCACAGATCCCTGAAGGTAGCAGGCCAGGTAGATAAGGCGGTTAAGAAGGCATACGGGATACTTGCCATTATTAGCCGAGGCATAGAATGTAAGAGCAGGGAGGCTATGCTTGAACTGTATAAAACACGAGTTAGGCCACAGCTAGAGTAATTCGTACAGTTCTGGTCACCACATTACAAAAAAGATGTGATTGTACTACAGGGGGTGCAGAGGAGATTTACAAGGATGTTGCCAGGGCTGGAGAACTTTAGCTATGAGGAAAGATTGGATAGGCTGCGGTTGATTACTTTGGAACAGAGGAGGCTGAGGGGCGACTTGATTGAGGCGTATAAAATCATGAGGGGCCCAGATAGAGTGGATAGGAAGGACCTATTGTAGTGTATGTACCTTTAAGAGGAACTATGTTTTTGAAGCCCCTGTATACTGTAGTACCAGTAGTGACCACTCGGGTATATAAGCCTGTGTAGCGTCTTGTGTTGTTAGTTCACCTCCAGACTTTGTTCAGTAAACACTTGTTAAATCAACTCCTGCATTCCGTGTCTCCATTAACACATGGATCTAACAGTGGCGACGAGTTAGAAACGAACTTACCTGCAATTCGGCAGCACCTCAAGGGGATCGATTCCTCAGACGAAGGTCGAAGCCAGAAAAAAAAAAATAATAATAATAACTCGAAGAAACTCGAAAACGAGGGCCAGGCTTGGTCTCCAGTCTGTGGTTTCCCCAGCTAAACGGGCTGGTGGCAGGTAGTGCACTGATCCTTCCTGGGCTGCGGCGGGCTAGAGCTCGATCGGGTGGCTCTGCAACGGGGCCGGACAGCGAGTCGGGAAGCAGAATCAAAGAGAGAGAGAGGGTGGAGCACTCAGGGCGCGGCCGGTGCTGCAAAGCAGGTCGGCGTTCGGACCGAGCAGAGGGAGGGGAAAGTCCCAGAGGGTCCGCTCCACGACGGGAACAGTTCTCCAAATAACGGAGAAACGATTGAAGCGATATATTAAAAAATATATAGAAATACCGCGAAAAGCTGCAGGTCGCAACGAGAACCGCGGAGAACAGCGGTGGCAGCGGCGGGAAAGCGCGGGAGGCACCATCTTAACTCGGCGGGGAAGAAAGAAAAGCGCGGGAAGCCCCATTTTAGATTTTCAAGATGCCGAAGACTGGCCATATTACTGCTTTCGATAGTGATATAGAAGATTGGACCACATATGTGGAAAGAGTGGAGGTATATTTAAAGGCGAATGAAGTAGCGGATGATAAAAAGGCATCGGTACTTCTAAATCTGATGGGCGCAAGGACATACGGGCTGTTACGAAACTTGATCACTCCAGCCAAACCGATGGACAAGAATTTTAAGGAGATTGTTGATACCTTACAGGAGCACTTAAACCCAACACCGCTGCTGATAGCGGAACGATTCAAATTCTTCAGGAGGAATCAGCACAAGAATGAAAGTAACGCTGATTACCTCACCGAATTATGAAAGCTGTCAAAGCACTGCCAATTCGGGGCAGGACTGGCAGATTCTCTACGAGACAAATTCGTCTGCGGTCTCCTAAGTGAAGGAACACAAAAAAGACTACTTTCTGAGAAAGATTTGACACTGGACAAGGCTTTCAGTGTGTCTGTATCATACCAAGCAGCAGCAAGAGGAGCTGCAGAGATACAGCAAAAGCCACAGGACTTCGGCACCCATGAAATGACACGGGGTTTCGAGAGATGTTATCGCTGCGGCAGATCTACCCATGACCAGAAGGACTGCTGGTTCAAGGACAAAGCATGCAGGCAATGCGGAAAGATGGGACACATTGCACGTGTATGCAGATCTGGAAAGAAATCCGCTGACAGTAAAAAGGTCAATAAGGAAAAGTACAGAAAGGTACAAATGATGACGGACAGTAGCTCCGAAGACCAGAAGAGCGATAGCGACTCCGGAAACAAGAGACCAAGCTGTCTCAAATTACATAATGTAATTGCCAAAGAAGATTACCAGACCATTTGGGTTACCCTCACGATAGCGGGGTCCCCAGTCAAAATGGAGCTAGATACAGGATCAGCTCTGACCGTCATGAGTCGACGGGATTACGAGCGGCTATTTCCGCATATACCTTTGAAAGACACATCCATTGTCTTGAAGACATATACGGGGCAGAAAGTATACCCCAGAGGGAAAATAAGGGTGCCTGTTGTATACAACGGCAAGGAAATACAGAAGTTGTATTTATACGTTCTGCAAGATGGTGGTCCGCCGTTGTTGGGATGTGAATGGATCAGAAAGATACGTTTAGACTGGCACTCCATTCAGGCACTGACGGTGACCAGTAAGAAAAAAAACGATGATGACGTCATACCTGGACGATTAAAAGAAATCTTGGCTAACGCCAAAGAAGTGTTTCAACAGGAACTAGGAACCCTGAAAGGCGCCACCGCCTCAATAAAAGTGGAAGATGCGGCAATTCCCAAGTTTTTTAAGGCAAGGTCGGTGCCATACGCAATTCGTCCAGCCGTCGAGGCAGAGCTGCAGAATTTGGAAAAAGCAGGCATGTTATCCAAGGTAGATTGGAGCGAGTGGGCAACACCCATCGTCCCGGTCATGAAGAAAACGTTGAATAATGATAAATCTGAAGTACAGAGAAAAGTTCGCATCTGTGGGGACTTCAAGGTGACTGTAAACCCGGTTCTTCACACGGTACAGTATCCTCTTCCGAGGATAGAAGATATTTTCGCCTCACTATCCGGAGGGAAACGTTTCACCAAAATTGACTTAGCACAGGCATATCTACAGATGGAGGTTGAGGAGGCCTCTAAAAAGTATCTCACGATAAACACACACAAAGGCCTGTACCAGTACAATCGACTGGTTTTCGGAGTGGCATCAGCTCCGGCTATCTGGCAAAGAGCTATGGAGCAAGTCCTGCAAGGGATTCCGGGGACTCACTGCTACCTAGACGACATCCTTGTAACAGGAGAAAACGACAACGAGGCTGAGAGAACGGGGCCTACGAGCAAATCGCCCCAAATGCGAATTTTTCCAGAAACAAATATCATATTGTGGCCATGTCATTAACGAAGAAGGGTTGCATAAGTCACCTGAAAAAAATTGAAGCGGTCGTAAAGGCCCCAGCGCCTGAAAATGTCTCACAATTAAGGTCGTTCCTGCGATTAGTAAATTACTATCATAAATTTTTACCAAACTTGTTGATGGTTCTGCACCCGCTTAACGCACTGCTACAAATGGGAGTAGTTTGGAAATGGAGCGAAGACTGTAAACATGCCTTCCATAAATGCAAAGGCTTGATCACGTCCACGGAAGTGTTGGCTCATTACAACCCATCACTGCCAATCAGACTGGCGTGCGATGCATCCCCTTACGGCGTGGGAGCGGTATTATCGCATAGATTCCCTGATGGCTCAGAGCGGCCGATAGCTTTTGCGTCACGCTCATTGAACTCAGCTGAGCGTAACTATGCCCAGATCGACAGGGAGGCATTCAGCCTGGTGTGGGGGGTGAAGAAATTCAACCATTACCTACACGGACAAAAGTTTACCTTGTTGACTGACCATCAACCCCTCGTCTCCATATTCAACCCTAAAAAGGGCGTTCCCATTATGACAGCGCAAAGGCTACAGAGGTGGTCCCTTTTCCTAGGGGCACACCAATATGACATAGAATACAAAGGAACAAAACAGCATGGGAATGCTGACGGGTTATCGTGCCTACCGTTGCCAATGGTGGAAGAGGCGCCTACAGTGGACCCAGTGGAGATATTCCACTCGATCATAGTGGAATGTCTACCGGTGACAAATTCTACCATTGAAAAGGAAACGTGAAATGACCCGACTCTCTCTCTCGAGTCTACGATTTAACGGTGAAGGGATGGCCAGCACATGGCGAACCACTGTTGCCAGCATTCTCGCAAAGAAGAGAACAGCTGTCAGTGTGCCGAGGAACCTTGATGTGTGGATCCAGAGTGGTGATTCCACCCAAACTCAAGGATAGAATGCTAAAGGAGCTTCACGAGGGGCATCTGGGTGGAGTGAAAATGAAGAACTTAGCCAGAGCGTTTGTGTGGTGGCCAGGTATCGATGGAGACATCGAAGAAATGACCAAGAGCTGTCTAGGATGCCAGAAGGTCCAAAACGCCCCACCACAAGCCCCTCTACATCCATGGGAGTGGCCCTCATCTCCATGGCAAAGGGTACATATCGACTTTGCTGGTCCATTTATGGACTCGCTGTTCTTAATCGCGGTGGATGCACACTCCAAGTGGCCGGAGGTAATAAAGATGTCCTCCACCACCATGGAAAAAACCATCACAGTATTAAGGACCGTATTCGCCAGGAATGGGCTGCCTGAACAGATCTTAGAGTCATCCGAAAAAGGACAACCTACACCACAACTCTATATGCCTAGTGATGAAGCAGAGATACCCATAGTATCTACCTCCGATCCGGTGATACTGGAACCAGATGAACCCGACACTAGCATTGAAGCCGAATCGACCTTGCCAAAAGAACCTACTACACCACCGAGGCGTTATCCAGACCGAGTCAGGAAGCCTCCAGAGAGACTGAATTTGTAATTGATTAACTTCAGCAAATGTGTATATTATTGTTCTTGTAAAAATGTTATTTAATGATTACTTAAAATGTTATGTACTATTTACCTAAAAGGGGAGGAGTTGTAGTGTATGTATCTTTAAGAGGAACTATGTTTTTGAAGCCCCTGTATACTGTAGTACCAGTAGTGACCACTCGGGTATATAAGCCTGTGTAGCGTCTTGTGTTGTTAGTTCACCTCCAGACTTTGTTCAGTAAACACTTGTTAAATCAACTCCTGCATTCCGTGTCTCCATTAACACACGGATCAAACACCTATTTCCCCTAGCAGACAGATCAATAACCAGGGGGCATAGCTTTAAAGTAATTGGTAGAAGGATTAAAGGGGAGTTGAGGAGAATGTTTGTCACCCAGAGGGTGGTGAGGCTCTGGAACTCACTGCCTGAAAGGGTGGTAGAGGCAGAAACCCTCACCACATTTAAAAAGTAAATGGATATGCACTTGAAGTGCTATAACCTACAAGGCTACGGACCAAGAGATGGAAAGTGGGATTAAGCTGGAGAGCTCTTTTTCCGCTGACACAGACATGCTGGGTCGAATGTCCTCCTTCTGTGCCACATATTTCTAAGATTCTATGATTGACACACAATCTGGTATTTTGGACATTGCCGCTCTTACTAATGCTCACTCCAAGGCATGTGGGATTGTGTATCTTTACAGTGAGATATCATTGTGGGGCTGTGTATCTTTACAGGGAGATATCATTGTGGGACTGTGTATCTTTACAGTGAGATATCATTGTGGGAATGTGTATCTTTACAGTGAGATATCATTGTGGGACTGTTTATCTTTACAGTGAGATATCATTGTGGGATTCTGTATCTTTACAGTGAGGTATCATTGAGCGACTGTGTATCAGTACATGAGCTATCATTGTGGGACTCTCTATATTGACAGGGTGATATTGTGGGACTGTGTATCTTTTCAATAATATTTAATTGTGGGACTGTGTATCATTAAAGGGTGTTAGCATTGTAGGACTGTGCATCATCATAGTGAGATATATTTCTGAGAATATGTACCTCTACTGGGGAAATCATTGTGGGACTGTGTGTCTTTTGAGTGAGATAAAATTGTGAGAAATTCTATCTTTACAGTCAGACATCATTGGGGGACTTTGAATCGTTACACTGTGATATCATTGTGGGACTGTGTATCTTTACACTGGGATATCATTGTTGGACTGTGTATGTTTACAGCGAGATATCATTGTGGGACTGTGTATGTTTACAGTGAGGTATCATTGTGGGACTGTGTATGTTTACAGTGAGGTATCATTGTGGGTCTGTTTCACTTTGCAATGAGATATCACAGTGGGACTGTGTATCTTTACAGGGGACTGTCGTAGTGGGGCTGTGTACCTTTACAGTGAGATATCATTGTGGGACTGTATATCTTTACAGTAAGATATAATTGTGGGACTTTGTATCTTTACAGTGAGATATCATTGTGGGACTGTATATCTTTACAATGAGATATCATTGTGGGACTGTATATCTTTACAATGAGATATCATTGTGGGACAGTATATCTTTACAATGAGATATCATTGTGGGACAGTATATCTTTACACTGAGATATCATTCTGGGACTGTGTATTGCTACAGTGAGATATCATCATGGGACTTTGTATCTTAACAGTGGGATATCATTGTTGGACTGTGTTCCATTACAGGGGTATATCTTTGTGGGACTGTGTATGTTTACAGTGAGTGATCATTGTGGGACTGTGTATATTTACAGGGTGATATCATTGTGGGACTGTGTATCTTTACAGTGAGATATCTTTGTGGGACTGTGTATCTTTACAGTGAGATATCATTGTGACACTGTGTACTTTTACAGTCAGATATCATTGTTTGACTGTGTATCATTATAGTGAGATATGATTGTGGTGATATGTACCTTTTACAGGGCAAGTAATTGTGGGACTGTGTAACTTTACAGTGACATATTGTGGGATTGTCTGTCTTTACAGTGAGATAACATTGTGAGACTGTCTATTTTTACATTCAAATATCATTGTGGGACAGTGAATTTTTACAGTGGGATATCAATGTGGGACTGTGTATCTTTATAGTGATATATGATTGTGGGATTGTGTATCTTTACAGTCAGATATCACTGTGGGACTTTGTATTTTTACAGTGAGATATCATTGTGCGACTCTGATTCTTTACAGTGAGATATCATTGTGAGACAGTGTATCTTTACAATGAGATATTGTGGGATTGTCTATCTTTACAGTGAAATATCATCATGGGACTGTGTATATTTACATTCAGATATTGTGGGACTGTGTAACATTACAGTCATATTATCGTGGGATTGTGTGTCTTTTAATTGAGGTATAATTGTGGGACTGTTTCTTTACACTAATATCATTCTGGGACTGTGTATTGTTACAGTGAGATCTCATTGTGGGACTGTTTATCTTTACACTGGGGTATCATTGTGGGACTGTATATCTTTACAGTGAGATATCATTGTGGGACTCTATCTGTACAGTGAGGTATCATTGAGGGACTGTGTATATTTACAGGGTGATATTGTGGGACTATGTATCTTTACAGTGAGGTATCTGAGGGACTGTGTATATTTACAGGGTGATATTGTGGGACTGTGTATCTTTACAGTGAGATATTGTGGGACTGTGTATCTTTACAATGAGCTATCATTGTGGGACTGTGTATCTTTACAATGAGCTATCATTGTGGGACTGTGTATCTTTACAATGAGCTATCATTGTGGGACTGTGTATCTTTACAATGAGCTATCATTGTGGGACTGTGTATAATTACAGGGTGATATCATTGTGGGACTGTGTACTTTTACAGTCAGATATCATTGACTGTGTATCTTTACAGTAAGATATCATTGTGGGACTGTGTATCTTTACAGTAAGATATCATTGTGGGACTGTGTATCTTTACAGTGAGATATCTTTGTGGGACTGTATCTTTACAGTGAGGTATCATTGAGGGACTGTGTATATTTACAGGGTGATATTGTGGGACTGTGTACTTTTACAGTCAGATATCATTGTTTGACTGTGTATCATTATAGTGAGATATGATTGTGGGAATAAATACCTTTTACAGGGGAAATCATTGTGGGACTGTAACTTTACAGTGACATTATTGTGGGAGTGCTTGTCTTTACAACGAGATAACATTGTGGGTCTGTGTATATGTACAGGGTGATATCATTGTGGGACTGTATTTTTACAGTCAGATATCATTGTGGGACTGTGAATCATTACACGGTGATATCGTTGTGGGACGGTGTATCTTTACACTGGGCTATCATTGTGGGAGTGTGTATATTTACAGTGAGATAATTGTGGGACTGTGTATCTTTACAATGAGCTATCATTGTGGGACTGTGTATATTTACAGGGTGATATTGTGGGACTGTGTACTTTTACAGTCAGATATCATTGTTTGACTGTGTATCATTATAGTGAGATATGATTGTGGGAATAAATACCTTTTACAGGGGAAATCATTGTGGGACTGTAACTTTACAGTGACATTATTGTGGGAGTGCTTGTCTTTACAACGAGATAACATTGTGGGTCTGTGTATATGTACAGGGTGATATCATTGTGGGACTGTATTTTTACAGTCAGATATCATTGTGGGACTGTGAATCATTACACGGTGATATCGTTGTGGGACGGTGTATCTTTACACTGGGCTATCATTGTGGGAGTGTGTATATTTACAGTGAGATAATTGTGGGACTGTGTATCTTTATAGTGAGATATGATTGTGGGATTGTGTATCTTTACAGGGAGATATCCTTGTGGGGCTGTGTATCTTTACAGTCACATATAATTGTGGGACTCCAATTATTTACAGTGAGTTATCATTGTGGGCCTGTGTATCTTTACATTCAGATATCATCGTAGGACTGTGTATCTTTACAGTCAGATAATTTCATGGGACTATGTATCTTTTAATTGAGGTATAACTGTGGGACTGTTTCTTTCAACTGAGATATCATTCTGGGACTGTATTGTTACAGTGAGATGTCATTGTGGGACTGTTTATCTTTACAGTGAGATATCATTGACGGACTGTGTATCTTTACAGTGAGGTGCAGGAGTCGCTGGAAATCAACAGACTGCGAGACTTTCGTAGCAGCAAAGAAAAACGCGTGTTAGCTTTATTAACTCTCTGCGTGGGCTCAGGGAGTCGGCCTCGTCACAGGGCTATGACGTCATCACATAATCGACGACTCTTAATGGGACCCTGCCCCGATAACCCAACCAAGTTCCGGACATAACGTGGAGCGATAACAACATTTGCTATACATAGTGAATTGTGTTACTGTCCCAATGAGGTCTCCGCCACATACTTCCCCCCCCAGAATTCACTAGAACTGGCAATGTCAGTCGTTGAGGGGCCCGGATCACACGGTCGAAACGGCTCCTTAAGTCCGGGGCGGGGACCGGGGGGGGGGGTCGCCGGAGGGTCCCCGGGCGCTCGGTGGTGCACTCAGGGTGCAGAAGCCGGAGGTCAGCCCCGCCACGGCGGCTGAGCCAACCCAACGGGTCAGTCCAGATCCAGGTGGGCCGGCTTAAGACGGTCCACGGAAATGTAGTCTGGCTTACCGCCGACATCCACCACGAAGGCCTTGTCCCCGGCCTCCAGGACGCGGAATGGTCTGTCGTAGGGTGGGTGAAGAGGTCCCCGGTGGGCGTCGTGGCGGACGAAAATGTATTCCGCCGCACGAAGGTCGGGTGGAACGTGGGGCTGAGGGAGACCGTGCTGCGACATGGGCACTGGCGTGAAAGCCTTGGCATTGTCCAGGCAGGCGGACCGCTGACGGGCTGCGGACCAAGGGTCCGTGGCGTTGGGGACGAACTCCCCGGGAACCTGCAGCGGCTGCCTGTAGACGATCTCAGCGGACGGGGACTGGATGTCCTCCTTGGAGGCGGTCCTGAGTCCCAGCATGACCCACGGGAGTCTGTCGATCCAACTGTCGCCCCGGAGGCTAGCCCGGAGCGCGGCCTTCATGGAGCGATGAAACTGTTCGCACAGCCCGTTAGCCTGAGGGTGATATGCGGTGGTGCGGTGGAGTCTCAACCCGAGGCCTTGGGCGACAGCGTTACAGAGCTCTGACGAGAACTGGAGCCCCCGGTCGGAGGAGACGTCAGATGGGGCGCCAAACCGGGTGACCCAAGTGTTGATGAGCGCCCGAGCCACATCGGCGGACGTTGTTGACGACAGCGGGACGGCTTCCGGCCATCTGGTGGTTCTGTCGACCATCGTGAGGAGGTGGGTGAACCTGTGGGAGGTTGGCAGGGGCCCCACCAGGTCCACGTTAACATGGTCGAACCGCCTCTCGGGCACAACGAAAGGCGCCAACGGGGCCTTAGTATGGCGATGCACTTTCGAGCGCTGGCATACCACGCAGGTATTGGCCCAGTCGCGAACGTCCTTCTTGAGCCCGTGCCAGACGGACTTAGCCGCCACCAGCTTCTGCCCGGGTGGGAAAGGCTATGGACACGTCGAAAACCTGCCGTCTCCACCCGTCGGGCACGACAGGGTGTGGCTGCCCAGCGGAGACGTCGCACAGGAGCGTGGTGCTGGCATCGTCAAACGCGACGTCCGCTAACTGAAGGCCCATGACAGCCATCCTGTAGGCCTGGATGTCCGGGTCGGAGGCCTGGTCGGCCGCCATGTGGGTGCAGTCGATGCCGAGGTGTACGGCGCTGGCGCTGGCCCGGGAGAGACAGTCGGCGACGGGGTTGTCTTTCCCAGCCACATGCTGGATGTCCGTCGTGAACTCGGAGACGAAGGAAAGCTGGTGCTGCTGACGGGCCGACCACGGCTCGGAAACTTTGGCCATGGCGAAGGTCAACGGCTTGTGGTCCGTGAACGGGCGGGCCTCCAGCAGGAAACGGAAGTGTCGGACAGCGAGGTAGAGGCCGAGAAGCTCACGATCGAAGGTGCTGTACGTCCGCTCATTGGGGCGGAGCCGCCGGCTGAAGAGGGCGAGCGGCTGCCAGGTGCCATTGACCCACTGTTCGTCGATGGCGCCGACAGCATAGTCCGAAGTGTCAGTGGTGAGAGCGATCGGCGCATCGGGAACGGATGCGTCAGCATAGTCACGTTAGCCAGGGCCCTTTACGTGTCCGTGAAAAAATTGGCCATCTCCTCGGACCAGTCAACGGCAAGCTTGGCGGGCTTGCCTTTGAGGGCCTCGTAAAGGGGCCGCATAAGCTGGGCTGCCCGGGGAACGAAGCGATGATAAAAGTTCACCATGCCCAAAAACTCCTGCAGGGCCTTCACGTCGGGGTCACCAATGTAGGAGTCGCTGGAAATCAACAGACTGCGAGATTTTCGTAGCAGCAAAGAAAAACGCGTGTTAGCTTTATTAACTCTGCGTGGACTCAGGGACTTGGCCTCGTCGCAGGGCTATGACGTCATCACACAATCGACGACTCTTAAAGGGACCCTGTCCCGATAACCCAACCAAGTTCCGTACATAACGTGGAGCGATAACAACATTGGCTATACATAGTGAATTGTGTTGCTGTCCCAATGTGGTCTCCGCCACAGAGGTATCATTGAGGGAATGTGTATCTTTACAATGAGCTATCATTGTGGGACTGTATCTTTACAGTGAGATATCATTGTGACACTCTGTACTTTTGCAGTCAGATATCATTGTTTGACTGTGTATCATTATAGTGAGATATGATTGTGGGAATATGTACCTTTACAGGGGAAATCATTGTGGGACTGTGTATCTTTGCAGTGACATATTATTGTGGGAGTGTTTATCTTTACAACGAGATAACATTGTGGGTCTGTGTATATGTACAGGGTGATATCATTGTGGGACTGTTTATTTTTACAGTCAAATATCATTGTGGGGCTGTGAATCATTACACAGTGATATCGTTGTGGGACGGTGTATCTTTACATGGGGCTATCATTGTGGGAGTGTGTATATCTACAGTGAGATATCATTGTGGGCCTGTGTATCTTTACAGTGAGATATCATTGTGGGCCTGTGTATCTTTACATTCAGATATCATCATGGGACTGTATATCTTTATACTCAGATAATTTCATGGGACTGTGGCCTAGAAATTCGGTGGGCTGCGCCACCAGTTAGCGCCCAAAGAGGGCACTTAGTGGGTTTAGCACCACTGGCCATGCCTCCCGCGAAATTTAGCGGGGCGCTAATGGCGGCGTTAGCCGGTAGCGCTGCGCCGCCACCGATGATGTTATCGGTGTGCGCAGCGCCCCGCTACCGCCCCGATCGCCAAATTTGGTAGCGCCCCCTGCTGTAACGCCGGTCGCCTACCTGCGGCGGTAGAGGCGCTGAGGTGCGGGGCGGCCATTTTTTTTGCTGGCCGCCTGCCAGCACCTCTTCGCGCCGCCGTCCCCGGCCTCCTGAGCCCACCCCCCCCTCCGCGTTATGCCGGCTGTCTCCCAAGAGCCCGGCACTCACAATCTCAGATCGCGCTGCAGCAGGCCCCTCCCCTTTAAGAATGGGAGGAAGGCCTGCAGTACCGCAGCACGCCGTGCCGCAGCGTGTGGTGCTGTGGCACGTTGCGCTGCGATTTTCAGTTGCAGCGCCCCAAGACAGATGCGGGGCGCCTCGAGTAGCGCCGTGCTTCCGTTTGGGGCGCTCAAACTGAATTTCCAGCGGACGCTCGCTACTCCTTCCGGGGCGGTACTTCCGGCACCCTGGCAAGACTGGCGCCCCAAACGGGGCGCCACCGCATTTCTAGGCCTGTGTATCTTTTAATTGAGGTATAAATGTGGGACTGTTTCTTTCAACTGAGATATCATTCTGGGACTGTGTATTGTTACGGTGAGATATCGCAGTGTGACTCTTTATCTTTACACAGGGTATCAATGTGGGACTGTGTATCTTTACAGTGAGATACCATTGTGACACTGTATTTTTACGGTCAGATATCATTGTGGCACTGCGGTTCTTTATAGTGAGATATCATTGTGGGACTGTGTATGTTTACAGTGACATATTATTGTGGGACTGCAGTGAGATATCATTGTGGGACTGTGTATCTTTACAGTGAGATATCATTCTGGGACTGTTGCTTTACAGTGACGTATAATTGTGGGACTGTAGGAGTCTCTGCACTCCTAGCAAAAAATCTATAAACTCACTAGTAGTTAACAAACTGAGTTTAATGTACTGAAACTTTACAAAACAAGAAAAGGCAGGAGAAGCTCTAAACAGGTCTATTCACTATCACTCCACACGAGGACTGGCTGGAAACGCCCTCTACCTCTGACGTCATGACGTCATCACGTTCCCCGCCGTTGGGGACGTCACATGACCCACGTGATGACGTCATCGCGTCAGATCGCGATTTTGTCGATCTAGCTCTGTTTAACCAGAGCCAACATTAAAAGGTAATAAACATGATTAAAGGCAATTATACAAGTCACTGTGAGAGTCTCTTAGTGGCTTTGCCACATACGTCCCCCCAGAATTGTCTTTAACAAGAAGAGTCAATCACTGAGGAGGTCGGACAAGTCTGTTGGACCGACTCCTAAATTCCCGGAAGCGCCGATCGTGGCCGCGGGGGCAGTACCGGGACCGGCCTGCTTGACTCGTGGCGGTCTATTCGACGGTCTGGTAACGAAACTGCACGGTGGGCGGCAGCAGCGGGCCTTCGGGCCAAAACGAGCATGGTAGTAACAGTAACCGGTTGTCGGAGTCGCCGTGGTCAGAGCCGGGGCCGGGTTCCCCGTGGCAGGGCGTTGCGCGATGGCGCAGTTTTGTTGCCGGACTGCGTAAATCTTATCCGCCTCTTCGGCGAGCGCGACGCAGTCTGCGGTTTCTGCTCGGGCGAGGGCTGCCTGGACTTGCTCGGGGAGCTGAGTAAGGAACAGCTCGCGAAACAGAAAGCACTGGGGCTCGGACCCCAGGAGAGTCACCATGTGGCTCATAAGCTCCGAGGGTTTGGAGTCACCTAACCCTGGTAGCGTCAGTAAACGGTGAGCGCGCTCCACTTTGGTAAGACCAAATACCTGCAGCAATCGTGTCTTGATGGCTACATACTTGTCAGCATTCGGGGGACTCTCCAGAAGGCTGATGATTCTCGACGCCGTCGAGCTATCGAGGGCGGAGACCGCGTGGAGATATCTGGTCTGGTCCTGTACGATGTTGCGGAGCTCAAATTACGCCTCGGCCTGCACAAACCAAGAGGCCGCCAGTTGTTCCCAGAATTGGGGGAGCTTCAAGGCCACTGCATTGGCCTCCATTACTGGCCCGTGTTCTGCGTTCACCGCGAAAAACGATTGCGAGGATTCGGGCTCACCAATGTAGGAGTCTCTGCACTCCTAGCAAAGAATCTATAAACTCACTAGTAGTTAACAAACTGAGTTTAGTATACTAAAACTTTACAAAACAAGAAAATGCAGGAGGAGCTCTAAACAGGTCTATTCACTATCACTCCACACGAGGACTAGCTGGAAATGCCCTCTACCTCTGACGTCATGATGTCATCACGTTTCCCGCCGTTGGGGACGTCGCATGACCCACGTGATGATGTCATCGCGTCAGATCGTGATTTTATCGATCTAGCTCTGTTTAACCAGAGCCAACATTAAAAGGTAATAAACATGATTAAAGGCAATTATACAAGTCACTGTGAGAGTCTCTTAGTGGCTTTGCCACAGGACTCCAATTATTTACAGTGAGATATCATTGTGGGCCTGCGTATCTTTACATTGAGATATCATCGTGGGATTGTGTATCTTTACAGCGAGGTATCATTGAGGGACTGTGTATCGGTACGATGAGCTATCATTGTGGGACTTTGTATATTTACAGGGTGATATTGTGGGACTGTGTATCTTTACAGTGAGATAACATTGTGAGACTGTCTATCTGTACAGACAGACATCATTGTGGGACTTTGAGGGGGAGAAATTCAGTTGGTTGCGCCACCCGTTCGCGCCTTAAGAGGGCGATAAATGGGGCGCGAGGCGGCTAGCACCCGGGCGCGGTGAGACCTGTGCCTCTCGCGAAATTGAGCGGAGATTTAGCAGCGGCGCTAAACCGCAACGCCCGCTCAGCTGCGCGCGCAGCTCCTGACGCCATTTCATGGTGCAACGCCCTTGGGGCGCCCTGAACCGGAAATTCAGTGGCGCCCCCCTCTTTTCCGCCTGTCGCTCCCTGCGACTGGTTGACTGGAACGGTTCCCAGTTGCTGTGGGGCTGGGGGGGCGCTATTTAAAGGGGGCTCTTCCTGGCTTCTTTGTGGTAGCCATTTTTGGACCATTCCTTCTGTAAGAGAGAGAGAGATTTGCAGAGAGACAGGGAGAGAGCTTTCTGCATTGAGTCAGCGCTCGCAGAGGTACTTTTGGATTCTGACCAGAACTTTGTAGTTGGTTAGCTTTTTCACTGGCATAACCTTGAGTGGCCACATACTATGGGGCTGCAATGGGTGGGAACGTTGGGCTTCTCCATTACATTGAGAGGGCTCAGAGATGCCGAGAGAGAGTGCCAATCATGGCCTGACGGAGGAGGGCCAACAGGCGTCAGCACAGGAGACCTTTCCATCCCAGGGTTTTCCGCCAACAGTTCTCGTACCTCAACATGTTTGAGGAGCAGTGTTTTCGGAGGCTGCGATTCAGCAGGGAGGTGGTCACTGAGCTCTGCCACCTGCTTCAGCCAGATCTGCAGCCTCAACTGAGGAGCAGGATGTCTCTGTCGGTGGCAGTGAAGGTCACAGTGGCTCTCAACTTCTATGCCACCGGCTCCTTCCAATCCGCTACTGGGGACATTGCCAATATCTCCCAGTTCGCGGTGCATTGCTGCATCCGCCAAGTCATGAATGCCCTCTTTAAAAGGAGACGTCAGTACATTTCCTTCCCCGTGACCCCAGACAAGCAGCAAGAGCGCGCAATGGGATTTGCAAGAATAGCGGGCTTCCCCATGGTCCAGGGCGCCATTGACTGCACGCATGTAGCAAGAGAATGCCGAGGATTACCGCAACCGGAAGGGGTTCCATTCGTTGAACGTCCAGTTGGTCTGTGACCACAGACAGCTGATACTCGCTGTCAATGCCCGCTTTCCAGGCAGCAGCCACGACGCCTTCATCCTGCGCCAGACTTCTGTGGCAGACCTTTTCGAGGCCCCGCTTCACCCAGGAGGCTGGCTTCTTGGGGGCAAGGGCTACCCTCTGTGCACCTGGCTGATGACCCCGTTCCGTTCGCCCAGCACCCCTGCTGAAGAACGATACAATGAGAGCCATCAAGCGACCAAGAACATCATTGAGCACACAATTGGCGTGCTCAAGCAATGGTTCCACTGTCTGGACCATTCTGGGGGAGCCCTTCAGTACTCACCTGAGCGAGTCTCCCATTTCGTTGTTGTATGCTGCATAACCTGGCTATCCTCGGGACTCGGCCACTGCCACCAGACATTGGAGTACCAGCAGAGGAGGAGGAGGAGCACCAAGACGGGAGGGAGGCACAAAGTGCAAGGGCCGTCCGTCAGCGGCTTATAGCAAGTCGGCTCTAGGCCCCCTCTGAGGGAATGGCTTCTGCCATTGAAAGAACATGACTGGAACCATGCCGCAACCCCTAAGCCGGTCAAGGCAACAAATAGTTCAAAGAGCAAACATGCACATTCTGAATAAAGACACTTCTTTATTTAACAAACTGTGTGCCCTTCCCGCATGACAAAGTAATAGAGAGAAACCCCCAAAAAAAGCAGTCAGACACATAACTGGCTCTCTCAACCTGGAGACAATGAACAAAACAGTAACCAAAAAATGACCACAATCCTTGGCCTTCAATAAAACATTTAACAGCATTTTGCCACACCTCTTACTTTTTGCCCTTCGAGGGTGAACTGCTTCGCTTGCGAGATTCGCCCCTTCCCACCCTGCAGCTACTCTGCAATGGGACCCCAGTGGCTTCAGCAAGGCTGGGGGAAGGCTGCTGAGTGTCAGAAACTGAGACTGCAGATGCCCTTGAGGGACGGCCTGGACCAGCTCTGGGCCTGGAGGGCCCGGCTGCTGACTGCTCCAATTCTGCATGGGCGGCAGCAGTCTGTCCTACAGGTAGTGGCAGTGGAGAAGTGACAGTGTTGGCAGCAGGAATGCTGTCATCCTGACAGAGGACAGCAACTCCCTGGTCGGACGACACACTGGCACTCCCACGGGGCAGCACTGCAGCATGCGGAGCAATCTGCTGAAGCACAGACTGCTGGCCTGCTGCGGCACGGCAAGGGCCCTGGCGATTCGTGCCCGATCCAGCGAGGGTGGCAGCAGTCAGCGCTCGAGTGGCCTCAATCTGCGTCTGCATGAGACCAGCCACTGACTGCATTGCAGCACTAAGCACTTGCGTGGCAGTTGCCTGTGCTGCGCCGAAGTCCTGGAGACTCCTTGCCTGTGCTGCGCCGAAATCCTGGACCTCCTTGCCACTGACGCGCTGAAGTCCTGGACTTGCCAGTGACTCTATGGATTCAGGCATCCTTGCCACTGCAGCCATGAGCTCAGTGTGCCTGTGCTCCACCTGGGCGCTCATTTCAGTGAGGAGCCGCACCTCTTCTGCGCTCACTGTAGCAGGACTCGAACCAGACTCTCCCTCCGGGGAGAAGGCCGCCGAGCTTCCCTACCCCCCCCCCACCCCCCCCGCATTGCTGCAGCCCGCTGGGCCCCGGAGCTTCACCCTCCTCAGACCATTCCCCCCTGCTCCCCTCCAGGGAAGACGTGTCCCCATTATGGCCATGGGCTGCCTTGGCTGAGGGTGGCACTGATGGTCCGGCTTCCTTGTCGTCATCGCCTTCAGAGTCACTCACAGTGGCAGCTCGAGGGCCCGCCTCCTCACCTGGTGAATCAGCATCTGAAAGCAGGGAGGTACAAGAGTGGCTTTAGCGTGAGGACAGGGTGGCAGCGAGGGAGGCATGAGTGCTGCAATGTACTGTATTGGTTCAATAGTGGCAAAGGATGCTGGTGTGAGGCACAAGTGGAAGGAGAGAGGTCGAAAAGGTGATGACCTTACCAATGCTGTCCAGAACAGGGTCGGCATCTCCAGTGGCGACGGGGCCAATCATCCGGCCTGCCATAATCCGCTGGACTCGCTGCTCCAGATCGGTGAGGGCTTGAAGGTGAGGCCGGCCTCCCCCGGTCCGTTGCTGCTTCCTCCTGTTATGGGCCAGCTTGCCCTGCAAGAGAAAGGACGGGCTCTGAGTACAGTGTGAAGCCCTGATCTTGGTTGCACTGCCTCCCATGGTCGATTAGCCCTTAGTGTGTGAAGTGCTGAATGTGCGTGTGAGTTTCCTGAAAGGGCCATAGGTGTTGGATGAGGGCTGGGCATTGGGGCTTTCAGGACCCTTTGGCCATAAAGTGAGGTGGACATGCAGGGAAGAAGAGGATTCTGAAAAGGGTACTCGCCCTGCTGACCCGAGTGAGGTCATTGAACTTCTTCCTGCATTGCACAGGGGTCCTAGGGACCATGCTGCTGGAGGTCACTGTGAGCCACCTCCCTCCAAGCTTTGCGATAGTCGTTGGGCAGCGGCCTCCTGCCAGTGTCCGGGAACAGGATAGATCACCTGCGCTCCACCGCGCCACCCAGAACCTGCAAGGCCCCCTTGCTGAACTGCTGCGCTCACTCCCTGGCCCTCTCCATGGTCCTAGGCATAAGAATGTGGCAGTAGGTCTGTCCAGGCCGAGAATCAGGGCTCTGATGCGCAGGGTGTGGCTGCAATCCCAAATCGAACCTCCCCTTTAAGAGCTGACCGGCGCCAGCATGTCTGCGTGCAATCGCTAAATGGCCGCACCTGCGCTGCGCCCGCCCTCGGTGGTAGCCCCTCGCTTCTCCGGCATAGCGCCTTAAGACAGTCGTGCAGCGCCTCTTTTAGCGCTCCAAGCACCTCCTGGGCCGAAGCAGGCCAATTTACCAGTAGGTGGCGATAATTTGCGCCGGGCGCAAAATTTCGCGCCCGGCTGATACTTACGCCCCAATCGGGGTGATACTGAATTTCTCCCCCTATATCTTTACAGTGAGATATCATCGTGGGTCTGTGTATCTTTACAGTGAGATATCATTGTGGGATTGTGCATCTTTGCAGTGAGATATCATTGTGGGACTGTGTTTCTTTACAGTGAGATATCATTGTGGAACTGTGTATCTGTACAATAAGATATCATTAAGGGACTGCGTATCTTTACAGTGAGAAGTCATTGTTGGAATGTGTATCTTTACAGGGAGATATCTTTGTGGGACTGTGTATATTTACAGGGAGATATCATTCTGGGGCTGTGTATCCTTACAGTGAAATATCACTGTGGGACTGTGTATATTTACAGTCAGACATCATTGTGGGACTGTGTATATTTACACTGTATATCATTGTGGGACTGTGTATCTTTGCAGTGAGATATCATTGTGGGACTGTGTGTCTTTACAGTCATATTGTGGGACTGTGTATCTGTAGAGTGAGATATCATTGTGGGACTGTCTATCTTTATGCTGAGATATCATTGTGGGACTGTGTATCTCTACAGGGGGATATCATTGTGCGATGGTGTATCTTTGCCCTGAGATATCACTGTGGGACTGTGTATCTTTACAGTGAGAAATCGTTGTGGGAGTCTGTATCCTTATAATGAGATATCATTGTGGGACTGCGTATCTTAATAGTGACATATCATTGTGGGACTGTGTGTCTTTACTGTGAGGTATCACTCTGGGACTCTGTATCTTTAGAGTGAGATATCATAGTGGGACTGTGTATCGTTATAGTGTGATATCATTGTGGGGCTGTGTATATTTACAGTGAAGCATCATTGTGGGATTGTCTATCTTTACAGTGAGAGGTCATTGTGGGATTGTGCATCTTTACAGTCAGATATCATTTAGGGACTGTGTATCTTTACAGTGAGATATCATATAGGGACTGTGTATCTTTATAGTGAGATTGTAAGTCTGTGTACTTTGACAGTGAGATATCATTGTGGGACTGTGTTTCTTTACAATGTGGTATCATTGTGGGTCTGTGCATCTTTACAGTCAGATATCATTGTGGGACTGTGTATCTTTACAATGAGGTATCATTGTGGGACTGTGCATCTTTACAGTGAGATATCATTGTGGGACTGTGTTACTTTACAGTGAGATATCATTGTGGGACTGTGTATCTTTACAATGAGGTATCATTGTGGGACTGTGCATCTTTACAGTGAGATATCATTGTGGGACTCCGTCTCTTTACAGTGCGATATCATTGTGGGACTGTGTATTTTTTCGGGGAGATATCATCCTGGGACTGTGAGATATCACCATGGGACTGTGTATCTTTACACTGATTTATCATTGTGGGCCTGTGTATATTTACAGTGAGATATCATTGTGGGAATGTGTATCTTTACAATGAGGTATCATTGTGGGACTGTGCATCTTTACAGTGAGATATCATTGTGGGGCTGTGTATCTTTACAGTGAGATATCATTGTGGGACTGTGTATCTTTACAGTGAGATATCATTGTGGGACTGTGTTACTTTACAGTGAGATATCATTGTGGGAATGTGTATCTTTACAGTGAGATATCATTGTGGGAATGTGTATCTTTACAGTGAGATATCATTGTGGGACTGTGTTACTTTACAGTGAGATATCATTGTGGGAATGTGTATCTTTACAGTGAGATATCATTGTGGGAATGTGCATCTTTACAGTGAGATATCATTGTGGGACTGTGTATCTTTACAGTGAGATATCATTGTGGGACTGTGCATCTTTACAATGAGATATCATTGTGGGACTGTGTTACTTTACAGTGAGATATCATTGTGGGACTCTGCATCTTTACAGTGAGATATCATTGTGGGCCTGTGTATATTTACAGGGAGATATCATTGTGGGCCTGTGTATATTTACAGTGAGATATCATTGTGGGACTGTGTATATTTACAGTGAGATATCATTGTGGGACTCCGTCTCTTTACAGTGAGATATCATTGTGGGACTGTGTATTTTTTCGGGGAGATATCATTGTGGGCCTGTGTATCTTTACAGTGAGATATCATTGTGGGACTCTGCATCTTTACAGTGAGATATCATTGTGGGCCTGTGTATCTTTACAGGGAGATATCATTGTGGGACTGTGTTACTTTACAATGAGGTATCATTGTGGGACTCCGTCTCTTTACAGTGAGATATCATTGTGGGACTGTGCATCTTTACAGTGAGATATCATTGTGGGACTGTGCATCTTTACAGTGAGATATCATTGTGGGACTCTGCATCTTTACAGTGAGATATCATTGTGGGACTGTGTATCTTTACAATGAGGTATCATTGTGGGACTCCGTCTCTTTACAATGAAGTATCATTGTGGGACTGTGCATCTTTACAGTGAGATATCATTGTGGGACTCCGTCTCTTTACAGTGAGATATCATTGTGGGACTGTGTATTTTTTCGGGGAGATATCATTGTGGGACTGTGTATCTTTACAGTGAGATATCACCATGGGACTGTGTATCTTTACACTGATTTATCATTGTGGGCCTGTGTATATTTACAGTGAGATATCATTCTGGGACTGAGTATCTTTACAGTCAGATATCATCATGGGACTGTCTGTCTTTATGCTGAGATATCAATTTTGGACTGTGTATTTTTACATTGAGATACCATTGTGGTACTCTATCTCTTTACACTGAGATATGATTGTGGGACTGTGTATCTTTGCAGTCAGATATCATTGTGGGACTTTGTATCTTTACATTGTAAAGATACACAGTCCAAAATTGATATCTCAGCATAAAGACAGACAGTCCCATGATGATATCTCCCTGTAAATATACACTGTGGTGTATGTAACCTGTTCCACCTTAAGAGAACTACCTTAAGAGATGTACTACTTTCTCTTGGCTGCTGTATACTGTAATACCGGTGGTGACCACACCGGTATATAAGTGTTGTGCAAGGATTTGCTGGGCAGTTCAACCCTGACCTTCGAATAGTAAAGACCTGTTAAAAGTTATTCTTGTTGTCTGTGTCCAGTGATTGATCCTAAACTTAACTGGAACATACAGACTCAACAGTGGCGACGAGTCCGATCTTACCCTGCGGCAAATGTACATCCAAGGCAGCTTCGTCCTCAAAACGGGCGTCGAGAAGAGGCATCCGCCCTCATCATCCTGCTGAGCAGCATCGCACGGGAGGCATCGAGAACCCGGGTTAAAAAGAAAAAGAATTCTGACCACGAAGCCCTCCATCAGCGACAGGCAGTGATCATCCCTTCTACCATGGTGCTGGGTAAGCCGATCAGCGACACGAGCAGAAAGTCGGCCGCGTTGACTGTGGAGTAGGGGAGGGAAACCGGAGGAATAAGGGCGGAGAGCTCGACCACGGCTGGTAGAAAGGGCCGGGCTGCAATCGAGGCCGAGAGGCGCAGCGACTGGGGCAGCTTAAGGCTCGAGAGCCGCGGAGAACTCAAACGCAGCCGGTGTACGGGACTGGGCTGCGAGCAGGGCTGCGAGGCAAAGCAGCGTCGGGGAGTTGAGAAGCTTAAGGCACGAGAGCCGCAGAGAATTCAAACGCAGCCGGTGTAAAGGACCGGGCTGCAAGCGGGGCTGCAAGGCAAAGCAGCGTCGGGGAGTGAGAACCGCTGGGGGGGCGAGAACGGCAGCAGCAAGGCAATCGCCATTGCAGCCAGCGGGGGAAGAAGGCAAACACGGGAATCCGCCATTGTAGTCGGCGGGGGAAGAAGACGAGCGCGGGAAAGACCGCCAAGCGTGGGAAGCCGCCATTTTAGTAGGCGGGGGAAGAAGACAAGCGCGGGAAGCCGCCATTTAAAAAATTTAAAAATTTTTTAAAAACTTGCAAGGATGCCTAAACATGGGAGCATTAATACCTTTGATAGTGATGTCGAAGATTGGACCACGTATGTAGAACGCATGTAAGTTTATTGCAAGCAAATAAGGTACCAGATGATGAGAAAGCATTAACCTTATTAAGCTCAATGGGGGCGAAGACATACGGGCTATTGAAGCACCTTCTATCACCAAATAAACCGGCGGATCAGACCTTCGCGAATATTGTTACTGTCCTGAAAAATCATTTAAACCCCACGCCGCTGATGATAGCGGAACGATTTAAATTTTACAGAAGAACGCAGTTGAAAGATGAAAGCAACGCTGAATTTTTAATTGAACTACGTAAGCTATCGAAGTACTGTCAGTTTGGGACAGGGCTAGCAGATGCGCTGAGAGATAAATTTGTGTGTGGATTGTTAAAAGAAGGAACACAAAAGCGACTGCTTGAAGAGAATGATCTTACGCTTGATAAAGCTGTCACTATTGCAGCATCGCAAGAAGCCGCAGCAAGAGGCACTGCGGAAATGCAGCTACGGTCACCGGAACTCTGCACCAATCAAATGGTCTTGAGTACAGTAAAATGTTATCGTTGTGGAAAGACAACGCACGATCAGAACCAGTGCTGGTTCAAAAATCAGGAATGCAGAAAATGTGGCAGGCTTGGTCACATAGCTAAAGTATGCCGGTCAGGAAAGAAGACCAGCAACAAAAAGTCACCGCAGGAAAAGTACAAAAAGGTACACAAGGTGACAGAGAACAGTTCGAACGAACAGAAGTCAGATTCAGACGCCAGCAGTAATGAACTGGGTAGCTTAAGAGTACACAATGTTGGTAAGGAAGCAGACCTCCAGACAATTTGGGTCACACTTCAGATAGCAGGAGTCCAAGTGAAGATGGAATTGGACACTGGATCGGCATTGACGGTCATGAATAAGAAAGATTACAAAAGGTTATTCCCACATATTCCCCTACGGGATACGGAGATTGTATTGAAAACATACATGGGGCAAAGAGTGTGCCCCATCGGGAAGATAGAGGTAAAGGTGGTCCACAAGGGCAAAGAAAGCCGAGGAATGGACTTATATGTGCTACCTGAGGGAGGTCCACCACTACTGGGACGGGAGTGGATTAGGAAAATAAATATGGACTGGCATTCCTTAAAAGCACGAACGGTAGAGTCCGGTACAAAAGATGTCAAACCTAAACGATTGTCCAGAATATTGGACGATGCTAAAGAGGTGTTCCAACAAGGACTGGGAACACTGAGAGGAGTTATGGCAAACATCAAGGTTGAAGAACATGCAAACCCGAAATTTTTCAAAGCCAGACCGGTACCTTATGCGATACGACCTGCTGTGGAAGCTGAGCTGGAAGGGCTAGAACATTCAGGAGTACTGTCTAAGGTAGACTGGAGTGAGTGGGCCATGCCCATTGTCCCAGTCATGAAGCATTCATCGAGCAACAAGCCGGGGGAACCGGGGAAGGTTCGCATCTGTGGTGATTTCAAGATCACTGTTAATCCGGTGCTTCACACGGTGCAGTATCCGCTTCCACGGATTGAGGATATCTTCGCTTCATTGTCTGGCGGGAAACACTTCACCAAGATAGACCTGGTGCAGGCGTACTTACAGATGGAAGTTGAGGAAGAGTCACGTCAGTATCTCACGATCAACACGCATAGAGGCTTGTACCGGTATAATAGACTGGTTTTTGGAGTGGCATCGGCTCCAGCAATTTGGCAGAGGGCCATGGAGCAGGTATTACAGGGAATTCCAGGTACACAATGTTACCTGGACGATATTCTGATTACAGGAGATGATGACAAGGAACACCTTGCAAACTTGGAACTGGTGCTCACCAGATTGAAAGAATATGGTCTTCGAGTTAATCGCCAGAAATGTGAATTCTTTCAGGAGCGGATCTCGTACTGTGGTCATGTCATTGACCAGGAGGGGCTTCATAAGTCTCCTGACAAGATCAAAGCTGTTGTGAAGGCTCCCGTTCCAGATAATGTATCCCAATTGAGATCGTTTCTAGGGTTGATTAACTATTACCATAAGTTTCTGCCAAATTTATCCACGGTGCTGCACCCGCTGAATGCTCTTTTGCAGAAGGGAGTACCATGGAAGTGGAGCGAGGACTGTAAGAGGGCCTTTCGCGAAAGCAAGGCATTGATCACCTCAGAGGAAGTGTTGGCTCACTTCAACCCAACGCTGCCTATTCATTTGGCTTGTGATGCTTCTCCATACGGTATTGGGGCAGTACTCTCACACAAGTTGCCAAATGGCCAGGAGAGACCAGTTGCGTTCGCATCCAGATCATTGACCTCCGCTGAGCACAATTATGCTCAGATAGATAGGGAGGCTCTCAGCCTTGTGTGGGGAGTAAAGAAGTTTAATCATTACCTGCAGGGCCAAAAGTTTACGCTTCTGACAGACCACCAGCCGTTGGTATCCATTTTTAACCCTAAGAAGGGTGTTTCGGTGATGACAGCACAGAGACTCCAGAGATGGTCCCTTTTCCTAGGGGCACATCAATATCAGATAGAATTCAAAGGTACAAAGCAGCGTGGTAATGCTGATGGGCTGTCATGCCTGCCACTACCTACAGAGGAGGAGGCACCGACGGTTGACCCTGTTGAGTTATTTCACTCGACCATCATCGAATGTTTACCAGTCACCAAAGCAAGTATTGAAAGAGAAACCAGGAATGACCCGACACTGTCCAGGGTCTACGAAGTGACAGTGAAGGGATGGCCAGCACATGGTGATCCACTGTTACCGGCATTCTCAGCAAGACGAGAACAGCTGTCCGTCTGTCAAGGAACATTGATGTATGGAACAAGGGTGATTATTCCTCCTAAGTTAAGGGAGAGAGTTCTAAGGGAACTGCATGAAGGTCATCTGGGGGGAGTCAAGATGAAAAGCCTTGCTAGGGCTTATGTGTGGTGGCCGGGTATCGACCAACAGATAGAGGAGCTGACGGAAAGCTGCTCAGGGTGCCAAAAAGTGCAAAATGCACCTCTGATTGCACCGCTGCATCCATGGGAATGGCCTTCAACCCCATGGCAACGTGTACATATTGACTTTGCTGGTCCTTTCATGGACTCCATGTTTTTAATTGCGGTGGACGCACATTCTAAATGGCCAGAAGTGATTAAGATGACTACCACTACCTCGGAAAAGACGATCGCGCTGTTAAGAATGATATTTGCGAGAAATGGATTGCCAGAACAAATATGTTCAGACAACGGACCGCAGTTCGTGTCAGAAGAATTCCAGAGATTCATGAAGAAGAATGGGGTGAAACATTATACCTCTGCCCCATATCATCCGGCTACAAACGGGTTGGCCAAGAGATTTGTACAAACGTTTAAAAAAGCAATAAAGGCCATGAGCGAAGATCAGATTCCACTACAACACAAGGTGGACAAATTCCTACTGGCATATCGAAACACCACTCATGCAGTGATAAACCAAAGTCCTGCCATGATGTTCTACAACAGGAGGTTGCGGTCCAGGTTGGACTTGTTAAAACCAAATGTGCGGAGGGAAGTTGAAAAGAAACAGTTCCAGCATATAAAGAACAAGACCACTCGGAGTTTCGAAATAGAACAACCAGTGTTAGCCCGGGACTATAAAAACGAGAAATGGCAATCTGGAACAATTCGGGCCAGACAAGGACCCCTGATGTACACGGTAGATATTGGTGAAAATGTAATACGGCGTCATGCTGACCAATTGTTAGAATCGAGAACAAGGGTCGAACCCATGGTTACGGCAGAGACAACCGTGAAAGAAGTTAGTGAACCTGAAGCATCTACCTCAGAAGTGAATGTACCTGATGATGATGTCCAATCCATAAGAGACCAACTAGATGAGTCACCCCAGCAACGAGAATCAGAGACCCCTGAAAGGCGTTATCCAACTCGAATCAGGAGGCCTCCTCAGAGACTGAATCTTTGAACTGTTTTGCATGAAGGGCAGCACGGTGGCATAGTGGTTAGCACTGTTGCCTCACAGCGCCAGGGACCCGGGTTCGAATCCGGCCTCGGGTGACTGTCTGTGTGGAGTTTGCACATTCTCCCCGTGTTTGCGTGGGTTTTCTCCGGGTGCTCCGGTTTCCTCCCACAGTCCAAAGATGTGCAGGTTAGGTTGATCGGCTATGATAAATTGACCCTTAGTGTTATGGGGATTAAATACATGGGGTTACGGGGATAGGGTGGGATATGTGTTGGTGTAGGGGTTATGGGGATCGGGTGGGATATGTGTCGGTGCAGGCTCGATGGGCCTAAATGGCCTCTATCTGCACTGTGGGGTTTCTGTGTGATTCTGTGTGAAGTTGTGTATATATATATATATGTTATGTTATGTTAAATGGGGATATAACTGTTAAGCTAAAAAGGGAGGATTGTGGTGTATGTAACCTGTTCCACCTTAAGAGAACTACCTTAAGAGATGTACTACTTTCTCTTGGCTGCTGTATACTGTAATACCGGTGGTGACCACACCGGTATATAAGTGTTGTGCAAGGATTTGCTGGGCAGTTCAGCCCTGACCTTCGAATAGTAAAGACCTGTTAAAAGTTATTCTTGTTGTCTGTGTCCAGTGATTGATCCTAAACTTAACTGGAACGTACAGACTCAACATACACAGGCCCACAATGATGCTTCACTGTAAAGATACACAGTCCCACAATGATATCCCAGTGAAGCATCATTGTGGGACTGTCTATCTTTACAGTGAGAGGTCATTGTAGGACTGTATTACTTTACAGTGAGATATCATTGTGGGACTGTGTATAATTACATTGTATATCATTGTGGGAATGTGTATCTTTACACTGAGATATGATTATGGGACTGTGTATCTTTGCAGTTAGATATCATTGTTGGACAGTATGGGGGAAAAATTGGGTGAGTAGCGCCACCTGTTAGCGCCTAAAGAGGCAGTCAGTGGCTGTAGCACCACTGGCTGCGCCTCCCGCAATATTCAGCAGGGGCGCTAATGGTGGCGTTAGCCATTTGTGCTGCGCCGTCACCGATGACGTCATCGGTGTGCGCAGCGCCCCATTCGCACCCCGTTCACGATATTTGGTAGCGTGCGCCGTTCGCTACCCACGCCCGGTTCATGGGGCCTTGCTGTGCCGGCAGCGGCGCAAGTTAAGGTGGAGGTGCGGGGCGGCCGCCGAAAAAGGCACTTCCGTCCCCGGCCTTCTCATCCCCCCCCCCCCCCCCCCGCGGCATTGCCGGCTGTTTCCCGAGATCCCGGCACTTCTCCTTGGTGCCGGGCTCGTTTGCCGGCACTCGCGAGCGGGGATCGCGCTGTTGCAGGCCCCTCCCCCTTAACAATAGGAGGAAGGCCTGCAGTACCGCAGTGTGCCGTGCCGCAGCGTGTGGCGCTGCGGCACGTTGCGCTGCAATATTCAGTTTCAGCGCCCTAAGAGGGACGCGGAGCGCCTCGAGCCTCGCCCCGTGTCCCTCTAGGGGCAATGAAACTGAATATCTGACGATCGCTAAAGCCTCGAACGCTGCGCTAAATCCTGCGCTCAGGCGACTTTGGCGCCCCAACCCAATTTCTAGGCCTATATCTTTACAGTGAGACATCATTGTAGGATTGTGCATCTTAACGGTGAGATATCATTGTTTGTCTGTGTACCTTTACAGTGAGAAATCATTGTGGCACTGTGTATCCTTATAATAATATATTATTGTGGGACTGTGTATCTTTACCGTGAGATATCATTGTGGGACTGTGTATGTTTACAGTGAGATATCATTGTGGGACTGTGTACCTTTACAGTGGGATATAATTCTGGGACTGTGTATCTTTACAGTGAGAAGTCATTGTTGGAATGTGTAGGTGTACAGTGAGATATCATTGTGGGACTCTGTATCTTTACAGTGAGATATCTTTGTGGGGCTCCGTATCTTTACAGTGAGATATAATTGTGGGTCTGTGTATCTTTACAGTGATTTATCATTGTGGGACTGTGTATATTTTCGGGGAGATATCATTCTGGGACTTCGTATCTTTACAGTGAGATATCACTGTGGGACTGTGTATCTTTCCAATGAGATATCAGTGTGGGACTATGTATCTTTACAGTGTGAAGTCATTGTTGGACTGTGTATGCTTACAGTGATTTATCATTGTGGGACTGTGTATATTTACAGGGAGATATCATCGTGCGACTGTCTGTCTTTATGCTGATATATCAATTTTGGACTGTGTATCTTTATAATGAGACATCATTGTGGGACTGTGTATCTTTGCAGTGAGATATTATTGTGGGACTGTATATCTTTACAGTGGGATATCATTTTGGGACTGTGTATCTTTATAATGAGACATCATTGTGGGACTGTGTATGTTTACAGTGAGATATTATTGTGGGACTGTGTATCATTACAGCGAGATATCATTAAGGTACTGCGTATCTTTACAGTGATATATCATTGTGGAACTGTGTATCTTTACAATGAGGTATAATTGTGAGACTGTTTATCTTTACAGTGAGATATCTTTGTGGGACTGTGTAACTTTACAGTGAGATATCATTGTGGGACTGTCTATCTTTATGCTGAGATATCATTGTGGGACTGTGTATCTTTACAGGGGGATATCATTGTGTGATGGTGTATCTTTGCCCTGAGATATCATTGTGGGACTGTGTATCTATACAGTGAGAAATCATTGTGGGACTGTGTATCCTTATAATGAGATATCATTGTGGGACTGCGTATCTTAACAGTGACATATCATTGTGGGACTGTGTGTCTTTACTGTGAGGTATCACTCTGGGACTGTGTATCTTTAGAGTGAGATATCATAGTGGGATTGTGTATCGTTACAGTGTGATATCATTGTGGGGCTGTGTATCTTTACAATGTGGTATCATTGTGGGTCTGTGCATCTTTAGAGTCAGATATCATTTAGGGACTGTGCATCTTTACAGTGAGATATTATTTTGCGAGTATGTATCTTAACAGTGAGATTTCATTGTGGGACTGTATCTTTATAGTGTGATATCATTGTGGGACTGTGCATCTTTTCAGTGAGAATTCATTGTTGGACTGTGTATCTTTACAGTGTGGCATCACTCTGGCTTTATTTGTCTTTACAGTGGGATAAAATTGTGGGACTGTGTATCTGTTCATTGAGAGGTCATTGTAGGACTGTGTACCTTTACAGTGGGCTCTCATTGTGGGACTGTATATCTTTACAGTGAGATATCATTGTGGGATTGTGTATCTTTACTAGGGGATATCATTTTGGGACTGTGTATATTTACAGTGAGATATCATTGTGGGACTGTATACCTTTACATTGAGTTGTCATCGTGGGACTGTGTATATTTACAGTGAGATATTATTGTGGGACTGTGTACCTTTACACTGGGATATCTTTGTGGGACTGTATATCTTCACAGTGAGATATCATTGTGTGACTGTGTATCTTTACAGTGAGATTGTGGTACTGTTTATCTTTACAGTGAGGTGTCATTGTAGGACCGTGTATCTTTACAATGGGATTGTGGGACTGTGTATCTGCCAAATTCGGAGTTGTAGCGCTGGCCGATAAAGCCGGTGTTGTTGAAAGAATGGCAACCTCCTCGCTTCCGCCCGCTTGCAACGCGGAACATGGCAGCCGCCATTTTGGAAAGCTTGGCAGGACAGACCCACCAGAGTTGGCGGCACAGTGGTTTGTATTCGGGAGGGAGTGGCCCTGGGAGTCCTCAATATTGACCATGATGTATCATGGCATCAGGTTAAACATGCACAAGGAAACCTCCTGCTGATTACCACCTACCGCCCTCCCTCAACTGATGAATCAGTACTCCTCCATGTTGAATACCACTTGGAAAAAGCACTAATGGCAACAAATGCACAAAATGTAGTCTGGGTTGAGGACTTCTGTGTCCATTACCAAGACTGACTTGGTAGCATCACTACTGACTGAGCTGGCCGAGACCAAAAGGAGATGGCTGCCAGTCTGGGCCTGCGGCAGATGGTGAGAGAACCATCACGAGAGAAAAACCTACTTGACCTCGTCCTCACCAATCTACCTGTCGCAGATGCACCTGTCCATGACAGTATTGATGGGAGTGACCACTACACAGTCCTTGTGGAAATGTAATAATGTCCTCATACTGAGGACACCCTTCACCATGTTGTGTGGCACTACCACTGTGCTAGATTCCGAACAGATCTAGCAGCTCAAAGCTGTGCATCCATGAGGCGCTGTGGGCCATCAGCAGCAGCAGAATTGTATTCCACCACCATCTGTAACCTCATGGTATATCCCTCACTCTAATACTACCATCAAGCCAGGGGACCAACCCTGTTTTAATGAGGAGTGTAGAAGAGCATGTCAGGAGCAGCACCAGGCATACCTCAAAATGAGGTGCCAACCTGGGGAAGCTACATGCATGCTAAACAGCAGAAGTAACATGCTATAGACGGAGCTAAACAATCCACAAACAACGGATCAGTTCAAAGCCCAGCACCTGAGTGCAAAAGACAAGGCTGAAGCATTTGCAACCAACTTCATCAGAAGTGCCAAGTGGATGATCCATCTCGGCTTCATCCTGAGGTCCCCACCATCACAGAAGCCAGTCTTCAGCCAATTTGATTCACTCCACGTGATATCAAGAAGCAACTGAGTGCACTGGATACAGCAAAGACTATGGACCCCGACAACATCCCGGCTGTCGTGTGGAAGACTTGTGCCCCAGAACTAGCCGTGCCTCTAGCCAAGCTGTTCCAGTACAGCTACAACACTGGCATCAATCCGACAATGTGGAAAACTGCCCAGGTATGTCCTATCCACAAAAAGCAGGACAACTACAATCCAGCCAATTACTACCCCATCAGTCTACTCTCAATCATCAGCAAGGTGATGGAAGGTGTCATCGACAGTGCTATCAAGTGGCACTTACTCACCATTAACCTGCTCACCAACTTTCACTTTGGGTTCCTTCAGGACCACTCGGCTTCAGACCTGATTACAGCCTTGGTCCAAACATGGACAAAGGAGCTGAATTTCAGAAGTGAGGTGAGAGTGACTGCCCTTGACATCAGTGCAGCATTTGACCGAGTGTGGCATCAAGGAACCCTAGTAAAACTGAAGTCAATGGGAATCGGGGGAAAACTCAGCACTGTCTGGAGTCATACCTAGCACGAAGGAAGATGGCTGTGGTTGTTGGAGGCCAATCGTCTCAGCCCCAGGACATCGCTGAAGGAGTTTCTCAGGGCAGTGTCCTAGGCCCAACCGTATTCAGCTGCTTCATCAATGACCTTCCCTCCATCATAAGGTCAGAAGTGGGAATGTTCGCTGATGACTGCACAGTGTTCAGTGCCATTCGCAACTCCTCAGATAATGAAGCAGTCCGTGCGCACATGCAACAAGACCTGGACGACGTTCAGGCTTGGGCTGATAAGTGGCAGGTAACATTTGTGCCACAGAAGTGCCAGGCAATGGCTATCTCCAGCAAGAGAGAGTCTAGCCACCTCCCCTTGACATTCAACAGCATTACCATCGCTGAATCCCCCACCATCAACCTCCTGGGGGTCACCATTGACCAATAATTTAACTGGGCCAGTCACATAAACACTATGGCCTAGAAATTGGGTTGAGGCGCCAAGTTCGCCTGGGCGCCGATTTTTGCGCAGCGTTCGGAGCATTAACGAACATCAGAAATTCAGTTTCAGCGTCCCTAGAGGGAGACGGGGCGAGGCTCAAGGCGCTCCGCATCCCTCTTAGGGCGCTGAAACTGAATATCGGAGCGCAACGTGCCGCAGCGCCACACGTTGCGGCACGGCACACTGCGGTACTGCAGGCCTTCCTCCCATTGTTAAGGGGGAGGGGCCTGCAACAGCGCAATCCCCGATCGCGAGTGCCGGCAAAAGAGCCAAGCACAGAGAAGTGCCGGGCTCTCTGGGAAACAGCCGGCAATTCCGGCAGGGGGAGGGGGGGCTCAAGAGGCCGGGGACGGAGGTGCTGGCAGACGGCTGCCAAAAAAGGTGGCCACCCCGCACCTCCACCTTAACTTGCGCCACTGACGGCACAGCAAGGCCCCGTGAACCGGGCGTGGGTAGCGAACGGCGCTACAGCGGCATTCGCTACCAAATATCGCGATCGGGGCACTAATGGGGTGCTGCGCACACCGATGACATCATCGGTGGCGGCGCAGCGCAACAGGCTAACGCCACCATTAGTGCCCCCGCTGAATATCACGGGAGGCGCGGCCAGTGGTGCTACAGCCACTGATTGTCCTCTTTTGGCGCTAATAAGTGGCGCTACATACCCAATTTCTCCCCCTATGGCTACAAGAGCAGGTCAGAGGTTAGGTATTCTGCGGCAAGTGACTCACCTCCTGACTCCCCAAAGCCTTTCCATCATCTACAAGGCACAAGTCAAGAATGTGATGGAATACTCTCCAATTGCCTGGATGAGTGCAGCTCCAACAACACTCAAGAATCTCGGCACCCTTCAGGACAAAGCAGCTCACCAACGTTCAGTTTGGGTTCTGCCAGGCAGCGGCACCCCATCCACCATCTTAAACATTCACTCCCTCCACCACCAGCGTACCGTGGCTGCAGTGTGTACCATCTACAAGATGCACTGCAGCAACTCACCAAGGCTTCTTTGACAGCACCTCCCAAACCAGCAACCTCTACCACCTAGAAGGACAAATGCAGCAGGCACATGGGAACACCACCACAACAATCTCTCTTCCAAGTCACACACCATCCAAACTTGGAAGTGTATCACCGTTCATTATCGTTGCTGGGTCAAAATCCTGGAACTCCCTACATAACAGCACTGTGGGAGTACCTTCACCACACAGACTGCAGCGGTCCAAGAAGGCAGCTCACCACCACCACCTCAAGGGCAACGAGGGATGAGCAGTAAATACTGGCCTTGCCAGCGACGCCCACATCCCATGAATTAATTTTTAAAAAGAGGTTGTGCCATGAAGATAATGGAGAGGTAGTGTTCGTATTGAGGGGGCAGTCAGTTTGTCAGTGGGCTCTTAAAGTGTCTAAAATATTGATGTCTTTGAGGAAGCTGTCTAAAATGTTCCACTTATTCACATGGCATTACTAGCACTTTGAAACTGATTTATCATTGATATCCAGGCAAGAATTACAGAGCACAAGAGCTGCCTGCTGGGACATAATGGGAAGAACATGTACTGTCACTGAGTCAGCTATGGTGGCCCAGTGGCTATTCTAATTCAGAGGTTGAGAGTTCAAATCCCACCATGGTAAGCCATGATACTGAATTCAATAAACTGCTAATATGTAGGGAGGCACCTGGAGAAACAATCATTGAATCTGTTCAAAACCCAACTGGCTCATTAACATCCCTCAGAGAGGAGAACCTGCCACTCAACCCATTGTAGCCTACATGTGACTCTAATCCCACACTATGAGCATGGCATTGAGGCCTGGATTTCGCAAACACTGCAGGTAAAATGGCGGGCTCCTTGAGTATGTAGCATGGGATTTGCATGTGAATCCCACTCCTGGCTGGACCTCTGCTGCTGGGAGGGAGGGTAATTGAGGCAGGCTGCAGCAGCTATGAAGGCCGGAAGCAAAGCAGGTCACTCAGGAAGGGGAGAGAGGCAGAGACAGCTGGAGCTGCACTTGAATGTTGAAAAGCGATGGTAGAATGAGGGGCAGCATCTGGGGCGGGAGGGGGAGCGGGGACTCCTGCAATGACCAAGGCCCCAAGATCCTCTGGAGCTACTGTGGATATAAAGCTGGCAGAGATAAGGGGATGATCACAAAGCCTGTTTGCTACATAGGGAGGCATGCCTGAGAAAAAGGAGGTGCAGGCAGTCTAGAGGAAGGTGGCAACTCTACCACACCAATTCAGTGCCAGAGATGTTTTAATGAGATCACCAGGCTGGCCAAGGTAAGTGAAAGCCCAAGTGGCCATGTGAATGCTGAGATATTGCTGGAAGCAGGACTCCGTGTCATACCATCTAGGACCACATAGTGTCAATGATGAAATGAATGAGAGACTCACAATCTCCCTCAAGTGTAGACCTCCTCTGATTTCCTACAATGTTTGAGAAGTACAGAGACTGCTGTATTGCCAGCACTTGATAACATGTTCACAAGAGAATGTCTGCAGACACCTCAATGAAAAGTCCATGGCCTAGAAATTTATAACACAGCGGCCATTTTGGTTAAAGACAAACAAGAGCCATCCTTTACCCACACCTGAAGCAGGCGTTAGGCCCTTTGCATATGGAAATAAAGGGCCCAATGCCAGCTTGAGGGCCCTCTCTAAGGTTGGTTTGCCCTGAGGCAATGCTCTAAAGGATAGAGTGGTGCCAGCCAATGTGCCCCCTGAGGTGCCATTCGGGAGGTCCAGCACAGGTCGCTCACCAGCTGCAGGCACTAGGAAATGATACAGCGCATGCGCAGTGAATTTAAAGGGACCGTGTACCCCCCAAAATATTAGAGGCAACATTGGTGCCAGCTGGAGAATGTCGAACTTGGCAATGGTTTCCTGCTTCTGTCAGAAACCCAGCTGAACAAAAAACATGTGTGGTGTCGGTGCTGGGAATGCAAACCTGTTCATTCTCACTGTCCCATCAAACACTTCAAGCCACTGGCAGAGGGGTCCAGTCACTGGCAGGGGGGTCCAGTCACCGGCAGTGGGGTCCAGTCACCGGCAGTGGGGTCCAGTCACTGGCAGTGGGGTCCAGTCACCGGGAGTGGGGTCCAGTCACCGGGAGTGGGGTCCAGTCACCGGGAGTGGGGTCCAGTCACCGGGAGTGGGGTCCAGTCACCGGGAGTGGGGTCCAGTCACCGGGAGTGGGGTCCAGTCACCGGGAGTGGGGGTCCAGTCACCGGGAGTGGGGGTCCAGTCACTGGCAGTGGGGTACAGTCACTATCACTGGGAGTCGGGTACAGTCACTGGGAATGGGGTACAGTCACTATCACTGGCAGTGGGGTACAGTCACTGGGAGTGGGGTACAGCCACTATCACTGATATTATATTCGGTTATTATTGGTATGTGGGGGGAGATTTTGTCCTTCTCAAAGGTTTTAACCCTTTGTGGTGCTTAAGGTTATGACGTTTCCTTTCGAGAGTTGGAGCTTCCCCATCCAATATCGTGCGCTCTGGCTCCCCTTCCCATCCTGCAGGACAAGGGCAGCAGGCGCATGGGAACACCACCACCTCCAAGTTCCCCTCCAAGTCACACACCATCCTGACTTAGAAGTATATCACCATTCCTTCATCGTCGCTGGGTTAAAATCCTGGAACTCCCTACCGAACAGCACTGTGGGAGTACCTTCACCGCAAGGACTGCAGCAGTTCAAGAAGGAGTCTCACCACCATCTTCTCAAGGGCAATTAGTGATGGGCAATAAATGCTGGCCTTGCCAGTGACACCCAGACCCCAGAAACGAAAAATAAAGTACACTGGTTGTATTGTATAGGGCTGCTGTCCGTGGTGTTGGTATTGTGTAAGGCTGCTGTCCGTGGTGTTGGTATTGTGTAGGGCTGCTGTCCCTCGTGTTGGTATTGTATAGGGCTGCTGTCTGTGGTGTTGGTATTGTATAGGGCTGCTGTCCGTGGTGTTGGTGTTGTATAGGGCTGCTGTCCGTGGTGTTGGTGTTGTAAGGGCTGCTGTCCGTGGTGTTGGTATTGTATAGGGCTGCTGTCCGTGGTGTTGGTATTGTAAGGGCTGCTGTCTGTGGTGTTGGTATTGTATGGGGCTGCTGTCCGTGGTGTTGGTATTGTATAGGGCTGCTGTCCGTGGTGTTGGTATTGTATAGGGCTGCTGTCTGTGGTGTTGGTATTGTATAGGGCTGCTGTCCGTGGTGTTGGTATTGTATAGGGCTGCTGTCCGTGGTGTTGGTATTGTATAGGGCTGCTGTCTGTGGTGTTGGTATTGTATAGGGCTGCTGTCCCTGGTGTTGGTATTGTATGGGGCTGCTGTCCGTGGTGTTGGTATTGTATGGGGCTGCTGTCCGTGGTGTTGGTATTGTATAGGGCTGCTGTCCCTGGTGTTGGTATTGTATAGGGCTGCTGTCCCTGGTGTTGGTATTGTATAGGGCTGCTGTCCCTGGTGTTGGTATTGTATAGGGCTGCTGTCGGTATTGTATAGGGCTGCTGTCCGTGGTGTTGGTATTGTATGGGGCTGCTGTCCATGGTGTTGGTATTGTATAGGGCTGCTGTCCATGGTGTTGGTATTGTATAGGGCTGAAAGCTGCATTTAATGTAGAAGCAGAATGTTCCCTGTGAGATCTGAAGATTATTGGCTTGGGGCAGGGGAATTGCAGTCTCACTTACAGAAAGTTTTAGAATGGTGAAGAGCTCATTAACACTGCGGGACATGTGGATAGTGATCTGTTATCCAAATACTCTGCCATCAGGGTCTCACCATTTCATCTGTACTCTTCTAAGGCAGAATGTCAGCTGCTTTGTAGGAGTTCTTTTGAGCTGATGGATTGCTGCATTCTTTACCGCTACATACAGGGTTCTGACATGCTTCTTCCTGCTTGGCCACGGCACGCTGTGTCTCCCTGCTAGAACACTTTGAACGATACCTGCCCCATGTTGACACTGCCTCTGACCATTCTGCTCAAACGCCACATTCCCAGATGTCGCCCTTGAACGGACATTTAGAGGAAGGATGAGCTGAAGGAATTCAGTTAATAAGCCATCATTGCACTGATTGGGTTATCTTGGTGTCCTCAAACAGAAATGCCATAACCAATTATGCAATGAAACTTGGGATCAAAACAAGACATTCAAAGTCATGCACCCTGCAGCCTGGACGTGTTTGAACCAGCCTTCGATTCCCAGGCACCCTTATAGATAGTCCTGCACTCAAAACATTCCCCTTGGCATTAACCCCTCACTCCACTGCCGGTTCAGACTGGGATTTTAGGCTGTGCATGACCTCTCTGTGAACCTTTTGTGCAATAGCACTATTGATGAGCAAAAATAATACAGTCCGATTCCACATAGCTGTACTGAGCCAAGGTGAGTTACTAACTGGACCTCTGTACTGAGATCAGTACACATCGAACCCAACATTCAACTGCTCAGTCCATGGCCATTTACCATCACTTTCACCTTCAGTGAACAGACCAAATGGGAGTAGTTAGATAGAGGTGGAGTGGTCAGATAGAGGGGGGATGGTCAGATAGAGGGAGTGGTCAGGTAGAGGGAGTGGTCAGATAGAGGGAATGGTCAGATAGAGGGGAATGGTCAGATAGAGGGGAATGGTCAGATAGAGGGGAATGGTCAGATAGAGGGGAATGGTCAGATAGAGGGGAATGGTCAGATAGAGGGGAATGGTCAGATAGAGGGGAATGGTCAGATAGAGGGGAATGTTCAGATAGAGGGGAATGGTCAGATAGAGGGGAATGGTCAGATAGAGGGAATGGTCAGAGAGAGGGAATGGTCAGAGAGAGGGGAGTGGTCAGATAGAGGGAGTGGTCAGATAGAGGGAGTGGTCAGATAGAGGGGAATGGTCAGATAGAGGGGAATGGTCAGAGAGACGGAGTGGTCAGATAGAGGGAGTGGTCAGATAGAGGGAGTGGTCAGATAGAGGGAGTGGTCAGACAAAGGGAGTGGTCAGACAGAGGGGAATGGTCAGATAGAGGGGAGTGGTCTGATGCAGTAGATGGTCCCCTGGTCGGATTCAGTAGATGGTCCCCTGGTCGGATTCAGTAGATGGTCCCCTGGTCGGATTCAGTTGATGGTCCCCTGGTCGGATTCAGTTGATGGTCCCCTGGTCAGATTCGGTAGATGGTCCCCTGGTCGGATTCAGTAGATGGTCCCCTGGTCAGTTTGAGTAGATGGTCCCCTGGTCGGATTCAGTTGATGGTCCCCTGGTCGGATTCAGTTGATGGTCCCCTGGTCGGATTCAGTTGATGGTCCCCTGGTCGGATTCAGTAGATGGTCCCCTGGTCGGATTCAGTTGATGGTCCCCTGGTCGGATTCAGTTGATGGTCCCCTGGTCGGATTCGGTAGATGGTCCCCTGGTCGGATTCAGTAGATGGTCCCCTGGTCAGTTTGAGTAGATGGTCCCCTGGTCGGATTCAGTTGATGGTCCCCTGGTCGGATTCAGTTGATGGTCCCCTGGTCGGATTCAGTAGATGGTCCCCTGGTCGGATTCAGTAGATGGTCCCCTGGTCGGATTCAGTAGATGGTCCCCTGGTCAGTTTCTGTAGATGGTCCCCTGGTCAGATTCTGTAGATGGTCCCCTGGTCGGATTCTGTAGATGGTCCCCTGGTCAGATTCAGTAGATGGTCCCCTGGTCAGCTGCAGTAGGGATGCCTGGTCAGATGTAATGAATGAAATGATTGGTTCTATAGAGGAAATAGAAATGTTGGTTTCTAGCCCATTCTTTCTTGAGAGAGCTGCAACGTCTCATTTATGTGTCTGATGTCCAGGGTAGTTTGTGCGTCTGTCCCCTGCGCTGTACAGTTGATAAGAGCTGTGATCGCTAAGATATTTTGATATTTGACAGGAAGCAACTGGCTTGTTCTACATTCTAATATTTCAGAGATATTTTATGATTAAATCAGACACTGTTATATCTGATGGACATCAGTTTGCACTTTTCCTCTTTTAATATTTATCACATGAAACTCCACAGCCGGAGCCCGAGGTAATACACCATGCTGAATATATCACTGCTGCACTTGCATGCTCTTGGAGAAACCTCAAATGTGTTGGCATAATTTATTGCAGCTCTTGATGTGTCAGGTAACATTAGTTTGAGAGAAATGCCATGAAGCAAATCTTGTCCGATATTGGGTTAAATCTACATATATCCAGTCTTGATCTTAGTAAATTGGTAACAATGTCTCCATTGGTGCAGGTTGTCACTAATACCCAGTGCTGCTCCCGGCATTCTAAGTACTGGTACAGCTGCCCTATTGGGTAAACGCCTGGTGAGATATACAGCCCTTTCTGTGGTGACGTATTCCATGTGGAGCAGGACCACACTGTGTGCTTGGACCCACTACAGCGATGAAGGTCACCAGCTTCAGTAACTTTCACCTGCTGAAATAGGACTAAGACTCGACTTTCAATTATAATCGGGCTGGGTAACTCCTGCCTGAACTCTCTCTGTGCGATATTACCCTTACCCAGCAGGGTTATCACCCATCTTTGCTATTTTAACAAAGCCATTAACCATCTCTTTTTAGCGGGCAAGAAGGAATCGCCATTTGTGCCACAACATCTCATTCTCAGTCAACAACGGAAAAGGAGAACAGGAACCTGAAAGTGTGTTTGACTGCGTAAAATACAGTGTCAGTGTTAGCAAGTGCATGCGTGTGAGAAAACGATCGCCCCATCTCCAATCTCACTTCCCTCTCCAAAGTCCTTGAATGTGTTGTTGGCTCTCAAATCCGTGTCCATCTTTCCCACAAATTCATGTTTGATCTTCTCTAATCAGGTTTGCACCCTTGCCACAGTACTGAAACGCCCTTAACAAAGTCACAAATGATATCCTATGTGACTGTGACCATGGTAAACTATCCCTCCACGTCCTTCTTGACCTGTCTGCAGCCTTTGACATGGTTGACCCCAACATCCTTCTCCAACATTTCTCCTCCGTTGTCCAACTCAGTGGGCTGCCCTCGACTGGTTCGACTCTTACCTATCTGATCCTAGCCAGAACATTTGTAGCAATTGTAAGCGGTCGTTTTAATGAGCTTATGGTGTGCTAGATCGGTTTTGATTTCGCACTGCTCATGAGCGGTTCCGAAGCGCTCCCCCCTCACCGGTTCTAGACACTGGGCTTATTGCCAGACAACCTTGATGTATGGCCCAACTTGTGACTCGGAAGACAAATGGATCAGGTGAGACAAGGTGAGTTTTAAATCAGAAATATCTTTATTTTCAAGGAGAATAAACACAGAGAATGTAAGAATCAATTTAGACAAAAACCATTAGCACGTCTCCCAATGGGAACTAAAATTTAACACACAAGGAATAACTTTGACTATCTTAAATCATACAACAATTCTTAATCAGCGGTATACTAAAACGGGGGTGGGAAAAGCGCACGGACACATCGAGGGATAAATCATACTCCTGAATTACAAAACCCTTAATGTTACAAACCCTCCCGTTGCTAAAATATACCTCAACTATGTCAGTTAGGTAGAGTTGGGCCTTTATGCTCACCAGAATTTTAAAACCCTCCTGGACCTTGGTACTCCTTGTTACGTCCGGAATCTCCCATCTTCCTTATGGGACCGGCTCCTGGACCCGCTCTCCTGTACAAACTTGGAAGTCCTCCGAACTCCTCGAGCCGTCTCCTCTTCCGCATGGTCTTCGAACGCCTGATGGTATCTGGACTTGGACTTCACTGCTTCTGGTGAATCTTGTGGATCTGTCTGAGTCTGGCTGAATCTCTCTCCTGCACAATCTTGAAAGTCCTTCGAACTCCTCGAACCGTCTCCTCTCCACTCGGCCTTCGAACTCCTGATGGTCTTGGATCTGGACTGAACTTCTGAATCTGCTCTCCTGCGCAATCTTGTGGGTCCTCCTCCCTCTGTCCTTGACCTCGTGTCTGTGTGAATCTGTGATGGATCTGTCTGAATCTCACTGAATGACTGAAAAGTCTTGCTGTCGATTTTCCCTCCATAGTTATACTGTTTCCTTGTCCTTATCTCGGCGCCAAATCAGGGGTTTTCTTTTGTCAAGGTAATGGGCAGGCTGCTTTGACAAAAGCAAGTACTTTATTTTAATGTCTTGTAAATGAAACTGATGGGATCTGTCCTGTGTCCCTCTGAGTTTGGTACAGATAATGGGTTTTTTTCTGTGCTCAGCGATTTCAGAGATGGGTTTGCATTTTGCTAGCAATTAGCGCACCTCCAGGTGCAAATACTTTTGTTTACGAGTTCATTACTGCTGTAACCATATTATCATATCAATAGCAGTAAGTTCTGGAATCTTCTAATCGGTGATGACTCAGGCTGCTGTAAGATACTGCTGGTGTGTCCTTTTGAACTGAGCCATGAGAACTGCCAACTCCATCTTGTGTTCTCACAATGTGGCCATTTCAGGGGTTTTACCAATCTAGACTGTATTTTCTTGATTTTGTGAATCCTACAGTCCCCCCTGTGATACAATGAACATCTCAAATCGTCTTTGTATCATGTGTCTTTGGGTGAGCACAAATCCGTTCCCTCCCCAACTGACCTTCCCCGTAGTTTACCTTACTATGGAGTGTACCTCGCCCATGCACTTTCCTTATTCCGACAATGAAGTTGAGTAAACATCTCCTATCGGAGAAAACATTCAAACAATGTACAGACTCGCTTAGAGTCATAACATCATCTTATTTCAATAATACAAAACCACCCAATGTACAAAACAATCCAATGGAATACCTTATACATTCATTCTAAAATAACAATAACTAAACCTTATTCTCCAAAACTATATATATCTATGTACATCTGCCGCCCGTCTCCGGACGGCCAGCTTATAATCTGCGGGGACTGTCGCAGGCCTCCCCACATCAGTCTCAGCTGCTAGTCCCAGGCAGCCCGTGGTTGCTGGCTGTGGACTGTTTAAACTTCCCGCAGCTTTCTTATGGGGGTTTCCTTTTGTGAAAACCGGCGACCAGACCTTCTTCAGTTGCGGTTTTCTATCTGACCATCTGACGGTCACCACATGAGGTTTCCTCATGGGTCGGACCCTTGGCTGGAGTTTTGGCCCTGGCTGCAGTTTGTGGCTTCCCCACAACTGCCGGCTGTGGGCTTCCTCCCGCAGGCTCCGCCTCCCTAGGCTCTGGGTCAGCGGCAGGCACCTCTTTGCTACCTGGGACTCCAGGTTGAGAGTCCCCGCCCCCAGACGCCACCTCTCTAACACTACACTGAGGGGCAAGACCTAAAATCTCCGGCTCCTCCCCTTCACCGCAGTTGGGGGCGGGACCTTCGTCCTCCGACTCATCTTCATTATGACCAGGGACAGGACCTGGGACCTCCGGCTCCTCCCCTTCTGGGTGATCGGGGACAGGACCTGGGACCTCCGGCTCCTCCCCTTCTGGGTGATCGGGGACAGGACCTGGGACCTCCGGCTCCTCCCCTTCTGGGTAACCAGGGACAGGACCTAAGACCTCCGGCTCTTCCCCTCCTGAGTCCCAGAACAATGGGGGAGTCTCCCGTTTAGATGAGACCACTCCTCCCCTCACGCAGGTTGCACGTCCAGCCTGTGTGACCTGTGGCTGCAGCTCCCCTACAGCGTTTAACTCCTTTACTGGCCTTTTCAGCCCCTGCTGCCTGTTTCCCTGCCTCCGGCTTAAACAGCTTGCACTGTTTAATATACCTGGCAGCTAACCAGTAATCTAGTTTTATCTCCTCTTCCCTACCCACTCCTGTACTGGGGGCAGGTATCCCCTCACCACCCGCTGCTGGTGGCTGAAAATCTTCATGAACCATTTTAAAAACCTTTAGCTGACCCTCTAAACTGCCAGCCCTCGCTGTTAACCTAGCGTTCTCCTCCCTTAAAGCCTGCTCAACTAACTTAGCCTCCGCAACCTGGCACCGCAGGTATTCCTCCATATTACTGGAGGTCTTTTCCTGTGCATGTCTTTCTGGGGGACACAGGTCGACCGGCTGCGCTGGCTCTAGTCATTGTGGGGGGGCAGAGGTGGGGGAGGGAACTACAGCAGCTGTACTTCCCTGGCCAGTCAGAAGAGACCGCATGGCCTCTAAAAATGACTCGATCCCAGCGGGAGCAATTTCTGTCTCTGCCTTTTGGACTGGGGCTGTGGGAACCTTTTCCCTTGTGTCCTTCCAGGGATTCTTACAGTCCCTGCGCCAATGCCCCTCCTTCCCGCAACCGTAGCATGTTTGCCTGCTTTGGTTGGGACGGCTCCCTTCCTGGCGCCACTCTTTACGGGGCTGGTCACCAGGCCTGACCTCACAAACCTCCCCTTTTTGCTGGGATGTCTCACTATCCCTCCCATTTCTAAAGGTGACAGTGAGTTGGCGGATTACCGTCACCTCCGTGGTCAGAGGGTTTCGGGGGTTGAACCAGGCCATTGCCTGCATTCGAACGCGGGGCAGGGAGTTGTTCATAAGGCACCTTAGCCAGTGAACTAACTGTTCCCCGTTCAGGCGCACTCGCGCCGGCATTCCCGGGCACGCATCCTGATAGACTGGCCACAGCCTGTCCGCGAACGCCTGCGGGAATTCCCTGGGGAGCTGGACTGTTTTCTCTACCCGGGAGAACGGACTCCCCTCGTTCATCCCCATGGCCTCCAGGATCTCTTCCTTGAGCTTGCCATAATTCTCCTGACCCCTCTTACACTCATCGGGTAGCGTCTGGAGGAGATCGCTACCCAGGGAGAACAGCATCATTTTGGCCTTTTCTGCCTCGTCGCAGTCATTCACACAGGCCGCCTGCTCTATCTCCCTAAAGTGCAGAGAAGGGTCCCCCTTCATGGTGAGCTTGGGGATGTAGCTCACCATGGAACGCAATTGTTGCGTACCGTGTGGCACCAGGAATTGGTTCTGGATGTCCCCAGGTTCCCCGTCATCACCGGGTGGTCCGTACCTCCGTTGTGTCACGGGGTACACCGGTCCCTGATTCTCTCTCGGGCTACCCTGGTCTACCTTGGGTTCTTCATCCTCCACCCCCTCCTGATCCCAGACCTCTGGAAAACTAGGGGCTAGGGGTGGTGGCTGTGAAAACTCTGGTTCCCTAACCCATTTTGTTCTGGGGGCTGCCTGCGGGACTTCCCTGCTTGGGTTACCGTTGAACTCAGCCTGGCCGACCTTGGGGCTAATGAGACATATCATCCCCTTTGCCCTGGCCAATGCCAGATTCAGGCTTTCTATTTCCTGCCTACAGGGGCCGTGGTCTGCCTCCTCAAACCCTTGACCGCAGGCCAGCTTATCGGCTGCTTTTACTTCGCCTACTTTTTCCTCCTGTGCCTTCAGTTCCCCTGTAAGGCGGCTAATCTCCGTTTTTAATCTCCTCTCTTTCTCCCTGGATTCTCTTGCCTGATACTCTACGTGTTCTACCCTGAACCTAGCGCTCCCCTCCAGCTCAGCTATCTTGCCCTCCAACCTTTCTACCTTCCCCCGATGGTCCCGGACCATCGCTGCCCTCTCTTGGCTTATGGCCTCCAGAGTCACTAACACTTTCCCTTCCGCTGCAACCTTTTCCTGCAGCTCTTGGGACAAATGCTTAATCTTGGTTTCTTTACTGGCCACCGCGTGGTCCAGTACCAGAACCTGCTTTTTATAGCACATAAGCCACACCGCTTTCTCAATGCCCTTGTGTTGCTCTTTACTAGCCGTCCACTGGGCGGCTGCCTTTAGGGGACGCTCGGCTCCTAACAGGTCATACACCCATTTTTTCGCTACATTTACTTTACCACACACGTAGGAGGCTAACCTATCTTCCATAACATCTGTCTCACCCGAGTCTTTGTCCACCACACAAGGTTTCTGTAGCCAGTGTCCCATCTGGGTCGCCATTCTGTAAGGGGTCGTTTTAACGAGCTTATGGTGTGCTAGATCGGTTTTGATTTCGCACTGCTCGTGAGCGGTTCCGAAGCGCTCCCCCCTCACCGGTTCTAGACACTGGGCTTATTGCCAGACAACCTTGATGTGTGGCCCAACTTGTGACTCGGAAGACAAATGGATCAGGTGAGACAAGGTGAGTTTTAAATCAGAAATATCTTTATTTTCAAGGAGAATAAACACAGAGAATGCAAGAATCAATTTAGACAAAAACCATTAGCACATCTCCCAATGGGAACTAAAATTTAACACACAAGGAATAACTTTGACTATCTTAAATCATACAACAATTCTTAATCAGCGGTATACTAAAACGGGGGTGGGAAAAGCGCACGGACACATCGAGGGATAAATCACACTCCTGAATTACAAAACCCTTAATGTTACAAACGCTCCCGTTGCTAAAATATACCTCAACTATGTCAGTTAGGTAGAGTTGGGCCTATATGCTCACCAGAATTTTAAAACCCTCCTGGACCTTGGTACTCCTTGTTACGTCCGGAATCTCCCATCTTCCTTATGGGACCGGCTACTGGACCCGCTCTCCTGCACAAACTTGGAAGTCCTCCGAACTCCTCGAGCCGTCTCCTCTTCCGCACGGTCTTCGAACGCCTGATGGTATCTGGATTTGGACTTCACTGCTTCTGGTGAATCTTGTGGATCTGTCTGAGTCTGGCTGAATCTCTCTCCTGCACAATCTTGAAAGTCCTTCGAACTCCTCGAACCGTCTCCTCTCCACTCGGCCTTCGAACTCCTGATGGTCTTGGATCTGGACTGAACTTCTGAATCTGCTCTCCTGCGCAATCTTGTGGGTCCTCCTCCCTCTGTCCTTGACCTCGTGTCTGTGTGAATCTGTGATGGATCTGTCTGAATCTCACTGAATGACTGAAAAGTCTTGCTGTCGATTTTCCCTCCATAGTTATACTGTTTCCTTGTCCTTATCTCGGCGCCAAATCAGGGGTTTTCTTTTGTCAAGGTAATGGGCAGGCTGCTTTGACAAAAGCAAGTACTTTATTTTAATGTCTTGTAAATGAAACTGATGGGATCTGTCCTGTGTCCCTCTGAGTTTGGTACAGATAATGGGTTTTTTTCTGTGCTCAGCGATTTCAGAGATGGGTTTGCATTTTGCTAGCAATTAGCGCACCTCCAGGTGCAAATACTTTTGTTTACGAGTTCGTTACTGCTGTAACCATATTATCATATCAATAGCAGTAAGTTCTGGAATCTTCTAATCGGTGATGACTCAGGCTGCTGTAAGCTACTGCTGGTGTGTCCTTTTGAACTGAGCCATGAGAACTGCCAACTCCATCTTGTGTTCTCACAATGTGGCCATTTCAGGGGTTTTACCAATCTAGACTGTATTTTCTGGATTTTGCGAATCCTACACAATGCCTTCTCTTCCCACCCCTGGACCATTCTCTCTGGAGTCCTCTGAGGAACAATTCTTGGCCTCTTATTTTTCATCTACATGCTGCCCCTCGGCGAGATCATCTGTAGAAATATGGTCAGCTTCCACATGTACGCTGGTGACACCCTCTTCACCACCTCTCTCGACCCCCTCCAATGCCTGTGCATATCCAACATCTAGTCCTGGATGAGCCGCAATTTCCTCCAGTTAAACATTGGTAAGACCGAAGCCATCGCTTTTGCCGATGATTCCATACCCTTGCCGACGATTCCACCCCCCTCCCTGAACCAGACTGTTCACAGCCTCGGCGGCCTGGTTGACCCTGAACTGAGCTTCTGACCCCATGCCCTCTGGCACAAAGACCGCCTACTTCCACCTTCATAACATCAGCCGTCTCCACCCCTGTCCCAGCCCAGCTGCTGCTGAAATACTCATCCATTCCTGTCTTACCTCCAGACTCAGTTATTCCAAAGATCTCCTGGCCAGCCTCCCATGCTTCACCCTCTGTAAATATCCAAAGATGTGCTGCCCATTTTCTATCCCATTCACCCATTACCTCTGTGCTCACTGATGTGCATTGGTTCGCAATCCATCAACGCCACTAATTTAACATTCTCATCCTCGTGTTTAAATAGCTTCATGGCCTCGCCCCTCCCTATCTCTGTAACCTCCTCAAGCCCTACAACCCTCTGGGATCGCTACATTCCTCCGATTTCAGCTTTCCCCAGCCAGCCTGTGTAGAATAATACCCAATCTGTTACAACTCACCAACATCACAGCTGCCTGTGCTTGGTGGGGAACACCAGATTATGGTATGGATTGCCGCTGGTTCAGTGCTGGTGCAGTCACAGACCGCACCTCTCATTCTCCGCATTGAGCATTGGGACAGAATGGCAGACTTTAAAATGGAGACTGAATTACATCTGTGCACCTTGGTTCTATGATTCCGCACCATCTAACCACACTTCTCTTAAAGGCCACACTTGATCTTGTCTTCCGCTGTGCAACATCACGGGAGTTTGCCCATGTTAGCCAAACAAAAATACTTGGAGGGTAAATTATGCTGGGGTTCTACCTCTCATCCGCCACAATCTCATTGGAAGAGCTGTGGAAATGATGGAAAACCAGCGTAAATGGCCTTTATGCCCTTTTCCCAGAGTTTCTGCAGTTCTTCAACTGAGGGTGTGTCAGACGAGCGGAAGAATCCTCGCTTTTGTTTTTGTCACAGGTGCTTCATGAATACTATGAGTAGTTTCCCTCCGAGTTTCCTGTAAGAAAACAGAAATGAAGAAAAACTTTCATTTATATAGCGCCTTTCACAACCTCAGGACATCCCAAAGCGTTTTACAGCCAATGAAGTACTTTTTGAAGTGTAAACTGTTGTAATGTAGGAAACGCGGCAGCCAATTTGAGCACAGCAAGCTCCCACAAACAGCAATGTGATAATTACCAGATAATCTGCTTTAGTGATACAGATTGGCCAGGAAACTGAGAGAAGTCCGATGCCCTAAGTAAGGACACTACCAGGTATAGTGCGAAACCACGCAGGCCAGAAAAGATGAGTTTCTAACCCAGTCTGTGCTGTTGTTGTCCTCAACCCGAGCAGTGGGTGGGGATCAGTGCCCTCGGGCTGTGGAAGGCGACAGACCAGTTATTGCTGATCCTTATCCAGTGATTTTTTGCTGGATCCTGCATGTGTGTGGACATTGAGTGAGGCCACAACCAGGCATGACTCTGAAGCCTCTAGCGGTTGAATAGTGGAGAAAACAAGAGAAAAGTGGAACGTTCTTAGCCAAACACCTGGCGTGGTAACGTCAGTCTCACTGAAACGCAGCACGGCAACCGCTGCGTCACCATGACAATCATGCATGGATCTTCACGGTTTGTGATTCTTCTCCCTTCAGGAAAAACAAGAAAAGGTTGGTCAAACAGCGTTTTGGTGGAGACAGTGCGCCTTTAAATTGGCTGGAACATGAGTCAGGTCCAGGTTTAGATCCAGTGATGCCCATGATACTGTTCCACTCCTTTGAACTGGAGCCCTGCCAACTCTGAGAAAGGATGTGGCCCTGGGGATTGTGATGTTTGACAAGCCATAAAGGATAGATGGTCCAAATTGAAAGTAATATATTAGATGGAGTGCATATCTCCTGATATTTGATATAAAATGCTTCATAACTTTGCAAGCAAATTACTACAGAAATATTGCAGACTCTTTGGGTAGTCTGTATATTTCCATCTCCCTTTGATTTCGCTTTGCCAGAGCACTGACTGAATAAAGTAAAATGCAGCTGTGTCATTTGGAAACATCCCCTTATTGAAAAGGCCACCTCCTTTCTGGGAAGAATCTGCGAGAGGTCGATGTGGCTCGTGAAAAGCTGGTTGGGTGAAGATCGATGGGTGAATGAGTGAATGGAATTAGATGAACCAGCCCCTTAATCTTTTGTTCGTTCTCAGTCAAAATGCTGACTTAGGCTTTATGGAGATAATGAAACAGTCGAGTGTCGCCTCAAAGTTTATGCAGTAGTTAATTTATAATGGGTTTGAACTCCACTCATCTGCAAAAGAGCTAGTAACAGCTGGAGCACAGAACAGGGCGGGCTAGCTAAGATGTAAAAAGCACAGATGATGGAGGCTATTTGGCCCATCTAGCTCAAGTTTCCACAGAAGCCTACCATCCCTAGCTGCGCTGAGAAGATGGTGGTGAGCTGCCTTCTCCTTGAGCCGCTGCAGTTCGTGTCATGAAGGTAGTCCCACCATTGCTGTTAGGCAGGGAGTTCTAGGATTTTGACCCAGCCACAATGAAGGAGTGGTGACATATGTCCCAGTCAGGCTGGTGTGTGACTTGAAGGGGGACTTGGAAGTGCTGTGCAGTCATGTTATATAGAGACGGAAGACCCCATAAGGGCAGTGCTTTTTCATCAACATATGTTTCTGTTTCATGCTCCTGTTTCTTTTACTTTCTCAAAGTTCTTTCTACTTGTTCAATCTGTCTAATCTGATGGAGGTTTCATTGATTTGATGGCAGCTGTAGCCAAAGATCCGACAGTCTGAAGGTAAAGTCACGGAGTGACCCCTGAACACCCACACTTACTCCACAGTACCAGGGTAATATAGGAAGGACTAAAGCAAAATACTGCGGATGCTGGAAATCTGAAATAAAAAACAGAAAATGCTGAAAAGTTCTGACCAAAAGTCCTCAACCTGAAACGTTAACTGTTTCTCCCACCACAGATGCTGCCTGACCTGTTGTGTCTTCCAGCATTTTCTGTTTTTAATATAGGAAGGACATGTGTGACTCACAGCAGGTATTAGAATCTCATCTCCTTTTCCATTTCCTGCTGTGTTTCACTGAGGGACTGTCCCATCCTTGTTATTGAGCCGATTTGCTACTGATAGCAGTTTGGAGCTTTAAAAAAAAAAAAAAAAAAAGATTATCTGGTCATTATCACATTGCTGTTTGTGGGAGCTTGCTGTGCGCAAATTGGTTGCCACGTTTCAGGAGTGACAAAACTTCAAAAGTACTTAATTGGCTGAAAAGTGCCTTGAGGCGTTCTAAGGTCGTGAAATGCACTCTATAAATGCAAATTCTTTCTCTGATTAGATGATGTTGATCACTACATCTCCCTCTTACTATCCACAACAGTCTTTTCTTCCGTCCTTGTTCTGTCAATGCTCTCACACATGTCCCACTCCTGGAAGGCGTTGGCTCATTGCTGCGGTACAGAGCCTCGTTCAAGTGTCAATTCTTCATGTGTCAACCGAGATGGTGTGTAGTGGCAAATAATTCCACCCTGGGGGGCCTCACAGCCAGGCCCAGTCTTGTGTAGCACGGAGCTGTTGTTAGTCAGGAGAGGAAAGCCTGTTCTGTCAAACCCATTCCTAGTCTAGGCCACCAACTCTAATTGTACCACCTCCCCTCCACTCCCTCACCTCGGCCCAGACCCAGCCCAGTCCTTGGCTGCCGTATTTGGCTCGTCTGGTCTGCTCCCTGAACCGAAACTCACGGCAGCAGCCCACTGCTGTCTGGACTCAGCCACGGTCTATTCCTCATGTTACTCATACTTCATGGTCTCAGCTTGCACTTTGACCTGACAACATGTATTGTCCTGGAGCTGGTACTGGATAATTGTTATAAATTATCTTTTAATGAGTCCCCATTGGCTGTTTCCAATGGTTGAGGGATCAAGTACAAGATTAAATGTAAGAGATTTAGGTCACAGAGCAGGAGAAACCTTTTTACACAGAGTGTTGTGAGGTTGCAGAATGCACTGGAGTTAGTGATGAAGCGGAGACCATGTTAATATTTAAGAATAGGTCAGATAGGTGGTTCAAGGAAAGGGGAATAAGGAATATGGGAATAGGATTGGTGCAGGAGATTAGGGGGGGTAATTCAGTTGGCTAGCGATTCCAGTTAGTGCCTGGCAGGGGTGCTAACGAGACGCTGATTCAGTAAAGCCAGGACAAGGCGAATCCAGCGACACACACCAAATCCGGTCCCCCCATGGCGCTGCCGATACCAGTTATCACCGGCTCCAGGGGCGCTACTTAAAGGGACCATGAGTAATGAGTGGCAGCTGTCATGTTAGTGCTGTTTCATTGCTTCCTTGTCAGTTTGACATTGTGCAACAGTTTAATTCAGTCATTTAAAGGTTGTTTAGTATCAGGAGTGTTGCGGCTATTAACAATTAGTTACATTTATTCTCACAACATATCAAGATGCTACACTTAGTTACATTAAATGGGGCTGTTCTGGCAGTCGTCCTCGCCTTGCAGGACCTACGGCGGAGGGAGCAGAGGCAACGAGAAAGATTGGAACATGGGGCTGGAGGGAGGAGGAGGGCCATGAGGGCTCTCAACAGGAGGCCTTACCCTCCGAGGGTATTCCAAGAGCACTTCTCCTGCCTCCAATTAAGCGAGGAGTGTAGTGTATGTACCTTTAAGAGGAACTATGTTTTTGAAGCCCCTGTATACTGTAGTACCAGTAGCGACCACTCGGGTATATAAGCCTGTGTAGCGTCTTGTGTTGTTAGTTCACCTCCAGACTTTGTTCAGTAAACACTTGTTAAATCAACTCCTGCATTCCGTGTCTCCATTAACACACGGATCTAACAGTGGCGACGAGTTAGAAACGAACTTACCTGCAATTCGACAGCACCTCAAGGGGATCGATTCCTCAGACGAAGGTCAAAGCCAGAAGCAAGAAAAAAAAAACTGTGGTTTCACCAGCTAAACGGGCTGGTGGCAGGTAGTGCACTGATCCTTCCTGGGCTGCGGCGGGCTAGAGCTCGATCGGGCGGCTCTGCAACGGGGCCGGGCAGCGAGTCCGGAAGCAGAAGCAAAGAGAGAGAGAGGGTGGAGCACTCAGGGCACAGCCGGTGCTGCAAAGCAGGTCGGCGTTCGGACCAAGCAGAGGGAGGGGAAAGTCCCAGAGGGTCCGCTCCACGATGGGAACAGTTCTCCAAATAACGGAGAAACGATTGAAGCGATATATTAAAAAATATATAGAAATACCGCGAAAAGCTGCAGGTCGCAACGAGAACCGCGGAGAACAGCGGTGGCAGCGGCGGGAAAGCGCGGGAGGCGCCATCTTAACTCGGCGGGGAAGAAAGAAAAGCGCGGGAAGCCCCATTTTAGATTTTCAAGATGCCGAAGACTGGCCATATTACTGCTTTCGATAGTGATATAGAAGATTGGACCACATATGTGGAAAGAGTGGAGGTATATTGCAAGGCGAATGAAGTAGCGGATGATAAAAAGGCATCGGTACTTCTAAATCTGATGGGCGCAAGGACATACGGGCTGTTACGAAACTTGATCACTCCAGCCAAACCGATGGACAAGAATTTTAAGGAGATTGTTGATACCTTACAGGAGCACTTAAACCCAACACCGCTGCTGATAGCGGAACGATTCAAATTCTTCAGGAGGAATCAGCACAAGAATGAAAGTAACGCTGATTACCTCATCGAATTACGAAAGCTGTCAAAGCACTGCCAATTCGGGGCAGGACTGGCAGATTCTCTACGAGACAAATTCGTCTGCGGTCTCCTAAGTGAAGGAACACAGAAAAGACTACTTTCTGAGAAAGATTTGACACTGGACAAGGCTTTCAGTGTGGCTGTATCATACCAAGCAGCAGCAAGAGGAGCTGCAGAGATACAGCAAAAGCCACAGGACTTCGGCACCCATGAAATGACACGGGGTTTCGAGAGATGTTATCGCTGCGGCAGATCTACCCATGACCAGAAGGACTGCTGGTTCAAGGACAAAGCATGCAGGCAATGCGGAAAGATGGGACACATTGCACGTGTATGCAGATCTGGAAAGAAATCCGCTGACAGTAAAAAGGTCAATAAGGAAAAGTACAGAAAGGTACAAATGATGACGGACAGTAGCTCCGAAGACCAGAAGAGCGATAGCGACTCCGGAAACAAGAGACTAAGCTGTCTCAAATTACATAATGTAATTGCGAAAGATGATTACCAGACCATTTGGGTTACCCTCACGATAGCGGGGTCCCCAGTCAAAATGGAGCTAGATACAGGATCAGCTCTGACCGTCATGAGTCGACAGGATTACGAGCGGCTATTTCTGCATATACCTTTGAAAGACACATCCATTATCTTGAAGACATATACGGGGCAGAAAGTATACCCCAGAAGGAAAATAAGGGTGCCTGTTGTATACAACGGCAAGGAAATACAGAAGTTGTATTTATACGTTCTGCAAGATGGTGGTCCGCCATTGTTGGGATGTGAATGGATCAGAAAGATACGTTTAGACTGGCACTCCATTCAGGCACTGACGGTGACCAGTAAGAAAAAAAACGATGATGACGTCATCCCTGGACGATTAAAAGAAATCTTGGCTAACGCCAAAGAAGTGTTTCAACAGGAACTAGGAACCCTGAAAGGCACCACCGCCTCAATAAAAGTGGAAGATGCGGCAATTCCCAAGTTTTTTAAGGCAAGGCCGGTGCCATATGCAATTTGTCCAGCCGTCGAGGCAGAGCTGGAGAATTTGGAATAAGCAGGCGTGTTAGCCAAAGTAGATTGGAGCGAGTGGGCAACACCTATCATCCCGGTCATGAAGAAAACGTTGAATAATGATAAATCTGAAGTACAGAGAAAAGTTCGCATCTGTGGGGACTTCAAGGTGACTGTAAACCCGGTTCTTCACATGGTACAGTATCCTCTTCTGAGGATAGAAGATATTTTCGCCTCACTATCCGGAGGGAAACGTTTCACCAAAATTGACTTAGCACAGGCATATCTACAGATGGAGGTTGAGGAGGCCTCTAAAAAGTATCTCACGATAAACACACACAAAGGCCTGTACCAGTACAATCGACTGGTTTTCGGAGTGGCATCAGCTCCGGCTATCTGGCAAAGAGCTATGGAGCAAGTCCTGCAAGGGATTCCGGGGACTCACTGCTACCTAGACGACATCCTTGTAACAGGAGAAAACGACAATGAGCACCTTGCCAACTTGGAGCAGGTGCTCACGAGGCTGAGAGAACGGGGCCTACGAGCAAATCGACCCAAGTGCGAATTTTTCCAGAAACAAATATCATATTGTGACCATGTCATTAACGAAGAAGGGTTGCATAAGTCACCTGAAAAAATTGAAGCGGTCGTAAAGGCCCCAGCGCCTGAAATGTCTCACAATTAAGGTCGTTCCTGGGATTAGCAAATTACTATCATAAATTTTTACCAAACTTGTCGACAGTTCTGCACACTCTTAACACACTGCTACAAACGGGAGTAGTTTGGAAATGGAGCGAAGACTGTTAACGTGCCTTCCAAAATGCAAAGGCTTGATCACGTCCAGGGAAGTGTTGGCTCATTGCAACCCATCACTGCCAATCAGACTGGTGTGCGATGCATCCCCTTACGGCGTGGGAGCAGTATTATCGCATAGATTCCCTGATGGCTTGGAGCGGCCGATAGCTTTTGCTTCACGCTCATTGAACTCAGCTGAGCGTAACTATGCCCAGATCGACAGGGAGGCACTCAGCCTGGTGTGGGGAGTGAAGAAATTCAACCATTACCTACACGGACAAAAATTTACCTTGTTGACTGACCATCAACCCCTCGTCTCCATATTCAACCCTAAAAAGGGCGTTCCCATTATGACAGCGCAAAGGCTACAGAGGTGGTCCCTTTTCCTAGGGGCACACCAATATGACATAGAATACAAAGGAACAAAACAGCATGGGAATGCTGATGGGTTATCGCGCCTACCGTTGCCAACAGTGGAAGAGGCGCCTACAGTGGACCCAGTGGAGATGTTCCACTCGACCATAGTGGAATGTCTACCGGTGACAAATTCTACCATTGAAAAGGAAATGCGAAATGACCCGACTCTCTCACGAGTCTACGATTTAATGGTGAAGGGATGGCCAACACATGGCGAACCACTGTTGCCAGCATTCTCGCAAAGAAGAGACAAGCTGTCAGTGTGCCGAGGAACCTTGATGTGTGGATCCAGAGTGGTGATTCCACCCAAACTCCAGGATAAAGTGCTAAAGGAGCTTCACGAGGGGCATCTGGGTGGAGTGAAAATGAAGAACCTAGCCAGAGCATTTGTGTGGTGGCCAGATATCGATGGAGACATCGAAGAAATGACCAAGAGCTGTCTAGGATGCCAGAAGGTCCAAAACGCCTCACCACAAGCCCCTCTACATCCATGGGAGTGGCCCTCATCTCCATGGCAAAGGGTACATATCGACTTTGCTAGCCGGACGTAATAAAGATGTCCTCCACCACCACGGAAAAAACCATCACAGTATTAAGGACCATATTCGCCAGGAATGGGCTGCCTGAACAGATCTGTTCTGATAATGGACCGCAATTTGTATCCGAAGAATTCAGGAAGTTCTTAAAAAAACAATGGGGTTAAGCACTACACGTCCGCCCCATACCATCCCGCCACCAATGGATTAGCTGAAAGGTTTGTCCAGACCTTCAAGAAGGCCATAAAGGCCATGGGTAATGAAGACATAAATCTACAACATAAGGTAGATAACTTCTTGTTTGCGTACAGGAATGCAACACATGTGGTTACAAACCAAACCCCCGCCATGATGTTTTTCAATAGAAGCCTAAGATGCTGGCTGGATTTGGTCAAGCCAAACGTCAGAAGGGACGTAGAGAACCGGCAATTTCAAAGCATGAATGAAAGGCCAACTAGAACCTTCCAGATAGGTCATCCAGTTTTGGCCCGGGACTACCGTACCGAGAAATGGCAGCCTGGAACTATTTGCACACGACTAGGACTGCTGCTGTATACCGTGGACATTGGAAAAAGCATAATAAGGCGCCATGCTGACCAGATCATAGAGTCATCCAAAAAAGGACAACCTGCACCACAACTCTATACGCCTAGTGATGAAGCAGAGATACCCATAGTATCTACCTCCGATCCGGTGATACTGGAACCAGATGAACCCGACACTGGCATTGAAGCCGAATCGACCTTGCCAAAAGAACCTACTACACCACCGAGGTGTTATCTGGACCGAGTCAGGAAGCCTCCAGAGAGACTGAATTTGTAATTGATTAACTTCAGCAAATGTGTATATTATTGTTCTTGTAAAAATGTTATTTAATGATTACTTAAAATGTTATGTACTATTTATCTAAACGGGGAGGAATTGTAGTGTATGTACCTTTAAGGGGAACTATGTTTTTGAAGCCCCTGTATACTGTAGTACCAGTAGTGACCACTCGGGTATATAAGCCTGTGTAGCGTCTTGTGTAGTTAGTTCACCTCCAGACTTTGTTCAGTAAACACTTGTTAAATCAACTCCTGCATTCTGTGTCTCCATTAACACACGGATCTAACAAGGAGTAGTATATTAGAAGGCTCCGCTTCACCAAGGAGGTGGTCACTGAGCTCTGCCCCTCCTGCAACCAGACCTCAAGCCTCAGATCAGAGCATCCACGGCTCTCTCAGTGGCAGCCAAGGTCACCGTCACCCTCAATTTCTTCACCAGCGGATCCTTCCAGTCTGCAACAGGAGATATAGCTAACATCTTGCAGTTCGTCATCCATCACTGCATCCGGGAGGTCACACAGGCGCTCTACAGTAGGAGAAGGGACTACATTTCCTTCTCCATCACCAGCGAGAAGTAGGTTTCCCCATGGTGCAGGACACCATTGACTGCACTCACGTGGCTTTGCAGGCAATGCATAACAACCCTGAGATCTTCCATAACCGCAAAGGCTACCACTCACAATGTGCAGTTGGTGTGCGACCACACACAGCGAATCCTCAGTGTGAATGGCCGTTATCCTGGCAGCAGCCATGATGCCTTTATCTTACGTCAGCACTCTTCCAGACACCACGTCAACCTCGAGGCTGGCTGGTCGGAGACAAGTGTTATCCGCTCTCCACCAACCCCAACAGCCCTGCTCAGCACTCATATAATGAGAGCCATGCTGCCACCAGGAACATCATCGAGCAGACCATTGGGGTGCTCAAGCAATGGTTCTGCTGCTTTGACCGCTCAGGAGGAGCCCTTCAGTACTCGGCTGAGCAGGTGTCCCATTTTGTGGTGCGCTGCATGCTCCACAACTTGGTCATCATGAGGGCCCAACCCTTGCCATCAGGGATTGCGGGACCACCTCAGGAGGAGGAAGAGAGAGGAGGAGGAGGAAGACAAGGAGGAAGAGGAAGACGAGGAGGAGGAAGACAAGGAGGAAGAGGAGGAGGAGGAGGAGGAAGACAAGGAGGAAGAGGAAGACGAGGAGGAGGAAGACAAGGAGGAAGAGGAGGAGGAGGAACAGGAGCGAGAGAGGAGGCAGCCACTCTATCGGCCTTCTGGAAGAGCGGTCCATGACTGCCTCATCAGACTGCGGTTGCAATGAATTAAATCCCAGATCCCCATTACTCACCACATCCCCATCATTCCATCCCTGATGCAGGCCATACACAGCGCAAAGCTGAAATGAGAGACACCACAAAATAATCCAAACTGAATTAAGAAATGTATCAATAATCAGTGAACACATATTTACAACAACAATATTACCTATTCACCCTTGTGCAATTATTTAGTGCCTCTCGTTACTGTGTCTTTGCCTACTCCAGTGCTCCTATGAAGTGTTGGCCCAGTGGCTGCAGCAAGGCTGGTGGAAGGCTGCTCAGTGTTCATGCGTGAGACTTCAGATGGCCTTGCAAGACGCCCTCGACCAGCTCTGGGCCTGGAAGGCCTGGCTGTAGACTGCACCACCTCAGCATGGGCGGCAGCAGTCTGGGCTGGCTGGATGACAGGCAGCGACAAGGACAATGGTGGAGTGCCAGTGGTGGAAGCAGGAAACCGGTCACCCTGAGAGAGGACAGCAGGTTCCTGCTCCACTGACACATTGCCACTCCCCCGTGGCAGCACCGCAGCATCCCTAGCAATCTGTTGGAGCACAGATTGCTGGCCTGCAGCGGCACCATGAGATATCCGGTGGACAGTGGTCGACCCAGCGACAATGACCGCAGCCAGAGCTTGCGTGGCATCAAGCTGAGACTGCATGAGAGCAGTCTGAGAATCAATGGCAGCAACCATTGGCTGCATTACAGCACTAAGACATCGCGTTGCTTCCACCTGTGCTGCAATGGAAGCTGCCAGATCGCCCATCACACACAGCACCAGGTCTGGATCACCATGGTCTCTCTGGGAGTCTACCATCCTTTGCAGACTGGAAATGATGGGCTCCATGGTGTGCGCAGAGCCTTGTGCAATGTTGGAGGCGGACTCCTCCACGCTCCTTACAATTGCTGACAGGCGCTCGGGCACCCTTGCCATTGCACCTATCATCTCCATGTGCATGCCCATCACCCTTCTTCTAAAGACCTCCCCATCGAGGTCCTCATCTGAGTCCTGTGCAGCAGAACTCGTGTGTGAACTCGCTGTCTGGGGAGCTGGCCCCCGAACTACCCGTTCCCCCTTGCCTTGCTGCAGCCCGCTCGTCCCCAGTGCCTCACCCTGTGCAGATCCCACTACTATACTAGCCTCTAAAAAAAACATTTACTGCCAGTATCTGAGCTGGTGCCTGCGGATGAGAAATGCAGTGACGTGGTGTGTTCTTCCTCCTCCTCTTCTCCTGCATCGCTCTCAGCAGTACCCTCAGGTACAGGCTGCTCAGGTGCTTGCTCATTATCTGAAAGCATAAAGGTACAAGATTCAGGTTACAGGGAGGGGAGGGGGCAGCATGATTAGCTGGAAAGTGTGAAAGGCTTGTGGGGTGAGGGGGAAGTGGAATGTGAGTAGAAGGAGAAGGGATGAACATACCGTTGTTGTCTCCAAGGGGGTCAACATCGCCGGTGGCCACGGCGCCCAATAATCTGCAACACTCGAGTCTCCAGCGCACAGTGGTTGGGTGTCGGCTTGTCCCCCGCCTGTGTGCTCCTGCTCCCTCCTGTTGTGAGCCGCCTTGGCCTGCAAGAGAAAGGAAATTGTGTGAGTGAGTGTGGAGCAATGTGTTTGGGTGATGTGCCTGCTATAGTTGAATAGCTTTCATTGTGTGTGAGGTGTGGGTGTGAGTGTTGGTAGGTGGAGATTGTTGGTGGGTGAGTGCTGGGGGTGTGGTGCTTTGGGCAGTGTGTGCAGACTGTGGTTCAGATGGTGGTACGTAACATTTGTTGAAGCATTGACTCACCTTGACCATCCGAGTGAGGTCATTAAATTTCTTCCTGCACTGCTTGTGGTTACTGGGGACCACAGTGCTGCCTGAGACATTCTGGGCTACCTCCCTCCACATGGTACGGAAGACTTGCGGCGAGGGCCTCCTGCAACTTGCCGGGTACAGCACCGCCCTGTGTCTTTCCACTGTGAACACCAATGCCTCCAATGCCTGCTCACAGAATCTGCGGGCTCTCTCCCTGGGGCGTGGATCTGCCATCATTATGGCTGCTTGAGTCGTCCGGCTCCTTCTCCTGGACCTGCTGCTGATGCCCGAGACGGCTGCACAGCCAGAAATCATGAGAATGAGCTTCTGCAGCATCAATGAACCTCCCCTTTAAGAACTGGAAAGAGCCTGTGGCAATGAGGACTTGTGATTAGACTGCACCTGATATTGATGAGTGCTTCAAGTTTAATGCCACTGAGCTCGGCCATTGGGGCTTGATTTAGCGCTCCAACCGTTTCTTTGTGCAGTGAGTCTGAATTTTGCATGCAGTCTGAAACATTAGCGCTTGGTGCTAATTCTCAAACTTTTCAAAAGTTACCGCCCATTCCTGGGCTATAATGAATTTCTCCCGCTAGGACCATTCCTGGTGTGGTGGGATCGGTTGAGTCAAGCAGCCTGCTTCCGTGTTGTAACTTTTATATTGTGTTATGTACGATGCTTGCAGATAGGCAGTGATGACAGGAGACTCCCATTCAACGGGGATTTCCCCTGCCAATATAATCCTGTTTTGTCGGCTCCACATTGGCACAGACCTACATCGTGGATTTTTACAGAGTTCCATGGACAATAAAATGATAATTATATAATATCAGCAAAATAATATGGGAGGAGAGGAGAGTTCCTCTCGGAGACACTGCTCGGGACACACAACATGGTAGTGTCGCCATCTCTGGTTGGTCATATTTCTGCAAGTTTCATCACATGACCTCCCACCTCCACCAGTCCAGCCTTTTTTTCCCCAATCTCCGATATTTTTATAACTTGTAATCAAAAGTGTTCAAAGAAAATGAAAAACGACATCACTTTTTTTAATGCCCGACTTAAATTTCTCCTGAGCTGCTGGCAGCAACATCCAGGAGATTAATCTTCAATTCCTGGAGACTCCTGGACAATCCTGGAGGCTCCTGGACAATCCTGGAGGGTTTGCAGCCCCGCAGCATGGCCGAAGGCAACACAATAAAAGGATGTTATTGAACAGATTCTCCCTCTCTCTTGTTGGATTAATTGTAAGCCTTGCTGTACATTAGGGGAATTGTTACCTGATCATAGCTCTCCAACTGTAGGCTAATGGAACCCCAGCGGGCATAGCAGAACATAAAGGTGGGTGACGTACAAACCCTGAGGGGAATGTTGTGGTTTATGCATAAATAATGTTCTACTGCTCCTGGTGTGGATTCGGAGGTGCCGTACTCTGGCCTTTATAATAGCGTTCAGGGTATTTGGACTTGTTTCAGCTGTTAGAAGGGGGATAATATTCAACTTTGGTGATAACATAAAACGGGTGATATCAGATTGGTCGCCATCATACACTTTGCTTGATTATCCTTCCCATTGACTTCACTAGAATGGAAAGTCAGGTGGGCAGTATAACAGCCACCAATTCACTACCGCCCGTTTTGTGTCCTCGGCGAAGTTGAATTTTAGCCCCAACGTGTCCAGTATCAATTGATAAGTTAAGAAGGGAGACTCAGAGAACTGAATGGGGGAGAAATCAAACTTACAGCCGTCCCTTTTGTGTCTGAAAAATGGGCAGCCAGGAGTTGAGGGCTGGGGGCCGGGTGGGGTAGGGAGCACCTCGGTGCCCCATTAATACCAAGGCCTGTGTGATGCCATGTTTAGGTGGGCCTGTTAATGGGCGAGCAGCCTACCACCTGGAACAGGCATGAGGATCCTTTACTAGGCAAAGCGGGGTCCTATACGGGTTGTAGGGCCCTAACCCAAACTATAGGTATGAAGGGGCGGAGCATGCACCGTACACCCTCCACATAGTTGTACCAGGTCTTGAGTGGAAGGGTACTTAGAGGTGATGATATTCCCATGCACCTGTTCCCTTGTCCTTCTAGGTGGTGGAGGTTGCGTGTTTGGGAATTGCTGCCAAAGAAACCATGGCAAGTTGCTGCATCCTTTACACACTGCAGCCATGGTGCGCCGGTGGTGGAGGGAGTGGCTGCTTAAATTGGTAGATGGTCTGCCAATCAAGTGGGCCACTTTTTCTTGGATGGTGTCGAGGCTCTTGAGTGCTGTTGCAGCTCCATCCATCCAGGCAAGTGGAGAGTATTCCATCACAGTCCTGACTTGTGCCTTGTGGTGGAGAGGCTTAGGGAAGTCCGATGAGCCACTTTCCATAGAGTACTCAGTCTCTGACCTGCTCTAGTAGTCACGGCAACTATGCGGCTGGCCCAGTTGGATTTTTTGTAAATAACAACCCCCAGGATGTTGATGGTGGGGTGACTCAGCGATGGTTCGGAGGTGGTGTGGCTAAGGACTCCCCCTTTTTTCCTAATGGGATACATCCTTACTTGTCCTGGTAGTCTTCATTTCCTTCAGGTTCCCTTTTCTTCTTGCAGACTTCTACTGATTATATTGTGGGCCTGTCCTCCCATTCAAAGTGGGGGAGGAGTTTCCTGCCCTCTGTTCCTGACCATGCTTTACTACCCTTTCCTGCTCTTGTATTCTTCCTCCCACCTCTCATTGATGTCTCTGTTTTCTTTTTATTCGTTCATGGGCTGTGGGCATCATTGGCAAGGCCAGCATTTATTGCCCATCTCTATTCTATGTATTTGATGAGTTCCATGGTATTGTTGCTTTGTTGAGTGTTGTGTCCCACTTGATTACCTGGACCTCGGCTCCTGTATTGGCAGGATGTGACTACTGGTGTGCCCCTGGAATCTGTATTGGGGCCTCAGCTTTTCACTACATTCCTAAATGACTTAGACGAAGGAATAGAGAGCAGTATATCTAAGTTTGCTGATGACACTAAGTTAGGTGGCGCAGTAAATAGTGTAGTTGAGAGCAGAACGTTGCAAAGGGACATCGATAGATTAGGTGAGTGGGCGAAACTGTGCCAGATGGAGTTCAATGTGGGAAAGTGTGAGGTTGTGGCAGAACCACTGAATGACTCTGGCTAACTGTATATAATTCCCTTTAACGATGTTCTAACACCAGCCTAAACCTGTACCATTGTGTTAGGCATTACTGTGTTTTGTATATAGAGTTTGCATGTACGGGGTGTGGCCCCTTTAAGAGCACGGGCAAACGCGATGATGTCACGTCGCAAACCACGTGACTGCCCAGGCAGTCCTCGTGGCATCTCCGTTGAGTAAAGACCTGTTTCATTGTTCTCCTGTGTCGATCTCAGTTATTCATAGGAATTCGTCAATTCCTACATTGGTGACCCCGTTTTTGTGAACGTTTTCACAGAAGAAGAGCACAGCATGGAGGCAAATGCCGTTTCACTTAAGCTACCGCAGTTCTGGGAGCAGCAAGCGCCCTCGTGGTTTATTCAGGTCGAGGCCCAGTTCGCCCTGAAGAACATCGATGCGGATCAGACCAAGTATCTTTATGTGGTCTCCCCACTCGACAGCTCTACCACCTCTCGGATCGTCAGCCTCCTCGAAAACCCCCCAACGGAGCGCAAGTATGAAACCCTCAAAGCGCGGTTACTGCAAGTTTTCGGGCTCGCAAAATCGGAGCGCGCCCGTCGATTACTCGCTCTGCCCGGGCTCGGGGACTCCAAGCCTTCAGAATTGATGAGCCAAATGCTCACACTCCTGGGCTCAGAACGGGAATGTTTCCTATTCCGCGAAACTTTCCTCAGCCAACTGCCTGAACAGGTACAAACTGCCCTGGCCAGATCTGAAACTGAAGACTGCGCAACACTTGCGGTGGAGGCTGACACAATTTTCGCTTTAACTCGGCAGAACTGCGCCGCCACGAGGCACCCATCCCCCGCAGATGCCACCCCAGCTCGTCAGCCTGCTGGGCTGTGTTTCTACCACGCGCAGTTCGGCGCGAAGGCGAAGCGTTGCCGCCCTCCCTGCAGTTTTCCCCAAAACGAAAACCAGCATCATCTGACACTGCGACCACCGAGGAACGGGTCTAACTGGCACCCCGCGGCCGCGATGGTGATCAGCAACACGGGAAAATTGCTGTTCATCACCGACACCCTCTCCGGTCATCGTTTTCTGTGCGACGCCGGAGCGCAGTGCAGCATTTTACCCGCGTCCGCCCTCGATGTGCAGATGGGGAATCACGGCCCCGCCCTTGAAGCGGCCAATGGCTGCACAATTTGGGCCTTCGGCAAACGGCGAGTGGAGTTGTGCCTCGGGGGGCAACGTTTTCACTGGGAGTTTGTTACAGCCAAAGTTTCCCAGCCCCTCCTCGGCGTGGATTTCCTGTGCGCCAACAGCCTCCTGGTCGATGTTCGGAACCGGCGGCTGATCAACGCAGCAACTTTTAATTCTCTTCCGTGTTACCGCAGTAACACTACGTCGCGCACCGTCTCCTGTGCGTTCCCGACTCCTGATCAGTTCGCTCGCCTGCTCGCCGAATTCCCCGACCTGACAAGACCCACGTTCTCCTCCACAGCCACGAAACATGGTGTGGAGCACCACATCACCACCAATGGCCCCCCGGTCTACGCGCGGGCCCGGCGCCTGGAACCTGGCAAGCTGGCAGTCGCAAAGGCGGAGTTCGCAACCATGGAAAGGTTAGGGATTATTCGTCCCGAAGCCTGGCGGCGGGTGGCGGCCATGCGGTGACTATCGACGCCACCACTCCTGATCGGTACCCGATCCCCCATATCCAAGATTTCTCTGCCCATTTGGCAGGGAACAACATGTTCTCTAAAGTCGACCTCGTCCGGGGCTACCACCAGGTCCCAGTTCATCCAGAAGACATCTAGAAGACCGCTGTCATCACCCCATTCGGCCTCTTCAAGTTTCTACGAATGCCATTTGGGTTAAAGAATGCTGCCCAGGCTTTCCAACGCCTGATGGACTCCGTGCTGCAGGACCTCAAGTTCCTCTTCATCTACCTAGATGACATTCTAATCGCCAGTCCTACTAAGGAAGAACATATCGGTCACCTACGCGCCCTTTTTCGACGCCTCAGCCAACATGGCCTGATTATCAACCCGGCCAAGTGTCAGTTTGGCCTGCACCAAATTGACTTTCTGGGGCATCGCATCACCTCAGAGGGAGCGGTTCCTTTACTTTCGAAGGTAGAGGCGGTGACATCCTTTCCACGCCCGCAGAACATAAAGGCCCTGCAGGAATTCCTAGGCATGGTAAACTTTAACCACCGTCTCATGCAGCCCCTGTACGAGGCCCTCAAGGGCAAGACTGGCAAGAACCCGGTAGACTGGATGGATGACAGGCCCGAGTGTTCGCCGACACCAAAGCGCCTTAGCCAGCGCGACTATGCTGGCGCACCCGCTGCCAGGAGCCACCATCACCCTCACCACCGACGTGTCGGACTACGCAGTCGGTGCCGTATAACAGCAATGGGTGAACGGGATGTGGCAGCCGTTGGCATTCTTCAGCTGTCAACTACAGCAGAACGAGAGAGCATACAGCACGTTCGACCGGGAGTTGCTCGCCCTTTTTCTGGCCATCCGCCATTTTCGGCTCCTTCTGAAAGGACGTCCTTTCACCGCCTTTGTGGACCATAAGCTGCTGACCTTTGCTATGTCCAAGACCACCGAACCGTGGTCAGCCCGACAGCAGCGTCAACTGACCTACATATCCGAATTCACCACGGATATACGGCACATGGCCGGTAAGGATAACCTGGTGGCAGACTGCCTCTCCCGCACGATTGTCAATACAGTTCATTTGGGCATTGAATACGTCCTCATGGCAGCGGACCAAGCCTCAGACCCGGAAGTCCAAGCTTGCAGGACGGCCATCACTGGCCTCCAGTTGGCCGACGTCAAGTTCCATTCGGCAGGTACCACGCTGTTGTGTGACGTCTCCGTACAGGATCCTCGCCCTGTCGTGGTGGTTGTCTGGCGCTGCAAAGTGTTCGACGCCATACATGGGTTGTCGCACCCTGGAATGAAGGCCTCTCAGAAACTGATGTCTGCAAAATTTGTATGGCATGGCATGCATAAGGATGTCCGCGACTGGGCCAACACCTGCGTGGTCTGCCAAAAGGCCAAGGTACAGCGCCACATCAAAGCTCCATTGGCCGCCTTCACAGTTCCAGAGCGACGTTTTGACCATGTCAACATGGATCTCGTAGGATCACTCCCACCCTCCCATGGTTTTTCACACATCCTGACCATGGTTGGCCGCGCCACCAGATGGCCAGAGGCAGTTCCCCTGTCATCCACTACTTCGGCGGACATGGCCAGGGCGTTCATTTCATCCTGGATCACCCGTTTCGGAGTGCCCGCAGATATTTCGTCGGACAGGGGACCGCAGTTTTCCTCCGAACTCTGGAATGCAGTGGCCCAAGGACTCGGTGTCAAATTACACCGCACCACAGCCTGCCACCCACAGGCGAATGGCCTCTGCGAAAGCTTCCACCGCTCAATGAAAGCCGCCCTGAGGGCCAGCCTCCAGGACACTGGATGGGCAGACAAGCTACCGTGGGTCCTGTTCCTATGTCTTTGACCTTTTTTTGTTGAATTTAGAATTTGTTACTTGTGTGTAAAAGAAATCCCACAAATAGTTTTATATAAACTGCTGAAGGCTGTAAATTATGTAAAAGATGGAAGAGGGATTTTCTAGTTAAACTGTGTGGAAAATAGAGGACACGGCCACATTAACCAGCCCCAAGCAGGAGGAGAGATGAGAAGGCTCCTTCCCCACAGAGAGGTAGTGGCGTGGAACAGAATTCAGATAAAGCAGTCAATGGTGCACTGACTGCATTTTGTAAAAAATAATCATCAATTCGGTATGTGGTGAGGGACAGGAGTGAAGGTTTAAGAATAAGGATAAATCGACTGGGCAATCAGGCAGGATTGACAGTAATAAAGATAGACCTTCAAACCCTACACGGAACTTACTTTCCTCTTTTGTCAAAGATGGTAATAGTCGCTGATTCTTCCTTGTTACAACCTCGAACAAAATGATGAGAAAGTACGGTTTTGGAATATGAAGGGGTGTAACAAAAGACCAGCCAATCACAGTGCAGCTGTAATAATGATCCTTTCAGACTCCTCGGACAGCTGATGACTGTCTAACCTGTGTAAAGTTGATAATGTGGCTGTGGAGGGCACAGCGTTTTTGTAAAATGGGTAGGTGCTAAGTGTGGCCAGCCAGCCTTTCCTTGCTAAGTGCAGTGTCCAGCAGTGGCAGGGCACCCAACAGAGGCAAAGATGTCACCGCCATATGTCACAGAGAGTGTGACGTCCATGTCCCTCCTGGGAGGACCAGCTGAGAAGGTGTAAGGCTTGCTGTCCTATTCTCAGGCTTGTAGTTCGTTTTGACCCGCGAATTACAAGGGAAGTAATTAATGAATCACCCAAAAGCTCTTAAGTTAAATAAGGTCATTAATTAAAGGAAAAGAAGCGAGAAAAGAAAAAAAACACTTATAGATTTAAATGGCAATAGCCTACCTGCTACCTTCTTAGCCTACCTGGCAATACAATGCCCTTCTTAGTCTACTCTTAGCAATAAAGATGCTCTAGCAATACAATGCTCAAATATGTAAATGGTCATACAATCACCCCGAAGTGGCCAGCTCCTGTTGATTGCAGTTCTCTCCTTCTGACGATCGGTCGGTCGGGTTCCCTCCTTGTTGACTGAAGCGCTGCTTCCGACCCCTCGACTGCAGTAACAAAGTTACCTTAACAGCTTCTTTTATATCTTTTCCTTTCAATGGTGGACAGGATGTTACATCGCCAAGGCCTCATTGACCTATCGATGATAGCCTTAGATCATGATAACCAATATATCACAGTTTTTGTTTAAAACTTAAAGTTAAAAGCCCGCATCTCAACCATCTAGCTGTAGAACTTTCTGATGAGGATTGTTTATTGAAGAGGCCCATTGAGTTCTGTGTTATCTCATCGAGGCCTAATTCCTCATTGTTTACACAGATGTCTCCTTTAGTTACACAATGGGCAGGATTTTCATTGGGCCGTGGAGGCAGGATTGGAGGCGTGTGGGGGGTTAAAATCTCAAAATCGAGGAGCACGAACCCATCCCGCCCCCAACCCGCCTCCATGCCAGTTTCAAAGGAGGCGGATACCCGACCTGTGCTGGGAGCCGCCTCCCCGAGGCGGGAAGGGGATTAGTGCCAATTAACTGTCCGTTAACAGGTAGTTAACAGGCAGATTTTAGCCTAATCCCTATTTTTATTGCTGAAGTGTGGGATTACCGACGGCTCCAAACCACGGCAAGTTAGCGAGGCGGGCCGTCGGGCTGAAGGACTTGGAGGGGTCGAGATGTCCGGTGTTCAGGTGAGTGATGGGTACATGAGTGAAGAGGTAAGTGTGTTTGGTATGTGTAAAGTGTTTAAAGAAGTTTTGCTTACCTTTACAGCCTTCCTTCCTTCAGGTCTCGGGAGTCCCTCATCTCACCGGCACAGAAAGCAGAATGGCCGCGAGCTGTCAAAAGTTGCAGCATTCAGCTTTCTGTTCTGGAGAGATCTCTAAATCAGCCTGAGAGGAAGGAATTAACTTAGTGTACAGATTGTCAGTGTTTGACAGCTTCAAAGAGCTGTCAAACGCTGATATTCATCTGTCAAAAGTTCTCAAAAGTTAATTGGCCTGCTGAGCCCGCTGGGTCAATCAAGTGAAAATCACGTGGGTTGGCCACAACTCGATGGAGGCGGGACTACAACCCCGAAAGTTGTAGTCCCGCCTCCTACACGCCTCCAGAAACAAAATCCAGCCCAATATCTTTGTCCCTTCTTGATAGCACCGTCTGGTTTTACTGTTTTGCCACAGCTCAGCAGGTTTTAATGTCTAGCTTGAAAATTGTGTCAAAAAGGGCTTCTCTTCCTTACAGTCTTCCTTCAAGTGTCTTGTGTGACTTGACACACTACGACACTTTTAACCGTTGTTTCTTTTCAGTTTTCTCCACCATATTATGCAAATGTTTGTGCTGTTTTCTTCTATATCGATTAATTGATTCTGTTAGGAGGTAGATAATGATGACCAACTGTACAATCACCAGGACATGAGATATGATCCTGATCCAGGGGTGAATCTTAATGTTCATACCAATATCCCACCAGGATGTGGTGGTTTTTATATGGTTGATTCTTGTCCTGGTTGCCTGAGTGTGTTGCTGTAACTGAAAATGTTTCCTTGATCGATCAATGGCCACTTTAAGCTTTGTTAAATGTTTGGGTAGGGGTGGGATGTCATACACAAACTTAGTAACATATTTGAGCAAGCTGAATCTAAGCGTGTTATTTACAAGCACTTCGGTAGCGACATCATGCTGATATATGTTCATTAACTCTTGCATCCCTATACTAACTGGTTTAATCGGGGTAAAACAGAAGATCAATTATGATGATCAATCTGACAAGTGGTATTAGTCCCATACTTTTATTGAGTTTCACTTGTAGACACACAATATTCTCCTCCGCCTCGATATACTGAGTTGGTGTGGAAAAATTCTACCCCAAGTACCTCCACTGTACAATGAATTGTCTGTTTAGTAAGGTTGAACCTGCATAACGATTCATCGTGTTCCTGGACTCTGAGGGCACACTATGGTCTATCCATGCTTCTTACACTCCTGTAGTTCAGTTCCTACTAAAGTCCCTCTGATATTTATGAGATAGGGATGGTGTTGGTTATATTGTATATGCATCTCCCCTTGTACATCGATCCTCTGTCCAAGAGGGAATTTTACCTTCTTCAATCAATCTTAAATTCTCTCGTGCTTGTTCTACTAACCAGGATCCGTACATTATGCAAACGTCATTCCGTGCTGCCTCGGTAGAAGCATCTCTATCTTCCCTGATTATTGCATTTATTGTTGTGGCAACAGATTCCAATTGTGTAACTACATCTTGTAAATGTACTTCATGATTTGATCTTCACTAAGTTCTTGATCCTGATTAGTATTTGTTTCTTGTAAAATTTTCTTGAGCTGTGCTCTCGTATCTTTAATTTGTTGATACAAAGCGGCTAAATCGAAGCTATTTACAAGTGATGTTCCTGTATTAAAGACGGTTGCTGCATCATTTACTAAGCTTCGCCTCCCTCTACCATGAGTTTCTCCCCCCTTCGGGTTCCCATAGATCTGGTCCTCGTGACGAGACCCCTAACTATTACCATTTCTAGCCCAGAGATCGTCATCAACTTGTTGCAACAGGTTTCCAAACAAGAGGGCGGTTTTTGGCTTACAAAATTCCAGTAACCCCATATTTGTTAAATTTATTATTACGGGCACTACCTTGTGATGGATATCATGGTACAGGATCATGCGTATAGGAATAATGAGTAAACGGTTAGTCAATCCCTCAGTATGGGTCGGGCAGGGGCCGTCTGGAGAGTGGAGGTTTTCAGGGATACTTTATTTGAGTTTAATTTATACCTTCAGTCCTTGTGGATATATGGTATTGATACATTTATTTTCCTATGCTGTCTCACATACATATATCCCCATATGCTTTTGCCAAAAATTCTCCAGCAGAAAATTTGTTTCATTTCTCTCGTGTAACTGACCATCCAGGTTGTATTAAAATTAGCTTGTGTTTTATTGCTCGAATCCTTTCTTAGGAATGTCTTATTGTTCGATTCACATTCGAGACAGAATCCATTACCTTCTTTCACATATATTACGGTAGCCTGCATGGACCCATTGTAACATACGTTGGCCTCCTTATCTGAAGTCTGATTACTGTTGGTACTGGAGCCGTGCTGATTCACGCTCCATTCTCCACTGATTATGTGAATTCTCTTGGCTGGACCCTCTGTTCCATCCCTTTGAGTTATTGGACTGGGACCTATGTCGAATCCTTCACTGCAGATTACTATGGTGAATAGCTCAACCACTACTACCAACGACCACCACTTCTTCATTACGCCTGCAAAACACAAGAAGAACTGTGGTCAGAGGTGAATTGTCATTCCCACCTAGTCTACACCTTTCTTCCTGGCTGTACTTTATTGGAAAGAGGGGCTGAACTTATCTGGGGGTTTCCTCTGTCTCCCAGAGGTACAGTGGGGGTCCGGACTATTGTGTCCAGATGAGGATGCCGAGGAGGATTGATCTTCCCCCCTAACACCCTCCTGATACAATAGCTGTGGTATCGGTGCCTCTTCAGCAGAACCACAAGGGTAATAATCTCTGGATTACGACCTGAGCCACGTGCAAATTTGGCTAGGGTAAATAAAATCAGAGAGTTAAATGCGTGGCTCAAAGCCTGGTGTGGGAGAAATGGGTTTTGCTTCTTGGGACACTGGCATCAGTACTGGGACAGGAGAGAGCTGTTCCGTTGGGATGGACTTCACTTGGCCAGTGCTGGGACTAGAATCCTGGCAAATCGAATAGCTAGGGCTGTAGAGAGGGCTTTAAACTCATTAGTGGGGGGGGAGGTTTTAAGAAAGCGAAAAATAAAAATGACAGCAGAAAAGGCAATAGAGCAAGGTATCAGTGGGGGAATTAAAAACCAGAGCATGTCAGGAAGGGACAGAATGTATGATGGTAAAGGTAAAGTAGTAAAAGGGGTAAAAACAGGAATAAATTGTCAGAAAACATATTTGAAAGTTCTTTATCTGAATGCACACAGCATTCGTAACAAAATAGATGAGTTGACGGTACAAATAACCATACATGGCTATGATCTGGTGGCCATTATAGAAACATGGCTGCAAGATGATCATGACTGGGAACTAAACATACAAGGGTATTTGACAATTAGGAAGGACAGACAGGAAGGAAAGGGAGGTGGGATTGCTATGTTAATCAAGGATGGAATCACTGCAATAGTGAGAAATGATATTGGGTCAAAGGATCAGGATAGTGAAACAGTGTGGGTGGAGATAAGGAATAATAAGGGGAAAAAGTCACTAGTGGGCGTAGTCTATAGGCCTCCTAACAGTTGCAACTCTGTTGGTCGCAGTATCAATCAAGAAATAGTTGGGGCTTGTAATAAGGGAACAGCTATAATCATGGGGGATTTTAACTTTCATATTGACTGGACTAATCAAATTGGGCATGGCAGCCTTGAGGAAGAGTTCACAGAGTGTATTAGGGACGGGTTCCTTGAGCAGTATGTAACTGAACCAACCAGGGGGCAAGCAATCTTAGATCTGGTCCTGTGTAATGAGACAAGATTAATAAAAAATGTCCTGGTAAAGGATCCCCTTGGAATGAGTGACCATAATATGGTTGAATTCCAAATTCAGTTTGAGGGTGAGAGAGTTGGATCTCAAACCAGCGTACTGAGCTTAAATAAAGGAGACTATGAAGGTATGAGAGTAGAATTGACTAAACTGGACTGGGAAAATAGATTAAGGTGTAAGACGGTATAAGAGCAGTGGTCTACATTCAAGGAGATATTTCACATCTTTCAAGATAAATATATTCCACTGAGGAAAAAGGGGAGTAAAAGAAAAGACAGCCATCCGTGGCTTAGTAAAGTAATAAAGGATAGTATCCGACTGAAAACAAGGGCATACAAAGTAGCCAAATCTAGTGGGAGGATAGAAGATTGGGAAGCATTTAAAAGCCAGCAAAGAATAACTAAAAGATTAATTAAGAAAGGGAAGATAGATTATGAAAGTAAACTAGCAAAAAATATAAAAACAGATAGCAAGAGTTTCTACGGCTATATAAAAAGAAAAAGGGTGGCTAAAGTGAACGTTGGTCCCTTGGAGGATGAGACCGGGAAACTAGTGGTGGGGAACATGGAGATGGCAAAGACGCTGAACAAATATTTTGTATCAGTCTTTACAGTAGAGGACACTAAAAATATCCCAACACTGGACAAACAGTGGGCAATAGGGGGGGGAGGAGCTAAACACGATTAAAATCACTAAGGAGATGGTACTCGGTAAAATAATGGGACTTAAGGCGGATAAATCCCCCGGACCTGATGGCCAACATCCTAGGTGTTAAGTCTGTGTGTTCCAGTTATATTTAAGGTCAATTACTGACACAGACTACAAGAATAACTTTTCAATAGGTCTTTACTATTCGGAGGTTAGGGCTGTACTACCCAGCAAATTACTACACAGCACTTATATACCGGTGTGGTCACCACCGGTATTACCGTATACAGCAGCCAGAGAAAGTAGTACATCTCTTAAGATGGAACAGGTTTAAGTTCTCTTAAGGTGGAACAAGTTACATACACCACAATCCTCCCTTTTTAGCTTAACAGTTATATCCCCATTTAACATAACATAATAACATATATACATATACAACTTCATGTAGAAACAGTTCAAAGGTTCAGTCTCTCAGGAGGCCTCCTGATTCGAGTTGGATAACGCCTTTCAGGGGTCTCTGATTCTTGTTGCTGAGGTGACTCCTCTAGTTGGTCTCTTATGTCTTGGACATCATCATCAGGTACATTCACTGCCGAGGTAGATGCTTCAGGTTCACTAACTTCTTCCACGGTTGTCTCTGTCGTAACCATGGGTTCGACCCTTGCTCTCGATTCTACCAGTTGGTCAGCATGACGCCGTATTACATTTTTACCAACATCTACCGTGTACATCAGGGGTCCTTGTCTGGCCCGAATTGTTCCGGATTGCCATTTCTCGTTTCCATAGTCCCTGGCCAACACTGGTTGTCCTACCTCGAAACTCCAAGTGGTCTTGTTATTTATATGCTGGAACTGTTTGTTTTCAACTTCCCTCCGCACATTTGGTTTAAACAAGTCCAACCTGGACCGCAACCTCCTGTTATAAAACATCATGGCAGGACTTTGGTTTGTCACTGCATGAGCGGCATTTCGATATGCCAGTAGAAACTTGTCCACCTTATGTTGCAGTGGAATCTGATCTTCGCTCATGGCCTTTATTGCCTTTTTGAATGTTTGTACAAATCTCTCGGCCAACCCATTTGTAGCCAGATGATATGGGGCAGAGGTATAATGTTTCACCCCATTCTTCTTTAAGAATTTTTGGAATTCTTCTGACACGAACTGTGGTCCGTTGTCGGAACATATTTGTTCTGGCAATCCGTTCCTTGCGAATATCGTTCTTAACACCGCAATTGTCTTTTCTGAAGTAGTGGTAGTCATCTTGATCACTTCTGGCCATTTAGAATGTGCGTCCACCGCAATTAGAAACATGGAGTCCATGAATGGACCAGCAAAGTCAATATGTACGCGTTGCCATGGGGCTGAAGGCCACTCCCATGGATGCAGCGGTGCAATCGGAGGTGCATTTTGCACTTTTTGGCACCCTGAGCAGCTTTTCGTCAGCTCCTCTATCTGTTGGTCGATACCCGGCCACCACACATAAGCCCTAGCAAGGCTTTTCATCTTGACTCCCCCCAGATGACCTTCATGCAGTTCCTTTAGAACTCTTTCCCTTAACTTAGGAGGAATAATCACTCTCGTTCCATACATCAATGTTCCTTGACAGACGGACAGCTGGTCTCGTCTTGCCGAGAATGCCGGTAACAGAGAATCACCATGTGCTGGCCATCCCTTCACTGTCACCTCGTAGACTCGGGACAGTGTCGGGTCGTTCCTGGTTTCTCTTTCAATACTTGCATTGGTGACTGGTAAACACTCGATGATGGTCGAGTGAAATAACTCAACAGGGTCAACCTTCGTTGTCTCCTCTTCAGGTAGTGGCAGGCGCGACAGCCCATCAGCATTACCATGCTGCTTTGTACCTTTGAATTCTATCTGATATTGATGTGCCCCTAGGAAAAGGGACCATCTCTGGAGTCTCTGTGCTGTCATCACCGACACACCCTTCTTAGGGTTAAAAATGGATACCAACGGCTGATGGTCTGTCAGAAGCGTAAACTTTTGGCCCTGCAGGTAATGATTAAACTTCTTTACTCCCCACACAAGGCTGAGAGCCTCCCTATCTATCTGAGCATAGTTGTGCTCAGCAGAGGTCAATGATCTGGATGCGAATGCTGTGGTGTATGTAACCGTTCCACCTTTAAGAGAACTATTTTAAGGGTTGCACTACTTTATCTTGGCTGCTGTATACTGTAATACCGGTGGTTACCACACCGGTATATAAGTGCTGTGTAATGATTTATTGGGCAGTTCCGCCCTGACCTTCGACTAGTAAAGACCTGTTAAAATTTACTCTTGTGGTCTGTGTAGTAATTCTCACTATAACACACAGACTTAACAGTGGCGACGAGTACGATCTTACCCTGCGGCAGAGATACATCCAAGGCAGTTTAACGGGCGTCGAGAAGAGGCATCCGCCCTCATCATTCTGCTGAGAAAAGACTCGGGCCTGCAGAGCAAAGGAAGAATTCTGACACGAAGCCTTCCATCAGCAACAGGCAGTGATCATCCCTTCTATCACGGTGGTGGGTAAGCCGATCAGTGACGAGCAGCAAGTTGGCCACGTTGGCTGTGAAGTAGGGGAGGGAAAAACGGAGGGTATAAGGGCGGAGAACTCGACCACGGCCGGGGAAAAGAGCCGGACAGAAGTCGGGGCCAGAGGCACTGAAACTGGGGCAGCGTAAGGCACGGGAGCCGCGGTGAATGCAAACGCAGCCGGTGTAAAAGACCGGGCTGCAAGCGGGCTGGGAGACGCAACAGCGTCGAGAGAGAGATCGACCGCGACAAACGCAGCCGGTGTAAAAGACCAGGCTGCAAGCGGGCTGGGAGATGCAACAGCGTCGAGAGAGAGCTCGACCGCAACCGGTGAGAAAGGCCGGGCAGCTACCGAGGCCACGAGGCGCAGCGACCGGGACAGCGTAAGGCGCGGGAGAAAATAAAAAAAATCGCGGAGAACTCAGCCGCAGCCGGGGGAAAGGACCGGACTGCAAGAGGGGCTGGGAGGCACGATTTGAAAACCGCTGGGGAGGGCGAACGCAGCAATACGGCAATCGCCATTACAGCCAGCGGGGGAGAAAGGCAAACGCGGGAAGCCGCCATTTTCGTAGGCGGGGAAGAAGAGAAGCGCGGGAAACCGCCATTTTGAAAAAAAAAGTTAAAGAAAAATTTCTTTTTGTTTCTCAAGAAGATTGCGAGGATGCCTAAGCATGGTAACATCAACGATTTCGATCCCGATGTTGAAGATTGGGCCACGTATGTAGAACGCATAGAGATAAATTGTAAGGCAAATAAAATATCAAATGAAGATAAAGCACTAACCTTACTAAACTCAATGGGTGCGAAGACATACGGGCTATTGAAGCATCTTCTATCACCAGCTAAACCGGCGGATCAGACTTTCGCTAATGTTGCTGTCCTGAGAAATCATTTGAACCCCACACCGCTGATGTTAGCGGAACGATTAAAATTTTATGCGAGAACGCAACTGAAAGAGGAAAGCAACCCGGAGTATCTAATTGAACTGCGTAAGCTAGCGAAATACTGTCAGTTTGGGGAAAGACTGACAGAGGCACTGAGAGACAAATTCGTGTGTGGATTGTCGAAAGAAGGAACACAAAAGCGGCTGCTTGAAGAGAATGATCTTACACTTGATAAGGCTGTCACTATTGCAGCATCGCATGAAGCCGCAGCGAGAGGCACTGCGGAAATGCAGCTGAAGGCAGCGGTACTCGGCGTAGATCAAATGGCTTTGGGTACAACGAAATGTTATCGTTGTGGAAAGACAACACACGATCAGAACCAATGCTGGTTTAAAAACCAGGAATGTAGAAAATGTGGCAAGCTTGGTCACATAGCTAAAGTGTGCCGGTCAGGAAAGAAGACCAGCAACAAAAAGTCACCACAGGAAAAGTGCAGAAAGGTACATAAGGTGGCTGAGAAGAGTTCGGATGAACAGAATTCAGATTCAGACTCCAACAGCAAGGAACTGGGTAGTCTGAGAATTCACAATGTGAGTAAGGAAGCTGACCGACAAACTATCTGGGTCACACTGCAGATAGCAGGAGTCCAAGTGAAGATGGAATTGGACACCGGATCGGCGTTGACGGTCATGAATAAGCAAGATTACAAAAGGTTATTCACACATATTCCCCTACGGGATATGGAGATAGTATTGCAGACATACACGGGGCAAAGAGTATACCCCATCGGAAAGATAAAAGTCAAGGTGGTACACAAGGGCAAAGAACACCAAGGAATGGACATATATGTACTACCTGAGGGAGGTCCACCACTTCTGGGACGGGAGTGGATCAGGAAAATAAATATGGACTGGCACTCCCTAAAAGCAATAATGGTAGATTCCGGAAAAAAAAAAAATGTCAAACCTGAACGATTGTCCAGAATATTGGATGAGGGCATATGCAGCAGTGACAGTGACAAAGCAGAGAGTGAGAACTCGGTGAAGACAATCAGCTCAGACTCTGGAACTGATGATGGTAAGACCAGCCCATGTGCAAAAGACAAGTCTAAAATGGACTTGCAGACTAATGATGGAAAAACGAAGGAGTGCATAAATGCTTCAGAAGAGAACAAAGTATCAGAACAGAATTCCACTGAACAACAACAACATAGTTTGACAGAGAATTCTGAGTCTGTCCAGTCTACAGACATGCACATTTCTGAGGAACACCGGGCTCGAACTCAACTCAATTTCAAACTACAACAGCAATTAGAACAAATGATTCGCCATTTTGAGCAAGAGATGAATGCAAAGAAAAAGTTCTTTGACACAGAGTTGGAGAATCTGGGAAGACAGCAGAAGCAGCTGATTGAGAAAATGGAGCAGGAACACACAAACCGTCTGTGCGATGAGGCCAAACGAATCAAAGCTGAGCAAGAAAGGGAATATGTCAAATTCATCGATCAGTTGAAAGCTAAGAAGAAAGAGCACCCTTTTGTGAGCAGTGTCAGCAGTAATAAGCCACTCAGGGAATTGGTGGCAGAGGCAAAAGCTGAAGTGATGGAGGAAATAGAAGACAATAGAGAAGAAGCAGAAGATGATGACTCATCTGAACCATTATCACCCCTACCAGGTCACGCATGTGGTCCCTCCGAACTGAGCCAAATCAGTCTGGAAGTAGAAAAACTTCCCAAGGTACTCAAGCCTTTAGAAGTCAGCAATGCTGGTTCTGAAGTTACGAAAGTTCAAGCTGTTAAGTCCAGTGAAGGACTATTAGATGAGTCACCCCAGCAACGAGAACCTACTACACCACCGAGAACTACTACACCACCGAGGCGTTATCCGGACCGAGTCAGGAGGCGCCTCCTCAGAGACTGAATCTGTGAACTGTTTTTACATGAAGTTGTGTATATATGTTAGTATGTTATGTTTAATGGGGAATATATACTGTTAAGCTTGTGTATATGTTATGTTTAATGGGGAATATATACTGTTAAGCTAAAAAGGGAGGATTGTGGTGTATGTAACCGTTCCACCTTTAAGAGAACTATTTTAAGAGTTGCACTACTTTATCTTGGCTGCTGTATACTGTAATACCGGTGGTGACCACACCGGTATATAAGTGCTGTGTAATGATTTATTGGGCAGTTCCGCCCTGACCTTCGACTAGTAAAAACCTGTTAAAATTTACTCTTGTGGTCTGTGTAGTAATTCTCACTATAACACACAGACTTAACAAATGCGACTGGCCTCTCCATGCCATTTGGCAACTTGTGTGAGAGTACTGCCCCAATACCATATGGAGAAGCATCACAAGCCAAACGAATAGGCAGTGTTGGGTTGAAGTGAGCCAACACTTCCTCTGAGGTTATCAATTCCTTGCTTTTGCGAAAGGCCTTCTTACAGTCCTCGCTCCACTCCCATGGTACTCCCTTCTGCAAAAGAGCGTTCAGCGGGTGCAGTACCGTGGATAAATTTGGCAGAAACTTATGGTAATAGTTAATCAATCCTAGGAACGACCTCAACTGAGATACATTAACCGGAGCGGGAGCCTTCACAACCGCTTCGATCTTGTCAGGAGACTTATGAAGTCCCTCCTGGCCAATGACATGGCCACAGTACGAGATCCGCTTCTGAAAGAACTCACATTTCTGCCGATTAACTCGAAGTCCATATTCTTTCAATCTGATGAGCACCAGTTCCAAATTTACGAGGTGTTCCTCGTCACCATCTCCTGTAATCAGAATATTGTCCAGGTAACATTGTGTGCCTGGAATTCCCTGTAATACCTGCTCCATGGCCCTCTGCCAAATTGCTGGAGCCGATGCCACTCCGAAAACCAGTCTATTATACCGGTACAAGCCTCTATGCGTGTTGATCGTGAGGTACTGGCGTGACTCTTCCTCAACTTCCATCTGCAAGTACGCCTGCGCCAGGTCTATCTTGGTGAAGTGTTTCCCGCCCAACAATGAAGCGAAGGTATCCTCAATCCGCGGAAGTGGATACTGCACCGTGTGAAGCACCGGATTAACAGTGATCTTGAAATCTCCACAGATGCGAACCTTCCCTGGTTCTCCCGGCTTGTTGCTCGAAGGACGTTTCATCACGGGAACAATGGGCGTAGCCCACTCACTCCAGTCTACCTTAGACAGTACACCTGAACGTTCTAGCGCTTCCAGCTCCGCTTCCACAGCAGGTTGTATCGCATAGGGTACCGGTCTGGCTTTGAAAAATTTTGGTTGTGCATGTTCTTCAACCTTGATGTTTGCCGTAATTCCTCTCAGTGTTCCCAGTCCCTGCTGGAACACCTCTTTAGCATCGTCCAATATTCTGGACAATCGTTTAGGTTTGACATCTGTTTCCCTGGCATCTACCGTTAGTGCTTTTAAGGAATGCCAGTCCATATTCATTTTTCTAATCCACTCCCGTCCCCAGTAGTGGTGGACCTCCTTCAGGTAGCACATATAAGTCCATTCCTCGGCTTTCTTTGCCCTTGTGGACCACCTTTACCTCTATCTTTCCAATGGGGTATACTCTTTGCCCCATATATGTTTTCAATACAATCTCCGTATCCCGTAGGGGAATATGTTGGAATAACCTTTTGTAATCTTTCTTATTCATGACCGTCAATGCCGATCCAGTGTCCAATTCCATCTTCACTTGGACTCCTGCTATCTGAAGTGTGACCCAAATTGTCTGGAGGTCTGCTTCCTTACCAACATTGTGTACTCTTAAGCTACCCAGTTCATTACTGCTGGTGTCTGAATCTGACTTCTGTTCATTCGAACTGTTCTCTGTCACCTTGTGTACCTTTCTGTACTTTCCCTGCGGTGACTTTTTGTTGCTGGTCTTCTCTCCTGACCGGCATACTTTAGCTATGTGACCAAGCCTGCCACATTTTCTGCATTCCTTATTTTTGAACCAGCACTGGTTCTGATCATGCGTTGTCTTTCCACAATGATAACATTTTACTGTACCCAAGACCATTTGATTTGTGCTGAGTTCCGGTGACCGTAGCTGCATTACCGTCGTGCCTCTCGCTGCGGCTTCGTGCGATGCTGCCATAGCGACAGCTTTATCAAGCGTCAGCTCATTCTCCTCAAGCAGTCGCTTTTGTGTCTCTTCTTTTAACAATCCGCACACAAATTTATCTCTTAGCGCATCTGTTAGTCCTGTTCCAAACTGACAGTACTTTGCTAGCTTACGCAATTCAATTAAAAATTCAGCACTGCTTTCATCTTTCAGCTGCTTTCTGCTGTAAAATTTAAATCGTTCCGCTAGCATCAGCGGCGTGGGGCTTAAATTATTTTTCAGGACGGTAACAATATCCGCGAAAGTCTTATCCGCCGGTTTCTCTGGTGATAGAAGGTGTTTCAATTGCCCGTATGTCTTCGCACCCATTAAGTTTAATAAGGTTAGTGCTTTCTCCCCATCTGGTATCTTATTTGCTCTACAATAAACTTCTATGTGTTCTACATACGTGTTCCAATCTTCGATGTCGCTATCAAAAGTATTAATGTTCCCATGTTTAGGCATCTTTGCAATTTTTTTTTTCCAAAATGGCGGCTTCCCGCGCTTGGCGGTCTTTCCCGCGCTCGTCTTCTTCACCCGCTGGCTGCAATGGCGATTGCTGTGCTGCTGCTGGTCTCGCCTCCCCAGTGGTTAACAACTCCCCCGACGCTGCTTCTACTCCACCGCAGTTCCCGTGGGCATTCGCACTTCCCTGCCGTCGCGCCTCGCAGCCCTTCTTGCAGCCCGGTTATGTGCACCCGCTGCATTCGAATTCACCGCGGCTCTCGCGCCTTCAGCTGCCCCAGTCGCTGCGCCTTTCGGCCCGAATGCGGCCTGGCCCTTTTCACCGGCCGCGGTCGATTTCACCGCCCTCTTTCCTCCGTCCTCCCTCCCCTTCGCTACAGCCAACGCGGCCGACTTTCGCTGATTGGCTTACCCACCACCGTGGTAGAAGGAAGATAGCTGTCTGCCGCTGATGGGGGCTTCGAGTTCAGAATTTCTCTTCTTCACTCCGGGTCCTCGATGCCTCCCGCGCGACGTGCTGTTCAGCAGGATGATGAGGGTGGATGCCTCTTCTCGACGCCCGTTCTGAGGACGAAGCTGCCGTGGATGTAAACTGCTGCAGGGTAAGATCGGACTCGTCGCCACTGTTAAGTCTGTGTGTTCCAGTTATATTTAAGGTCAATTACTGACACAGACTACAAGAATAACTTTTCAATAGGTCTTTACTATTCGGAGGTTAGGGCTGTACTACCCAGCAAATTACTACACAGCACTTATATACCGGTGTGGTCACCACCGGTATTACCGTATACAGCAGCCAGAGAAAGTAGTACATCTCTTAAGGTGGAACAGGTTTAAGTTCTCTTAAGGTGGAACAAGTTACATACACCACACTAGGGTCTTGAGAGAAGTAGCGGTAGGGATTGTGGATGCATTGGTGATTATTTTTCAAAACTCCCTGGACTCCGGAAAGGTCCTGGCAGATTGGAAAACTGCTAATGTAACACCCTTATTTAAGAAGAGAAGTAGACATAAAGCTGGAAACTATAGACCAGTTAGCCTAACATCTGTGGTTGGTAAAATGTTGGAGTCCATTATTAAGGAAACAGTAACAGAGCATTTGGATAAACATAATTTAATAGGACAGAGTCAGCATGGTTTTATGAAGGGGAAGTCATGTTTGACAAATTTGCTCGAATTCTTTGAGGACGTAACATACAGGGTGGATAAAGGGGAACCCGTGGATGTAGTGTATTTGGATTTCCAAAAGGCATTTGACAAGGTGCCACACAAAAGATTACTGATCAAGATAAAAAATCACGGGATTGGGGGTAATATACTTGCATAGGTGGAAGATTGGCTATCTAACAGAAAACAAAGTGTTGGGATAAATGGTTCGTTCTCGGGCTGGCAATCAGTAACTCGTGGTGTAATAACAGAAAATGCTGGAAATACTCAGCAGGCCAGGCAGCATCCGTGGAGAGAGAAACCGAGTTAACGTTTCAGGTCTGGGACCCTTCATCAGAACTGGAAAAAGCTGGAGATGTAACAGATATTAAGCAGGTGCAGAGACAGGGGGGGGGGGGTTAGGAGGGGAGGAAGGAGTAGAAAGCACATCCTGTACTTTTGTAAGAGGCAGGAAAGATAAAATGTTGCAAATGGGAATTTCAAAAATCATACTGCATGAAAAACAGGGGCAGGGATAATTATCTGAAATTGTTGAACTCAATGTTGAGTCCGGCAGCCTGTAAAGTGCCCAATTGAAAGATGAGGCGCTGTTCCTCGAGCTTACGTTGAGCTTCATTGGAACAATGCAATAGGCCGAGGACAGAGAGATCAGAGTGGGAGTGAAGCGGTGAATTAAAGTGACAGGCGACCGGAAGCTCAGGGTCACCCGTACAGACTGAACGGAGCTGTTCCGCAAAGCGGTCACCCAATCTGCGTTTGGTCTCCCCAATGTAGAGGAGACCGCATCGTGAGCAGTGAATACAGTATGTTAAATTGCAAGAAGTACAAGTAAATCGCTGTTTCACCTGGAAGGGGTGTTTGGGGCCCTGGACAGTGGGAAGGGAGGAGGTAAAAGGGCATGTGTTGCATCTCCTGCGCTTGCACGGGAAGGTGCCAGGTGAAGGAGCAGGGCTGTTGGGAGTGATTGAAGAGTGGACCAGGGTGTCGCGGAGGGAGCGGTCCCTTCGGAATGCTGAAAGGGGAGGTGAGGGGAAGATGTGTTTGGTGGTGGGATCACGTTGGAGGTGGTGGAAATGGCGGAGGATGATCCGTTGAATGTGGAGGCTGGTGGGGTGAAAGGTGAGGACAAGGGGAACCCTATCGTGGTGCTGGGAGGGAGGAGCAGGGGTGAGAGCAGAAGTGCGGGAAATAGAACGGACACGGTCAAGGGCCGTGTTAACCACGGTAGAGGGGAATCCTCGGTTGAGGAAAAAGGAAGACATGTCAGAAGCACTAGTATGGAAGGTGGCATCGTCAGAACAGACGCGGCAGAGACGGAGAAACTGGGAGAATGGAATAGAGTCCTTACAGGAAGCGGAGTGGGAGGAAGTGTAGTCCAGGTAGCTGTGGGAGTCGGTGGGCTTGTAGTGGATGTTTGTTGAAAGCCGATCGCCAGAAATGGAGACGGAGAAGTCAAGGAAGGGAAGGGAAGAGTCGGAGATGGACCATGTGAAGGTGAGGGCAGGGTGGAAATTGGAAGTAAAGTGAATGAACTTATCCAGTTCAGGGCGAGAGCAGGAAACGGCACCAATACAGTCATCGATGTACTGGAAAAAGAGGTGAGGGAGGGGACCTGAGTAGGACTGGAACAAAGAATGTTCCACATGTCCCATGAACAGGCAGGCATAGCTAGGGCCCATGCGGGTTCCCATAGCAACACCTTTAATTTGGAGGAAGTGAGTGGAGTCAAAGGAGAAGTTGTTCAATGTGAGAACATGTTCAGCCAGGCGGAGGAGGGTGGTGGTGGATGGGGACTGGTTGGGCCTCTGTTCAAGGAAGAAACAGAGCGCCCGAATGCCGTCCTGGTGGGGATGGAGGTGTTGTGTATGTAACCTGTTCCACCTTAAGAGAGCTTAAGCCTGTTCCACCTTAAGAGATGTACTACTTTCTCAGGCTGCTGTAGACGTAATACCGGGGGTGAGCACACCGGTATATAAGCACTGTGCAGTAATCTTGTATTCAGTGTAGTCCCTACCTCCAACCAGTAAAGACCTGTTTTATTGTTACTGATTAAGTCTGAGTATTAATTACTTGAACAACTCACAGACTTAACACTGGCAACGAGTCAGGTTCTTACCCTGCGGCAGTTATTCCACGGCGGTTGAAGAGAGGTTTCAAACCTCACCACTCACCACCCCACTGGAAGCAACAGGCATTAGGACCCTGAAGCCTCCATCAGCTTGTGAACCGGAGTAGAAGACCGGACTGGGGAACAGAGAGGTACAGGGCGATAGCGATCGGCAGATAAGGGCCGGGCCGCTTTGAAGTGAGGGGCGCAGCCGGGCCATCGATCGCAACCACCGATAAGGGCCGCACTCGGGCTGAAAGGCGCAGCGTCGGCAGACACTGAAGGCGCGAGAGCTGCGGTGAAAAGCGCGGGCCATCGATCGCGGCGGAGATAAGGGCCGCACTCGGGGCTGAAGGGAGACGGCGTCGGGGGAAGGGTGAAGACAGCCAAGCGCGGGAAAACCGCCATTTTGTGGGCGGAGGACGACGGCAAGAGCGGGAAGCCGCCATCTTGGATAGCAGTAAAAAAAAAAAACCTGAGAAATTGCAAATCTGATAAAGTACTACAATGCCTAAACACGGGAATATTAGCACCTTTGATAGTGACCTCGAAGATTGGGCCATATATGTTGAAAGAGTAAAAAATTATTGTAAGGCCAATAAAATTCGTGACCAAGATAAAGCTCTAACATTATTAAATTTAATGGGTGTGAAGACATACGGGCAATTGAAACACCTGTTATCACCAGATGAACCAGCGGATAAGACGTTCGATGAGATTGTTACTGTCCTGAAAGATCATCTAAACCCCACGCCGCTGATGCTAGCGGAACGATTTAAATTTTACGACAGAAGGCAGCTACAGCATGAAAGCAATGCTGAATATTTGCTGGAATTGTGTAAATTAGCGAAATATTGCCAGTTTGGAACGGGACTGACAGATGCACTACGAGACAAATTTGTGTGTGGTTTATTTAAACAGGATACACAAAAGCGACTGCTTGAGGAGAATGAGCTGACGCTTGAGAAGGCGGCCACTATGGCAGCAGCACACGAAGCCGCAGCGAGAGGCACGGCAGTAATGCAGCTACGGTCACCGGAGCTCAGTGCACACAAATTGGGTGTGAGTTCTGTTAAATGTTATCGTTGTGGAAAGACAACGCATGATCAGAACCAGTGTTGGTTTAAAAACCAAGAATGCAGAACATGTGGTAAGCTTGGACATATAGCTAGAGTATGCAGGTCAGGGAAGAAGACCAGCAACAAGAAGTCACCGCAAGGAAAATACGCAAAAGTACACAAGGTGGCCGAACAGGAGTCCGATTCAGACGCTAGCAGTAATGAACTGGCTGGCTTAAGCAGTATTGAACTGGCTAGCTTAAGGGTACTCAACGTTGGTAAGGGTGCAGACCTCCAGACAATTTGGGTTACTCTTCAGATAGAAGGAATCCAAGTAAAAATGGAATTGGACACTGGATCGGCATTGTCGGTCATGAATAAGAAAGATTACAGAAGGTTATTCCAACATATTCCCTTACAGGATACGGAGATTATATTGACAACCTACACGGGGCAGAGAGTGTACCCCATCGGGACAATAAAGGTTGCAGTGGCCAACAAGGGCGAAGGAAGTCAAATAATGGACTTATATGTGCTACCGGAGGGAGGTCCACCACTACTAGGCCGGGAGTGGTTTAGAAACATAAATATGGACTGGCATTCGCTAAAAGCCATAAAGAGTGAGAACTCGGTGCAGATATTCAGCCCAGACTCTAGAACTGATGATGGTAAGACCAACCCATGTGCAAAAGACAAAGTTTCAGCACAGAATTCCACTGAGCAACAACAACATAGTTTAACAGAGAATTCTGAGTCTGTCAAGTCTACTGATATGCACATTTTTGAGGGACACTGGGCTCGAACTCAACTCCATTTCAAACTACAACAGCAATTAGAACAAATGATTTGCCGTTTTGAGCAAGAGATGAATGAAATAAAAAAGTTCTTTGTTACAGAGTGGGAGAATCTGGAAAGGCAACAGAAGCAACTGATGGAGAAAATGGAGCAGGAGCACACCAACCATCTGCGCGAGGAGGCCGAACGAATCAAAGCTGATTCAGGTTCTGAAGGTGTGTGCCATAATCTGGTGTCAGAAGAGTTAACGGTCAGCCAACTCCTTCATATGCTGAGGGACAAGACTCTGAAATGGGAAAAACTTGAACACGAGCTGCGATCTTCAAAGGAAAAGGGTTCGGAGCTCTCAAAAGTCATTGAGATGGCTGATGTGACGACACAGACTGAAACGACTGCAACAGAGCAGCCATTGGATGCCAAAAGTACGCTGACTCACGTCAATGTAGAACAACAGACCGCTGAAACAGCTGCTCCGGTAGAGGGATTGCATAGTCCGATCAATCAATCTCCAAAGGAAGTTGAAGTATTAAAATCACAAATGAGGTCACTAGTAAACGACTTGCTGAAAGCCCAGAAAAAGCTGGATGCAGAGGTACACATGAAGAAGTCTCTTCAGGAAAGATGTCTGGATTTGGAACAAGAGCTGGCTAACGTCCAGCTGGGTATGGAGGAAATAGACGACCCTCTCACTGGTCTAGCTCAGGACGACACCGAATATTACCATGACCTAGTGGACGACACCGAATATTATTATGTCCTGTCCTGCCCAGCTTGTAACTTCAACTCCCAAAGTGCAGAAATCATGGAGGAGCACCAAAAGTCTACGGAACATCGGGAGAAGCTGGCTCTACGACGGAAACAGGAGGAAGAGAAGGAGGAACTGCGCATGCAGCTGGCAGCTGTGGCAGCTGACAATGGAGCCCAGAGAGTCTCCAAGAAGCAGAAAAGGAAAAGTAAAAACAGAAGATGACCCATCTGAACCATTATCACCTCTACCAGATCACACACGTGGTCCCTCCGAATGGAGCCAAATCAGTTCGGAAGTTCAAGCTGTTAAATCCATGAAAGGACTATTGAATGAGTAACGTGAACCGACTACACCACAGAGATTGAATCTGTGAACTGTTTTCCGCAGAGACTGAATCTGTGATATGTTACGTTAAACATGAAGTTATATATGTATATATGTTATTACGTTATGTTAAATGGGGGGATGACTATAAAGCTAAGAAGGGAGGAGTGTTGTGTATGTAACCTGTTCCACCTTAAGAGAGCTTAAGCCTGTTCCACCTTAAGAGATGTACTACTTTCTCAGGCTGCTGTAGACGTAATACCGGGGGTGAACACACCGGTATATAAGCACTGTGCAGTAATCTTGTATTCAGTGTAGTCCCTACCTCCAACCAGTAAAGACCTGTTTTATTGTTACTGATTAAGTCTGAGTATTAATTACTTGAACAACTCTCAGACTTAACAGGAGGTGTAGAGGGATTTCAGAACTCAGCATTGAGTTCAACAATTTCAGATAATTATCCCTGCCCTCATTTTTCATGCAGTATGATTTTTGCAATTCCCATTTGCAACATTTCCTGCCTCTTACAAAAGTACAGGATGTGCTTTCTACTCCTTCCTCCCCTCCTAACCCCCCCCCCCCCCCCCGCATCTCTGCACCTGCTTAATATCTGTTACATCTCCAGCTTTTTCCATTTCTGATGAAGGGTCCCAGACCTGAAACGTTAACTCTGTTTCTCTCTCCACGGATGCTGCCTGGCCTGCTGAGTATTTCCAGCATTTTCTGTTGTTTCAGATTTCCAGCATCCGCAGTATTTTGCAATTATACTAACTAGTGGTGTTCCACAGGGGTCCGTGCTGGGACCCCAACTCTTTACAATCTATATTAATGATTTGGAGGAAGGGACCGAGTGCAACATATCCAAGTTTGCCGACGATACAAAGATGGGAGGGAAAGCAGTGAGTGAGGAGGACATAAAAAACCTGCAAAAGGACATAGACAGGCTAAGTGAGTGGGCAGAGATTTGGCAGATGGAATATAATATTGGAAAGTGTGAGGTTATGCACTTTGGCAGAAAAAATCAAAGAGCAAGTTATTATCTAAATGGAGAGAAACTGCAAAGTGCTACAGTACAAAGGGATCTGGGGGTCCTGGTGCATGAAACACAAAAAGTTAGTATGCAGGTGCAGCAGGTGATCAGGAAGGCCAATGGAATCTTGGCTTTTATTGCAAGGGGGATGGAGTATAAAAATAGTGAAGTCTTGCTGCAGTTATACAGGCTATTGGTGAGGCCACACCTGGAATACTGCGTGCAGTTTTGGTTTCCATATTTAAGAAAAGATATACTTGCTCTCGAGGCGGTTCAGAGAAGGTTCACTCGGTTGATTCCGGAAATGAGGGGGTTGACGTATGAGGAAAGGTTGAGTAGGTTGGGCCTCTACTCATTGGAGTTCAGAAGAATGAGAGGCGATCTTATTGAAACATATAAGATTGTGAGGGGGATTGATCGGGTGGATGCGGTGAAGATGTTTCCACTGATGGGTGAGACTAGAACTAGGGGGCATAATCTTAGAATAAGGGCTGCCCTTTCAAAACTGAGATGAGGAGAAACTTCTTTACTCAGAGGTTAGCAAATCTATGGAATTTGCTACCCCAGAGAGCTGTGGAAGCTGCAACATTAAATAGATTTAAAATGGAGATAGACAGTTTCCTAGCAGATAAAGGAATTAGGGGTTACGGGGAGAGGGCAGGGAAGTGGACGTGAGTCTAGGTTCGGATCAGCCATGATCCTATTGAATGGTGGAGCAGGCCCGAGAGGCCGTATGGCCTACTCCTGCTCCTACTACTTATGTTCTCCTACTTCTTCTGTTCTTCCTCTTCTTCTTCATCTAGGATCCACGGCATACTTCTGACCATGCACATGATGGTCCCAGTTTTCCTAGGCTGCTTCATCTGTGCTTCTGTAGGTCTAAGCTTCATTTGGTTACTATGAAATCATTTGAAATGTCTAAAACTGTGAATACCCTGGCAGATCTCAGGATGTTGCCAATCAGATCCCCCACTGCAGCCACAGTAGGTGCACAAGCAGAGATATTCTTGTTTAGGACTCTATAGTCAATGGTCATTCGCTATGAACTGTCCAGTTTCCTAACCGGCCAAATAGGTGAATTCACATGGGTAGCCAAGGGTCTCAAGACTCCCTGATCCACCAAAGATGTCATCACCTTTTCCAAGTCCCACTCTGCCTCCTTTGGGAAGGTATATTGTTTCTGAGATCGGGACATAGGCTCTCCTCCTATTCTAACCTGCATTCCTGTCACCTGTCCACAATCATGCATTTGAGTGGCGAAAGTTTCCCTGTTCTCTTCCACTATCCGCCTATAACTTTCTGGGATCCTGCTCTTCAAAGTCCCCAGGTCATAGAGTCCCGCTGAGGCTACCACCCACACCTCTCCATGGCGAGGTGGGATAGCCTATATTTCATCGGTTTTGTCCACTCCACCCCACAAACAGTTATTGTGCATATCTACAACTATATTTTGTGCCAGTAGCCAATCTGATCCCAATACTTCCATTCCCGGTTGATCCCAAAGCATTAAAATACACGTCCACTTGGTTTGCAGTGACCCTACCTTAAAAGTTAAGGGTTTGGATACCGCCACTGATTTGCCCGAAAATCCTTTGAGTACATATGGTTTTCTGGTAGACCATGGGGAGGTGTTGGGAGCAACTGAGTCGACTACTGTACTCGAAGCTCCAGTATCTATTAAGTAATCCCCTTTCTTCCCCTCTACAACTACATCTACGCGTGGTCTATTGTACTCGTCGTACCTGAGTGGACACAGATACTCGGGCTGGGGGTGGCCCCGTCACGCTTGTTCATTCAGCGGTCCTTCATCCCCCTGTGTTAAGTGGACCTTGCCTTCCTGTTGAGCCTTTTGCTCTTTCATAATTTTGGCTACACATTCCACTCATTCCTTATAACTAGGGGCACTTGGCTCGGAGGTGTTCACCCCTTTACTTTCTCCTTCTTGCTCCCTTTTAGGCCTCCTACATTCTCTTGGAAAATGGCCCTTTCCTCCACAATTATAACAAACCCTTTCATCTATCCCCTGGGTAAGCTTGAAGGGTTTACCCTCCTGCTGCCATTTCCTGGTGGTTCCCCCTTTCATTTTGCACACCTTCCCTTTGGGCTGATTCACTTTACCCATTTCCCACTTCTCATCTTGACAGGACTCGAATAACTGAGTCGTTGTCCATAACACCTTCTCCTCAGTGTGCTCGTCATCGGGATCGGACCAGTTTTCCATATGAGCCCTTATATAGGGCAAACTATGGCTAGTCAGGGTCCTTAACAATGATTCAATCCCTTTCCTTCTAATTTTTCTCTCAGGATCTCTCCTCCTAAGGTTCCATTGTACACTACCCAGAGTTGATCAGCAAACTGCCTAGGCCATTCTTTCAGGCCTTGAGTGATCAATTCTATCTCTTGAAAAGGGTTTCCTACTCCGGCCCCCAATAATTTCCGTAATTCGTCCACCAATTCCTCCCAGTCTGATTCGCCATTCCTATGGGCCTTCGGGAGTCCCCCTAAAATGTCAGGTTCTAACATAAACAATAACTGACTTTTCTTTTGTTCCTTATTGCAACTTTCCATGAGGCATGTTGCTCTACGATCATGAGATGGTTTTCTATCTCTCCTCCCCGACTCAATTTACCTATTTCCTTCGCTAAACTTTTAAGATCGGTCAGGGAGCACTCCTGATGGTTCTGCCTTTCTTCCTCCAGACCTCCGTCCCCGTCTGTGTCATACTTATACTTAGTGGTCCCGAGGGGACACATTCTCCCATCCTCCCTTTTCATGGGTGCATACACCGGGGGTCTCCAGTGTTCCCCAGGTGGACTAACTCCTCTTCCTCATCGCTTACACACTCCGGTGCCATCGCACAGGCTATCCCCTTTTTGGCGGACAGTTTCCCCTCTAACTCCCGAATTCTTCTTTCACATTCTACATGACTTTCTTTCCCCTTCTTTTCTAGAGCTGACTGCTGGGTCACTCTCACTGCCGCTTTCAAGTCCTCATTCTGCCTTTCGGCCTTGTCTGCTCTCTCCTTTTGTCTGGACTCTTCCTGTTCCCATCTACCACTCAGCTTCTGCCCTTCTAAGACTTGGCTCTTTTGGTATAGAATTTCAGTCAGCTGACGCTCCCTTTCACACTCACAGTTTTCTCTTTCCTCACTCAGTCCTTTTAACAATTGGTCGACAATTGCCTCCCGATTGCTAGCTCTTGCATCCTTTTCCTCGATCTTTCCTTAACCTGATCTTTTCATATTCATCTTTTTAAAATTGTCTCTCGTATGCCATGAGCCAGACAGTTTTTAGCAAACCAGAGCAGCAGGTTCACTGCGTCCACTGTTCAGTTTCACAGACTGGATCTTCCCCGTCTATGATCACCCAAACCCAACCTTCTTTCAAAGGTATATACTGCTATATACTTAGTTGCTAGTTCATCCATAGTTTTCTTCTTTCGATTTGGGTGTTTCATCTTATTTTCTCTTTACGCAGGTCCTGCCGTGGTCGCCATTGTAAGCCTTACTGTCCTATTCTCAGGCTTGTAGTTCGTTTTGACCCGCAAATTACAAAGGAAACAATTAATGAATCACCCAAAAGCTCTTAAGTTAAATAAAGTTGTTTATTAAAGGAAAAGGAGAGAGAAAAGAAAAAAAACGCTTATTGATTTAAATGGCAATACAATGCCCTTCTTAATCTAGCTGGCAATACAATGCCCTTCTTAATCTAGCTGGCAATACAATGCCCTTCTTAATCTAGCTGGCAATACAATGCCCTTCTTAATCTAGCTGGCAATACATTGCCCTTCTTAATCTGCCTGGCAATACAATGCCCTTCTTAATCTGCCTGGCAATACAATGCCCTTCCTAGTCTACTCATAGCAATAAAGATGCTCTAGCGATACAATGCCCAAATATGTTCTAAGTAAATGGTCATATAATCACCCCGAAGTGGCCCGCTCCTGTTGATTGTAGCTCTCTCCTTCTGACGATCGGTCGGGTTCCCTCCTTGTTGACTGCAGCTCTGCTTCTGACTCCTCGACTGAAGTATCGAAGTTACCTTAGCATCTTTTATATCTTTTCCTTTCAAAGATGGACAGGATGTTACATCACCAAGGCCTCATTGACCTATCGATGATAGCCTTAGATCATGATAACCCCAATAATATATTGTGTTTTTTGTTTAAAACTTAAAGTTAAAGCCCACATCTCAACCGTCTAGCTGTCAAACTTTCTGATAAGGATTGTTTATTGAAGAGGCCCATTGTGTTCTGTGTTATCTCATCAAGGCCTAATTCCTGATTGTCTACACAAATGTCTCCTTTAGCTACACAATGTCTTTGTTCCTTCTTGATCGCACCATCTGGTTTTGCTGCTTTGCCACAGCTCAGCAGATTTTCATGTCCAGCTTGAAAATTGTGTCAAAAAGGGGTTATTTTCCTTACAAGGGGCAGAAAATGTTGTACAAATTCACACAGTTGTTCAGATAGAACAGGGTCTATCGCCAAACACTCGGGTAGATTTTCAACTTGCCACCAGGTGTGAAGCTGGCAGATCGACTGCCAGCTATGGAAATCCACCCGATATTTATTCCAGTTTTATGTCTGAACGGCAAGTTGAATATCTTGTCCTCGATCTCCAATGACCAAGGATAGAATAGACACTCCTCGCTCACTTTCCCAGCAATTGGTTACAAAGGCAGAGTCGCAGACCTACGACTTCCCCTCTTGTTATTAGCTGCTGAGGTTTAGCCAGAAGTGGGGAATCAGCAAGACTGATGCTGTCCTATTTGGAACCTGATGAGAATTCTATACCCCAGCCCTGACTTCACCCTATCCTTGGCTGCTCACCCACGCTGAACTCGACAATGTCTCAGCCTCAGTGTCCCCTCTGGCTCTAGGCAGAAATTCAAACCCCAATTCTCTCCACCAGCAAGCCTGCCTATTCCCCTCTCCACAATATTGCCAATCTCTGTCCCTATCTCACCCCCACTGTGACTTAAATTGTTATCCACAGCTTCTTCACCACCAGGTTCAAGGACCTCAACTCTCCTCTCACTGCCCTCTCAACTTCCACTCTGTAGACACTCCAACTTGTCCAAAACTGCTGCTCATGTCCTACCCTGCACTAATCACACCGTCCTCACCAATCCTCATCCCTCCCAACCCGTCAACGTCAAAATCCTTATCCTTTGCTCCAAGTCCCTCCATGGCCTCCCCTCCCCACCTCTATAACCTCTTCCAGCCCTACATGTCAGCAAGTGCCCTCTGCCCTTCCGACTCTGGCCTCTTTTGCATTCCCCCTTTCTCCGCTCCAACTTTGGCCATTTTGGCCCACCCCCTCAGGCTCCCCCCTCTTTAAAAATCCCCTTCAATCTACCAGGACTGTGATCATCTCCCCAACCCTTCCCCCATCACGGTGCAGCGTCCCAAGCCCTTTGGCACAGGTTGTTGCATTACCCACGTGTCTTGGAGCCTGCTCTCAGCCAGCTGCCTGAGGTCTGTTCATGCCTGTACCTACCGCTGCCAACCCTCCAGGAACGTTCTGGGGTCCCCAGCAATTAATGGCCCAGAAATTCGGGTCGGAGGTTCCCGCGGGTGCAAGCCCCCGACCTGCACTTATCTAGCGCGCCGGCCGTTGTGCTGTGGGCCCCCGTGGGATTCCGATCCTGGGCCTCCTCCAACTGCCGGCGCGCAGTGCTTGCGTATCCCAGAGGCGCAGTTAGTTCGATGCATCCCCGGGGATCACGTGGGCCATGGAGAGCCAATCGGAGCAGGGAATCTCTATCCATAGATTTGACAGGAAGACCTGTCAAATCTATTAATACAATTCAGCCCCAAAACATAATTAAAACTTCAAATTTTTTTTTTTAAATCACATTTTTAAAATAACTATAAATTACATAAAATAACTATTTTAAACAATAATTTAAATTTTTGAAAAAATTAATTACAGTTTCTAACGGGGCTAAAAATAAACTTACCTTTCTTTAAAGTATTTAAAAATAATAAACCTGTGGAGAAAATGTTTTAATTTTACTTAATTCACCACTTACCTGGTTAAAAGCAGGCCTTGCAACTGCTTTTTAGAAGCGTAGCTCCTGGAGACTTACCCTCCCGGAGAACACTGTAAAAAAAAAAAAACGGAAGTTCCAGGCGTACGCGCTGCTTCTTCGGTGTACGCGTTCGCCCTGTGAACCCCTTCCTTTAAGGGAACAGAAGTTCCCGTTTCCCGCGCGTGTGCAGTGCATGCACGAATCCGGCACTTCCATTGGGCCTATGCGTGAGTACCCAGTGCGTACTCACCCGTGGGGACCCGAAGTTCTAGCCCAATCTGGACACTGCTGCCAGCAGACTTTGGAGAGAAAAATCATAGGGGCAAAACAAAAATAGTTTTAACAATTTCTTTAACCCTTTTTTTTGTTAGTTATGAAAACATTGCAGATGGGTGGGAAAAGTAGGCTGTTTCACCGAGCGGGGCGGCCGGAGGTGGAAGGTCATGTGCTAAATCCTCCAGGAATATGTCCAACCAGAGTTGGCAAGCTTACCTGTGCCTGAAGTAGGAAGCAGTGAAGCAGGATTCAGGAGTGAGTGATCCCCTCTCCCTGGTTTACAGCTCTGATAGCAGTTTGCAGTGCAGAAGCCCAGCACAGGAATCAATAATTAAAGCAGAATCAGTGCTGCTGGAGAACGGAGTCCCCAATGTATCCCACTGCCTCCTACACTTTAATCCGCACATTTAATTTTGTTTGCATGCCATTGATTGGTAATATCATTTAAATGCAAATTTTCAGTTTATTAATACTTTTTAATATAAAGAGGGACCGTTGGGCATTTCTGGGCGACTTCAGACACTCATCTCCTGCTCGGCTGCTAGCTGGGGCCATATTTAAGAAGTAACGTATAACTTGAGGATTTATCAGCTCAAATTCCCGACAAGGGGATAAAATGTGCCTGAGCTCATAAATCCTCACTTCCAATGCTGCCTTTCAATGTCCAGTACTTCCATCGATTTGAAGTACTGGGTTATCCCCTAATGAGATTCCAGGCAACAACATTCATCTTTCACTTTCAATCTTTCCAGTCAGTGCGAGACTGCTCCAGCTGGGATCGACGCAAATATTGGCCCAGAAATTCGTGTCGGGGGCTTCCCGCGGGTGCAAGCCCCCGACCTACACTTACCTAGCGCGCCGGCAGTTGAGGCCTGGGCCTGCGTGGATTTCCTCTCTGTGGCCCGGTCCAGCTCCCGGCACGCTGTGCTTGCGTGACCCAGCGGCGTACTTAGTGCGATGCGTCTGCTGGGATCACGTGAGCCACGGGCAACCAATCGGAGGAGGGAAAATCCCATTCATGAGATTGACAGAAAGAACTGTCAAACTTTTGAAAACTCCAGCCCCCAAAACAGTACTTAACCTTCAAATAAATTTTTAAAAAACATCACACTTTTTATATAAACTACAAATAACTATTTTAAACAATAATTTAAATTTTTGAAAAAAATAATTTTATAAAAAAACGGTCTAAAAATACACTTACCTTGAAAGTATTTAAAAATAATAAACCTGTGGAAAAAATGTTCTAATTTTAATTAATTGACCACTTACCTTTTAAAATGAAGTCCTTACGCCTGGTTTTTAAATGTGTAAAATGTAGAGGCCTTCACACATGGAAAAACCTGTATATAAAAAAAAAAGGAAGTTCAACGCGCACGCGCAGACTCCCGCGCGCACGCGTTCGACCTCTGAACCCCTTCGTTCAGAGGATCGGAAATGCCGGTTTCCAGCGCATGTGTAGTGCATGCAAGAAACCGGCACTTCCATCGGGTCCACGCGTGAGTACTCCGTGCGTGCTCACGCGTTGGGACCCGAATTTCTGGGCCAATCCCGGTCGACCCCTTGCCACAGTTACAGAGTGACAGTGTCATGACCCACAGTTACAGAGCGACAGGGTCCCGACCCACAGTTACAGAGCGACAGGGTCCCAACCCACAGTTACAGCGCGACAGGGTCCCGACCCACAGTTACAGAGCGACAGGGTCCCGACCCACAGTTACAGAGCGACAGGGTCCCAACCCACAGTTACAGCGCGACAGGGTCCCGACCCACAGTTACAGCGTGACAGGGTCCCAACCCACAGTTACAGCGCGACAGGGTCCCGACCCACAGTTACAGTGTGACAGGGTCCCGACCCACAGTTACAGAGCGACAGCGTCCCGACCCACAGTTACAGAGCGACAGGGTCCCGACCCACAGTTACAGCGCGACAGGGTCCCAACCCACAGTTACAGCGCGACAGGGTCCCGACCCACAGTTACAGTGTGACAGGGTCCCGACCCACAGTTACAGAGCGACAGCGTCCCGACCCACAGTTACAGAGCGACAGGGTCCCGACCCACAGTTACAGAGCGACAGGGTCCCGACCCACAGTTACAGCGTGACAGGGTCCCGACCCACAGTTACAGCGTGACAGGGTCCCGACCCACAGTTACAGAGCGACAGGGTCCCGACCCACAGTTACAGCGTGACAGGGTCCCGACCCACAGTTACCGAGCGACAGGGTCCCGACCCACAGTTACAGAGCGACAGGGTCCGGACCCACAGTTACAGCGTGACAGGGTCCCGACCCACAGTTACCGAGCGACAGGGTCCCGACCCACAGTTACAGAGCGACAGGGTCCCGACCCACAGTTACAGCGTGACAGGGTCCCGACCCACAGTTACAGAGCGACAGGGTCCCGACCCACAGTTACAGCGTGACAGGGTCCCGACCCACAGTTACAGAGCGACAGCATCCCGACCCACAGTTACACAGCGACAGGGTCCCGACCCACAGTTACAGTGCGACAGGGTCCCGACCCAGATTTACAGCGCGACAGGGTCCCGACCCACAGTTACAGAGCGACAGGGTCCCGACCCACAGTTACAGCGTGACAGGGTCCCGACCCACAGTTACAGCGCGACAGGGTCCCGACCCACAGTTACAGAGCGACAGGGTCCCGACCCACAGTTACAGCGTGACAGGGTCCCGACCCACAGTTACCGAGCGACAGGGTCCCGACCCACAGTTACAGAGCGACAGGGTCCGGACCCACAGTTACAGAGCGACAGGGTCCCGACCCACAGTTACAGAGCGACAGGCCCCTGACCCACAGTTACCGAGCGACAGGGTCCCGACCCACAGTTACCGAGCGACAGGGTCCCGACCCACAGTTACCGAGCGACAGGGTCCCGACCCACAGTTACCGAGCGACAGGGTCCCGACCCACAGTTACCGAGTGACATGGTCCCGACCCACAGTTACCGAGCGACAGGGTCCCGACCCACAGTTACCGAGCGACAGGGTCCCGACCCACAGTTACAGAGCGACAGGGTCGTGACCCACAGTTACAGAGCGACAGGGTCCCGCCCCACAGTTACAGCGCAACAGGGTCCCGACCCACAGTTACAGAGCGACAGGGTCCCGACCCACAGTTACAGAGCGACAGGGTCCCGACCCACAGTTACAGAGCGACAGGGTCCCGACCCACAGTTACAGAGCGACAGGGTCCCGACCCACAGTTACAGAGCGACAGGGTCCCGACCCACAGTTACAGAGCGACAGGGTCCCGACCCACAGTTACTGAGCGACAGGGTCCCGACCCACAGTTACAGTGCGACAGGGTCCCGACTCACAGTTACCGAGCGACAGGATCCCGACCCACACTTACCGAGCGACAGGGTCCCGACCCACAGTTACCGAGCGACAGGGTCCCGACCCACAGTTACCGAGCGACAGGGTCCTGACCCACAGTTAGAGAGCGACAGGCCCCTTACCCACAGTTACAGAGCAACAGTTACCGCGCGACAGGGTCCCGACCCACAGTTATAGCGCGACAGGGTCCCGACCCACAGTTACCGCGCGACAGGGTCCCGACCCACAGTTACCGCGCGACAGGGTCCCGACCCACAGTTACAGAGCGACAGGGTCCCGACCCACAGTTACAGAGCGACAGGGTCCCGACCCACAGTTACAGAGCGACAGGGTCCCGACCCACAGTTACAGAGCGACAGGCCCCTGACCCACAGTTACAGAGCGACAGGGTCCCGACCCACAGTTACAGAGCGACAGGGTCCCGACCCACAGTTACAGAGCGACAGGGTCCCGACCCACAGTTACAGAGCGACAGGGTCCCGACCCACAGTTACAGAGCGACAGGCCCCGACCCACAGTTACAGAGCGACAGGGTCCCGACCCACAGTTACAGAGCGACAGGGTCCCGACCCACAGTTACCGAACGACAGGGTCCCGACCCACAGTTACAGAGTGACAGGGTCCCGACCCACAGTTACAGAGCGACAGGGTCCCGACCCACAGTTACAGAGCGACAGGCCCCTGACCCACAGTTACAGTGCGACAGGGTCCCGACCCACAGTTACAGAGCGACAGGGTCCCGACCCACAGTTACAGAGCGACAGGGTCCCGACCCACAGTTACCGAGCGACAGGGCCCCTGACCCACAGTTACAGTGCGACAGGGTCCCGACCCACAGTTACCGAGCGACAGGGTCCCGACCCACAGTTACAGAGCGACAGGTTAACGCAAACTGTCAATCTGCTTCATTGGGATGCAGGGCCCCACCACACCAGCAATCGCTAGTTGTAATTTAATCTCTGCTTTGTATGGAAAGTATCCAAATGAACTCTGTGGTTTTCGGAGGCGATATTAATTGAGGCAGGGTTAGTGAGGTAACCTGCGTGGTGTTTATGGTCCTAAATGAGCAGAGTAACACTGGCGTGTGTGCTATGGTCACAGTCCTGATCCTCATATATGTGAGTGAAGCTGGGCTGAATTGCTATGGTTGTGGGCCCTGACTCTGATGTACTAGAGTCCTCTCTGCCCAGCCATGACTGTCCACATGATCTGCATTCTTCTGATTTTAATTTGAACTCTACCACCAGTTCGTCACTGCTCCTAGATGAGGATGGGAAATGCCCCAGGACCTCCTGGAATGTGCTGTTTGTTCAGATGGAGAATTAGGTTGGAAATCACCAGCTGATGTTTAGTATACAGTTTAATATTCCCTTATATTTTGGTTGTTTACATTGTTAATAATCCATGTATTTTTCGTGCTTGATATGGTCATGTCTCACTCCAGATTTTGAACACATAACCTGGACCGACACTTGAGTGCAGTATTGAGGGGAGTACTGCACTGTTGGAGGTGCCATCTCTTGGATCAGGCATTAAGCCCAGGCCCTGTCTGCCCTCTCAAGTGGTTAATATTCCCTTGTATTTTTGGCGTTTATTTGCGTCATACCCCGGTGTCCTTTTGGACGGTTGTGGCTAAATTCCCATTTACTAAAGTTATTGCTAGTGGTTGTGGACCTTTTGAATTTTATTTATTTTTTATATTATTGGTTGTTTGCAGTGTAGTGTATGTGCCTTTAAGTCAGAACTACTTTTACAGCTCCTGTATACTGTAGTACCGGCAGTGACCACACCTGTATATAAGCTTTGCGCATGCCTCTGTACCCCCAGTCTTGAGACTACCCTCCTCCAGTAAAGACCTGTTTATTGTTAATGTACAGCATCCGTGTGATTATTTAATAACAGCATAACCACTGAACCACAGATCCAACAGTGGCGACGAGTGTCGATTCGAATCTACCTGCAACATAAAAAAAAAAGAAAATAGTCGAGGCCAGGAACACGGGCGTCGACCACGAGCAACCGCCCAGCAGTCAGGCAGAGATTGAACTTCGCAGGGGAGGCTGTGGAGAGCCGGGCTTGGTTCCCCAGCCATGACGAGCAGCAAGAGACCGACGACAGGTCCAGCGCAGACCCTTCCCGAGCAGCGGCGGCTGGAGCCGACCGATGGCGGAGAGAAAGCCGAGCAGCGTCGATGGGGTAAGACAGAGGGTGAAGAGCGCAGGGCGCAGCCGGGGGTTGAACACTGAGCGGCGTCGAGAAAAAGAAAACAAACCGGAGAGTGAGAGGGTAGAGAAACAGCCGGGTTCTAGACTGAGCGGCGTCGAAAAATATAAAAAGAAGAACGCGCAGAGCACAGCCAGTGCTCACGGGCTGAACAGGGTCCGCGCGGCGAAGAAAGGGGAGCGCGAGAGACGCCATTGAGCCGCGGAGAAGAAGAAAGAGCGTGGGAGACGCCATTTTTAGAAGCCACAGTGGAGAAGAAGGGCGAGCGCGGGAAGGAAGGAAAGCGCGGGAGACGCCATTTTGTGCCAGCGGAGAAGAAGGGGAAGCGCGGGAGGCGCCATTTTTGACTGTTAACTCACACCCAAGGATGCCGAAGAGTGGCAGTATCTCTACGTTCGACAATGAAGTCGAAGATTGGGCGACATATGTGGAACGTATTGAGGTGTACTGCAGGGCGAATGAAGTGCCAGATGCTAATAAAGCACTGGTTCTGTTAAATTCCATGGGTGCAAAAACTTTGGGGTTATTAGATTTCGCAGTAACCCATGAGAAGCCGGTAAACAAGAATTTTGAAAGCATAGTAGAAATCCTACAGGACCACTTAAACCCCACACCGCTGCTGATAGCAGAATGATTTAAGTTCCATAAAAGGAACCAACACAAAGACGAAAGCAATGCTGAGTACCTAACGGAACTGCGCAAGCTATCGAAACACTGCCAGTTTGGAGCGGGACTAGCAGATACATTAAGGGACAAGTTTGTGTGTGGGCTACAAAGTGAAGGAACCCAGAAACGGCTTCTATCAGAAAAGGACCTTACGCTGGACAAAGCTTTCAGTATGGCAGTATCACAGGAAGCAGCCGCAAGGGGCGCTGCAGAGATACAACGGAGACCGCAAGAATATGGCACCAATGAAATGTCCTATGGAACAGGGAAGTGCTATCGCTGCGGCAGAACAACACATGACCAGAAAGATTGTTGGTTCAAGGACCAAGTGTGCAGACAGTGTGGGAAAGCAGGACACATAGCAAGAGTCTGCAGGTCTGGGAAGAAAACCAACAGTAAGAAATCTCCACAGGAGAAGTACAAAAAGGTACACCAGGTGATGGACAGTGGTTCAGACGAACAGAAAAGTGACACAGACTCCGGAATCAAGGAGCTGGGTTGTCTGAAACTACATAAGGTAACAGAAATGGAGGTAGAAGAAGCTTCAGAACAATACCTTACGATCAATACTCATAAAGGTCTCTATCAATACAACCGGCTGGTGTTTGGAGTAGCCTCGGCTCCGGCTATCTGGCAAAGGGCGATGGATCAGGTCCTGCAAGGGATTCCAGGGACCCAGTGTTATTTGGACGACATCTTGGTCACGGGCGAAAATGACGGTGATCACCTCGCCAACTTGGAGAAGGTGCTCACCAGATTAAAGGAGTATGGGCTACGAGCTAATCGCCACAAGTGCGAGTTTTTCCAGAAACAGATCTCGTATTGTGGCCACGTCATCGATGAAGAGGGGTTACATAAGTACCCTGACAAGATTGAGGCAGCAGTCAAGGCTCCAGCACCGGAAAATGTGTCACAACTGAGGTCGTTCCTCGGGCTGGTAAACTACTACCACAAGTTCTTACCAAATTTGTCTACGGTATTACACCCACTGAACACCCTACTGCAAACAGGGGTACCACGGAAGTGGGATGACGAACGTAGACGAGCTTTCAAGAAGTGTAAAGAATTGATCACATCAAAAGAGGTGTTGGCCCATTTCAACCCAGCACTACCAATTCGTTTGGCATGTGATGCATCACCCTATGGTATTGGAGCGGTGCTGTCGCACAAATTCCCTGACGGGTTGGAGAGGCCAGTAGCCTTTGCGTCTCGGTCACTAACCTCAGCCGAACGCAACTACGCCCAGATTGACAGGGAGGCCCTCAGCCTAGTATGGGGAGTAAAAAAATTCAACCACTATCTGCATGGGCAGAAGTTCACCTTGCTGACTGACCACCAACCACTTGTCTCCATCTTTAATCCTAAGAAGGGCATTCCAGTGATGACTGCACAGCGGTTACAAAGATGGTCCCTGTTTCTAGGGGCGAATCAATATGAAATAGAATATAAAGGCAGAAAACAGCATGGGAACGCTGATGGGCTATCGCGCCTGCCACTGCCTACTGTGGAGGAAGCACCAGCAGTGGACCCTATCGAGAGATTTTATTCGTCAATAATTGAACGATTGCCAGTAACGAACGCGGATATAGAGAAGGAGACCCGCAATGATCCGACGCTGTCTCGGGTATAGGAATTGACGGTGAGGGGATGGCCAACTCATGGCGACTCACTGTTGCCAGCATTCTCATCCAGAAGAGAACAGCTGTCAGTATGCCAGGGGACAGTGATGTGTGGATCCAGAGTGGTGATTCCACCCAAGTTAAGGGAGAGAGTGCTAAATGAGCTACATGAAGGTCATCTGGGGGGAGTGAAAATGAAAAGCCTTGCTAGGGCTTATGTGTGGTGGCCAGGAATCGATCAACAAATCGAAGACCTAACTAAGAGCTGCTTAGGATGCCAGAAGGTCCAAAATGCACCACCACATGCCCCTCTACACCCATGGGAGTGGCCCTCCTCTCCATGGCAACGGGTGCATATTGATTTTGCTGGTCCATTCATGGACTCAATGTTCTTAATAGCAGTGGATGCTCATTCAAAGTGGCCTGAGGTGATAAAAATGTCTTCAACCACTACAGAGAAAACGATTGCAGTCCTACGGACCATATTTGCCAGGAACGGTTTGCCAGAGCAGATTTGCTCTGATAATGGACCACAGTTTGTGTCCGACGAGTTCCAAAAATTCATGAAAAGGAATGGGGTAAGGCATTACACATCCGCCCCGTATCATCCAGCCACAAATGGATTGGCTGAGCGGTTTGTACAAACCTTTAAGAAGGCGATAAAGGCCATGTGCGACGATGAAATTCCACTACAGCATAAGATGGACAATTTCTTATTAGCCTACCGAAACGCGACACATGCAGTAACCAACCAGACCCCGGCCATGATGTTCGTTAACCGAAGGTTGAGATCTCGTCTGGACTTGCTCAGACCAAATGTGCGAAGAAAGGTTGAGGACAAACAATTCCAGCACATCAATGAGAAGCCAACAAGGAGCTTCAATGTAGGGCAACCAGTCTTGGCCCGTGACTATCGAACAGAGAAATGGCAACCCGGAACGATATGTACAAGGCAGGGGCCATTAATGTACACAGTGGATGTCGGGGAGAACATTGTGAGACGCCACGTCGATCAGATCTTAGCGTCACAGGAACACGTCAACCCCATGTCTCGAGTACCTGGGGATGAACCCGTCATACCGGTAGCATCTACCTCAGACCCAGTAGCAGTGGAACCCGATGAACTACCCGATGAAAAGGGGTCAGAACATAAGAAATAGGAGCAGGAGTAGGCCAATCGGCCCCTCAAGCCTGCTCCGCCATTCAATAAGATCATGGCTGATCTGATCCTAACCGCCAATCTACTATCACAGAACCATCTCCTGAATCTAACAGAATTAGACACACGAAATAGGAGCAGGATCAGGCTACACAGCCCCTGGGCCCGCTCCGCTACCCACAGGGCCATGACTGATCCAAACCTAGACTCATGTCCAAATTCCTGCCCGCTCCCCGTAACCCTTAATTCCCTTTACTCCTAGGAAACTGTCTATTTCTGTTTTAAATTTATGTAATGATGTAGCTTCTACAGCTTTTTGGGGCAGCATATTCCATGGACCTACCACCCTCGGAGTGAAGTAGTTCCTCCTCATCTCAGTTTTGAAAGAGCAGCCCCTTATTCGAAGACTATGCCCCCTAGTTCTAGTTTCACCCATCATCGGGAACATCCTCCCCGCATCCACCCGATCCAACCCCTTCACAATCTTATATGTTTCAATAAGATCGCCTCTCATTCTTCTGAACTCCAATGAGTAGAGTCCCAATCTACTCAACCTCTCCTCATTTGTCCATCCCCTCATCCCCGGGATTAACCGAGTGAACCTTCTTTGTACTGACTCAAGAGCAAGTACGTCCTTTCTTAAGTATGGACACCAAAACTGTACGCAGTATTCCAGCTGCGGTCTCACCAATACCTTGTACAACTGAAGCAATACCTCCCTATTTTTATATTCTATCCCCCTAGCAATGAAAGCCAACATTCCATTGGCCTTCTTAATCACTTGCTGCACCTGCATACTAACCTTTTGAGTTTCGTGCACCAGGACCCCCAGATCCCTTTGTACTTCAGTACTTTCCAGTTTCTTGCCATTAAGATAATAACTTGCTCTACGATTTTTCCTGCCAAAGTGCATAACCTCACACTTTCCAGTATTGTATTCCATCTGCCAAATCTCTGCCCACTTACTTAGCCTGTCTATGTCCCCTTGCAGGTTTTTTATGTCCTCCTCACTCACTGCTTTCCCTCCCATCTTAGTATCATCTGCAAACTTTGATATGTTACACTCGGTCCCCTCCTCCAAATCGTTAATATAGATTGTAAAGAGTTGGGGACCCAGCACTGACCCCTGCGGAACACCACTTGTTACTGATTGCCAGTCTGAGAATGAACCATTTATCCCAACTCTCTGCCTTCTGTTAGATAGCCAATCCTCTATCCATGCCAGAATATTACCCCCAATCCCGTGATTTTTTATCTTAAGCAATAATCTTTTGTGTGGCACCTTGTCAAATGCCTTTTGGAAGTCTAAATACACTACGTCCACTGGTTCCCCTTTATCCACCCTATATGTTACTTCCTCAAAGAACTCCAGTAAATTTGTCAAACATGACTTCCCCTTCATAAAACCATGCTGACTTTGTCCTATTAAATTATGATTATCCAAATGTCCTGTTACTGTCTCCTTAATAACGGACTCCAAAATTTTACCTACCACAGATGTTAGGCTAATCGGTCTATAGTTTCCAGCCTTCTGTCTACTGCCCTTTTTAAATAAGGGTGTTACATTAGCAGTTTTCCAGTCTGCCGGGACCTTTGCTGAGTCCAGGGAGTTTTGGAAAATTATTACCAATGCATCCACAATCCCTACCGCCACTTCCCTCAAGACCCTAGGATGTAAGCCATCCGGTCCAGGTGATTTATCCACCTTGAGTCCCATTATTTTACCAAGTACCACTTCCTTAGTGATTTTGATCGTGTTTAGCTCCTCCCCCCCTTTAGACCCCTGTTTGTCCAGTGTTGGGATATTCTTAGTGTCTTCTACTGTAAAGACTGATATAAAATATTCATTCAGTGTTTTTGCCATCTCCATATTTCCCACCATTAATCTCCCGGCCTCATCCTCTAAGGGCCCAACATTTACTTTAGCCACCCTTTTTCTTTTTATATAACTATAAAAACTCTTACTGTCTGTTTTTATATTTTTTGCCAATTTACTTTCATAATCTATCTTCCCTTTCTTAATCAATCTTTTTGTTATTTTTTGCTGTCTGATCCTCTATCCTCCCACTAGATTTGGCTACCTTATATGCCCTTGTTTTTATTCGAATACTATCTTTAATTTCTTTACTTAGCCACGGATGGCTGTCTTTTCTTTTACACCCTTTTCTTCTCAGTGGAATATATATTTTTTGGAAGTTGTAAAATAACTCCTTAAATGTACACCACTGATCATGTATCGTCTTACCCTTTAATCTATTTTCCCAATCCACTCTACTCAATTCTGCTCTCATACCTTCATAGTCTCCTTTATTCAAGCTTAGCATGCTTGTTTGAGATCCAACCTTCTCACCCTCTAATTAAATATGGAATTCGCCTCTGCACCAAGAACAAGAACCTCCAGAAAGGCGCTATCCCGAAAGAGTCAGGAAGCCACCCCAAAGACTGAATCTATAAATGGACTTTTGTTGTTTATTAGGGGTACTACTAATCTAAAAGGGGAGGAATTGTAACCTTTAAGTTAGAACTACTTTTACAGCTCCTGTATACTGTAGTACCGACAGTGACCACACCTGTATATAAGCTTTGCACGTGCCTCTGTACCCTCAGTCTTGAGACTACCCTCCTCCAGTAAAGACCTGTTTATTGTTAATGTACAGCATCCGTGTGATTATTTAATAACAGCATATCCACTGAACCACGAATCCAACATGCAGCATCAAATTTTATGAGTTGTAGAAAAACAGAACAATAATTGCATTTATATAGCGGCATTAAAACTTCCCAAGGTGCTTCACAGGAGCGTAATCAAACAAAATCTGACACCGAGCCACATAAGGAGATATTAGGACAGGTGACCAAAGCTTGGTCAAAGAGTTGGTTTTAAGGTGTGTCTTGAAGGAAAGAGAAGTAGAGAGGTGGAAAAGTTTGGGGAAGGATTTCCAGAGATTAGGGCCTAGGCAGCTGAAGGCACAGCCGCCAATGGTGGGGTGAAGGAATTCGGGGATACACAAGAGGCCTGAGTTGGCGGAACGCAGTGCTTTCCGAGAGTTGTAGGGCTGCAGGAGGATACAGAGATAGGGAGGGGTGAAGCCATGAATGAACAGGCCATCCAGGGAGTCCGGAGTTCCCCAGAACCTGCTGGTAGTTGAAGGGTTAACCCATGGTCGCCACAAGGCAGGGGAGCATTTGGTATTGTGTGAAAGAACTGAACTTTTCTTCTGAAATAGCAGTGACCAGTAAATGCAGCCCTTGCTCTCTCCTCCCCTCCCCTTGCGGCAGTGTTTTCAGCACTGAAATGCTGGTGTCCAAACCTTCCTGGGAGACGCTTTACAAACCAAGGTGTTGCAAGCCTCCTCTCACTGCCTCTGATTTTGATTGCTTGTCTTCACACTTGGAGAATTGCTTGTGGCGTAGTTTAGAAGTCCCATGCTGTGCAGATGCAGACTTTAATTTAAATCTCTGGGACCTGCAGGGCTAATTCTACATCTACACACACTGGGAGTCAGTCACAAATCACATTGCTCCCATCTGAATGTAATACTATTTTTATCAAGGAAAAATCATTACTACAGGAGAAGGGATTTTTTTCAAATCTGATTTATCCAGCTTTTTAAAAAACCAGATAAATGGTGCTCCAAATGTTTGGAAAGAAATATATGTGGTTACCTATGATTTAAATGAAAGTTTCTTTTATTGCGCACACAATGTAAAATACATACTCTTCAGCTGACTGCCTGAAGGAGCCAACTTGCCCCTCAGCTCAATGTTAGCCAATCCTCTTCGACTGTTGTAATCACCTGGGTAGCCCTGGTTCCAAGCTGGGGATCCTAAACATCACGGGGTATTCTGCCCGGTGTCGTGTCTTCCACTGTGCTGCACATGTCTGATGAGGAAATTCTGGGACTTAGTACAACAGTTGCTGGAAGTCAAGGAGACCAGGTGCAAGAAGCGAAGAGGCTGATAAATCCAGGCCTCTGTACCCACTCTGATTGGGGTTACAGAGAACGGAGGCTGTTGGGCCCACAATATGAAGCTCAAACTAATGGGTTTTGAAAAATGTAACTTGTTGTTTTAAAAGGTGCTGTTTCTTTCCCACATTATTAACCACTTCTCCATTGCAACTTAATCAAACGGCTGTCACCTGAGCCATACACTCATCACATCATGATCAAATGCAGTTTACAACAGGATGTTTACTGTTAGGGTACAGACTAGAATCAGCCTTGTCTGAGATTGAGAAGATACTTGCCAACCTGTGTCAATTAGCATCTTTATATTCAGTTACAAGGCCTTCTCTTTCAGAAAGCTCACTGCAGGGAGCTATCTCATTTGGCCTGTTTGTCCTCTTCACGTTCAGGTTTGTTGGTGGAGTGTCTATAATATACAGTCCTTGTGAATTGGCCCAGAAATTCGGCTCTCCACAGGTGAGTGCGCACGGGGTACTTACCCGTAGGCTGAATGGAAGTGCGGGTTTCCTGCGTGCATTGCGCATGCGCGGGAAACCGGCACTTCCGATCCTCTGAACGAAGGGGTTCAGAGGTCGAACGCGCGCGCAGGGAGGCTGCGCGTGCGCTTTGAACTTAGGTTTTTTTTGCAGGTTTTCACGCGAGGTTAAGCCTGTAGGATTTACACATTTAAAAATCAGGCATAAGGTCTGCTTTTTACAAGGTAAGTGGTCAATTAATTAAAATTAAAACATTTTTTCCACAAGTTTATTATTTTTAAATACTTTAAAGCAAGGTAAGTTTATTTTTAGCCCCGTTTTTTATAAAATTATTTTTTTCAAAAATTTAAATTATTGTTTAAAATAGTTATTTAATGTAATTTGTAGTTTATTGAAAAAGTGTGATTTAAAAAAAATATATATATTTTAAGGTTTACTGCTATTTTGAGGCCCGTAGTATTCATAAGTTTAGACAGGTCTTCCTGTCAATCTTATGAATGGGCTTTTCCCTCCTCCGATTGGCTGCCCATGGCTCACGTGATCCCAGGGGACGCATCGCACTAACTACGCCCCTGGGACACGCAAGCACAGCGCGCCGGCAGCTGGGCCAGGCCCCGGAGTGGAATTCCACGGGGCCCTACAGCTCAACTGCCGGCGCGCAAGGTAAGTGCAGGTCAGGGGCTTGCACCCGCGGGAAGCCCCCGACCTGAATTTCTGGGCCATTAACTGGGGCTTCTCCGGCTCCCCTGGGCAGTGACCCTGCTCACGTTAGAGCTGTATGACTGGGAGAACGTTAACCGCAACTTGCATTTATGTAGCGCCTTTAACATTGTAAAATGTCCCAAGGTGCTTCACAGGAGCATTATCAAACAAAACTTGACACCAAGCCATGTAAAGTGATACTACAGCAGGTATCAAAGAGGTAGGTTTTAAGGAGCATCTTAAAAGAGGAGAGAGAGGCGGACAGGTTTAGAGAGGGAATTCCAGAGCTTAGGGCCTCAGCAGCTGAAGGCACGGCCGCCAATGGTGGAGCGGTTAGGATCAGGGATGCTCAAGAGAGCAGAATTAGAGGAGCGCAGATATCTCGGAGGGTTGTAGGGCTGGAGGAGATTACAGAGATAGGGAGGGGTGAGGCCATGGAGGGATTTGAAAACAAGGATGAGAATTTTAAAATCGACTCTGTGAACAAGAGCACTATGCCGAGCCTTCTTCATCTGTGGAGAGAATAGACAGGTTAACGTTTCCAGGGCAGACCCTCCAAAGAAATCAGTATTTGTAGGGAAATGGTGTTGGGGAAATTGATGGGATTGAAGGCCGATAAATCCCCAGGGCCTGATAATCTACATCCTTGGGTACTTAAGGAAGTGGCCCTAGAAATAGTAGATGCATTGCTGATCATCTTCCAACATTCGATGGAATCTGGAACAGTACCCATGGATTGGAGGGTAGCTAATGTTACCCCACTACTCAAAAAAGGTGGTAGAGAGAAAATGGGAAATTACAGACCGGTAAGCCTGACATCGGTAGTGGGGAAAATGCTAGAGTCCATTATAAAAGATGGAATAGCAGAGCACTTGGAAAACAGTGACAGGATCGGATAAAGTCAACATGGATTTACAAAGGGTAAATCGTGCTTGACTAATCTACTGGAATTTTTTGAGGATGTAACTGGTAAAATAGATAAGGGAGAACCAGTGGATGTGGTGTATCTGGACTTTCAGAAGGCTTTCGATAAGGTCCCGCATAAGAGATTAGCATGTAAGGTTAAGGCACATGGGATTGGGGGCAAGGCATTGACTTGGATAGAGAACTGGTTGGCAGACAGAAAGCAAAGAGTTGGAATAAACGAGTCTTTTTCCGAGTGGCAGGCAGTGACTAGTGGGGTACCTCAGGGATCGGTCCTTGGACCCCACCTATTCAAAATATATATTAATGATCCAGACAAGGGAACTAGATGTAATATCTCCAAATTTGCAGACGACACAAAGCTGGGTGGGCGTGTGTGCTGTGAGGAGGATGCCGAGAAACTCCGGGATGATTTGGACAGGTTGGGTGATTGGGCAGAAGCATGGCAGATGCAATATAACGTGGATAAATGTGAGGTTATCCGCTTCGGTGGCAAAAACAGGAAGGCAGATTATTATCTGAATGGCAATAGATTGGGAGAAGGGGAAGTGCAACGAGACCTGGGTGTCCTTGTGCACCAGTCACTGAAGGTAAGCATGCAGGTGCAGCAGGCGGTTAAGAAGGCAAATGGTATGTTGGCCTTCGTAGCGAGAGGGTTTGAGTACAGGAACAAGGATGTCTTGCTGCAGTTGTACAGGGCCTTGGTGAGACCACATCTTGAGTATTGTGTGCAGTTTTGGTTGCCTTATCTGAGGAAGGAGTTCAGCGAAGATTCACCAGGCTGATACCTGGGATGGCAGGAATGACGTATGAGGAGAGATTGGGTCGATTGGGCTTGTACTCGCTGGAGTTTAGAAGAATGAGAGGGGATCTCATTGAAACTTACAAAATTCTGACAGGACTGGACAGACTAGATGCAGGAACGATGTTCCCGATGGTCAGGGAGTCCAGAACCAGGGGTCACAGTCTAAGGATAAGGGGTAGGCCATTTAGGACAGAAATGAGGAGGAATTTCTTCACCCAGAGATTGGTGAACCTGTGGAATTCTCTGCCACAGAGGGCAGTGGAGGCCAGTTCATTAAATATATTCAAGAAGGAGTTGGATATATTTCTTAAGGCTAAAGGGATCAAGGGTTATGGGGAGAAGGCAGGGACAGGGTACTGAATTTGGATGATCAGCCATGATCGCATTGAATGGCGGAGCAGGCTCGAGGGGCCGAATGGCCTACTCCTGCTCCTATCTTCTATGTTTCTGTGTTTCTAAATGTTTACTGGTCTGGTATTTCTACAGATGCTGTCTTTCCGACATGTTTTGTTTTTTGCAGATTTCCAGCAGCTGCAGTTTTTGGCCTTTTGGTGAGCATTCTTGTCAGGAAGATGTGTCTGTGTGCGCATGCCTATGTTTCTAGGCCGAGGACTGGATTGGGCCCATGACAGTTGTGTAGACTGCTGGCACTCTCTGCCTAGACTCACACAAGAATGAGGGCCCATTGGACTGTCAGAGCTGCAAGTGTCCAGGGAGCCCTACCCCAGCAGGTGCTGCAGCCTTCAGTACAGGGGCTGGCCGGCAAACCCTCAGTTATATGAACATTGTTTGGCACCGCTCAACCCACCTCACACCCTTTAAAATTAACTCCAAGTACACCCTGGGCTTTCAGCCAAGTCCAGAACCGCCAATGCACTCCCAGTTACAGCACGGTGCTTTCTCAAAGATTTTGTCTCACAGATTGGTTCAATCAGATCAGCTTCTGGAAGAGGAGAATAGGACAGGCTGCCCGATCGAGGGTGGGACCCGGGTACAGTTCCTGGCAGTGCCTGTCACACTGGGTTATATCCATCAGACCTGGAATCTCTCCAAAGCCTCCGAATACCCAGCGTTAACTCAGCCTCAGGACACATTCAGCTCACTATGTGTTGCACCTTACAAGTGATTTATGTCTGGGAGTGTCTGCTGTTTCTGCCAGAGTCTATCAGAGTCCTGACAGCACGATAATGTTCATCCTTCTCAATAAGACACTTGACACTGCTGGGAGACACTCCACCACTCTGAGATTTATCAGAATATTTATCTGCTCCATGTCACTCAAACTGAAGGATTCCTATGCAGCCTGCTAACTCCTGTCACTGACTGGCTGAGTTTCCTGATGCTTCAGACTAACTGTTAGTGATTAATTTTAAACACCCTGATGGTAACACATCAGAGCATCCACAGAATAGCTACTGGCACTTCATCTGGTGCTAGCAGTCCTGGTACTCCACTGCAGAGAGAAATAACAACACAGATTGGCTCCCTTGTGCAATCAGTAGAGCTTGACATTACTGATTCCTTAAAACAATCATTTGTAAACTCACTGGGGCCGTGTTTATTCAGCAGAGTAATTTACTTACTGTGTAATTGTATGGAGATCCTGTTTATTCAGCAGGGTAAGGATTACTCACAGTTCCTGATCATTCAGCAGGGTAAGGATTACTCACAGTTCCTGTTTATTCAGCAGGGTAAGGATTGCTCACAGTTCCTGTTTATTCAGCAGGGTAAGGATTACTCACTGTGTAGCTGTACAGAGTTCCTGTTTATTCAGCAGGGTAAGGATTGCTCACAGTTCCTGTTTATTCAGCAGGGTAAGGATTACTCACAGTTCCTGATTATTCAGCAGGGTAAGGATTACTCACAGTTCCTGATTATTCAGCAGGGTAAGGATTACTCACAGTTCCTGTTTATTCAGCAGGGTAAGGATTGCTCACAGTTCCTGTTTATTCAGCAGGGTAAGGATTGCTCACAGTTCCTGTTTATTCAGCAGGGTAAGGTTACTCACTGTTTAACTGTAGAGAGTTCCTGTCTATTCGGCAGGGTAAGGTTTACTCACTGTGTAGCTGTACAGAGTTCCTGTTTATTCAGCAGGGTAAGGATTGCTCACAGTTCCTGTTTATTCGGCAGTGTAAGGGTTACTCAATGTTTAACTGTATGGAGTCACTGTTTATTCAGCAGGGTAAGGATTACTCACTGTTTAACTGTATGGAGTCACTGTTTATTCAGCAGGGTAAGGTTACTCACTGTTTAACTGTAGAGAGTTCCTGTCTGTTCGGCAGGGTAAGGTTACTCACTGTGTAACTGTATGCAATTGCTATGTGTTCAGGGAGCAGTTAATGCTATAAAATCAGAGTTGAGGTAATGAGGAGGTAAAATGGTCCAATATTTAGCGTGCGGGAGCAGTGTGATTGAATGATGTGAGATTGCTGTAATCATTGTTCACAATTAGCTCATTGATCTGTGACGATCCATCAGTGATGGCAGTGGTAGAGGCAGGAGACCTGATGGTTGCTGCTAAGCGCCTTTGACAAGACAGAGAGCAGCATGGAAGTCTGATTAATGACAGTTAAATAGCAACAGATTGGACGAGAGTAATTGACACTGTGTTGTTGAGTCCACCCTCTCCAGTGGTTGTTGGAGGGATGTGTAGTGATGGTAATAAATCAGACTGTCCCTCTAACCCCCAGATCTCATTCAGGAAGAGGGCTGGGTAATGTTGCTAAGGATCTTGAGTACATACTCCGCCGGGTGAAATGGGGGGCCGAGGGCGGCAGAGATTCAATACAATGCCATTTTTCGGGTCCTCTGAAATTTTCCTGGTTGCGTTTTGGAGTTCACAGGCAGGTGAATTCCCCGATTTCGCACTCCCAGCAGGGACCGCACTCCAAGGGAACATGGGACGGAGAATTGGCGCTACAGAATTAGCTGTTCCTGCTTGATGAATATTTTGTGCCTTGGGACGGGCTCCTGCACACAGTGAAAGTGTCTGTTCATCTCCCTTTATCCCTGACAGTGTCCGGCTGGTGAAGTAACACCAAATACAAGTCATCGGTTTATAACTGTTACCAACTTTTACCATATGGTCCAGTGAGTAATCCAGAGAATGGGAGCTCAAACCCAACCGTGGCAGTTTGAGAATTTGAATTCAGTTTAAAAAATAAAAAGCTGGTATCAGTAGAAGTGCCGTGAAGCTATTGGATTGTTGTAATGAACCCAAGTGGTTCACTAATGTCCTTCAGGGAAAGACTGACCCAGTCTGGCCTATATGTGAATCCAATCCCACACCAATGGGGCTGACTCTTCACTGCCCTCCGAATTGGGCTAACAAACCACTCCATTGTATCAAACTCAGGGGCTTCTAGTGATGGGCAATAAATGCTGGCCTTGCCAGTGACACCCAGATCCCAAGAATTCATTTTAAAAGCTGGTGGGGTTTGGAGTGGATTCAGAATGCTATTTATAGGGGGTTTGTGGAAGGCATCAGCAGTTGGTGGGCTCTGCTTTCAGGCCACATTGAAGTGCAGTGCTGATTCCTACATGCCTGGAACAGATATAGGGGGGAAATAGGATATAACTCAAAAGAGAAGACCAAGAAATAGGATCTGGTGGGGCAAAGCTTTGGTTTTCAAAGCTGGAAGAAAGCAAAGACTGAGGGAGATGTGTGTGTGTCAGTGTGAGTGTGTCAGTGTTTGTGTGTGTGTCAGGATGTGTGTATCAGCCTGTGTGTGTTGGGGTGTGTGTGTCGGGGTGTGTGTGTGTGTGTGTCAGGGTGTGTGTGTGTGTGTCGGGGTGTGTGTGTGTCGGGGTGTGTGTGTGTGTGTGTCGGGGTGTGTGTGTGTGTGTGTCGGGGTGTGTGTGTGTGTCGGGGTGTGTGTGTGTGTCAGGGTGTGTGTGTCTGTGTCAGGGTGTGTGTGTGTGTGTCGGGGTGTGTGTGTGTGTGTCGGGGTGTGTGTGTGTGTGTCGGGGTGTGTGTGTGTGTGTCGGGGTGCGTGTGTGTGTCGGGGTGTGTGTGTGTGTCAGGGTGTGTGTGTGTGTGTCGGGGTGTGTGTGTGTGTGTCGGGGTGTGTGTGTGTGTGTCGGGGTGTGTGTGTGTCGGGGTGTGTGTGTGTGTCGGGGTGTGTGTGTGTGTCGGGGTGCGTGTGTGTGTGTCGGGGTGCGTGTGTGTGTGTCGGGGTGCGTGTGTGTGTGTCGGGGTGCGTGTGTGTGTGTCGGGGTGCGTGTGTGTGTGTCGGGGTGCGTGTGTGTGTGTCGGGGTGCGTGTGTGTGTGTCGGGGTGCGTGTGTGTGTGTCGGGGTGCGTGTGTGTGTGTGTCGGGGTGCGTGTGTGTGTGTGTGTGTGTCTGTGGGTGTGTGTGTTAGGGTGTGTGTGTCGGGGTATGTGTGTGTGTGTCGGGGTGTGTGTGTGTGTGTCGGGGTGTGTGTGTGTGTGTCGGGGTGTGTGTGTGTGTGTCGGGGTGTGTGTGTGTGTGTCGGGGTGTGTGTGTGTGTCGGGGTGTGTGTGTGTGTGTGTCGGGGTGTGTGTGTGTGTGTCGGGGTGTGTGTGTGTGTGTCGGGGTGTGTGTGTGTGTCGGGGTGTGTGTGTGTGTGTCGGGGTGTGTGTGTGTGTCGGGGTGTGTGTGTGTGTGTCGGTGTGTGTGTGTGTGTCGGGGTGTGTGTGTGTGTGTCGGGGTGTGTGTGTGTGTGTCGGGGTGTGTGTGTGTGTGTCGGGGGTGTGTGTGTGTGTGTCGGGGTGTGTGTGTGTGTGTCGGGGTGTGTGTGTGTGTGTCGGGGTGTGTGTGTGTGTGTCGGGGTGTGTGTGTGTGTGTCGGGGTGTGTGTGTGTGTGTCGGGTGTGTGTGTGTCGGGGTGTGTGTGTGTGTCGGGGTGTGTGTGTGTGTGTCGGGGTGTGTGTGTGTGTGTGTCGGGGTGTGTGTGTGTGTGTCGGGGTGTGTGTGTGTGTGTTGGGGTGTGTGTGTGTGTGTCAGGGTGTGTGTGTCAGGGTGTGTGTGTGTCGGGGTGTGTGTGTGTGTGTCGGGGTGTGTGTGTGTGTGTCGGGGTGTGTGTGTGTGTGTCAGGGTGTGTGTGTGTGTCGGGGTGTATGTGTGTGTGTCAGGGTGTGTGTTTGTGTCGGGGTGTGTGTGTGTGTCAGGGTGTGTGTCGGGTTGTGTGTGTGTGTGTCGGGGTGTGTGTGTGTGTGTGTGTCAGGGTGTGTGTGTGTGTCAGGGTGTGTGTGTGTGTGTCAGTGTGTGTGTGTGTCAGGGTGTGTCTGTGTGTGTCGGGGGGTGTGTGTGTGTCAGGGTGTGTCTGTGTGTGTCGGGGTGTGTGTGTGTGTCGGGTGTGTGTGTGTGTGTCAGGGTGTGTGTGTGTGTGTCGGGGTGTGTGTGTGTGTGTCGGTGTGTGTGTGTGTGTCAGTGTGTGTGTGTGTCAGGGTATTTGTGTGTGTCGGGGTGTGTGTGTGTGTGTCGGGGTGTGTGTGTGTGTCGGGGTGTGTGTGTGTGTGTGTCTGTGTGTGTCGGGGTGTGTGTGTCGGGGGGTGTGTGTGTGTGTGTCAGGGTGTGTGTGTGTGTCGGGGTGTATGTGTGTGTGTCAGGGTGTGTGTGTGTGTCGGGGTGTGTGTGTGTGTGTCGGGGTGTGTGTGTGTGTGTCGGGGTGTGTGTGTGTGTCGGGGTGTGTGTGTGTGTGTCGGGTTGTGTGTGTGTGTGTCGGGGTGTGTGTGTGTGTGTGTGTCAGGGTGTGTGTGTGTGACAGGGTGTGTGTGTGTGTCAGGGTGTGTGTGTGTGTGTCAGTGTGTGTGTGTGTCAGGGTGTGTCTGTGTGTGTCGGGGTGTGTGTGTGTGTCAGGGTGTGTCTGTGTGTGTCGGGGTGTGTGTGTGTGTCGGGTGTGTGTGTGTGTGTCAGGGTGTGTGTGTGTGTGTCGGGGTGTGTGTGTGGGTGTCGGTGTGTGTGTGTGTGTCAGTGTGTGTGTGTGTCAGGGTATTTGTGTGTGTCGGGGTGTGTGTGTGTGTGTCGGGGTGTGTGTGTGTGTGTCGGGGTGTGTGTGTGTGTGTCGGGGTGTGTGTGTGTGTGTGTGTCTGTGTGTGTCGGGGTGTGTGTGTGTGTCGGGGGGTGTGTGTGTGTGTCGGGGTGTGTGTGTGTGTGTGTGTCGGGGTGTGTGTGTGTCAGGGTGTGTGTGTGTGTGTCTGTGTGTCGGGGTGTGTGTGTGTGTCGGGGGGGTGTGTGTGTGTCGGGGTGTGTGTGTGTGTGTGTGTGTGTGTCGGGGTGTGTGTGTGTGTGTCGGGCTGTGTGTGTGTGTGTCGGGGTGTGTGTGTGTGTGTCGGGGTGTGTGTGTGTGTCGGGGTGTGTGTGTGTGTCGGGGTGTGTGTGTGTGTGTGTGTCTGTGGGTGTGTGTGTCAGGGTGTGTGTGTGTCGGGGTGTGTGTGTGTGTGTCGGGGTGTGTGTGTGTGTGTCGGGGTGTGTGTGTGTGTGTCGGGGTGTGTTTGTGTGTGTCGGGGTGTGTGTGTGTGTGTCGGGGTGTGTGTGTGTGTGTGTCGGGGTGTGTGTGTGTGTGTGTCGGGGTGTGTGTGTGTGTCGGGGTGTGTGTGTCGGGGTGTGTGTGTGTGTCGGGGTGTGTGTGTCGGGGTGTGTGTGTGTGTCGGGGTGTGTGTGTGTCGGGGTGTGTGTGTGTGTGTCGGGGTGTGTGTGTGTGTGTCGGGGTGTGTGTGTGTGTGTGTCGGGGTGTGTGTGTGTGTGTGTCGGGGTGTGTGTGTGTGTGTCGGGGTGTGTGTGTGTGTCAGGGTGTGTGTGTGTGTCAGGGTGTGTGTGTCAGGGTGTGTGTGTGTGTGTCGGGGTGTGTGTGTGTCAGGGTGTGTGTGTGTGTCAGGGTGTGTGTGTGTGTCAGGGTGTGTGTGTCAGGGTGTGTGTGTGTGTGTGTCAGGGTGTGTGTGTGTGTCAGGATGTGTGTGTCAGGGTGTGTGTGTGTGTGTCGGGGTGTGTGTGTGTGTGTCGGGGTGTGTGTGTGTGTGTGTCGGGGTGTGTGTGTGTGTCAGGGTGTGTGTGCGTGTCGGGGTGTATGTGTGTGTGTCAGGGTGTGTGTGTCAGGGTGTGTGTGTGTGTGTGTCGGGGTGTGTGTGTGTCGGGGTGTGTGTGTGTGTCGGGGTGTGTGTGTGTGTCGGGGTGTGTGTGTGTGTGTGTCAGGGTGTGTGTGTGTGTGTCAGTGTGTCTGTGTGTGTCGGGGTGTGTGTGTGTGTCGGGTTGTGTGTGTGTGTCGGGGTGTGTGTGTGTGTGTCAGGGTGTGTGTGTGTGTGTCGGGGTGTGTGTGTGTGTGTCAGGGTGTGTGTGTGTGTCGGGGTGTGTGTGTGTCGGGGTGTGTGTGTGTCAGGGTGTGTGTGTGTGTCAGGGTGTGTGTGTGTGTGTGTCGGGGTGTGTGTGTGTGTCAGGGTGTGTGTGTGTGTGTCGGGGTGTGTGTGTGTGTGTCGGGGTGTGTGTGTGTGTCGGGGTGTGTGTGTGTGTGTAGGGGTGTGTGTGTCAGGGTGTGTGTGTGTGTCAGGGTGTGTGTGTGTGTGTCAGGGTGTGTGTGTGTGTCAGGGTGTGTGTGTGTGTCGGTGTGTGTGTGTGTCGGGGTGTGTGTGTGTGTGTCGGGGGTGTGTGTGTGTGTGTCGGGGTGGGTGTGTCGGGGTGTGTGTGTCGGGGTGTGTGTGTGTGTCGGGGTGTGTGTGTGTGTGTCGGGGTGTGTGTGTAGGGGTGTGTGTGTGTCTGTGTGTGTGTGTCGGGGTGTGTGTGTGTGTCGGGGTGTGTGTGTGTGTCAGGGTGTGTGTGTGTGTATCAGGGTGTGTGTGTGTGTCGGGGTGTGTGTGTGTGTGTCAGGGTGTGTGTGTGTGTCAGGGTGTGTGTGTGTGTGTCAGGGTGTGTGTGTGTGTGTCAGGGTGTGTGTGTGTGTCGGGGTGTGTGTGTGTCGGGGTGTGTGTGTGTGTGTCGGGGTGTGTGTGTGTGTCAGGGTGTGTGTGTGTGTATCAGGGTGTGTGTGTGTGTCGGGGTGTGTGTGTCAGGGTGTGTGTGTGTGTGTCTGGGTGTGTGTGTGTGTGTCGGGGTGTGTGTGTGTCGGGGTGTGTGTGTGTGTCGGGGTGTGTGTGTGTGTGTGTCTGGGGGTGTGTGTGTGTGTCGGGGTGTGTGTGTGTGTCAGGGTATGTGTGTGTGTCGGGGTGTGTGTGTGTGTCGGGGTGTGTGTGTGTGTGTGTGTCGGGGTGTGTGTGTGTCGGGGTGTGTGTGTGTGTCTGGGTGTGTGTGTGTGTGTCTGGGTGTGTGTGTGTGTGTCGGGGTGTGTGTGTGTGTGTCTGGGTGTGTGTGTGTGTGTCAGGGTGTGTGTGTGTGTGTGTGTCGGGTGTGTGTGTGTGTGTCAGGGTGTGTGTGTGTGTGTCAGGGTGTGTGTGTGTGTCGGGGTGTGTGTGTGTGTGTGTCGGTGTGTGTGTGTGTCTGTGTGTGTGTGTGTCAGGGTGTGTGTGTGTGTTGGGGTGTGTGTGTGTGTCAGGGTGTGTGTGTGTGTTGGGGTGTGTGTGTGTGTGTCGGGGTGTGTGTGTGTGTGTCAGGGTGTGTGTGTGTGTGTCGGGGTGTGTGTGTGTGTGTTGGGGTGTGTGTGTGTGTGTGTCAGGGTGTGTGTGTGTGTCAGGGTGTGTGTGTGTGTCAGGGTGTGTGTGTGTGTCAGTGTGTGTGTGTCAGGGTGTGTGTGTGTGTGTCAGCGTGTGTGTGTGTGTGTCGGGGTGTGTGTGTGTGTGTGTGTCGGGGTGTGTGTGTGTGTGTGTCAGGGTGTGTGTGTGTGTGTGTCAGGGTGTGTGAGTGTGTGTGTCGGGGTGTGTGTGTGTGTGTCTGGGTGTGTGTGTGTGTGTCGGGGTGTGTGTGTGTGTCGGGGTGTATGTGTGTGAGTCGGGGTGTGTGTGTGTGTCGGGGTGTGTGTGTGTGTGTGTCGGGGTGTGTCTGTGTGTGTCGGGGTGTGTGTGTGTGTCGGGGTGTGTGTGTGTGTGTCGGGGTGTGTGTGTGTGTTGGGGTGTGTGTGTGTGTCGGGGTGTGTGTCGGGGTGTGTGTGTGTGAGTCGGGGTGTGTGTGTGTGTGTGTCGGGGTGTGTGTGTGTGTGTCGGGGTGTGTGTGTGTGTGTCGGGGTGTGTGTGTGTGTGTCGGGGTGTGTGTCGGGGTGTGTGTGTGTGTGTCAGGGTGTGTGTGTGTGTGTGTCAGGGTGTGTGTGTGTGTGTGTCAGGGTGTGTGTGTGTGTGTCGGGGTGTGTGTGTGTGTGTGTCAGGGTGTGTTTGTGTGTGTGTCAGGGTGTGTGTGTGTGTGTGTGTCGGGGTGTGTGTGTGTGTCAGGGTGTGTGTGTGTGTCGGGGTGTGTGTGTGTGTGTCAGGGTGTGTTTGTGTGTGTGTCAGGGTGTGTGTGTGTGTGTGTGTCGGGGTGTGTGTGTGTGTGTGTCGGGGTGTGTGTGTGTGTCGGGGTGTGTGTGTGTGTCGGGGTGTGTGTGTGTGTGTCGGGGTGTGTGTGTGTGTGTCAGGATGTGTGTGTGTGTCAGGGTGTGTGTGTGTGTCGGGGTGTGTGTGTGTGTGTCAGGGTGTGTGTGTGTGTGTGTCTGGGTGTGTGTGTGTGTCAGGGTGTGTGTGTGTGTGTCGGGGTGTGTGTGTGTGTGTCAGGGTGTGTGTGTGTGTGTGTCTGGGTGTGTGTGTGTGTCTGGGTGTGTGTGTGTGTCAGGGTGTGTGTGTGTGTCGGGGTGTGTGTGTGTGTCGGGGTGTGTGTGTGTGTCGGGGTGTATGTGTGTGTGTCAGGGTGTGTGTCAGGGTGTGTGTGTGTGTGTGTCGGGGTGTGTGTGTGTCGGGGTGTGTGTGTGTGTGTCGGGGTGTGTGTGTGTGTGTCGGGGTGTGTGTGTGTGTCGGGGTGTGTGTGTGTGTCGGTGTGTGTGTGTGTGTCGGGGTGTGTGTGTGTGTGTCAGGTTGTGTGTGTGTGTCAGGGTGTGTGTGTGTGTGTCAGTGTGTGTGTGTCAGGGTGTGTGTGTGTGTGTCAGGGTGTGTGTGTGTGTCAGGGTGTGTGTGTGTCGGGGTGTGTGTGTGTGTGTCGGGGTGTGTGTGTGTGTCAGGGTGTGTGTGTGTGTGTGTCGGGGTGTGTGTGTGTGTCGGGGTTTGTGTGTGTGTGTCGGGGTGTGTGTGTGTGTGTCAGTGTGTGTGTGTGTCAGGGTGTGTGTGTGTGTGTGTGTCGGGGTGTGTGTGTGTGTGTCGGGGTGTGTGTGTGTGTGTCGGGGTGTGTGTGTGTGTGTCGGGGTGTGTGTGTGTGTGTGTCGGGGTGTGTGTGTGTGTGTCGGGGTGTGTGTGTCAGGGTGTGTGTGTGTCGGGGTGTGTGTGTGTGTCAGGGTGTGTGTGTGTGTCGGGGTGTGTGTGTGTGTGTCGGGGTGTGTGTGTGTGTCAGGGTGTGTGTGTGTGTGTCGGGGTGTGTGTGTGTGTCAGGGTGTGTGTGTGTGTCAGGGTGTGTGTGTGTGTCAGTGTGTGTGTGTCAGCGTGTGTGTGTGTGTGTCGGGGTGTGTGTGTGTGTTTGTCAGGGTGTGTGTGTGTGTGTGTCGGGGTGTGTGTGTGTGTGTGTCAGGGTGTGTGTGTGTGTGTGTCGGGGTGTGTGTGTGTGTGTCTGGGTGTGTGTGTGTCGGGGTGTGTGTGTGTGTCGGGGTGTATGTGTGTGTGTCGGGGTGTGTGTGTGTGTCGGGGTGTGTGTGTGTGTCGGGGTGTGTGTGTGTGTGTCGGGGTGTGTGTGTGTGTGTCGGGGTGTGTGTGTGTGTGTCGGGGTGTGTGTGTGTGTGTGTCGGGGTCTGGGTGTGTGTGTGTCTGTCAGGGTGTGTGTGTGTGTGTGTCGGGGTGTGTGTGTCTGTGTCGGGGTGTGTGTGTGTGTGTCGGGATGTGTGTGTGTCGGGGTGCGTGTTTGTGTGTCGGGGTGCGTGTGTGTGTGTCGGGGTGCGTGTGTGTGTCGGGGTGCGTGTGTGTGTGTGTGTGTCGGGGTGCGTGTGTGTGTGTCGGGGTGCGTGTGTGTGTGTCGGGGTGCGTGTGTGTGTGTCGGGGTGCGTGTGTGTGTGTCGGGGTGCGTGTGTGTGTGTCGGGGTGCGTGTGTGTGTGTCGGGGTGCGTTTGTGTGTGTCGGGGTGCGTGTGTGTGTGTCGGGTTGCGTGTGTGTGTGTCGGGGTGTGTGTGTGTCGGGGTGTGTGTGTGTGTGTCGGGGTGTGTGTGTGTGTGTGTGTCGGGGGGTGTGTGTGTGTGTCGGGGTGTGTGTGTGTGTCGGGGTGTGTGTGTGTGTCGGGGTGAGTGTGTGTGTCGGGGTGTGTGTGTGTGTGTCGGGGTGTGTGTGTGTGTGTCGGGGTGTGTGTGTCGGGGTGTGTGTGTGTCGGGGTGTGTGTGTCGGGGTGTGTGTGTGTGTGTCGGGGTGTGTGTGTGTGTGTCGGCGTGTGTGTGTGTGTGTCGGGGTGTGTGTGTGTGTGTCGGCGTGTGTGTGTGTGTGTCAGGGTGTGTGTGTGTCGGGGTGTGTGTGTGTGTGTGTCGGGGTGTGTGTTTGTGTGTCAGGGTGTGTGTGTGTGTCGGGGTGTATGTGTGTGTGTCAGGGTGTGTGTGTGTGTCGGGGTGTGTGTGTGTGTGTCGGGGTGTGTGTGTGTGTGTCGGGGTGTGTGTGTCGGGGTGTGTGTGTGTCGGGGTGTGTGTGTCGGGGGGTGTGTGTGTGTGTCGGGGTGTGTGTGTGTGTGTCGGCGTGTGTGTGTGTGTGTCGGGGTGTGTGTGTGTGTGTCGGGGTGTGTGTGTGTGTCAGGGTGTGTGTGTGTCGGGGTGTGTGTGTGTGTGTGTCGGGGTGTGTGTGTGTGTCGGGGTGTGTGTGTGTGTGTCGGGGTGTGTGTGTGTGTGTCAGGGTGTGTGTGTGTGTCAGGGTGTGTGTGTGTGTGTGTGTCTGGGTGTGTGTGTGTGTCAGGGTGTGTGTGTGTGTCGGGGTGTGTGTGTGTGTCGGGGTGTGTGTGTGTGTCGGGGTGTATGTGTGTGTGTCAGGGTGTGTGTCAGGGTGTGTGTGTGTGTGTGTCGGGGTGTGTGTGTGTCGGGGTGTGTGTGTGTGTGTCGGGGTGTGTGTGTGTGTGTCGGGGTGTGTGTGTGTGTCAGGGTGTGTGTGTGTGTCGGGGTGTGTGTGTGTGTCGGGGTGTGTGTGTGTGTCGGGGTGTATGTGTGTGTGTCAGGGTGTGTGTCAGGGTGTGTGTGTGTGTGTGTCGGGGTGTGTGTGTGTCGGGGTGTGTGTGTGTGTGTCGGGGTGTGTGTGTGTGTGTCGGGGTGTGTGTGTGTGTCGGGGTGTGTGTGTGTGTCGGTGTGTGTGTGTGTGTCGGGGTGTGTGTGTGTGTGTCAGGTTGTGTGTGTGTGTCAGGGTGTGTGTGTGTGTGTCAGTGTGTGTGTGTCAGGGTGTGTGTGTGTGTGTCAGGGTGTGTGTGTGTGTCAGGGTGTGTGTGTGTCGGGGTGTGTGTGTGTGTGTCGGGGTGTGTGTGTGTGTCAGGGTGTGTGTGTGTGTGTGTCGGGGTGTGTGTGTGTGTCGGGGTTTGTGTGTGTGTGTCGGGGTGTGTGTGTGTGTGTCAGTGTGTGTGTGTGTCAGGGTGTGTGTGTGTGTGTGTGTCGGGGTGTGTGTGTGTGTCGGGGTGTGTGTGTGTGTGTCGGGGTGTGTGTGTGTGTGTCGGGGTGTGTGTGTGTGTGTGTCGGGGTGTGTGTGTGTGTGTCGGGGTGTGTGTGTCAGGGTGTGTGTGTGTCGGGGTGTGTGTGTGTGTCAGGGTGTGTGTGTGTGTCGGGGTGTGTGTGTGTGTGTCGGGGTGTGTGTGTGTGTCAGGGTGTGTGTGTGTGTGTCGGGGTGTGTGTGTGTGTCAGGGTGTGTGTGTGTGTCAGGGTGTGTGTGTGTGTCAGTGTGTGTGTGTCAGCGTGTGTGTGTGTGTGTCGGGGTGTGTGTGTGTGTTTGTCAGGGTGTGTGTGTGTGTGTGTCGGGGTGTGTGTGTGTGTGTGTCAGGGTGTGTGTGTGTGTGTGTCGGGGTGTGTGTGTGTGTGTCTGGGTGTGTGTGTGTCGGGGTGTGTGTGTGTGTCGGGGTGTATGTGTGTGTGTCGGGGTGTGTGTGTGTGTCGGGGTGTGTGTGTGTGTCGGGGTGTGTGTGTGTGTGTCGGGGTGTGTGTGTGTGTGTCGGGGTGTGTGTGTGTGTGTCGGGGTGTGTGTGTGTGTGTGTCGGGGTCTGGGTGTGTGTGTGTCTGTCAGGGTGTGTGTGTGTGTGTGTCGGGGTGTGTGTGTCTGTGTCGGGGTGTGTGTGTGTGTGTCGGGATGTGTGTGTGTCGGGGTGCGTGTTTGTGTGTCGGGGTGCGTGTGTGTGTGTCGGGGTGCGTGTGTGTGTCGGGGTGCGTGTGTGTGTGTGTGTGTCGGGGTGCGTGTGTGTGTGTCGGGGTGCGTGTGTGTGTGTCGGGGTGCGTGTGTGTGTGTCGGGGTGCGTGTGTGTGTGTCGGGGTGCGTGTGTGTGTGTCGGGGTGCGTGTGTGTGTGTCGGGGTGCGTTTGTGTGTGTCGGGGTGCGTGTGTGTGTGTCGGGTTGCGTGTGTGTGTGTCGGGGTGTGTGTGTGTCGGGGTGTGTGTGTGTGTGTGTGTGTCGGGGTGTGTGTGTGTGTGTCGGGGTGTGTGTGTGTGTGTGTCGGGGTGTGTGTGTGTGTGTGTGTCGGGGGGTGTGTGTGTGTGTCGGGGTGTGTGTGTGTGTCGGGGTGTGTGTGTGTGTCGGGGTGAGTGTGTGTGTCGGGGTGTGTGTGTGTGTGTGTCGGGGTGTGTGTGTGTGTCGGGGTGTGTGTGTGTGTGTCGGGGGGTGTGTGTGTGTGTGTGTGTGTGTCGGGATGTGTGTGTGTGTGTCGGGGTGTGTGTGTGTGTGTCGGGGTGTGTGTGTGTGTGTCGGGGTGTGTGTGTGTGTGTCGGGGTGTGTGTGTGTGTGTCGGGGTGTGTGTGTGTGTGTCGGGGTGTGTGTGTGTGTGTCGGGGTGTGTGTGTGTGTGTCGGGGTGTGTGTGTCGGGGTGTGTGTGTGTCGGGGTGTGTGTGTCGGGGTGTGTGTGTGTGTGTCGGGGTGTGTGTGTGTGTGTCGGCGTGTGTGTGTGTGTGTCGGGGTGTGTGTGTGTGTGTCGGCGTGTGTGTGTGTGTGTCAGGGTGTGTGTGTGTCGGGGTGTGTGTGTGTGTGTGTCGGGGTGTGTGTTTGTGTGTCAGGGTGTGTGTGTGTGTCGGGGTGTATGTGTGTGTGTCAGGGTGTGTGTGTGTGTCGGGGTGTGTGTGTGTGTGTCGGGGTGTGTGTGTGTGTGTCGGGGTGTGTGTGTCGGGGTGTGTGTGTGTCGGGGTGTGTGTGTCGGGGTGTGTGTGTGTGTGTCGGGGTGTGTGTGTGTGTGTCGGCGTGTGTGTGTGTGTGTCGGGGTGTGTGTGTGTGTGTCGGGGTGTGTGTGTGTGTCAGGGTGTGTGTGTGTCGGGGTGTGTGTGTGTGTGTGTCGGGGTGTGTGTGTGTGTCGGGGTGTGTGTGTGTGTGTCGGGGTGTGTGTGTGTGTGTCAGGGTGTGTGTGTGTGTCAGGGTGTGTGTGTGTGTGTCACTGTGTGTGTGTGTCAGGGTGTGTCTGTGTGTGTCGGGGTGTGTGTGTGTGTCAGGGTGTGTCTGTGTGTGTCGGGTTGTGTGTGTGTGTCGGGTGTGTGTGTGTGTGTCAGGGTGTGTGTGTGTGTGTCGGGGGGTGTGTGTGTGTGTGTCAGGGTTTGTGTGTGTGTGTCAGTGTGTGTGTGTGTCATGGTGTGTGTGTGTGTGTCAGGGTGTGTGTGTGTGTGTCGGGGTGTGTGTGTGTGTCGGGGTGTGTGTTTGTGTGTCAGGGTGTGTGTGTGTGTCGGGGTGTGTGTGTGTGTGTCACTGTGTGTGTGTGTCAGGGTGTGTCTGTGTGTGTCGGGGTGTGTGTGTGTGTCACGGTGTGTCTGTGTGTGTCGGGGTGTGTGTGTGTGTCGGGTGTGTGTGTGTGTGTCAGGGTGTGTGTGTGTGTGTCGGGGGGTGTGTGTGTGTGTGTCAGGGTTTGTGTGTGTGTGTCAGTGTGTGTGTGTGTCATGGTGTGTGTGTGTGTGTCAGGGTGTGTGTGTGTGTGTCGGGGTGTGTGTGTGTGTCGGGGTGTGTGTGTGTGTCTGGGTGTGTGTGTGTGTGTCGGGGTGTGTGTGTGTGTGTCGGGGTGAGTGTGTGTGTGTCGGGGTGTATGTGTGTGTGTCAGGGTGTGTGTGTCAGTGTGTGTGTGTGTGTGTGTGTCGGGGTGTGTGTGTGTGTGTCGGGGTGTGTGTGTGTGTCGGGGTGTGTGTGTGTGTCGGGGTGTGTGTGTGTTTCAGGGTGTGTGTGTGTGTCGGGGTGTGTGTGTGTGTCGGGATGTGTGTGTGTGTGTCAGGGTGTGTGTGTGTGTCGGGGTGTGTGTGTGTCAGGGTGTGTGTGTGTGTCAGGGTGTGTGTCGGTGTGTCTGTGTGTGTCGGGGTGTGTGTGTGTGTCGGGGTGTGTGTGTGTGTCGGGGTGTGTGTGTGTGTCGGGATGTGTGTGTGTGTGTCAGGGTGTGTGTGTGTGTCAGGGTGTGTGTGTGTGTCGGGGTGTGTGTGTGTGTGTCGGGGTTTGTGTGTGTGTGTGTCGGGGTGTGTGTCAGGGTGTGTGTGTGTGTGTCGGGGTGTGTGTGTGTGTCAGGGTGTGTGTGTGTGTAGGGGTGTGTGTGTCAGGGTGTGTGTGTGTGTCAGGGTGTGTGTGTGTGTGTCAGGGTGTGTGTGTGTGTCGGTGTGTGTGTGTGTCGGGGTGTGTGTGTGTCTGTCGGGGGGTGTGTGTGTGTGTGTCGGGGTGTGTGTGTCGGGGTGTGTGCGTGTGTGTCGGGGTGTGTGCGTGTGTGTCGGGGTGTGTGTGTGTGTCAGGGTGTGTGTGTGTGTGTCAGGGTGTGTGTGTGTGTATCAGGGTGTGTGTGTGTGTCGGGGTGTGTGTGTGTGTGTCAGGGTGTGTGTGTGTGTCAGGGTGTGTGTGTGTGTGTCTGGGTGTGTGTGTGTGTGTCGGGGTGTGTGTGTGTGTCGGGGTGTGTGTGTGTGTGTCGGGGTGTGTGTGTGTGTCAGGGTGTGTGTGTGTGTCGGGGTGTGTGTGTGTGTGTCAGGGTGTGTGTGTGTGTGTGGGTGTGTGTGTGTGTGTCTGGGTATGTGTGTGTGTGTCGGGGTGTGTGTGTGTGTCGGGGTGTGTGTGTGTGTGTCGGTGTGTGTGTGTGTGTCTGGGGGTGTGTGTGTGTGTCGGGGTGTGTGTGTGTGTCAGGGTGTGTGTGTGTGTCGGGGTGTGTATGTGTGTGTCGGGGTGTGTGTGTGTGTGTGTCGGGGTGTGTGTGTGTCGGGGTGTGTGTGTGTGTGTCTGGGTGTGTGTGTGTGTGTCGGGGTGTGTGTGTGTGTGTCTGGGTGTGTGTGTGTGTGTCAGGGTGTGTGTGTGTGTGTGTGTCGGGGTGTGTGTGTGTGTCAGGGTGTGTGTGTGTGTCGGGGTGTGTGTGTGTGTGTCGGGGTGTGTGTGTGTGTGTGTCGGGGTGTGTGTGTGTGTGTGTGTCGGTGTGTGTGTGTGTGTGTCGGGGTGTGTGTGTGTGTGTGTCGGGGTGTGTCTGTGTGTGTCGGGGTGTGTGTGTGTGTCGGGGTGTGTGTGTGTGTGTCGGGGTGTGTGTGTGTGTCGGGGTGTGTTTGTGTGTCGGGGTGTGTGTGTGTGTCGGGGTGTGTGTGTGTGTCGGGGTGTGTGTGTGTGTGTCAGGGTGTGTGTGTGTGTGTGTCGGGGTGTGTGTGTGTGTGTCGGGGTGTGTGTGTGTCAGGGTGTGTGTGTGTGTGTGTCAGGGTGTGTGTGTGTGTGTCGGGGTGTGTGTGTGTGTGTGTCGGGGTGTGTTTGTGTGTGTGTCAGGGTGTGTGTGTGTGTGTGTGTCGGGGTGTGTGTGTGTTTGTGTCGGGGTGTGTGTGTGTGTCGGGGTGTGTGTGTGTGTGTCGGGGTGTGTGTGTGTGTGTCGGGGTGTGTGCGTGTGTCGGGGTGTGTGTGTGTGTGTCGGGGTGTGTGTGTGTGTGTCGGGGTGAGTGTGTCAGGGTGTGTGTGTGTGTGTGTCTGTGTGTGTGTGTGTGTGTCAGTGTGTGTGTGTGTGTGTCTGGGTGTGTGTGTGTGTCAGGGTGTGTGTGTCGGGGTGTGTGTGTGTGTCGGGGTGTGTGTGTGTCGGGGTGTATGTGTGTGTGTCGGGGTGTGTGTGTGTGTCAGGGTGTGTGTGTGTGTGTCGGGGTGTGTGTGTGTCGGGGTGTGTGTGTGTGTGTCGGGGTGTGTGTGTGTGTGTGTGTGTGTGTCTGGGTGTGTGTGTGTGTCGGGGTGTGTGTGTGTGTCGGGGTGTGTGTGTGTGTCGGGGTGTATGTGTGTGTGTCGGGGTGTGTGTGTGTGTCGGGGTGTGTGTGTCGGGGTGTGTGTGTGTGTGTCGGGGTGTGTGTGTGTCGGGGTGTGTGTGTGTGTGTCGGGGTGTGTGTGTGTGTGTCGGGGTGTGTGTGTGTGTCAGGGTGTGTGTGTGTGTGTCGGGGTGTGTGTGTGTGTGTCAGGGTGTGTGTGTGTGTCAGGGTGTGTGTGTGTGTGTCAGTGTGTGTGTGTGTCAGGGTGTGTGTGTGTCGGGGTGTGTGTGTGTGTGTGTCGGGGTGTGTGTGTGTGTCAGGGTGTGTGTGTGTGTGTCGGGGTGTGTGTGTGTGTGTCGGGGTTTGTGTGTGTGTGTCGGGGTGTGTGTGTGTGTGTCAGTGTGTGTGTGTGTCAGGGTGTGTGTGTGTGTGTGTCAGGGTGTGTGTGTGTGTGTGTCAGGGTGTGTGTGTGTGTGTCAGGGTGTGTGTGTGTGTGTTGGGGTGTGTGTGTGTGTGTGTCGGTGTGTGTGTGTGTCTGTGTGTGTGTGTGTCAGGGTGTGTGTGTGTGTTGGGGTGTGTGTGTGTGTCAGGGTGTGTGTGTGTGTGTCAGGGTGTGTGTGTGTGTCGGGGTGTGTGTGTGTGTGTCAGGGTGTGTGTGTGTGTGTGTCGGGGTGTGTGTGTGTGTGTCAGGGTGTGTGTGTGTGTGTCGGGGTGTGTGTGTGTGTGTTGGGGTGTGTGTGTGTGTGTGTCAGGGTGTGTGTGTGTGTCAGGGTGTGTGTGTGTGTCAGGGTGTGTGTGTGTGTCAGTGTGTGTGTGTCAGGGTGTGTGTGTGTGTGTCAGCGTGTGTGTGTGTGTGTCGGGGTGTGTGTGTGTGTGTGTGTCGGGGTGTGTGTGTGTGTGTGTCAGGGTGTGTGTGTGTGTGTGTCAGGGTGTGTGAGTGTGTGTGTCGGGGTGTGTGTGTGTGTGTCTGGGTGTGTGTGTGTGTGTCGGGGTGTGTGTGTGTGTCGGGGTGTATGTGTGTGAGTCGGGGTGTGTGTGTGTGTCGGGGTGTGTGTGTGTGTGTGTGTCGGGGTGTGTGTGTGCGTGTCGGGGTGTGTGTGTGTGTGTGTCGGGGTCTGGGTGTGTGTGTGTGTGTCTGGGTGTGTGTGTGTGTGTCGGGGTGTGTGTGTGTCAGGGTGTGTGTGTGTGTGTCGGGGTGTGTGTGTGTGTGTGTCGGGGTGTGTGTGTGTGTGTCGGGGTGTGTGTGTGTGTCGGGGTGCGTGTGTGTGTGTCGGGGTGCGTGTGTGTGTGTCGGGGTGCGTGTGTGTGTGTGTGTGTCGGGTGCGTGTGTGTGTGTCGGGGTGCGTGTGTGTGTGTCGGGGTGCGTGTGTGTGTGTCGGGGTGCGTGTGTGTGTGTCGGGGTGTGTGTGTGTCGGGGTGTGTGTGTGTGTCGGGGTGTGTGTGTGTGTGTCGGGGTGTGTGTGTGTGTGTCGGGGTGTGTGTGTGTGTGTGTCGGGGTGTGTGTGTGTGTTGGGGTGTGTGTGTGTGTGTCGGGGTGTGTGTGTGTGTGTGTCGGGGTGTGTGTGTGTGTGTGTGTCGGGGTGTGTGTGTGTGTCGGGGTGTGTGTGTGTGTCGGGGTGAGTGTGTGTGTCGGGGTGTGTGTGTGTGTGTGTGTCGGGGTGTGTGTGTGTGTGTGTGTCGGGGTGTGTGTGTGTGTGTCGGGGGGTGTGTGTGTGTGTGTCGGGGTGTGTGTGTGTGTCGGGGTGTGTGTGTGTGTTGGGGTGTGTGTGTGTGTCGGGGTGTGTGTGTCGGGGTGTGTGTGTGTGTGTCGGGGTGTGTGTGTGTGTGTCGGGGTGTGTGTGTGTGTGTCGGGGTGTGTGTGTCAGGGTGTGTGTGTGTCGGGGTGTGTGTGTGTGTGTCGGGGTGTGTGTGTGTGTGTCAGGGTGTGTGTGTGTGTCGGGGTGTATGTGTGTGTGTCAGGGTGGGTGTGTGTGTCGGGGTGTGTGTGTGTGTCAGGGTGTGTGTGTGTGTGTCGGGGTGTGTGTGTGTGTCGGGGTGTGTGTGTGTGTGTCGGGGTGTGTGTGTGTGTGTCGGTGTGTGTGTGTGTGTGTCAGGGTGTGTGTGTCAGTGTGTGTGTGTGTCAGGGTGTGTCTGTGTGTGTCGGGGTGTGTGTGTGTGTCAGGGTGTGTCTGTGTGTGTCGGGGTGTGTGTGTGTGTCGGGTGTGTGTGTGTGTGTCAGGGTGTGTGTGTGTGTGTCGGGGTGTGTGTGTGTGTGTCAGGGTGTGTGTGTGTGTGTCAGTGTGTGTGTGTGTCAGGGTGTGTGTGTGTGTCAGGGTGTGTGTGTGTGTGTCAGGGTGTGTGTGTGTGTGTGTCGGGGTGTGTGTGTGTGTGTCGGGGTGTGTGTGTGTGTGTCCGGGTGTGTGTGTGTGTGTCGGGGTGTGTGTGTGTGTCGGGGTGTGTGTGTGTGTGTCCGGGTGTGTGTGTGTGTGTCGGGGTGTGTGTGTGTGTGTCGGGGTGTGTGTGTGTGTGTCGGGGTGTGTGTGTGTGTGTCGGGGTGTGTGTGTCGGGGTGTGTGTGTGTGCGTCAGGGTGTGTGTGTGTGTGTCGGGGGGTGTGTGTGTGTCGGGGTGTGTGTGTGTGTGTCGGGGTGTGTGTGTGTGTGTCGGGGTGTGTGTGTGTGTCGGGGTGTGTGTGTGTGTCGGGGTGTGTGTGTGTGTCAGGGTGTGTGTGTGTGTGTCGGTGTGTGTGTGTGTGTCGGGGTGTGTGTGTGTGTGTGTCGGGGTGTGTGTGTGTGTGTCGGGGTGTGTGTGTGTGTGTCGGGGTGTGTGTGTGTGTGTCGGGGTGTGTGTGTGTGTGTCTGTGTGTGTCGGGGGGTGTGTGTGTGTCGGGGTGTGTGTGTGTGTGTCGGGGTGTGTGTGTGTCGGGGTGTGTGTGTGTGTGTCTGTGTGTCGGGGTGTGTGTGTGTCGGGGTGTGTGTGTGTGTCGGGGGGTGTGTGTGTGTGTCGGGGTGTGTGTGTGTGTGTGTCGGGGTGTGTGTGTGTGTGTCGGGCTGTGTGTGTGTGTCGGGGTGTGTGTGTGTGTGTCTGTGTGTGTGTGTGTGTCTGTGGGTGTGTGTGTCAGGGTGTGTGTGTGTCGTGGTGTGTGTGTGTGTGTTGGGGGGTGTGTGTCGGGGTGTGTGTGTGTGTGTCAGGGTGTGTGTGTGTGTGTGTCAGGGTGTGTGTGTGTGTGTGTCGGGGTGTGTGTGTGTGTCGGGGTGTGTGTGTGTCGGGGTGTGTGTGTGTGTGTCGGGGTGTGTGTGTGTGTGTGTCGGTGTGTGTGTGTGTCGGTGTGTGTGTGTGTCGGGGTGTGTGTGTGTCGGGGTGTGTGTGTGTCGGGGTGTGTGTGTGTCGGGGTGTGTGTGTGTGTGTGTCGGTGTGTGTGTGTGTCGGGGTGTGTCTGTGTGTCGGGGTGTGTGTGTGTGTGTGTGTGTCGGGGTGCGTGTGTGTGTGTCGGGGTGGGTGTGTGTGTGTGTCGGGGTGTGTGTGTGTGTGTCGGGGTGTGTGTGTGTGTGTCGGGGTGTGTGTGCGTGTGTCGGGGTGTGTGTGCGTGTGTCGGGGTGTGTGTGTGTGTGTCGGGGTGAGTGTGTCAGGGTGTGTGTGTGTGTGTGTCAGTGTGTGTGTGTTTGTGTCTGGGTGTGTGTGTGTGTCAGGGTGTGTGTGTGTGTCGGGGTGTGTGTGTGTGTCGGGGTGTGTGTGTGTGTCGGGGTGTGTGTGTGTCGGGGTGTATGTGTGTGTGTTGGGGTGTGTGTGTGTGTCAGGGTGTGTGTGTGTGTGTCGGGGTGTGTGTGTGTCGGGGTGTGTGTGTGTGTGTCGGGGTGTGTGTGTGTGTGTGTCTGGGTGTGTGTGTGTGTCGGGGTGTGTGTGTGTGTCGGGGTGTGTGTGTGTGTCGGGGTGTGTGTGTGTGTCGGGGTGTATGTGTGTGTGTCGGGGTGTGTGTGTGTGTCGGGGTGTGTGTGTCGGGGTGTATGTGTGTGTGTCGGGGTGTGTGTGTGTGTGTCGGAGTGTGTGTGTGTGTGTGTCGGGGTGTGTGTGTGTGTCGGGGTGTGTGTGTGTGTCAGGGTGTGTGTGTGTGTGTCGGGGTGTGTGTGTGTGTGTCGGGGTGTGTGTGTGTGTGTCGGGGTTTGTGTGTGTGTGTCGGGGTGTGTGTGTGTGTGTCAGTGTGTGTGTGTGTCAGGGTGTGTGTGTGTGTGTGTCAGGGTGTGTGTGTGTGTGTCAGGGTGTGTGTGTGTGTGTTGGGGGGTGTGTGTGTGTGTGTCGGGGTGTGTGTGTCGGGGTGTGTGTGTCGGGGTGTGTGTGTGTGTGTCAGGGTGTGTGTGTGTGTTGGGGTGTGTGTGTGTGTCAGGGTGTGTGTGTGTGTTGGGGTGTGTGTGTGTGTGTCGGGGTGTGTGTGTGTGTGTGTCAGGGTGTGTGTGTGTGTGTCGGGGTGTGTGTGTGTGTGTCAGGGTGTGTGTGTGTGTCAGGGTGTGTGTGTGTGTCAGGGTGTGTGTGTGTGTCAGTGTGTGTGTGTCAGGGTGTGTGTGTGTGTGTCAGCGTGTGTGTGTGTCAGGGTGTGTGTGTGTGTGTCAGCGTGTGTGTGTGTGTGTCGGGGTGTGTGTGTGTGTGTCGGGGTGTGTGTGTGTGTGTCAGCGTGTGTGTGTGTGTGTCGGGGTGTGTGTGTGTGTGTGTCGGGGTGTGTGAGTGTGTGTGTCGGGGTGTGTGTGTGTGTGTCTGGGTGTGTGTGTGTGTGTCGGGGTGTGTGTGTGTGTCGGGGTGTATGTGTGTGTGTCGGGGTGTGTGTGTGTGTCGGGGTGTGTGTGTGTGTGTGTGTCGGGGTGTGTGTGTGTGTGTCGGGGTGTGTGTGTGTGTGTCGGGGTGTGTGTGTGTGTCGGGGTGTGTGTGTTTGTGTCGGGGTCTGGGTGTGTGTGTGTGTGTCTGGGTGTGTGTGTGTGTGTGTCGGGGTGTGTGTGTGTCAGGGTGTGTGTGTGTGTGTCGGGGTGTGTGTGTGTCGGCGTGTGTGTGTGTCGGGGTGCGTGTGTGTGTGTGTGTCGGGGTGCGTGTGTGTGTGTCGGGGTGCGTGTGTGTGTGTCGGGGTGCGTGTGTGTGTGTCGG